>NC_030682.2:54277633-54938258 GCF_000004195.4 Xenopus tropicalis | reverse complement strand
TGTACCTTAACCAGTGCCCTAAGCTGTCAGATGTCCCTTAAAAAATTAATTCATAATTACTTTCTGCACAAATAGTTTTTCTCAAAAGTAGTCATTTTGCTTCTGCTCTCTGTATGTACATTCTGTTTGGTTTTATGATTGACAGCTTGGCTGGTTAGAATAAGAACAGTGTTTAAGTAAAAGAAAATAAATCTACTTTCATTTATTAGGGTGTAAGTACATAATGATTCTATAGCACGCCTGTCCAACTGGAGGCCTTCAGGCCAGATTAGAGCCTTCAGAGAATTTTTTTTGGACTCCAGTCTGCTTAAAGGCTCCATAGACTTCACTGTATAACATTATCATTTTAATAGTCAACTTGTATTGATTTTTTTTTTTAAACAAGGGGTATGAATAGAAGGAGGGAAGGAAGAAGGAGGAGGAGGGGGGGGGGGGGAAGGAGATGGAGAGTGTATCATGGTATTTTAGACAACAGTTGCTGGAGACTCCAGCCATGGGTTCCAAATCTTCTCAAACTTTAGTGGGCATCCTCTGGCTAAGTAAGTTAACCTGTAGATTTCCAGTTGAGAGTTTATCAGCTTTATCCATTTATTTAAAGTAGGAGGTAGGGGTCCCATCCAATGTAGAGGCACAGGTTTTTTTTAGCATAAAACAGAAGAGCCCTCATAAGTGATAAGTGATCCTCATAAGTGATCTGGAGTCTTGGGTAATAGGGAGTCCACCAGGCCCAACAGGCATGTGATTGGGTTAAGAACTTGAGGTAAGGAGAGTTCATCTGCTATGAAGCACATGACTTGTTGCCAGAATCTCTGGATGTCTGGGCAGTTCCAAAGTAGGTGAATAAAATCAGCATCAGGTTCATTGCAGCGAAGGCATCTGTAGTGTTCCAAGCGACCCATCTGGTGTAGTTTCTTAGGTGTTAAGTTGACATTATCATTTTAATTAGATCTGGCCCTTGAACATGCTATCTAGGAAATAATCAGCCCACTACATGTAATAAGTAATAGCAATAGCAATAGCAATTGCACTTCACACTGCCCTTTCCCACCTGGACCAGAGAAACACATACGTGCGGATGCTGTTCATTGACTACAACTCCGCTTTCAACACCATCGTACCATCCAGACTTGTCATGAAACTCCGTGACCTGAACATCGGTTCCTCCCTTTGCAGCTGGATCCTGGACTTCCTGACAAACAGACCTCAGGTGGTTCGGATCGGCAACATCACCTCATCCACACTGACACTTAGCACCGGTGCCCCCCAGGGATGTGTGCTCAGCCCCCTGCTGTACACCCTGTTCCCCCACGACTGTACAGCAACACACAGCTCCAATAATATCATCAAATTTGCAGACGACACCACCATCATCAGCTGCATTTCTAATGGAGATGAGTCTGCTTACAGGGCAGAGAGCCCTGACATCATGGTGCCGGGACAACAACCTGCTGCTCAACGTCAGCAAAACTAAGGAGCTCATTGTGGATTACAGGAGACTGCAGGGAGGAGGCCATACCCCATTCACATTGAGGTGGAGAGAGTCAGGTGCTTCAGATTCCTGGGCATCAATATCAGTGAGCATCTGAGTTGGTCTTACCATGTTGGTGTGATCACAAAAGCTGCAAGACAGCGGCTCTTCTTTCTGCGTCGCCTGCGAAGGTTCGGCATGGACTCCAGAAAACTGACAAACTTCTATCGATGCACCATTGAGAGTATTCTGTCTGGCTGTATCACCACCTGGTATGGCAGCTGTAGCGCTTTAGACTGCAAAGCTCTGCAGAGGGTGGTGAGATCAGCAGAGCGTATCACCAGGACTGAACTGCCGGCCATGCAGGACCTTTACAGACAGCGCTGTAGGAGGAAGATGCAGCGGATCCTCTCTGACCCCAGCCACCCCAGCCATAGTCTTTTCACGCTCCTACCATCAGGCAGGTGGTACAGGAGCATCCAGACCCGCAGCAGCAGATACAGAGACAGTTTCTACCCACAAGCCATCATGCTTCTGAACTGCTGACATTCTGCCTCCCCATAACTACTGGACTCTTCGCAGTGTCACTTTAAGCAAAGCCACTTTAAATCCTCACTGCACAATTTCAAATATTGCATTGCATTTTATTATTGTAAATACTTGTACCTTTATTGCACACTTTTATTATATTTAATATTTGTATTTTTTATTTTTTTTTGTCTATGTAAAGTTGGGAGGAACACGGGTCAAAAAAATGTCATTACAGTAATGATGCTTCATTGTTATTTGTATATGACAATAAACTTGAAACTTGAAGTTGGACAGCATTGTCCTATAGGAATATACTTGAGAGGATCAATAAAGGAGAGGTATATACATTATTTACTTATTGGGTCCTAGCCCATGCCCCTCTCCCTAGCTGCACCAAACAGATACCTCCAAAACTACCATGCTCCCCCATACTGAAACTAAACATTTTGAACTATGTAGTGGGGTTGGTGTTTTAATAATTTGCCACTTTTCTACCTATCCCTGGCTCCCTGTAAGTGATTTTTCCACAGGAGCATGCACACAGGAAGCAAGAAACAGGTCAGTTTTGAGTACTACATTTGCATAGCACCTTAAAAAAATAGGTGGAGTACATAATGCAGACATTCTGGGGGTAATTTACTGGTTTCATTTTAAGAACCACACATCTGATTTCATACATTAAACCTGATATTCAGTCAGGCACTTCAAAGTAAACATCTTTTTTTTTTTTAATAGATTTTTATTTCTTTATTCCACTATTATAGGCATATCTCTATATGTCAAATGGTTAGCATCCAATGTATTGCATGCAAGCCAACAGATAAGTGGAAGGTTTTCCTGTGTATGGTTGAGGGCACCATTATTACTAATCTGACACTAGATACTATTCTAGTACATAATAAGATGGCACAATGGTGGTCACTGGAATAGTACCCCAGATGGTGGGTTTTTCAGCTAAAAGGAGGGCCGACAGGGTTCTGAGGTAAGCAATTATAATTACTAGGGGGTACAAACGTATAAATGTACAAATGTATAAATGTACATGTTCCACAACAAAATAATTAAGACCAACTAAAGTTTGGGAATTTTCGTAAAAACACTAAAACTGAGTCATTCTCCCACTGAGCCTCCCCAGCAATTGCAGATTCTGCTACCTGTATAGTTATTCTCCTGAGTGCATGAAATAAAGAAGAAACCTTTTATATATTGCCATGCTAGGAATCAAAATTATTGCCCTAATAGGAGTAATTTTGCAGTACTTTTTTGCAGGTCAAAACTGACATTTTTATTCTTTTGTTCTGTTTATAATTAGAGTAGTGCAGCTTTATACAGGCAAAGTCTGGTATGCAAAACATTTAATTGGAAATTATATGTTTTGTGTAGAAAAAGTAATTATGCTTTAAAAATGTATCGTGTTAATGTGTGTTAATGTGTGTTAATGTGCGTCTAAAAAAAAATAATAAAAATTTACTGGTTATTGGTTTGCAATGCTTAAAAAATGTGCATGAAATATTTTGAGGCAAACTCAAATAGTTTGCTTTCAGATATTAAGCTTGAGAGGGGAGATCAAGAGTAAAGTTCCTTTCCCTCTATATAATCAATATTTGCCTACTGCTGTTTATACTTAATATGTTAATACTGCACAAAGAGTAGTATGGCAACATTAAGTCCCCTTAAACACAAAATATCATGTGCCAATAGGTTTTTATAAAAGAAAAATGAAGCAGCTCTGTCAATTCAAAATGTCCCCCTTATATATCCATCTATATAACTTTGCAATATCTGTAGGTGTATCCTTTTATTAGTCTGTCTTATAATATTTTGTAACACATGGATGCAAATGGTAACCAGATACAATCCTCTTTCCTCAAGGGACCCCTTTAGTTTATCATAACAAGAATACCTTGCGCTAATCAATAAAGCGCAATATCTTACAGACCGTTCTTATGTCATTTAAACAAAATCCTTAACATCCTGCAATGAGAAGGCTAGATTTTGAAAGGGGATGATTTGCAAATTGCCAATAGCTAATAACCTGCCTGTGTATGTATTCACTGGTCTTCTGATAGATGTACAGATAAAATATGATTTTGCCTTTCACCCACTCTCTGCCATCAGGTTTAGACTGAAAAGTCTACTTTTCAGAGCATAATTACACTAAACACAGAAAAACTGAAACAATGGACAGTGACTCACATGAACAATTTTCAAAGCTGTGATTACCTGCCTTGAACGCTGCCAGTATAATGCCATCATCAAGTAATGTATCAACAGTAGCTCAAAGAAATATTTAGTAGATCTTAACTATTATTTTTTTAAACATATAAAAATAAGAAACAAGAGTAAGGAATTTTAAGTGGATTTCAAAGTGTATATGAATATTTTGTTGTATTTGCAGTTTTATTTCAGGCACTTTTAAATTATATTTTTAAAATAAACCACAACATTTCTAGCACTAATGCAGAATAGGCCCTTTGTTCCTACTTGGATTTTGGCCTGAACATGCTCACTTGATCATTTTACTCACTTGAGTACACAAAAAAGAAGTTAAGAGGTGACATGATAGAAGACATGATAAAATTATGTTAGTGAGGACACAACATTTTATAATACAAAATATACAAAATTTTATATTTCAGTTTACAAGTCCTTCAAAACATAAGCAATTCTAATGCTGCATACTATACTGAAAGCATTGCCAAAAGAATTAATTGCAACTTACAGAGAGCACCCTCTGAATTCATTTTTTATTTAAAGTGGTTTCTGAAACATTACCAGTTTTAGTTGGCAGCTTTTAGCACTCCTGCATCCATGCCTAATAGTGATGTGCAGGTCTAGAAATCCTCAACCCTAACCCTACCCGACCCGGCTTTCTCCCTCTATTTATAGACCCGTACCCGACCCACCCGGCAATGATGTCATAAATGGGGTGGCGTGTGCAGGGCATGCGCCTATAAATTAAATAGCCAGAAGAAGAAGCCCGCAGTGTAAGGTTGCGGGCAGGGAGGGTGAGCAGAATCCGCCCGCAGTTGATGTTCTGAAGTCTGCCTGAACCCACCTGACATCACTAATGCCTAGTCCTTCATAAATGAGACACTTTATCAGTTAATGTTTTGGAGGCACTGTTTTAAGCATTGTTTATGTGAGTATTAGTATTAATGTATGTTTAGAAGAATGATCTCTCGTTCTCACTGGCTCATTTTTTCATATCTTACAGAAATATACAGCACATGAGGGAACAACTTGATAGAATTGGCCTTTGTTTTAACTGGGATAGGGTAAGTTAATAACAGTATTTATGTTTATTTCAGATAACAATTTTAGTCAATTAAATCTGTTTGAAGACATATGTTTTTGCCTCCCTTCATTCTGGTGATTCCTGCCCCTGCTCTGCACCGTTGTTGCTTGATAAAGTTACATAAATAAGTAGGTTTAGGGGTTCCATCTTGCTTTGGGGCCCAATAACTACTCTTTATTAGTCCATATAAATATTAAAAAAAAATAATAATGTTTTAATTAGTCAGTTTTTTAATTGGGGTCAGTGAAGCTTATAAGTAATGTATGAAAGTTTCTTTAAAAAGTAATGTGTTTGTATAAGGTACGTAAATTGTGTAAACATAGGGGCCCAATGATGCTGCTGTGGGGCCCAATATTTTGTTATTCCACTGCAGAAAATTCATGTAGGAAATACCCAAATCGTTCAGTAAATAGATCCCAATATAAACTGCTGATGTTACTTTATAAAAAGCATGGCAGTATGGGATCTGTTATCAGGAAACCTGTTATCCAGAAAGCTCCGAATTATGGAAAGCCTGTCCTCCGTAGACTCCATTTTAATCAAATAATTCAGATTTTTAAAATGTATTTCCTTTTTCTCTGTAGTAATAAAACAGAACATTGTATTTGATCCCAGCTAAGATATAATTAATCCTTATTGGATGCAAATCAGTACTATTGGGTTTAATTAATGTTTTATTTTTTTTTAGTAGACTTAAGGTATGGAGATCCAACTTACGGAAAGACCCCTTCCGGAATACCCTTGGTCCCGAGCATTCTGTATAATGGGTCCTAAACCTGAAATGAATAATGAATGTGTTAAGAAGTCATTCAGTTCATTAGGAAGGGCAGTAAAAGTTACCTATTATGTTTTTTAATAATTTGGTAGTTAGTGGAGTTTGCCCCGCCTGCAACAAGTTTCTAGACAGTTGTGTAGGTTACAAAAAGTGTAAGTTTTGACATATCTTTAAGTCCATATGTTATCATATGTCGACAAATGGTATACAGGTGCCTTAGTGAAAGATGGAGATATCTTAGGCTGATGACACATGGGGATTTCTGATTGCAGTCTGTCATTGTTGTTATGTTTAAAAAAGCATCACATAGTACTCTTTGGAAAGTGGTGTCAAACAGATTGGGATGTTTTACTGCTTTTATGTTTCAGCTTGATTACAATCGTG
The DNA here is from genome assembly GCF_000004195.4 of Xenopus tropicalis. NCBI lineage: Eukaryota > Metazoa > Chordata > Amphibia > Anura > Pipidae > Xenopus > Xenopus tropicalis. The sequence goes on along the minus strand of NC_030682.2, from coordinate 54,931,802 downwards.
GTCAGAATACCCTATGTGCTATAGCCCATGTTCCGCTGCAGCTCAACTATGATGTATTTTACACTCTATTTGTCTATATATATATATATATATATTATATATATATATATATATATTCACAGTAAGTAATGGTACACTTCTATGAACATTAACTCCAGATCCTAACTACATTATATAGTGAGTAGTGGCACCTAAAATACATTAAATACAGTGCGAGACATTCTGTAGTGGCACCAAAAATAGATTAAAACAGTGAGAAACAGTGGGAATTTATCTCCAAATACATTAAATACAATACAATGAAAGGCAATAATTTCTGACCCCCTTACATTTACAAAAAAACAGGTTTCCTGAAGGCTAAATAAAATTTCAGCAATGTAAAGATCAAATAAATTCAGAAATCATTTGCATTGCTAAACATGTTCATTTAGTGGTAGACATAAGAACTGCAACCAAGAAGGAGAAACCTGTTTTGCTATTATGCAGCTTGGATCCTATTGAAAATAAGTTGAGTAGGAGAAACAATAGCTTATCTGAAAGCAGTTCTGTTGTGTAGTGCTGGCTCTTTCTGAGAGTTCAGAATCGCGCACAATGCACTGAGATGGCTGCCTTTACACCAATATTACAACAACAAAAATTACATTTGTTGGCTCAAGAATAACATTTTAAATTGTAGACTGAATTATTTGCAATGTAAACAGTGTAATTTAAAAAATAAAAAGTACACCATAAAAATCACGAAAGAATCCCTTTAAATACTTTGCGCGTCTTGTTACCAGCTGTTTTAAATGTTCTTTTTTGAACATGGTTGTGCCATTATGTTGCTTGTCTTCTTAACAGTTGATAGCGTTGCTAAGCAAATCTTCTTTTATGTCCTCTAAGGATTATGCAGACAAGAACATCATTTAACACAAAGAAGTTCTTTGGTTTAGATGCCAAAAGCACAATTCCCAGTTTTACAAGTGAAAACGAAAAATCCCTTATCTGAATTCGTAATGAGATTCATCCAAAGCTGGGGCAAGGATTTGCATAGAGGGTAGTGGGAATCAACAATATCAGAAGAACATTGAGCAATTTCTGTTTTTGTTTGTTATGCAATCTCTCCCCTTTGCCTCTCTGATTTGCTGCAACACAAGTGTGCAATTGCCTTTGCTTTGACCCACCAAGCACATTATGGGTAACATTTTGCATCCAACATTGCACTTTGCACACTGCCCTTGTAGTTGTGTATGACTTTTTCGATATTTTGTATGTTTTTCTTTCTGTGAAAAAAATAATAGCAATGTTAAAACCTGGTGGTATGTTCTGTTGTAAGTAGCCAGTGTAGGTAGGCACCTGTTGCTCTTGCAGGTGGGGGAGATCATGTTGTATGGAACTGGAGTCTTTTTCTGGAATGGCGTTGACAGGGGAGTAGGCCTACAAACAGGCCACTTTTTTGTATATGTCCAGTATATTTTCTATTCACAACCATAATCTAATAAGCATAACACTAAAAATGTGTATTGTTTGGAAAATTACCTTGTGAATTGCATAAGCTAACACCCACTATAATGTCAGAATATGTTTTATCATTCCACTGACAAGTTAATGGACTCTGTCTACAATGATGGATGTTTCCTTGAAGCCAGAAGGCAGGGTATAAAATGTACAATAAGTAGACTTCTTGTAATAAAAATAATTTTAACACTTTATATTGTATATTAACTTGTGTCTTAAAACCAACACTTTGTTTAAACTAATCAAAAAATGTTACATCATTCCAAGAAAACATATTTTACCTTGGCTTTTTTTTGTTCCCTGTGCATGGAACTATAGCCACTCCACTGGAGCCATGTTAACAGCACAAACCAATTATTTTGTGACTTGTTCTTTGTTATAAAGATTCAGTTTAATTAATATAGCCTGGTGCAGTTCTTTATTTTTCAAATCCTCCTACAACGATAAGGAATTGTGCTTTTTTCCAGAAAATTAAAGTGGCTGTAATGTTTTGCATGTGGGATATTAGCCTCTTGATGGATATAATAACTGTTTAGTTACTGGCACAAATTCCAGCTGAAGAAGTACTTCTCTGTGGATGAATGCAGTTGCTCTGATGTAGCTAGCACACATATAAGACCTATCCTCACACAGTCTACACACTTGTTAGTGGGTTACTGCCAGTGGGTTACTCCCTGGGATGCACGTAGGGGTTTTGACAGATTTGGAGAAAGTAGAAAGGTACCAGTATTTTTGCCCATGATAGTGGTAGCTTTGTCAGCAGTAAAGGTATATTCTTCCTAACTATCCTACTTCACACATTACAAGTTGGTTTCAGAAAAAGTAAAAACTTTATTTTGACAAACACATTCTCACATTACATTGCTTAATGTAATAATTATCATGGTAATACTAAATAAAATACTTAAATAAGTGAGTTTGTGTATAGGCTGGTGATATTCATGCAGTGCTTTAAAATCCAAGTTTCTGATGTGTTCAGTGTGTTACGAGAATGTGTAACATGAAATGTTGTCTAATATCTGGCCATTGTCCAGTAAAAAAAAAAAGTGCTGGTGGAGAAACTGGTGATATTGCCTACTACCACTTGCATGTACAGCAAGTGACACAAATATCATCCATCTGACATTGCGCACACTGTTGATTTTAGCCAAAAAATGTTGTGACAATGCCCTTTAGGCGTATTAGCTCCTTTTTGTTCCATATGCTAAAATGATCAAATAGGGGAAGTTTGTCATAGAAGCTGATGCTACAGGGCTGATTATGAAATTTTGATGTAGCCTTTTATCTCGAGTTTTAGGTGGTATCTTCAGAGGCACCAATATTTGCTGCTAAAGGGCTGTGGTCATCTTGAGCTAGTAAGAAAGTCCAAAACTTATGATATGTAACATTTCTAACCTACTTCTTTAACTTAAAACTGCTTGATGGTATGGGTTTGACTTTGATGGAAAAGGATTGTTTTGGGGGGAGACATTAGCAAGCTGTACAATAAGTCTGTTTTTTTTTACTTCCAGGAAATCACCACTTGCTCAGGAGACTACTATAAATGGACACAGTATCTTTTCCTTAAAATGTATGAAGCTGGACTTGCTTATCAGAAAGAAGTAAGTGTTAAGGTTCACAATGGCAACATTTTACTGGTTAGGGTTGGGTGTGGGTTAAGGTTTTGCAGGTAAGGGCTGGGTTCAGGTTGAGTTTTTCCTGACCCTCACATCACTTCTTGTTTTTTGGTTTGCTTTACTGTCTTGTTTGATTATTAAACTTTCACTTTAGAGACTTGAGTCATCCCTTTCATAGGATCTTAGGAATTTTACACTATGGGGGACATTCACTAATCCACGAACGCTCCGAGCGTATTTTCGGCGACTTTTTACATACCTTGCGCAACTTTTTCGTATTTTTGCGACTTTTCCGTACTTTGAGACAAAATTTGTGTGACAAAATCGTATTGTCGCACCGAGTACGAAAGTTTTGGATTCATTCAAGCTTCGTTATTGTGACTTTCCTTGGGCAAGGTTGGAGCTGCACAGTGCCATTGATTCCTATGGGAGGCTTCCAAAATCATGCACAGAAGGATCAAAGTCGGAAAGGGTTTCCTGCATTTTACGATTGTTCGGTACAAAAATTTTGTGACTTTCGGATCGCCAATAAGATATTCGTGACTAATACGATTTTTTCGTAAGCATATTCGTGATATTTGTGATCTTAAGAAATTATCGTATCCAATCCGAATTTATCCCATTCGGGATTCCAACTCGTGTTTTCATGAATGTGCCCCTAAGTATAAGGTAAAAATTTCTAGCCCAGTTCATTGTTTGGCTTTGGCTTGCTCTTTAATGACTTGATTTACATGGCAAGCTAGATCCATTTTTGTATTTTCTTTTACTATTCAATACAGTTCTATTAGTTTAATGCATGTTAATGCATTTTAGGGCCCTCATGTTTTCATTTGGAAACCTAACAGCAGGTAACTGTTTTTTTCACACATCAAATACACTCACAGAAGTGGACCCTGAGCACTGTATAAAGTGTTTTTTGTGCTTTCATCCAGATTATTTCTCTTTTGATGGTCTAGGTTACGACATTATAGCATTTTAATTTGATCATTTTTACACATTTAGTGGTACTGGGTTGGTTTGTCACGTATGTATCACATATGTACCACATTCTGGTACCAGTTTTCCAATGATTAGAACTTATGGAGTGGGAGCAGGTACTAACTGCTTTTTACTGGCTAAAATAGGGAAGTTGGTCAGTTTTTAAAAAAAATTTTTTTTTCTGGGTCTATATTGGATACATGCCCTTTTTTCTTATCTCCCTTGGATTGCCTGGTGCAGCAGTAAAGACAGCGTTCCAAGATACTAGTGATGCTAGATCAGGCAAATAATACCAATTATGAATGTATCTGTCAGTCATACAGTAAGGCATAGCTGACATTTATAAAATGCCTCTTCCAACTGAGATAAATATGTGACATTAGGTAACAGCACGCATTAAAAAATTCTGCAACATGGAAAATTACTGTGTGCGCCTACTGTTAATTGTTGTTATAGTTTTGAAATTAAACTTTGAATGTTAATTATTTGTAGCCAGTTAAAGCTAAACTACAATGGTTTATATATTGTTCTTCTGTTATTGTGTTGGGTTGAAAACCCCAACATAATGTTCTTCGACTTTGGCTTATTCTTCCTCTTCTTCTTTTTAGTGCCCCCCATTTTCTAAACGCTACTCCTCCTACTGTTTTAGGGGTACAACACTCAAACTCTCCACACTTCTTCGCCCAATAGCGGAGCAGGTTGCTTGTGCTTTTCTAAGTGATCCCGCCCCCCGTCTTTTTGTGGCGCCGCTCTTAACCCCCCAATTTTCCCATAGACTTTGACAGGGAAGATTTTCAAACTGCTGCCACTCTTACAGCTTTGAAGCTGCACCCCCAACATGAATAACATAATAATGGGGTCACCCCGAATGAAACAGCGACATTTGTTGGATGACCCAAAAGTGGGAGGGGCCAACAACAGCCAATCAGATGTCACTCATTGACTTTCAGTGAGGAAATTGAAACTGCTGCCAATCTTACAGCTTTGAGGTTACACTCCCCAAACTTGAATCACATAGTCATGGGGTCAGCCTGAATGAAAATATGATGATTGTTGGATGCCATTCAGACACTATTAAAAACCGGGTCCCCAAACTTTGCACAGTGGTTTTTAGTATATAAAAAAATGGTTCGGTCCAACCTCCCCTCCAACAAAATGGTACGGTCTGACCCCCCATCCAAAAAAATGGTACGGTCCCACCCTCCCCTCCAATAAAATGGTACATTGCAACCCCCCCATTGACTTTGACAGGGAAGATTTTCAAACTGCTGCCGCACTTACAGCTTTGACGCTGCATCCCCCAAACTTGAATAACATAATCATGGGGTCACCCCGAATGAAACAGCGACATTTGTTGGATGACCCAAAAGTGGGAGGGGCCAACAACAGCCAATCAGATGTCACTCATTGACTTTCAGTGAGGAAATTGAAACTGCTGCCAATCTTACAGCTTTGAGGTTAAACTCCCCAAACTTGAATCACATAGTCATGGGGTCAGCCTGAATAAAAATATGATGATTGTTGGATGCCTAAAAGTGGGCGGAGCTGTGAACAGCCAATCAGATTTTACCTATTGACTTGGCAGAAATCCAACCTGCTGCCATTCTCACAGTAATAACACTGGGGTCCCCAAACTTTGCAGAGTTAGGCACCAGGTAACTGTGATTCAAGGTTAGAAAAAGTGGGTGGAGCCACCAACAGCCAATCAGATTTTACCTATTGACTTTCAATGGAGAAAAGTCAACCTGCTGTGATTCTCACAGTATAAACACCAGGATCCCCAAACTTTTCACAGTTAGTCACTAGGGGACTGCAGTTTTAGTTTTAAAAAAAGTGGGTGGAGCCACCAACAGCCAATCAGATATCACCTATAGAATTTTATTGGTTTCATGTTAGAGTGCCCAAACTTTGCACAGTCAGTCGCTGGGTGACTACATACTCAAGGTTAGAAAAAGTGGGCAGGGCTGTCAAGAGCCAATCACATTTCTTTCGTTGTTTTCAGTGGGGAAATTTTAACTGCTGCCATTCTCACAGTATTAACCCCAGGGTCCCCAAACTTTTCACAGTTGGTTACTAGGGGACTGCAGTTTTAGTTTTGAAAAAGTGGGTGGAGCCAACAACAGCCAATCATATTTCACCTATTGAATTTTATTGGTTTGATGTCAGGGTCCCCAAACTTTGTTTGTCACTGGGTGACTATGTTCAAGTTTAGAAAAGTGGGCAGGGCCAACAACAGCCAATCAGATTTAACCTATAGACTTCATATGTTTAAATTTAAACTGCTGCCATTCTTTACATATTAATACTAAGGTCCCCAAACTTTGCAAAGCAGAGCCACCAACAGCCAATCCATTTCCACCCATTAAATTTCATCCAATCAAATTTCCTACATTAAATTTTATTGGTTTAAATGTAAAATGCTGTCATTCTCACACTATTTATGCCAGAGTGCCCACTGTTTGTCACTGGGTGACTTCGACTCAAGGTTAGAGAAATTGGGCAGAGCCACCAACCACCAATCACAATTTGCCTATTGACTTTTATTGGTTTAAATTTAAACTGCTGCCGTTCTTTAACTATTAATCCTAGTGTCCCTAAACTTTGCAGAGTTAGTCACTGGGTAACTGCAGTTCCAGGTTAGAAAAAAGTGGGCGGAGCCACCAGATGTCACTCGTTGACTTTCAGTGGGGAAATTTAAATTGCTGCCATTCAAACACTATTAAAACCAGGGTCCCCAAACTTTGCACAGTGGTTTTTACTATATAACTGTCATCCAAGGTTAGAAAAAGTGGGCGGAGCCACCAGATGTCACTGGTTGACTTTCTGTGGGGAAATTTAAATTGCTGCCGTTCAGACACTATTAAAACCAGGGCCCCAATCTTTGCACAGTGGTTTTTACTATATAACTGTCATCCAAGGTTAGTCAGTGACAACATTTTTCAACCCAACATGAAGTTTGTTCTCAAACTTCCCTTTCTAGTTTATTATTGTCATAGTTCTGTTTGATTTTAGAGATTTTATTTTTGTAGATGTTTATATATAATATGTATGTATGTATAAAGTATAATCTGATTGCTAAAAAAGTAGCTTTGTATGTATCTATGGTCAGTTTTGCTTTTGTGGTTGCCATTCAGTGTTATCCAGTGTGTTCCATTATTTTGCAACATAAGGTCCATTTATCCCTGTACTTACCAGGGCAGTAACCCTGACAGCACAGTAAGACGTTCTCCAAGTTGTTCATGTATTTTCAGCTTAGCCATACAACTCAAAAACTTTTCCAGAGGTCTAAATAGTGTATATATAAAGGTAACTTAATCACTTTAGGCCTGATTTATCATTTCTTTAGATGTAAAGGCACTAAATTGTACCCTTGAGCACCCATGCGCAGAGCCCTTGCTTTGGTGCAGTGGCTGCACACTAGCCCAGCCTTGTACTTAATGTTTGCCCTAGGATGCAATAAATACAGGGTGGTATATAATTTGAACCCCTCTACCAACTTTTGGATCACATGCGTTTTGCTCACTTCCTAACCTAGGTGGAGAATTGCTCCATTGCAGTTCCCCAGTGCATGTTCTTGCATCTAAAACCATCCTCATCTGCGGATGCACAACGCACTGGCTGGCTTGGTGAAGCGACAGATAATGTATGCTAACCTGCCAAGTTGACAAACTAATTGATATCCAGTAGTTCATAGATATTGGTCAGGAATATTGAATTGGTACAAGTATGTACTGTTTTACCCATGCTCTTGTGAGGAAATTTTGGATATAGAGTGGTCTGTATAGGACTTTTTGACCTATGGCTGTGGAATCAAAAATAAGTCCCTATACTGTTTAGGTTGGGTTCCCTTGATCCCCCTCCTTCTGTGACTTCCTGTGGTAGAAAATAACTACTAAAATGAGTAAAAATTAGTCATTATTTTTGGGTTTTGATGCTTATTCCAGACTATATTTTGGACCCCAAAGAAAACAGGCGAAGAAACCCTGGATTAAAGCAATGGTTTAAAACAAACTGGCTTTTCATTTTTATGCATCTAAAGACTGTAAGAAAACACAGTACATTGCCAGAAATGATTTTGCCTTTACACAAACACAGAGCACTTTGGAATAGGAAATCCAATGAGTAATATTGTTTATTACTGTAATGTTCAAAACTCTATAACTTCTGCTAATTAGATTATTTAATAGGATGAGGTATGCCTTATTGTGCATAAATTAGAAAATTACAATCCCTGAAGCAAAAGGCTGCAGGAAGATGCATTTATAAAGATACAGAAATAGTATCTATTTACCAATTTATTATTAGGGTGAGTGCAGTAGAATGCATTGATCTAATAAATTATCTAATGCTTTGTCCCTAAAATTACATGAAGGGGGTATGTACAATGTCTGTACCTAATCTTACTGTACAGTTATTTTGCCTTAATGGGCCTTTATGCCTTTTCTAAATTGTGAATATAAAATAACTGTCATTTCCATTCCCTAGATTTTGTATTTATTGTACTGTCTGTGTGTGTTGTTTAAAGCTGCCAATACAAGGACTGACACTAACTGAGTTTGTAGATTGCTGGCACATACATGGTGCCAAAAATACTTCTTTTGATTACAACTACCTGTGCATAAAGCAATTTTAACTTATGCTGTATATTGGAAAGAGTGTTCTTTATCATGCAACAAAAAGTCTGTATTGTTTCTGTATAGACTTCTTCTTTAAAGGAGTATTCCACAAAAAGAACTGTTTTTTTGTGCTCAATGAAAGAGAATGTGATTCTAAGCAACTTTCCAATAAACATTAATTACACATCAATGGTTTTAAACATTTTTGTAAAAGTAATTGCAGTTGAAAGCAGTTTTTGTTTATCCCTGTCTGTTTTAGGTGTCTGACCCTTAAAGGAACAGTAACACCAAAAAATTTAAGTGTATGAAAGAAATTCCAATATAATGTACTGCTGCCCTACACTGGTACAACTGGTGTGTTTGCCTCAGAAACACTACTATGGTTTATATAAAGAATGCAGCTATGTAGCCATGGGGGCAGCCATTCAAAGCAGAAAAGGCACAGGCACTTAGCAGATAACAGATAAAACACTATTATATTCTACAGAGCATTTTAGTTATCTGCTATGTAACCTGTGCCTTTTTTTTCCTTTTTTCCAGCTTGAATGGATGCCCCCGGGGCTAAACAGCAGCTTATTATATATAAACTATAGTAGAGTTACTGTAGCAAACACACAACTTTTACCAGTGCAGGGCAACAGTACATTATATTTCATTTACTTTAAAACTCTTTAATTTTTTGGTGTTACTGTTCCTTTAAAAAGCAAATGTAAAAACTGTTGGCTCTCCTTCAGGCAACCCTTGTTTCAGGTGTTAGAGCCAGGAGTGCAGAGAATTTAAGATAGATAGATAGATAGATAGATAGATAGATAGATAGATAGATAGATAGGTCAGTATAGGTTTGTGTGTTCTGGATTTACTTGGAAGGGTTGAACTTGATGGACTCTGTTTTTTTTTCAGCCCTATGTATCTATGTAAACAGGCACAAAGTTGCTTTTTCAAATTTGTTTACCTTCAAATTCACTTTTAGTATGATGTAGAGCAGTGTTTTTCAACCTTTTTTGGGCAAAGGCACACTTGTTTCATGAAAAAAATCACGAGGCACACCACCATTAGAAAATGTTAAAAAATTTAACTCTGTGCCCAGCAGCAGTGCCCCCCTAGTACATTGGTGCCCAGCAGCAGTGCCCCCCTAGTACATTGGTGCCAAGAGCAGTGCCCCCCTAGTACATTGGTGCCCAGCAGCAGTGCCCCCCTAGTACATTGGTGCCAAGAGCAGTGCCCCCCTAGTACATTGGTGCCCAGCAGCAGTGCCCCCCTAGTACATTGGTGCCAAGAGCAGTGCCCCCCTAGTACATTGGTGCCCTGCCTACGGCACACCAGGCAACATCTCGCGGCACACTAGTGTGCCGCGGAACAGTGGTTGAAAAACGCTGATGTAGAGAGTGCTATTCTGAAACAGTTTGCTATTGGTCTTCATTTTTTATTATTGGCAATTATTATGGTAATTATTTTACTTTTTGTTCTGCAGACATCTGCTCATTTGGGATTTAAGGGAATGTGTACTTTTAAAAAATATATAGTTTTCAGGGGTCTGCATACTTTTTTTTTGCAGCTTTTACCACACGTAAAACAGGCAGTGTGTTTTTTAAATTAGTTGAAATATAAGCCATAAACAATTATGGACAAGGAATATTTTGGGTACTCATATTTACAAGTATTTAAATTGAGCATCAAATTGTCTGTCAGTAAGTGTAACTGTAGTGCGATACTCTTCTGCTAATGTAAGCGTTAAGCAAAATGTACATGTTGATGCATTAATGCAAAATCAATATTCTTAGCTATTTATATGGCTCTATTTTTTTCCTAATTAATGTCCAAGTATTGCTCGCATGCATAGTGTAATGAAATATTGCAGGGATAGCTCAGCAAACCAATAGGAGTCATGATTTAACTTATTTATAAACTAGTATTTTGATCAACTGAACATTTATTTTTCTCTGTATTATTGTTTTCAAAGGCTGGCTGCTCATTGGAGCATTGTGTTCTTTTGCAGTTAATTAAAGGAGTTATTTTTGCAGTGCTTATGTACGCCTAAGCATTTTTCCATTTTTATTTTCTATTTTGTGTTGGCTTTTTCAGAATCCTAATTAGATTTTAACCCCTCTGGTGAAGTTTAGGCTTTTGAAAAAGATTCATAGAATAAAATACTAAAGTGTTTCATGCATTGAGCTGTATACAGGAATGAGTAGTTTTAAATTACACCATTTAGCCAACATTAAATATTATTACTGTAGGAAATAATTTAGGTTAGCTTGTTGATTGTTCATTTAAAGTTCTGTACCATGCTGTGGTTTAAGAGGAACCTTTTCTAAGAAGTAAATTGCATTCAGTATTTGTAAAGTGGTTCAGATGCTGCATATGTATTATAGCAAATTTCATATTGAATCTAGAGCTCTTTTATGGAACAGTAAAGTATGAATGGTTTAATTTTAAATTAGAGTTTTGACAGATACAAGGAATAAAAGAAGCAGAAAAGGAAGGAAACAAGAGGAGTACTGGGGGTTGGTTAGACTCTGCCCTCTGGGGTATAGATTACATTGGCACATGTCTGGATAAGGTTCAGGCTCTGCTAGTCTGATCTGCATGAGGTTTTGGCACTTTTGCCATCTAGGCCTTACAGCTGTTCTAGCATTTCTCTCATTATGCAGATTAGTCAAACTTAGTAGCGGAGTTTTCTTTCAGTGACTACTTGCATTAACATAGTAATTTGAATACAAATGCATATTATGTTTAGCATTGAAAAAAAAAATCTTTTAATAAAAGTCAGTTTATGTTACAAAATATTTAAATGTTTTTTTTGGCAAGCAAGTACACAACCCCCTTTAGTGGCTTCTAGGATTTGCCACATAAAACCTGACTTTATGTTTGCTTCATAACAGGCCATGGTTAATTGGGACCCAGTGGATCAGACAGTGCTAGCTAATGAACAAGTGGATGAAAATGGATGTTCATGGCGTTCTGGAGCAAAAGTGGAACAAAAGTACCTAAAACAATGGTTCCTTAAAACAACAGTGTATGCAAAGGTAAGGACAACTAAATCTCTAATATCATTCTGAAGTATGCATATGCAGTGGAAATGTGCTATTTATTGACATAATTAAAGGAGAAAGAAAAGGTACAATCACTGAGGGGTGCCAAAATGTTAGGCTCCCCCCAGTAATTGTATCACTTACAGGATTTATATTTGCCTTTAAATGTTTAGTAAAACATATTGCCAAGGTTACTCAGGATTGGCAGGATAATATATCTGTTTTTATTCATAACCTCTTTAATGCAACTGTACTTTGTTTTTATTTGTATTTATTATTGTAATTGGTATATGTGTATGTATTTTTTATTGTAATGACCTCTGTTTGTTCTGTTCATTTATTGATCTGCTGTACAGTTCTGCGTATATAAGTCGCACTATATAAATACAAATGTAAATACATAATATTAGTTATAGCCATCATTGTTCAGATGAAGTAATGATGAAAAGTGATGATCTTGGGCAAACTATATGGTTTTTCGTCTTAAGCAAAATGAAAGACATCCAAGTATCCTATATTTGCTATAGAAGAAAACCAATACAAAGCATGGGTTTTTTCCTTAAAGGAGAAGAAAAGGTAAAAACTAAGTAAGCTTTATCAGAAAGCTCCATGTAAATACACCAAGAAAGGCTCACAGTTATAATGATCTAAGGTGCTTTGTAATTTTTTTTTTACAAAAAAAAATCTATTCTACCCTGCACAATAATTGCCCTATGCTGCACACCATTTATTATATTGAATGCTTTATTAGAAACTACCTGCTAAAACTTGGCTTCCGGTCATTTGAAATAGGGCGATTCCTATACAGAAGGCTAGGAACGATCAATTGATCGTCGCATAGTGTATTCAGCCCTGGATCGCCGTATCACCCTATGTCAAATGATCAGAAGCCAAGTTTTTGCAGGTATTTTCCAATAAAGCATTCAAAATAATAAATGGTGTGCAGGATAGGGCAATTATTGGGGCAGTGTAGAATAGATTTTTTACTTAAAAATTTTTAGTGTTACTTTTCCTTTAAGCCTAGAGGTTCTAATGCAGGAGAGCTGTTGCAACTCCGTGTGATCATGTTCAGTTAGGTAAAAGCACACATGGTATTCATGGCATTTTACTTTGTAAGCCATCAGCATTTTGTGTTTGTGCAATCATCCAAGTAGTTTGTGCTATCAAACTACTTGGATGATTGCAACTCTCTTTATTGGTAGGGCCCAAACTATTTGGATGATTATAATTCTCATTATTGGTATGGCTCACCCTCCATTTTCTATCATTTCTCTTTTTATTCTGTATGGCCATGTCAGAGCACATTTAGAAATCTGCAGTGAAGTGGAAGAATCTAAGGTGACTTTTGTCCCTAATTTATCTCACTTTACCTCTGCTAATTTCTGCCCAGGAGTATTACATTTGAGAGGAGGGGCAGGAGCTGGTTAACAACAGCAGACCCAGTGGCTGGCGATGTCCAACATACAGCCTTCAAGATGCCAGAGGCCTGCCTGTGTTAGCCTTCTTTCCATTGGGCATATGCAGTAGGGTAGATGTAATGAATAGTTCCTTGTAAATCATTGAAGCCATAGAGATTTGACAGCTGCTGTCATCCCAAATTTAGAAAGGCAAATTAGGCTAATCGTATTACTTTTTGTTCACATTTTATTCTGCTGTTAGATAGTATGGGTTCATCTTTCTTCATTTTTGTCATTACTGTTTTAAAAATAGCAAAACTATCTAATTAGCTCTAGAATTGTGGCAGTTATTCTTAATAATAAACACTTAAAAAGGGAGATATCGTAATTCAAATGTGTTGCTTCACAATGTTAGACTCTATAGCAGACATTTTTAGTTTCCATGGCTACAGGGCTCCACATGTTAGGTTTAATGCTAATTTTTATGTTTTGAGGAGAGTTTAGTATTGTCAGCAGTTGTGGTGCCCATCGGAATACAGTGAAATCCCTCCCAATGGCAGCTTGCTTACCTAGCAACAAAACCAGTGTTTTAACACCTTCGCATCAAGATATTTTTTCTGCTGTGCTATGCTCTGGCTACTTCTGAGTTATTTCCAAAGGCATGGATTCTTACTTTTAGAAGCTGAATCAGGACAGGAAATGCACATTAAACCACTCACAAATTTGTGGGACAGATGCAAAATTTGTAATTTTGGAAAAGGAAAGGTTAATAAAGAGTTAATCTCAAGCTGCAGGCATACCTTCAGTTCTCTCAATAGTGCCCTTAAGTCTCCCCATATTTCTCCCGTTCAGAAGATCAGAAGCCTCATAGGAAAAAAAACACTGAGCTCTGTAAAGAAAGTTCCCATAATGCACCAAGACCAAGACCGGTGTACATGCTCAGTTAGTAAGACTATGAGTCAGCTTCCTGCTGATTGGCTCAGGTCACACATTCCTAAGAGGGGGGAGGGAGTTCTTAGCATTCTTGAGGGAGCAGGAGAGAGGAGAGAGCTACGTGTCTCTGGCACAGAAAAACAAAGAGACAACAAATCCTGTATCTTTTGACAGAGAACTCAGTGCAGCATTTCTGTGAGTGCTTATGGCTGTATTTACATAGACCTTTCTGATAAAGCTTACTTAGTTTTTACCTTTCCTTCTCCTTTAAGATAACAATCACACAGTCACACGTGCTTCTCTTTTTGCTACATGTACTCTGAACAAAGTAAGTTGAGATCATCTCTTTTTTTTTTTTCCGTTTACTTCTAGTTTATTTTACAGTGTTAAGTGCAATGGCAATGATATTTAAGGCAGCCACCATAAAGCATTTAAGAGATTGTTTCTTATTCTAACGTTCTTTTCTGCTTTTAAAAAAGCCATCACACATCTTTATACTATAAATTCTACTGAATTCACAGTCCACTCCCCCTCCTGTACTTTTCGTATGCAAATACTGAGAGGTGATATATAATAATGTTGTTGAAACACTTACTGTTGTTTCTATAAAGGTATTTTATTTATAATATATTTATATATTATTTATGATCACATTCCCCCAAGACAGTGCTGTCCAACTTCTGCGTTGCCGAGGGCCGGAATTTCTCTAGCATACATGGTGGAGGGCCGCTAATGGAAGCCAGTTTTGACCACTCCCCCTTTTAAACCACACCCACTTCAAACCACACCTATTTTATCACAATGGTGGTAATGCAGCAAAAACACAAATGCTTGGTCCTTACTGCAAGGATATCAACCGTCATTCATATGTGAAAGAATTATATTATGTCATATTAAGATATACCCTTAAATCCATATGCCTCCTCCTCCCCTGTGGATAGCACATAATTACACACCTAACGGACCATTTAATAGCTATTTCCAACTGCTAACAAACTCCCAGAACAAACCCCTGCCAGGTTCACCTCCCACAGGAAGCAAAGGGCAGGCAGAGTATGGCACACACAGGCAGCATTCTGCATGTCCTATGCTACCTGTGTGTGCCATACTCTGCCTGCTCTACCCTGCCTGTGTGTGCCATACTCTGCCTGCCCTACCCTGCCTGTGTGTGCCATACTCTGCCTGCCCTGTGCTGCCTGTGTGTGCCATGTTCTTCCTGCCCTACCCTGCCTGTGTGGGCCATACTCTGTTTGCCCTATGCTGCCTGTGTGTGCCATGCTCTGCCATCCCTACCCTGCCAATGGGTGCCATACCATCCCTGCCCTATGCTGCCTGTGTGTGCCATACTCTGCCTGCTCTACCTGTTTGTGCCATACCCTGCCTGCCCTATGTGTCATAATCTGCCTACCATATGCTCCCTGTGTGTGCCATACACACAGGCAGCATAGACCAGCAGTACCTACAATGTCTTTGTGTGAACAGGTGAACAATGGGGGTGATTACAGCCCGAGGTGTGAACACTGTAGGGGGTGAACAATGTAGGCATTAAAAGGTGTGAACAACACACAGGATTACATTTTTAAACAATACAGGGGCATTACAGCCTGAATCTGAGGTGAGAACCATGCAGGGGGCTAGTTAATCTCAGTACTGATACCATTTAAAGCTTACTCAAAGGTAAGCCATCAAAGCAGCCAGACAAATGGGGGACCACACAGAGGGGGGTCGCCAGTTGGACAGCACTGCCCCAAGACAAAATCAGCAGGGTCAGTTTATCAGTAGCCAGTTAAGCTGCCCGTTTGAACTCTGGGACCCAGTAGTAACCACTTCTGTACCATCCATAATGCTAAAGCTAAGCTAAAACTTTCCTGTCAGTCCTAACTTATTTTAATGGTCAAAAATTTCCTTATACCAACAAATAACCAAGAAATCCTTTGGGCATAAAGGGCATTTAAGGAGAAGGAAAGTCATTTTGGCATTTTGCTGCCAAGAGATTTGCCACATTAGTGCCACCTAGAACAATATATTTATTCTTTAGAAACCATTACCATACCTGAGTAAACCGCTTTAGAAGCTTTCTCCCTTTGCTTAAGATACCAGCTGCCATTTTAAGTTGTTACTTCCGGCAGTCTAGCCGTTATAGCTCAGATCACACGTTCCTAAAGGAGGGGGGAGGGAGTTCTTAGCATTCTAGTGGAAGGAGGAGCGGCAGAGAGGAGAGAACTGCACAGACTCTGGCCACGGGATGTTTCTAAGAGAGGAAGTCAGACACTGGAACATTATGTTTACAAAAAAAGAGACAAGAAATCCTGTGGTTTTTTTCATAGAGGACTCAGTGCAGCATTACTGTAAGTACTTATAGCTGTATTTACATAGACCTTTCTGATAAAGCTTACTTAGTTTTTACCTTTCCTTCTCCTTTAAGATAACAATCACACAGTCACACGTGCTTCTCTTTTTGCTACATGTACTCTGAACAAAGTAAGTTGAGATTCCTATAGCTAGGAATGTTGTAATCTTCTGTAATGTTTCAGAATCTCTAACAGTACTGTCACATGAGCGCCTACATGGATTTTGTTAGAAGTGTCTGTGACACTGCACATGCTCAGTGGGCCCTCAGCAGCTGTTGAGAAGCTAAGCTTAGAGGACATTGCATAGTGGAAAATGAGGTTGGCCTGTCATAGAAGCTGATGCTACAGGAGTGATTGCTATACGTTATGATTCAAATTGCGCTAGTTACAGAGCTGCCATGTAGTAATTATCTGTAGCAATTACTACTCAGCCTTTATATTTTATATATACATTATATTGTGAGTTGACCCCTAAGCTCAGGTAACTGTCTGCAGACAAGAATACTAGGACTATACTAGGGAATACTAGCTACTAGGGGCATATTCAGAGGCACAGATCTTCACTGTGAAAGGGCTGGGGTTACCTTGGGTTGGTACTGAAGCCCCCAAAACACAATTTGCAGCATTTCTATCTTACTTTTTTGTTAAGCTTTAGTTCTCCTTTACTGTAACTCATTATTTTTACCATGACCCACTACTTGTGTCTGATAAAGAACCTGAATATATTTTTTGCCAAGTATCGGAGAACGCATCAGTTTAGTTTTAGTTTTATTGTTATGCCTTATTTATGGCTTTTGGTTGCTGTGATTCATGCTATGGAGCATGCCCAGTTTCATAACCATCCTCCAGTTCATCCTTTTGGTACAAGTATAGAAATCTGGTGTTTAGAAGATAAAGTGCCAATATGCATAACTGTGAAAGTTCTATATAAGCCAAAAGCCCCCCCAGTTTATGCACACATTCACTTTTATGTGATCCTACCTTACTTTTATAAGAACCCTATGTGGTAGGACACATTGCTTTCTTTTTTGTACAGGTACTGATAAAGTTGCTTTAGTAACTCTTTCCAAGACTTAGTCACAATATTATGTGTTGAAATTCATCAATATATTACACATGTCTTATAGGAGTCGTATAGCATAAGTGAGAAACCCCACTAGTCTTGTAGGCCAGTGTTTTTCAACCTTTTTTTGGGCAAAGGCACACTTGTTTCATGAAAAAAATCACGAGGCACACCACCATTAGAAAATGTTAAAAAATTTAACTCTGTGCCCAGCAGCAGTGCCCCCCTAGTACACTGGTGCCCAGCAGCAGTGCCCCCCTAGTACATTGGTGCCAAGAGCAGTGCCCCCCTAGTACATTGGTGCCCAGCAGCAGTGCCCCCCTAGTACATTGGTGCCAAGAGCAGTGCCCCCCTAGTACACTGGTGCCCAGCAGCAGTGCCCCCCTAGTACATTGGTGCCAAGAGCAGTGCCCCCCTAGTACATTGGTGCCAAGAGCAGTGCCCCCCTAGTACATTGGTGCCCAGCAGCAGTGCCCCCCTAGTACATTGGTGCCAAGAGCAGTGCCCCCCTAGTACATTGGTGCCCAGCAGCAGTGCCCCCAGTACATTGGTGCCAAGAGCCAGCCCCCCTAGTACATTGGTGCCCAGCAGCAGTGCCCCCATAAGTCAGTGTGCCCCGTGGCCCCCCCTAATACATTGGTGCCCAGCAGCATTTTACTTCTGCTCTTCGGCGGCTTCAGCAGCATCTTCCCCTCACGCGCGCCGCCTCTGCACTTCTGCCTACACGCGACCGCACACAGGCCCTTTTATAACGTTGCGCCCCGTGCGTACTGACGTCACCCGTACACACGGGGCGCAACCAATGACAGGGCCCGGATTTTATTAAAGGGGGCCCGAGCTACTAAGAAAAACTGTAGCATCGCCGGGCCCCCTTTGAAAGTAAAAATTGCAGCCCTGCCTACGGCACACCAGGCAACATCTCGCGGCACACTAGTGTGCCGCGGAACAGCGGTTGAAAAACGCTGTTGTAGGCAATAATTAATGATATATGTGTCAGCTTTCACTCTGTGCTAATAATCATACTAATGCCCCACTAATGCATTTTTGTTTTTTATATAATATGTCCTCTTTAAAAGAGAAGTTTAAGTGGTCTTTTATTACTATTCTATTGTGTATTTCTATTATTTCTTGCAACAATAAAGCAGACATTCTGTTGCTAGATTTTTAATATAATCATTAAAAATAGACAATAAAGACCAGCTGCAAGTTGTGTCACCAAAGAATATAACTAATGTATCCTTTGTATACTGTTTTTTTTTTCAAGACTTTTCTTTCACCATTGCCTCCTATAGCATTAGCAAAAAAATGAACGATATTATCTCTAGTCTGTCTAGTCATTTCTCTTTAAATAGCAGTGTATTGTCCCACATGCATTCCCTCATTTATGATTGGAAAAATTTGAGGTATTATTATTTGAACGAGTTTTCCTTATTAATAAATAAGTAAGCATTTGATTTAGAACAAGAAACTCCAATTCACAAACTCGAAAATTGCTAAATAAGCCCATAAATGTTAGAAAACGAGAGCTTTAATATGTTGCCCCATACTGATTATGGTTCTTTTTTCTATTTTTATACTCTTGGAAATAGATTTACTCTGTATTGATACTCTAAATGCATCAATATAAGTCTGCAGAATCTCTACTGTATAAGAAATTTTAATTGATCTGATATTTCCTGTGTGCAGATTAACTATGCTTCACTGGTAATTGCTGCTCTGTTCTCCAAGGAGGCCCCAGCAGGTGTCACTAGCACTATGTTAGGCTCTGGGTCAGCCTAAGGCAGTATTATTGAGTTGCTTATATCTTAATCCTTGGAAATGTTGTCATTTGTATAAAGAGCCAGTCAATGGGTATTCAGAACTATAGCAGAACTAGCTACAGTGTAATGCTTTACATCACATACCTCAGATCTACATTACACAGGTAACACTGCTAGATGTAAGTGGCACAAAATAGATAATGGTATAACTTATTGGGTGATGCATAAGGGATTTGCTGTTCTGTCTACTTCTCATATTCTCACTCTGAACTCTTGTCCGCTTACTGCTTCCCTTAGTTTTCCACATCTCATTAATCACACAGGTTTCTATCTTACAAGGAGAATCCTTTTGTAATCCAATGTGCTCCCTGCTGGCTATCGCTACCATACTTCAGCTGCTTCTTCTGTTATGTTCTCACAGCACTCAAAATGTAAACTTGTCATCGTTCTTATTGACCTGTCCAGGACCACTTCCGTAGCCTCCCATTGTTGTTAATCCACAGTGATAAACCACAGCTTTTGATCTCTGCTACTATTATTAGGAGTCTGGTGTGACTTAGCCATTAAATGTGAAATCTTTGTTTTTTTTGTTTTTTTTTTTTAAATGTTGGATTTTACCCATGCCTCTCTATAGCCATTTGTGTATATGTGTGTCAATGTCTTCATCATCACTTCATCATTTTGCTTTTGTTTGTTGTTGTACAGCAATTTAAAATAAAGTTCCAGTTTTAATTATCCCTTCAGCCAGGTCTTTGGTAGCTTACAACAGCCATCTGGCATTTGCCAGAGTTTCCAGATTGCTATTATCATTCCTCTGAAATAATTAGAGCAATATCTTGTTCAGCTTGTAGGAGACAAATAGACACTACTGTATTTGATCAATAATAGATTACATAAAGAAATATGTATTTCCTGTATCATTCTTTGACCAATCATACCAATATGGACAACTGTTATAAACTAATGTTATATTCAGTATGGATGCATTCACTATTTTTTAAAAATTTTTAATTCATTTGCTGTCATCCTTGCAATGTATAATTAAAGGAACAGTAGCCATGGGGGCAGCCATTCAGTCTGAAAAAGGGAAAAAAGGTACAGGCAGATAGAATCCCATTGTATTCTACAGAACTTTTTTGTTATCTACCAAGTAACCTGTGCCTTTTCTCCTATTTTTAGACTGAGTGGCTGACCCCTATGGCTACACAGCAGCTTACTTATATAAACTATAGTTTATATATTTTCATTACTACCGTTCCTTTAATATGAATTCTCTGTATTCAGGAAAATCTTTAAAACATGTAGCCTCTTAGGGTGAAGACATAAAGAGATACTAGTAGCAGTTACGGTCACTGAAGTAGACAAGGCTGATCATTTACTGATAATTGTCTCTACGTGCTTTTTAGCAGAGGCAAAACTCATTTTTTATGGCAGGGTATTTTCTGGTGTTTAGTATCTGTGAAAAAGTAGCGGCTACTAGTAGCTCCATGTGCCTTCAACCTTATATGTATTTCTGAATGATATTGCTGCTCTGCTAATGTAATCTTTGTTTTATTGTTGTAGGACATGAGTGATGCTTTGGCAGACCTTCCGGAATGGTATGGAGTAAAAAGCATGCAAGCAAACTGGATAGGCGAATGTAATGGCTGCTTTTTTGACTGCATGTTAAAGGTAAAATATCCTTCCTGGAGGAATAGTGAAATATTAGGGGTCATTTATCACTACAAGAGCAGTTAAGTTCTGACTTTTCACCACAGTGAGATGGGTATTAAACCTCATTCATCAAAGGACAAGGCAACACATTTTTGGAACTCTGCTCCATATGCTACATGCACTTTTTCTCTCCAACTAATTTCATGCTCCACTAAAATAATGCTTAATTTACAGCAAAATATATTGCTGTAGTAGCACTCACGCCCTCCGTATGATCTTATCCTTCATTGCCAATATGGGAGCAGTGTCTGTGCATACATAAAGAGTACCTGGTCTGCTCTGAAAATTACCTGGCCTGCTCAGCACATACTCCAGTCTCTGATACTAAGTAGTGCACAGAATCTATGTTCTTGGTCTCAGTGGAAGACCCAAGGAGTATGGGAAATTGCTATAGAACTACTCTTTAACTAGCCATATATTAGAAAGGCTAAGGATCTTCTCCCAATATCCCCACCTACGGGTGGGTGATATTGGGCAAATGTAGGCTAAATGTTGGCCATGGGGCCAAACGATTAAATTATATGACGGCTCATCAACGAGCCAATGCGGTCCCCGATCCGACTAAATCTTTTAACCTGCCCGATTGATATCTGGTCAATTTCAGGCCTGATATCGGTCGGGCACGCCTGTTGTTCCTGCCCCTACACGGGCCGATAAGCTGCCGATATCGGCAGCTACAATCGGCCTGTGTATGGCCACCTTTACTGTGTAATAAATGATATTGCTTTTAGACAGCAGGAGTAATAAACCAGATATTTGTCTCATGGGGAAAAAAAAATAAGTGCCACATATGAGAAACTTTTAAACACCTGCATTAAGATGTACAGTTGCCACCTATTCATTTTTATTCGTATTTTTATTCCTGTCAGTGCTGGAGACAATTTAGTGAGCATGACAAAACGCCCCCTGTGCCATTACCGTGATAGGGGAAAAGTTGCTTTTTGTTTTTTCATAAATGCCAAGCCTCAGTGGTACCATAATCTGCTACCCTGCTGAAACATTTGTTGTACCCTTGGAAGCAGCCTAGACTGGAAGGTTTATAATGCAAGGAAAAAGAGGACTTTTTATTAGAATGCTCATATTTATTGAGACTGTTATGTGGCAGAATGTGTTATCCTTAGTCTGAATGAGTAATAAAAAGTTAGCTTTTTTTTAGAAAGCTTTTTAAAACCATTTTTCATTTGCTGCTGACCTTTCCTGGTCAGTTTGCTGTAGCTTTTTTTGATATATATATATATATATATATATATATATATATATATATATATATATATATATATATATATATATATATAAAATAATCATCTGTGGCCAGCACACCCTTCAATGTTTCATCAAAAAAAATTTATTTTAAATATATTGTTAAAACCAACGTTTCGGTCCTTATTAGGACCTTTCTCAAGGATAAAAATTTTTTATCCTTGATAAAAGGTCCTAATAAGGACCGAAACGTTGGTTTTAACAATATATTTAGAATAAAAAATTTTTGATGAAACATTGAAGGGTGTGCTGGCCACAGATGATTATTTTCTATTCAGACATAATTTTGGCTAGCACCCCGCAGAACATTGAGCCTTGGAGTGCGGACACCATTTAGATTGAAATATATATATATATACCGGTATATAAATATATATATATATATATATATCCAAAAAAAGACCAGCAACACAGAGTTATATTCCAAAAAGATCAATCGTGTACAGGTATGGGATCCCTTATCCGGAAACCCGATATCCAGAAAGCTCCGAATTACGGAAAGCATGTCTCCCATAGACTCCATTATAAGCAAATAATTCAGATTTTAAAAATTGATTTCCTTTTTCTCTGTAATAATAAAACAGTAAATTGTACTTGATCCCAATTAAGATATAATTAATCCTTACTGGATGCAAAATAATCTTATTGAGTTTAATTAATGTTTTATTGATTTTTTAATAGACTTAAGGTATGGAGATCCAAATTACGGAAAGACCCCTTATCCGGAATACCCCTGGTCCCGAGCATTCTGGATAATGGGTCATATACCTGTATTAAAAACGCATGAACAGCCAACGTTACGTTTTGGTCCCCAGTGGGACCTTTCTCAAGGCCTTGAGAAAGGTCCCGATGGGGACCGAAACGTAACGTCCCGTTTACAATTGCAAGATCCTTCCTTTTGTGCGACAATATGAAAATGATGGCTATTGTGTAACAAGTCAACAAGTCTTTTCAGTTCAGATCTTTTGATCAATGACTGCCAGTCGTGAAAATTCGTTTTTTCTCTATTTCAAACAAATATATATATCCAAAAAAAAAAAAACAGGTTTTAGTAAATGTGCCCCCCTTTAGTGTCATGAAGGTTCCTATAGCAGATCTGGTTGAAAAATTAGTGAGTAACAAAATATTCAATGGGGAATCCAACTTTATCTAGTCATATTGCTGTCCATTTTTACATTTCAAAAAGTTATTGTGTTAATTTAGCACATCAGCAAAACTTACATATTAAATGTTGCAGAAATTTTTTTTATGTTTTTCATAGAAATATTCAGTAATGCATATTCAATTTTAACCCATTTAAATTATGCTCAAAAAAAAATTTTCAATGTCAAACCAAATCCAACCATAATTTTCATATGCAAATTCGAGTCCAGTGAACAGACCAGCGCCAGCATCGAACACGGATTTTTGGAAACGAATTTAGATGCTAATGCCAAGTGCAGTATTACTCCTTTTTTCTCATGCAATATTTATGTGTTTTGCTCATAGCACTGATTCTCATTATATGTATGCACAGCAGGATTCTGTAGATTTCTCTTATATTAAGTGTTTAATTAGGCCATTTCTTTTTTTTCCCACAGATTGATGGTGTTGAAACAGGAGAGACAATTTCTGCATATTCTTTTAAACCCGAAGCTGTGTTTGGAGCCTCATATGTAGCCATTTTACCAAACCACAGACTGTTGCATGGTGCCAGCAGTCTAAAAGAAGCCCTACAGAAAGCATACACAAAGGGCAAAGGTTAGCAAGACCCCCTGAACAATATCCATTAGCAGAAAACTGCATCAGCCCAGGGTACATGGGAGTGTTCCTCTTCTTCTCTTGATTCTTTTTCAAGGGGGGGCGGCCCACAGGTGCCTATAAAATTGAAATAAATAAAACACCACCCAGCTGCTGTCATATGGTACCTGGGCAAATCTGGTGGAGGAGCTGAGGGTGCAGAGTATAATCTCTAGTGAAAGTAATATCACTTGTAGGCGGAAAAGATATTGCGTGCACCCGAGCACATGATGTCACTTCTGCAATGTAAGGACCGCATTTATGTCTGGTGCATAGGGTAATACAAAATAGCTGGAGGGTGCCTAACATTTGGCACCTCCCAGTGATTGAACCATTCCTTTAAAGAGTTTGATTTTTACTATGACACATTTGCTATTTATAATCGAGGTGAAAAATATGTAATGTAGCACAATTAGATACTTTTTATTTAGAAGGGCAACTCCGCATTCTAGACAAACTGTATAGCAGAATGTTTCTATGAATGACATAACCTTCATCTGTATACTTATATAGTTTGAACTAAAATCATTGCATTATGGCAGAGATTCAATATGTATGGTTACGGCTCTGTCAAGTTTTATCTGCATTTTTAAAATTCTTTCCATGGCTTATAAACCCTGATGATAAAATAGAATGTATATTGACCAATTTGCATTTCCCACAAACCTCCTTAATACAATGCCATCACCAATTTCATTATCGAGTTCATGTAATAACATGCTATTGGCATGAAATGCCAAGACAGTGCATGTTATTGCAGTCATTCATATTGTCAACACTTTGTTAAACAATGCCAGCACCGAATTCAGGCACTTGAACAAAGGGTTTTTAATAGTACTATTTTTATTTTTTAAGTAAAACTCCACACACTCATGTGTTAGGATTCTTGTTATGAGAGTGTATACAGTGGTTTCTCTCTTTTTATGTTTTTTTTTTTTTTTTTCTCTCTAAGATTGTGTCACCCGTGTGTCAGCACTGAATCTGTTTACTAAACAGGAGGTTCCAGTTGTCATCTCTGCAAAAACTGAGTTTGAGGGTTATTTGGACACTAAGATTGGTAAGTAAATGAGATCATAACCGTTTTCATTACTGCTTTCATTATACCCTATTTTTAGGCATGAATTATTTTACCAACATCCTCCCTGCAACAAC
This sequence comes from Xenopus tropicalis, assembly GCF_000004195.4. NCBI lineage: Eukaryota > Metazoa > Chordata > Amphibia > Anura > Pipidae > Xenopus > Xenopus tropicalis. The sequence goes on along the minus strand of NC_030682.2, from coordinate 54,906,655 downwards.
ATTTAAAATTATAATGTCACTTATATTACTGCTCTTTTAACCCTTTAACTGCCAGCCGATTTGGACATTTTGTACTCTTTCACTTTGGGGGCCTTTCCAAGAGGGTACGTTTAGTTTACCTGGGAAAATAATATATCGTTTTTTTTCATCACAACCTAAGCTTTCAAAATATGCAAGAATTTTTGCATATTTTTTAATTGCATTAATTGCATTTCTGTAACATTCCTGTGGAATGCCTTGCCAAACGGGATCAAGACAGCTCCAACCCTGGACACGTTTAAATCAAAACTGAAAAGCCACCTGTTTAGTCTGGCATTTATGTCCACATAACTTTTCCTCTGCACACATAGATATGTACTGATCTGAGACAAGCTTATGCGCTTTGGGTCCCAAGGGAGAAAAGTGCTTTACAAATGTTTCGTTGTTGTTGTAACAAGATATATAGGCCTCTAAATGTCTAAAAAAATGAAAAAAATATATATATATTTTTCATAATATAAACACATATTTCAGAAACATGAATTATTTTATGCAGGAAAATAAAACTGATTTGGAAAGTTCAATGTCTCTTGAACACGCCAATACCAAATATGTATAGTTTTATGGAGATTTCTCACTTGTATAGGCCAGAAACTCCCAGCAGTACACTGGTAACTTTCCAAAGCACTGCTCCAGAAAGCTGCATACTTAAGATTTCAAGGCCAAATATTCCACTCGAAAATATGCTGTATTATTTCTGTTGTTTCCAGTTACTGCAAAATCAACACATTTACTGCATTTGATGGTGGGTAAAGCCACAAACACCATAGTTTACCCCAGACAACCATATATTTTTGGAAAGTACACATTTCTCGGAATCTTAAATGGGTACCCGGGTCTTTCTACTCCAAAGTACCAAGCTGCAAAACTTTTCTAAATTTGGTGATTTTGAAAAGGTTTCCAAAAATCAACTCTTTCACTTTCCAGCATCTTTTCTCCCACATACTATTAGGTACCAAGATAAAACATCCTAATTATGTACCCCAGTGGTCCACTTAACAGTTTGATGTCCAATGTGCATAGATTTACCTAAGAATGTGGCATGTAGGGGCCCCAAGGTGAAGATACCCCATACAATCTATCATTTCAGTCATTCTACCTATTGCAAAATCAACACATTTACTGCCTTTTTTGGGGGGGAAAGCTAGAAAAAAGTATATTCACCCCAGAAAACCGTATATTTCTGAAAAGTACACAATCTCCCATATCTACAATGGGGACCTGTGTCTTTCTACTCCAAAGTATGAAGCCATAAAGCTTTACTAAAATTGTCAATTTTGACGAAACTTTTGAAAATCACCTCAAACTTCCACTTGCACCATCTTTTGTCTCACAGGTCATTAGGTAACCATATAGAACACCCTAAATATGAACACCAGGGGTCTACCGAACAGTTTGATGTCCAATATACATAGGTTTATCAAAGTACATGGCACTTACAGACTCAAAATATACCTTGTGCACACTAGTTTCATGGCTTACATTTACCTAATTGAAAAACACACAGGCAGTTTTGTGTGTGGTAAAAGAGGCAAAAATTTAGGGTGATCGCTGAACACCATATATTTTTGGAAAGTAGACATTCAGGTAAATCCAACATGGATAAAGACGCCTTTCTACACAAAAGTACCGATCTGCAAAGCTTTCCTAAATTTAGCGTTTTTATGTTATTTCTGAAAATCACCTAGAAACTTTGCAATTTGCAGCATTTATCTCGCAAATTTTTTTACATACAATGGCAAATCACCCTAAATGTAAACGCCAGAGGTATACTTAACAGTTTGATGCCAAGTATGCATAGATGTATAAACATATGGGGTATGTACGGACCCCAAATAAAAGTAATGCAGATGAATTCTCTAGCCTGTCAACTCAATTTTGCAAACAGAGCCCCCAGACTGCGTATAATGTGTTGTAAGACCCCCTATCTATACAGAGAACCCCAGAAAACAATATATTTTTAGAAAGTACACATTCTGACAAATCAAACATGGGTAAGGACATCTTTCTACACCAAACTACCAAACAACAAAGCTTTCCTAAACTTAGCGGTTTTGATGACATTTCTGTAAATCACCTAAAAATGGTGCAATTTGCCGGTTTTATCTCACACAATTTTTTACATACAATGGCAAATCACCCCAAATATGAACACCAGAGGCCTACTGAACAGTTTGATGGCCAATATGCATAGATATACTAAAGTATGTTGTTATGTACAGATCCCAAATAAAAGTTGTGCATGTGAATTTTTTCACCTGCCAACTCAGCTTCTGCAGACAAAGCCACCAACTGTATATTATGTGCCATAAGACCCCCTAACTGTACAGAGACCCCCTAACTGTACAGAGACCCCCAGAAAAAATAATCAAACATGGGTAAGGAGATCAAACATGGGTAAGGAGATCTCTCTACACCAAACTACCAAACAACAAAGCTTTCCTAAACTTAGCAGTTTTGATGACACCTAAAAATGTTGCAATTTGCCGTTTTTATCTCACACAATCTTTTACAATGACAAATCACCCCAAATATGAACGGCAGAGGTCTACTAAGCAGTTTGATGGCCAATATGCATAGATATACCAAAGTATGTGGTATGTACAGATTCCAAATAAAAGTAGTGCATGTTAATTTTTTCACCTGCCAACTCAGCTTCTTCAAACAAAGCCTCTGACTGCATATTATGTGCTGTAAGGCCCCCTAACTGTACAGAGACCCCCAGAAAACCATATATTTTTGGAAAGTACATATTCTGACATATCAAACTAGGTTAAGGGCATCTTTCTACACCAAACTACCAAACAGCAAAGCTATGCTAAAAGAAATGCAAAAAACAACAATGCAAGTGTAAAACTGCAATAAAATCACAAAAATGAAATACAAGTAGGCAAATCAATAACAAAATTAATTATTTTACAGTGTGGTTAGTGGTCAGAATACCTGATCCAAGGGTCACACTGTGAAATAAATAGTTTTTAAGGGAAAAACAAAATGATAAAATAAGGAGCAAAACAAAAGTATGTGTGTCTGTGTATACTTGTGTGTACACATCTAAAAAGTGTGTGTATATGTGTATGTAAGTGTGTAAATACGTAAAAAAAAGCAAAAAAACAAAGTCAGAAAAGCAGACACAAAAGCTACATTTAGTAAAAGGTGTGTTGTGTGTAAATGCATGTATTTGTGTATGTAAATGTGTATGTGTGTGTGTGTATATAGGTTAAAAAAAGCCCACTTACCCTTTTTGTGAGCAGGAGGATCCTTGGCTGCAGAGAGGGTCCTGGATCGTCAACAGTCAGGAAGCTCTTAACAGCAGACACATGCGATCTGCTCTTAACAGCAGACATATGCGATCTGTGTCTGCTGTTAAGAAGTCGGTCCTGTGACGATCGTATTGCAGGACCGACTTGCCAGCCCCCTTGGCTCGTTGCCGAGGGGGTTGGGGGCTGCCGCCGGTGCAGAGAGATTCCCTTTTCTACCAATAACGTAGGTACAACGTTGTTGGCAGATAACAGCCTTTTTTTTAATTAACGTAGTACCTAAGTTGTTGTCAGGGAAAGAGTTAAATAGAGAATTTACCATTTTTCTATGTGATTCATTTTCTAACCAACTCCCCTTCCTCAAGAAAAGTAAGTTACAGGTGTGGGATCTCTTATCTGGAAGCCCAAGGTCTAGGAAACTCCAGATTACACGTATGCCATCTCCATAGACTCAATTTTAAGCAAATAATTCAAATTTAAAAAATGATTTCCTTCCTTCCTACACCTGTATAGGTGCATAGGCAGTTTATAAATAGCATATGACAGCATATGACATTACTCTAATGGTATTGTTGCAGACTTTTCTTAGAGAGGCTTCATATGTAGTGTCTAATTGTAAAAATAGGCATCTTGTAGTTTATATAACTATAACAAACTATAACAAAATGCTCGGGACCTGAGATTTTAAGAATAAGGGATCTTTTCATAATTTGGATCACCATACCCTCCTTTTGCCCTTTGTTGCAAACAGGAATCCATTATGAGGTGGTGTTATCTGTGCACTAGTAATCGCACATTATCTGCCTCACAAGAACCAAACATGGATTAGCACAAGCTGCAGATAAAAGTATTCCTGCTGGTGGAAATGCCAACTGGCTCATGCTGCTCAGTTTATACAATTCCCCAGTGACTACCAGGTAAATCTTGTTAGCACTCATGAACTCACAGCCTTAGTATACTGATGGCAACTGCAACCATTTTTCATTTACAGGGAGAAGACTAATAACCTGTTAGTTTATTTATTAAAGGGTTAAAATTTAATTATCCACAAAATGCTTGAAAGGCTATACCAGCGAAATAAGTGTGGGAGTATTTTTCTAAGAAATGTGTGGAGGATTGTCTTTTCATCCCACAAATATCACAAAGTCAATAAGAAAATAAAAGATTTTTTTAACAGGTTTATCAAACAGCAGTAGATTAATAGTTTATATATACTTGACATTTTCAGTTTAAAAGGAATGTCTTACCTTTTAACTGAAACAAAATATATTGTAGAGCTTATGCATCTGTAATGCATTTATTAATGGCTGAAAAATTGGCACAGGTGTATTCTTTGCTGGTGTCTACAGCTGTCTGGATGTCCACATTTGGATGCTTCTACAAGCCAAAACTAAAATAGTGTTGGAGAAACATCTCCCAAAAATTACCAGTTTGCCATAAGCTCAAACTGCCCTACAACATATATAATGCATGTTTTACATCAGTAGAACCAGAGCTTTCAGTATCTTGTACTTTGCAGTGCGCTGCGGAATATGTTGACGCTTTATGAATAAATGTTAATAATAATAATAATAAAATGTAAATGGGGAAAAAAATGACACAAACAGGTATTGTAAGCAAGCCATTAGAAACAAAAGGAAGTGGACACTACTATTCCTTCCAGTGAACTGAAATAAGCATTAAGTATAAGAGAAATATGAAACTCCATGATTTTACCAGGTGTATATTCATCTGTTGGATAGCTGGGATACTTTGGGCATTCCATTTTTTTTATTTTAAGAATCATAGTGTATGTCGCAAAAATGAAGATTTAATATAAGCTTCACTGAACTACATTTTCTAAATATAATCAATTACAAATTCTGTGCCATTTCTAAAATATTCATGCTAATCTTCACTATCTCCATCTCTCAGCATCTGTCTCTCTTCATTCTCTCCTCATGCAGTTGAGAGGAGTCTGATTTTGTTTGACAGATCTAATATATCTATTGGGGGGGGGGGGGTCTGCTTTTCTTGCAGATCTGTTAGAGCTCCCTCAAATAGCTAATTCAGGCACAAACAAAATCTAACAAAATAACTGACTTTGGCACAAATCCTGCATGTAGAGAGACAGGATTTTAGGTGTTTATGAAAGAGTTAGCTCTAGTACATCTTTTAGGCAAAAGGAGCTCCCCAAAAGGCTGTATTAGGCTGATATCAGACGAGGTGTAGGGTGGATAAATTCCGCCCTACGCCTCCTACTTGTGCCTGCACCCAAATGAATGGAATACACATGTAGCGGAAATACGCATCAAAATGCCAGAGATTGAAAGTGTCGCATTTTATGCGTATTTCGGCTACATGTGCCTGCACCCGAGCGTATTCCATTCATTCGGGTGCAGGCACATGTAGAAGGCGTAGGGCGGTATTTTCAGCAAATGCTTTTCCACTGAAAATATCCGCCCTACGCCTCGTCTGGCATTAGCCTTAGACCTATCTGTCAGCCAAATAAGACTATTGCTATTTCTTGATAGTTCACTTTTAATTTTCTAGTCATTTCAAGGCATCAAGAGGTCAACAGTTTTTGATATTGTCATTTAGAATAGTTTACTGTTTTATCAGCCTGCTTTTTCTTTTAAATAATATCTAATCCACTTACCTAGGTATCCCCAGTGCCACACCTGAAGATGCAGAGTTAGCGGACAAGCTGGGACTACTTTATGTCAAAGTTATTGAAACAAGTAATGATGGCACAGAGATGATATGCAACTCAGGAAAGGTTTGTACAGACTTGAAAAATGCTATTATAAGACTGTGGCAAAGGGCTCCATAATAGTACACATGAGGGCTGATTCACTAAAGTGCGTTAAAACGAGCGCTATTTATAGCATGAGCGAAAAATTTTATCGCGTCTAAATTTTCATGTCTTAACACACAATTCACTAAAAATATATTTGCGTTAATTTAGACGCGATGCTGTGTGCGTTATTTAAGTCGCGAAGACTATTTTCGTGCAGTATTCGACGCAACGCGCGCTAATTAACTAAGCGCTACTTGTCGTGGCACAAATTAATGCATGTGCGCTACTTAGCGCGCGCACGCCTTATTAGCTATACACAGCATTACGTTCGTAAAACTACTTTTTTAAAAAGTGCATCACTCTAGGGCCAACACATACTTGAATAAATCACACGGCAAAGTCCTTATTGTGTTGCCTAAAGCTCATGAACTGTACTTTTCTATAATTACCGCATGCTCTCCAAGTAGGTGTTAATTATCGCATAATGCGATATTTAGCGTGTCTAAGTGTTTGTGAATCATGCGTTAGTATTATTTCTGCGCGCTAATTAACGCAATGTGTTAAAATGAACGCATGCATTTGCACGCTAATTAAAGCATGCGATATGCGACTTAAGGCATGCTAATACTTTAGCGAATTGCACATTTTTTTGCGTCAATTTTAACACTTTAGTGAATCAACCCTATGGTCTTTTATCTGAAAAATCCATTATTTAAAAAGCATTCTAGATAGTCATTCTTATAGCTGTACTGATGTGAAGTGACGTATAACAATGTCTTATTACCAAACCTTAAGGCTAATGTCCCACAGAGCAAGTTATAGTCACCTGCCAGGGGTAAGTATTCACAGAGCAATTTATTCGCCCGTGATAGATCGCTGCTATCACAGGCGAGTGCTCACTCTGAAAAGGGTTTTCACTGGCAACAATAGAAACCCTTCGCATCTCTTCTCTTCGGAGAAGGAAACTTCTATTGTTGCCGGTGGAAACCCTTTTCGGAGCGGTAACTCGCCTGCGATAGCAACGATCTATCGTGAGTGAGTAAGTCGCTGTGTGGTTGCTTACCCAAAGGATAATTTCCCACAGAGCAATTAAGTCATCGGTAATAGATCTCTGCTACCGGGGGATGACTATATGCTCTGAAATGCCTTTGTGAAAGGCCTATGCTTCACTTCGGTTTTCCTAAGTCATGCAGAAACCCATGACCATGCAGCTTAGTTACCATCAAGTACAAAGTACTTATTATTTCTGAGAAAAAGGAAATCATTTTCATAAATTAGAATTATTTGCTTCCAATGGACTCTATGGGAGATGGCCTTTCCATAAAGTTTGTATAGTGGGTTTCTGAATAAGGGATCCCATACCTGTAACAATGTCAGTGTACATATCTACATGCTTTTTGAGAAATTCTATTCATATTTATATTACGTACTGCTACTTTACTAATACATTTAGCAAACCCACACCCGGTACAGGCTAAGGTCATGCAAATGTTAGGCTCATTAATGATTTCGATTATTTTTATCACAGTTTTGAGAAATATAAGAAATAAGGCTGGATATGCTCATAGCTTTAAGATATCTTCGCAGCTTTTCAGCTGCGCTCACTTATCAGTAGCTACAGCAAAACCATTTGCTGGTACAAGACCCACAAAATGTAAATATACAAGGTGCAGTAGCTGAATTCAATAACTAAAGCTCAGATATATTTGCAGTGATCCTAAAAACAGATGCAATCTCGAGGCCAATGACATAAAGGTCTTTTGCAAGTTATTCATTGTTCCTGGTATTTACACATCCAATATAGACATAATAATGTGCAAATTATATAGCAGTTTTGGTCTGATGGGACTGCTTCACAGCATTCAAGGAACTCTGATATGCTGGGAAACAAAGAAATTATGGGATAGACAAGGTCACATAGATTTTACACAGCATCACAAACTACTTAACTTGCCTGCCTGGAATTTGCTGGCACATGGCATTTTATTATCAATTTCTTTCCATACTAAAATGTTTAGCTTTATATTAGTACTTCCATTTGATGTGATTGAGGCATTTTTTTCACTTTTAACCAGCATGAATATGTATTTCTTTACCTACTGTATATACAAATTGCTAGTCTGTCTTATAGTATGGTGAACACTTTTGTGTGTGTAATGTACTCTGTTTACCATAGAGTCCTAATTTGTGGTACTTTTTAGTTCACAGGTCTGTCTAGACAAGAAGCTTTCCTTGCCATAACCCAGCAAGCAAGTAGTGAGGGAGTGGGTGGACACTTGACAAGTGACAAGCTGAGAGACTGGCTGATATCAAGGCAGCGATACTGGGGTACACCCATCCCTGTCATTCACTGTCCATCATGTGGCACTGTACCTGTCCCATATGAGGATTTACCTGTGCTGTTACCCTCTGCAGCCAGTTTCACAGGAAAGGGCCTTTCCCCATTAGCAAGTGCCTCAGAGTGGATAAATTGCAAGTGCCCCAGGTAAATATTGGATCACAGGGTATAAACAGAGTAATAATAGTTGATGTTTGGTGTTCAGCTTTAGATACCATAAAAATAATTATTTTTAACTGTCTTAAGCAGCTGACCAAATTCTGATAAATAGGCCTTTTATATTTGTGAAGATAATAGAAAGTTGCAAAGCCTAGTGCAGAGTTAGGGAGTCTGCAAATGGCTACAGGCATCTGTGCTTCGTTTGATGCAAGATCCAAGGGACAGGGGTGGGGGAGGCATGTTAGCATCTCCTCACCTTGCTCTTACCCACCCCTATTTTGTGAATCAGGACATGCAGCCCACATAGGGGCTCTGTCTGTACTGCCTGCCCTGAGGGAGGCAATAAGGACAGGGCTATGCTGTGCGTCCTGATGCTATTTGCGTTATTGCACTTGTGCCCCCCCCCCCCCGGGGTCATAAATGTATACCTGTGGTATATACAAAACAGATCAAATTTATGAGAAAGCTTCTGGTAATTATTACATATAAAGTTCTTCTCTTCATTGCTGACAGAGGACAAGTCAAGAGAATGTGTTCTTTCTTACTTGGCAATAAATTATCCATACTTGGTGCATGCACTCTCTATGTTCCTATGGTGATGTACAGCAATAGAAGTCAAACGGCTTGCTTCATTCTCTACGTGTTTGTTAAGGTTGTTATGTTCTTTATATTTATATTCAGTGCTTATGCATTCATCGGGGCATTCAGCAAATATTTTTATTTATTTGTGCAATATATTGTTAGAATGCAGGAGCAAGAAAGACTTTGTATTTCTGCTGTTCTAAACATATTTTAAAGATTTTTACAGTAGGGTTATAATAATTTCACTCTGAAGGAAACCGTACATTGTATGCACCTTATTTTCTTGTTTTCCCTAGGTGTACGGGGGCAGCTTCAAGAGAGACAGACACAATGGATACTTTTGTTGATTCAGCCTGGTACTACTTGAGATATACAGATCCCCTTAACTCCGAAAGGTAGGATATTAATGGCTATGCAGAGATAAGGAAGATTTACGTTCACACATTTCCCAATTCTATATAAAGCCTGCTGATTTCTTAAAGCAACTCTATGTTCTGCATAATAGGGAACTTATATCTGCTACAAATTTTTGGATGTTTGAAATGTATCATTTCATATTGCCATTTTATATTGTACTTCCACAAATGTTCTGACATGCTCCCAGAATTTCTGTATATTGTTTACCCACTTATATCAAACTCTTGGTTGAGATGAGATACCAGCAATAGACAAAGAAAATTAGGCCATGTTGCATCAGATACAGCACTGGTCCCCAACCTTTCTTACTCGTAAGCCACAGTCAAATGTAAAAAAAACTTGGGGACCAACACATAACATTCATGGGGTGTGATTGACTATTTGGTAGTCTGTATGCAGACTGTCTGCCTACAGGACTCTTTGTTTTTTAGTACTTTTTGTTTTTGTTAAACAAAACCTACAACCAAACCAGGAAATTATAAAATAACCACCTGCTTTTGGGAAAATGGGAGCAACAGCAAATGGGTTGGTGAGCAAGGGGTTGTTCTTGAGCAAATGGTTCAGGGTTAACTGAGATACAGGCATTTCTATTCCACTGACATTCATTTTAATACCTGATATAGAATGCATGCAGAAAACATCTAGTTCGTGGGCCAGATATCATGACCTGTGTGTCAGAACCACAGGGGAAAGTGCTCTTAGGCTGCAGTTAAAAACAAAAGCATTATAGCACTATTCCTTGACATACTGGAACTCTGATTATGAAATAATAGGTACTTAATTAAAATGCAAAATAACAGCTTCACACCTGAAAATACATCCAAATTCGTTTTTGTAACACTTAAAAAAAGAAAAAAAGAAAAAAAAAAGCTGGTAATGACAGCCTGTCACATGCAAATGTGTATAACTGTCATACAGTCAAAGCAGCAACTCCTTTAAACTAATACAGCCTTGTTGTTGCTAGCTATTATAATTAATGGAAGTACAATATTTGAATGTTTTTGCCAGGTTAAAGCATATAATTCATGTCACTGAAAGAAAGCATTAAAGGCTGTTATGATGAAGGCTTTTCTCTTGACCCTTTCATGGTCTGACAGCATAAACCACAGCATACAGTTTCTAAGCAAGGATGGAATCAGTTAACCTATTGCCCAACATTATAAACTGCATATTTTTCCATGGTAACACCTATGTTTAAGAAATCCAAAAATGACTTGATTTGTAGCAGAAGTAGTGGAAGCTGACAAAAATGTAGGTGATTGCCCCCTGCCCCCCTTCCCCTTTAGTGTCCAGATCCAGCTGCAGCCGGTGCAAGTGCCCATACAATATATATATTTTATATATATATTTTAATAACAATGTAGTGATATTTCATGCTGTGGTCGCCCTCTGTGATGCCCGCAATGATGACTTGGGGTTAAATGACTGAATCTGCCCTTATTGTAGCTAGTTTTTAACCAGAGCTAATATTTTCAGATAGGGCAAACTGTGTAACCTAGTTATGCATGTGGCCCTAGCCTTGCACTATTAGTTGGGAAGAGACTGTACTGTGTAAGTGGTGAGCTTTTACTCCTTGCCATTATACTGCTAAGAAGAACAGGAGTGATACTACAAAGTGATACCACCTCCTCTAAAAAAAATGTAATGTATCATAAATATTACAGAGAAATAAATTTACCTTGCCCCATTAAAAGATTGTATGCCCATTTAGTTCAAAGAACCCTTGTGTTACAGTGTAATATTTTAAATATCACAATTAAAGCTACCGTGGAGCCCTTTACTAAATGCAGTGCTGTTTTTTTTACAGACCGTTTGACAAGGCCTGGGCAGATTTCTGGATGCCAGTTGATCTGTATATTGGAGGAAAGGAGCACGCTGTAATGCATCTTTACTATGCCCGCTTTTTCAACCATTTCTGTAGTTCCCAGGGCATGACTAAGCACAGGTACAAATAAATTATTGCATGTAATTTTCCGTTTTTTTTTTAGCACTGCCACATTGAGCAACATTTTCATTAGTCATTTCCACCATCGCTGATGGGATAGCATAGGCATCACTTCAGTTTTCCGAAGTCTCCCGAAGTTTCCTTGCGAGGCAGATTCAGGTAACTGAAGTAATGCTCATACCATTCCACCGGCGATTTACATTCTTGTCTGGGAGATTAGTCGCCGGCAATAGTGAAGATTTATCGCAGGTGACTCATCTCCCTGTGTGCCTCTGCCCTAAAACAGTAGTTCTGCATGTGTAGTATATTGTCCAAAATATTGTTCTCCCAAAAACCAAGTTGTTGTGGTTTATCATTTGCTCTCTGGAGAGCTATAGAAAAGGAAAAAATCTAAACCAGTGAAGTATCAAACACCGAGGAGTGTGTTTTTCTCAGCAAAACAGCAAACGATGCCTCATTACCTGAATTATTACACTTTAAATAATCAAGCCCTAAGCCAATATGTTTATGCTTTTTGTGTGATGATGAGATGCTTTGCGGCTAAAATGTCAGAATTGGAAACTAATATTTGAATTATGTGGTAACAGCATTTGAAAAAAGCAACATAAATCCATTTATGTTGATGTATAGCCAGCATTATACCTTGGAGATTATTCTTGCCTCTTGTCACATGGATGAAATGTCCCCACAAATACGATTGAAGCCATAACTGAACAGTGTTTACTCTTTGTGGGCCAAAATAAAGAGGCTGGAAAGTGACATGCCACAAAGCTTGCCAAGCCAAGGCTGAGGTGCTGGGAAATGCCAAAGCCACCGTGTGCTGCTGTGGGAACTGTGGTGAGCCAGTAGCCATCTGACACATCTGTCCTGCTGGCCACAAGCCAGGTAGAGCTGTCTGTATGTTTGCATGGGTGTTACAGCTAGTGTCTTACGAACTCCATGTTTGTATCCATATGAACTATAAATCTCCCATGGGTTACATTTGTATTATTATTTAATGATGGCTACCAGTAGGTTTACAGGAACAGAAACTGTAACTTCACCTATAAAGGTTACTTGAATATTGGCTTTGAGAACCCTTATACATGCTTATACAGCATATACTGTAGTTTTCATACTATCATGGGGGAATCATGCTTTCAATCCATGATTGTTCCAGTGATTAGCAATTTTTTAAAAATGTTTTTCAGCTGTAATCTCTCATTATTGTCATTTTTAATGGTAGGTGCTGTCTTGTACCAGTGGGACCATAGTGCTGCCTAGCAAACTTACACCAAAGCTGCAAACACTGTAAAATGGCATTGCTTTTTAATGAAATTGACAGTCTGTGTGTGCCTGTGACTTGGGCTAACCGCTAGAGCCCTGTCCATGATCAGTGATCATGCAGTTTGAAAAACAAGCATTGTAAACTAGAAGAACTTGGGTTGTAGGTTTATGGAATAAACATTTCTTTCTAAAACAGTGTTGTACTTGCTCCAGTATGAATGCCCTATTTGAAATTTCACAAATGGAAAGAGAACTACAGTACGTAGATTTAATAATGGCAACATGGACACAAGCTCCTACTGTAACGTTGTTATATATATTGTAATGAGAGAGAGAGAGAAATCAAACTGTAGCATTCCCTACCCCCAATTTTTGTGGGTGTTTAGAAACAACACATCAGGGAGTAATGCCCTATCACAATGTTACCCTTCAAAAATACCAAAGTCCTGACCTTTGGGTTTCATTTTACCTTATGTGCCTAAATCCACCTCCTGGCTGCCCAAACACAGACTTACGTGCTGACTTTGTTGTGTATTTTCTTACTTGCCCATGTGGACATATGTATATAGGCAAAACTATCACCACCCTCCGGGAACGCCTGGTCAATCACAGGACTGCAATATAGAATGCCTTTGCCAACAAAGATTCCAAAGAACAGACTACACAAGCTGCTGATCAACAACCAGAGGAATCAGTTGGTTCCAAAAAGAAAAAACAAGCCTGGAAACAACCTGTGGTCAGACATTTTGTCAAACTGGCCCACCCCTTACCTACCCTTCACTGCATGGCCATTGATCATGTTTCAACCCCGAGACGAGGGGCTGACAGACATAAACTATTGCTTCAGTGTGAGGCTCGGTGGATTTATATCTTACAGACTGTTGCTCCGAGAGGATTAAATTAATTATTACCATTAAACTGTTTCTTATAACATGGTTTTGTAACACATTTTTGGTTTCAGTATCCAGTGTTCTGGTCACTAGCTGTGTTATTGGACTTTTTTATCTATTCCATGCAGATACCTCATTTCAGCTGTAATCAGAGGATGCGGATCCCCTGCCCCCTTCCCCTGCAACCTCAATTGGCAGCTTACCATGTGGCTTATGTGTTGATCACCATGTCGTACTCCTATACATGGCAATGGGCAACCTTCACACTGTAAAGTCTGGCGTTTACCCTTATACTGACCACCTGTAGGCACCATTTGTCCCCTTTGACTTTGTGCTTCCTCCCCGCGCCCCCCCCCCAGGGACACAGTTCTCCTCTGGATGTAATTATGTATGTTATGATGTTTAGTTAGTTTATCAATATATTTTTGTTGTGGGAGATATTTTCATCTAGACCTGCGAGTGTTGAGCCCTCTGTATTTCTAACGTTTTACCCGGCACTTTACTAAGTTAAATCCAAAGACATCACAGTTTAGCCAAGAAGTAAATATCATTACTTTGCAGTAAAACTTTTCAAACGTTTATATTACTGGTTTTTGTTTCTGAGAGGGTAAGTCTCATCCACAACATACCTCTCAGTAGGACAGTCAGACAACTCTTTTCTAATTATGAATAAAAGTGGGGACTAAGTACTATGAGCTGTTTTCTGCATCTGATACTTTGTGTCACAAAGTATTTTGGTAGCCAATAAATGGTGGGGTTTTAATATTTCTGCACAAGGGCCCACTACAGTTGCAATTGTAAAGATGCCTTTTTCCATAGAAAACAGACTCTCAAGAGTAATTTGTTTATACCAGCTAGCCAGTTACTAAATTAAATTTATGCTTGACTTCTTTCCATCAAGCAAATAAAGGAGACAGGCTATTAAAACATAGTGGCACAACATTGCAGCATTTCTGACCTGACTGATCATGATTAGGTAGAAATCCAGCTTCTGCCGAGTGGCTCCAACAGTTGAAAGCAAACCTGATGACATTCTCCTTGGGGGAAAAACAGTTGCACAGAAGCAGGGTAGTCATTATGGATGAGAGCTTTAAACATTTTTGACATGTTGCTTCACACAATGGATAAGGGTTCAGTTTCTTGTCCTAAAATAGTTTAAGTGCAAATTTTATTTTATAAAAGCACACATTCCCTGAAAATTGCTTATGTAAATCACTATAATAGATGCCCTCCTTCATGGTTGAAATAAATCAGAAACTAATCTAAAAAACAAAATGTAACATTTAAGGGCCCCTGGTTTCCATATTCCTGTTGATTTAGCCAGCAATTGTTTAAATGTTGAAAAAAAGAAATTAAAAAAAAAATGTTGAAAAAAAGAAATTATCCTCAAAGGAACGCATTCTCATTGCCTTAAAGCAAGATATACAGTTTTTCAATTAGGATAGCACCGGAAATGTAACATTTTTCAAGATTTTTAAATATTTATAGCCAGTTACTTGTTACACAAGGGCCTATTTACTTTCAACTGGTCTATGACTATACTGCCCTTAAACGTTTTAATGCCAGGGAATTGAAGAAGCTGCTCAGATGAGCGCTGTTTTTATACATGCCTTTCTTCCGGCGCTGCTTAGCGTACGCCTCACATTCCCCGCCGCGGGGAATGGAGGCGGCCCACTAGAAAGCGGTCCGGGGACCGGTGGTTGGGGACCCTTGCTATAACATACTAGAAGTTAACTTAAAGTTGAACCACCCCTTTAACGGAAATCTGCTTTTTTTAGGAAAATGGTATCTTTTGTATGGTAAAGACAGTTTGTAAATTTGACTTAATGATGTTCTGTCTTTAATTTGTCTTGTTATAAAAATTTCTACATCTTCTAAAACAGTATAATATGAATGTTATCTTGTTTTCATTACAGAGAGCCTTTCCACAAGCTTTTAGTACAAGGCCTTATTAAGGGGCAGACATATAAGCTTGCTTCAACTGGGCGTTACCTGAAAAAGAGTGAAGTGGATGATACTGGTAAGCACTATGGCTCTTTTATTGTATATACAGCAACAGAAACCAACCATACTTTTTGCCTATTGTTTTATTCCTGAAAAATCAATGCTTTGCATTATTTCCATTCCTATAGGCTACTAAAACATGACTATATGCTCGCTTATATACCACCACTAAAAGGCACTGTTTTATTATTACAGCAAAAAAATACAATTGTTTGCTTAAAGAGGAGATTATGGAAATGACATTCTAGTATTTCAGAGCTTGTTGGATAATGGATTTTTATATAATAAATCTCGTACAATAATTACTTTTTTCTTATGAATACATTCCTATTTATTTGGCTAAATGCTTTATGTTTCTTTCTAATCATATATTTTTATTAACTTTCAATTATTAAGAAGAAAAGCACTTGACAGTTCCAGTAAAACTAACAGTAAAATTAGCATGGCACAATATCACAATATTCCAGTCACAAAATCTACAGTTTTAATATTTCTAATCTTTTCTAAAAGGTTTTGAGCCTGCATACTTGGAAACAGGGGAGAAGCTTCTGGTAACATGGGAAAAGATGAGCAAATCCAAGCACAATGGAGTTGATCCACAAGAAATAGTGGAGCAATATGGCATTGACACAACAAGGCTCTATCTCCTGTTTGCTGCTCCACCTGAACAAGACATTTTGTGGGATGTGAAAAGTATGTTACTTTGACCATAAATGATAAATACTGGGGCAGATTAATCAAAGTGTGAGATAAGAGCCCATCACAAAAAAACCCCACCTACTTTCTTTTTACTTTCCGTTAGAAGCCCATTTATCAAATAGTAAACTCTATCTTTCACCATTTGATAAATACGCTTCTAAAAATCCCATAGGAACCAAGAGAAAGTGGGTGAGTATTTCTGTGGTGATACATCTGCCCCTAACTGTTTTTGTCATTATGTTATACTGCATCCCATAGAAGAAGTGATATAGAGAACAGGATGTGTACAGGGTTATAGTGAAAAAAAGGTAAAATAGACTAAAAAGGGGGAAAGGAAGTAACTAGGAGAAAAGAGGAGAGAGAGAAGAGAAAATTAGCAAAAGGAAAAAATAATGTGTTTACAGTAAAAGAAAGATAGCACAAAGAGGGGCATATAAACTGTTTCATGCAGCTGTCAGGTGGATAAAGTATGAAGATTTTGGAGAAGCAAGGTGCATGTATGAAGGCTATAAATTACAATGTGATAAAGGATAGACACAGCACAGTGCTAAAAAGAGTGTGGCTCAACTGAAAAGAATAGAGTAGAAGTTAAGAGTAAGTGCAAATTAGTAGAAATGAACAATTAAAGGGCAGATGAAAGAGGAGGGAGTAGCAATAACATTTTAGAATGGCACAAGGAGAGAAGAAACTGGAAAAGGTAAAGTTAGGATAAATTGTTAAAATTAACAAAAAGGAGAAATGTATATGGAAATTAACGTTACATCTTGTTAAATTCACCCTTGCTTGCTGTTTGCAATGACTAAGATTAATACCCAGTATGGCGGCAACTTATGACGTATGACTCGCACAAGTAATTAGTACACAAGAGAAGGCTTAAAGGAGAAGGAAAGGCTAAGTCACTTGGGGGTGCCAAAATGTTAGGCACCCCCAAGTGACTTAGATCGCTTACCTTTTTCCCCAGGCTGGTGCCCCTGTACGAAGAGCACAGCACCAGCCCGGGGTAGCAGCGAGCACTTCCTATTCGCTTGCGTGCGCATGCGCAGTAGAGTGAAAAGCCGAACTTAAACAAGAAAGTCGGCTTTTTACTCTTCTGCGCATCTGCCGGCCCACGAATTTCGCCGGCAGAAGAGAGAGGAAGGAGGAAGCACTCGCTACAGGTACCCTGGGCTGGTGCTGTTTTCTCCTAACAGGGGCACCAGCCCAGGGTACAAGGTAAGCGATCTAAGTCACTTGGGGGTGCCTAACATTTTGACACCCCCAAGTGACTTAGCCTTTCCTTCTCCTTTAAGAGACAGAACTGTGCAGCTTCCAGTTAAGAATCATGTCTCTGGTTTACCTTAGAATTCATTGGTGGTTTTCGTATGTTTGTAACACTTGACCGTCTTTGGAATTTGCATCCTGAGATGGGGTAGTCTGCTTTCCTCATTGTAGAACCTCCTCAACGCAATATTTAACACATTCTTTTTCTTTCTAAGCTGATGCTATACCTGGAGTGCGGAGGTGGCAGACACGTTTGTGGACAATAACAAGCAAATTTATTGAAGCCAGAAAATCCTCATCTGTGCCGAATCCACACCTTCTGAATAAGAAAGAAGTAGCAGAAGCAAGAAGGATCTGGGAAAGCAGAAACCTCGCTGTGCTAGAGGTAGTTATGTAATTGATGTAGAATAAATGTTTTTGTAGTATAAGCAGCAGAAAATGTCTCAATATTTCATTAATTCACTCATATTTAAACCTTAGTTTGAAATAATAACTGTTTAGAATCTTTTATGGATTTTATTGCTTCTTTTTTATGGAAGCACTATATCATAGTGAGTTGAACAATTTATTGAGGAATAATAATAAGTCTACCATGCTTATTGTTAATTTCTATATACTTTCCCGGCAGTATAACCCTTGTTCAACATGAGTGCAGTGATTAGTGCTTGTGCTGAACATACTTTTTGCCAGTTGTTTCAAACACAAAACCTATGATTTTTGTTATTTCTTGAGCTAAACAGGGCAAACAGAGAGACTGAAGCTACTCTATGCTTAGTCCTTAGATGGTTGATGATTAGATTCCCAGTGCAAATTCCCCTGCATAATAGACTCCTGCTAACAAAAGTTACAGCAAAGGGGGAAGGGAGGGGTTGTATATTGGTAAAATATTTAGAATAAATGTCACCTTTCCATTTACTGGGTTATACTTAAAGGAGACATATAGTATAAAAACCCTCTAATCTCTAGACAGTAATGAATAATATAATGTCGGTTTTACTTTGGGCTAAAAAAGAGCTCCCTATAGATTTTCTACAGTCCATGTTTATGTTTTAAATGAGGGGTGTGCATGTCTTAATGATCCCTTCGGTTCCCTATCAGGTCAGCCTAGCTGCTGATTATTTCCTATCCTACAGTGCAGTGTGCTGAGTGGCGCTGGCTCCCCTGAACAGCCTGGGAAAGGAAGCAGCAGGAAGTGGGACAGATGGGTGGGACTAGTAGGGTTTTTGTAGAAATATAAATCAACCCATTCTCGGTTTTCACACAATGGACCGGATTCAGTTTAGTGAGAAAAAGTTATTTCATGGTTTATCATGTGAAAAAATTATGGATGAGAATTAATTAAAGGAGAAAATGTTTTTTTTCCAGTGTGTTTCAGTTTTTTCCAATAGACCTCTAATAGAAGCTTTTCTTAATTGAATTGCATCTCAAATTGAATGCTGTCCAAATGTTTTCACATGATAAACTTTTTTTCTTACTGAATTGCATCTGGCCAAAAATGGCTTCTTTAGAGATGGAAAGGTAAAATCACTGGGGGGGGGAGGGGTTAATAAATAAGCACCCCCAGTGATTATAGACACTTATTTCATGCCTGCCTGGTTTATTATTGTAGAGAGTGTAGCACTGTACATGATTTGTAAGTTTATGAATGAAACTTTTTGGGGGTGAAACATGTCAATTGCATAATCATGTGAACTTATTATAGTCCCCAGCCATGTACCATTACCCTAAAGAACAAAGAAAGCTGAATTTACTTCAGCAGCTAGTATGTTAAGCTCACTCCAGTGAAATAAAATCCAGTGAAATAAAACATAAAGTAGCATAGCACTGCACCATGTTTTTTTACCTTTTCCGCGTGTCCCTAGCACAGACTTAGAATCATACATTAACAACACAGTAAGATACAACATTTTTCAACCAAGTCTGTGTTTAATAAATAATGACTTACTCTGTGAGAGAGTATAGGTTTTTTGCCTATACAGTGTGATTTATACAAGATGCTTCTTAATGCTGTTTTAAGCTATAGTTTAGCTTTAATTGCCCTTTAAAACCTAAATGTTTCTTAAGTCTCCATGCCAACCTTGTAAGAAACCTTCACAAGCATTGGACAGTTAATATACAAAAATACAATACAATTCTTCACCTGTGTCAAGGAATTAGACCTTTGTGTTGTACTTCTGCAAATATGAGTAATCCTAAAAAGGCATTTTTGTTTGCGTTTCCTAGGTAACCAGCCACTTCACCGAGGATTACTTGTTCAATGCAGCTATTTCGCAGCTAATGAGTCTCAGCAACACTCTCTCAGTAAGTGCATATGCCGCCTCCAGCACTACCTCGTTCTCAGTTGTGAATTGTAGTTGGTGCTGAAAACGCAAGGGTTCTTTTACACAGAGAACAGAAACACTTTGTTTGTGGCATTTATTTGTTGACCTTTTTTTCCCAAGATTGACTTTAGTAATAGCAGGTATTGTTCCAAACAGTTTAAAAGAACATTTTATTATTCACTGTTAAGATGCTAACTCCTTTGAAAAGGTTCTTGCTGTGTTGATATGGATGTAAGTCAAACATTCTTTTTTCTTTTAATAATAGCTACTTTGCATTGAAATCTTGGTGCAACCAACATCATGTCACAGATACATATATACAGATATTTTACTCTGTTGAAAAAACATAATATAGAAGTGAACTGTAAGCCACTAGCAGAATATTATTAAAGGCCTGGGCTGGAACTAGGGGGAAGCAGAAGAGGCATGTACCTAGGGCGTAACAGTGGGGAGAGACAAGCAAGATTGGTAATATGGTTTAAAATATAACAAGGAAATTGGCAGAGTTCAGGAGGGAAACACGTTCTGGAAGTACACATGAAATGCATCCCTACAGAGAAGACATAGTGAATAGCTTTCCTGCAGAGCTGGGGAAATACTTAGTACACTATTTAAGCACGTATGGGTTAGAAACAAATCTGTTATAAAAGGCAACAGTAGAGAAAGAAAAGTAACAGGCAGCAGACAGAATATAAAGCCTGTTTCTTTCCAGTGTTCAAATTCTACAGTATGTTTATCTGGAAAACCCTAAAATCCAAGCAATGTCAGGTCGATACTTGTATTTGATCTGTTCTTGGCCATTATAATAAATGATCTGAAAGTAACTAGCTATGGCACCTTAGCCTTGGCTTAATTCTGAAAAATGCAGTAACAGAATATCTGCCTATGACTGACTATAGTAACATCTCTAAGTAACCTTAGGGTTCAGAACTTCTCATTTTGTGACCTTACCAAACAAGCAGATCTGGCAGTGTATGGTCAGCTTTAAACTTTATGCACATTCTGTAGCCCTTACAGGACTTCATTTTACATTTCTGGTTTAGCTTTTGTCTCTTTTCCATTAACTGAACAAATAGCCATGTTTGTTCTGCGGTGTAAAGGTGGCCATACACGTAGCAATATCTGGAGGTAGATATGGAGGTAGAAACAATAGACATTCTACCTCCTTCTGCCGATTCAGCCCTTCGACAGCGCCCAATCAAAACCTTTTACCTGCCCGATCGACAAGTCGACCTATATCCGCAGCCTTTTGCGATATCGAGTGCCTCGTCGATCCGCCATACACACACCAAATATCGTACTATATCATCGGTGCGTGTATGGCCCAGCCTTAATATGGTGAGTTTATATGTTGTTTCCCTCTTTACCGGACTAAAGGTTTGTACAGTAAGCCAGTACCCAGCTCTGATTTAATCCAAGTAATTTAGTGTCAGCTGCGAATATAAACACTGCTTTGTGAACCATGCACAGGATGATTAGTAAAAGGGACAGATCCCAGTGGTAAGCCACTTCTAGCTGAGTTCACTTGGATTGTTTTCAATTTACAATAATTTTATGCCACTCACCCAGTAGGTATTGTTATTCTGTATTTTTAAAATGTAAGCTACTTTTTATGTGAAGTAGTATTTAGAAACATTAACAGTTAAACATTTTTGGTGGCTATATATAAAAGATAATTTAGACTCCGTTCATATAATGGGAGATGTTAATCTTCTTTTGTGATCAGTACACCCAAGCAAACTTGCAAACAAAGTTTAATGCATGTATGATTGGAGTGTTGTTTATTTCTAGAAACTATAACGTAGAATATAAGTCCACATCCCTCTACATTCATTGGTTCATGATTGCCTGAACTTTTAATTTTTAATTATATAACATACCACCATTTTATGAATTTTAGAGGGCCAAAAAAAGATATGTTCAGGAAACAGTAAATAATGTAGTGTGCGTCTGTCAGAGCTTAAAAGTAATTATTAGGGTTGAAGAGACTGCCTCATACCGATACAAATAAACAAAAGAAATTCTGGGTATAAATTCCCAACAAGCTCCAAGAAAAATCCCATTTACGTGGGTTTATCCTATAGGCTAAAGCTCACCCACTGGGTTTTTAAAGCAGAAGCCAGGATAATAGCTGATCAGATTCCCAAATACAGACCTGTTTCAAAACCGGTGACTCTACCTAAGCTGATCAGGAAACCCTGCACTACACTGATGAGCCTCAAGAAAGGCGAAATCAGTATGTAGTTGGGAATCTGATTAGCTATTATCCTGGCTTCAGCTTTAAAAACCCAGTGAGTGAGCTTTAGCCTATAGGATAAACCCATGTAAATGGGATTTTTTTTTTGGAGCTTGTATGGAATTCATTCCCAGAATTCCTTTTGTCTTCAATTATGATGTAATTCTTACCTCATTTACCTCATGTCCTCCACAAATACAGCCACCTATTATTAATTAAACTCTGTTTCTTTTGTTTTTCACTTTGCAGCTTTAGAGAAATGTGTGTTATATCTTTACAACAGTTTTCTATATACAATTTCCTTGTAGTAATATTGCCCCCTTGTGCATGCAGTGTCTATCAGCATGCTCATAAGCTTTTTATTACTGGACTGGTAGAGTACAAAGTGAGAAGGAAAAGTGTGTTCTTGTCATATGCCAATACTTCCTGATGGATTGATTCTCGTTTCTATTGTTACTTAATGCATTTCTATGGGACTGTGTTATAATTATTAGAAAAGGTTCCCCTGATTGCCTTGTGTTGGCAATGTGGTCCGACTGTCAGTGTTCTGAGGTGTTGCTCTGCCAAGCTCAGCTTGCTCTGCACCTGTATTTAAGGTACAATTATAGATCAGTGTAGTTCGCAAAGGTTTCTTTTAATTATTGTGTGGCAATCATTGCAGTTTTTGAAGGGTAATGTACTGTAAACCAAATAAAATACAAACCATTGGTATGCACAAAACTGTCCTGAAGACATGCATCCCTTTAGAACATCTGTGCCAGGGCTCTGTTCTTTAGAGGATCTGAGTGTGTCTATGCATGTATACAAGCAAATTTGGAATTATAATTATGAAACAATATGGTAGCTAAAGTGTCAGTAATACAAGGTAAGAAGAATATCAGATGGAGAGTAAGTCACTTAATAACCCTTCTCTTCTGTATTTCAGCAAGCATCCTCTCGGGTTATCCTACACAGCTCTGAATTTGAAGATGCTTTGGCGAGTCTCTGCATTATGGTTGCGCCCATGGCACCACATTTGGCTTCGGAACTATGGAAAGGTAAAATGCAATATACAATTAGGAAACCACTGACTTGTTGACATGATGTGCTACTTGTATAGATAGACCACCCCTCATCTCTTTATATTTTAGTCATGTCCAATGAGTGCTGTGTGTGGCCAGCTTAAGAATATTTTAAAATTATTAAGTAAACAGATTTGCAGGGCTTAAGGGTGGTGATCTCTGCTAAGGGTGAGCAGTGGCTGTGAATTTTCTTTGCCAGCCTACAACTAAGAAAAGTGTTCTAGTTCTGTTTAGTAAATAGAAAATGGTTGTATAAGATAGATATCCTCTGCTTCCATTGTCTATACAGCTCCATTTATAGATAACCACAGTAAGGGGCAAGAAGGGCACTTGCCCCCCCCTGGAATTTCCCCCTCAAACAGGGAACAAACAAGTGCCCCAGGTCACCATAATGCTGTTTAGGATTCTTGGTCTCTCTCATCTATGTTTTATTTTCTGAATATCACTTTCCATAAAGTCTTTTATGTTCTGCTCAGTCCCCTCATTGATTGGCAATTGTAAAATATTAGCTGGCTAGGTTTCAGCTACTGTATGTAAACTCTCTCTCATATAACCCACATTGTGGTCTCTTTGGCTAATATACTAGTTGCAGCTTTAATGGCCACATAAGTGACTATTAAATGTTTCTAAATAGATTTCTATCAGGTTCTGAAATTTAAGTTGTGTGTGTTATAGTTAAACAGCAGCCTGAGCGATGAATTTCAGCCTTTCATCATCATTTCATGTCTTTAATGGGTACCTAAGTGGGACTGTTGGGTACAGTTAAAAATCTTAAAGCATTGCCTGTTGACTTTGTTATATTTATCCCTTATGTTTCTACTAACTGCAATCACATCACCCTATCATTAAATGTGTATTTTTAAACCTCCAAATGCCTTAGTTTTAATTTCTTCATACTAAATCTAATTTACTAAGTTCCCAGTTTTTCCATTCTCCATTCCATTTTACAAGCCCAACGTAACATATCTTGCATGGACAGTAGTTTATAATCCTTGCTGCTGTCACCACTTAGTTATAAGACTCATTATATCATTAAAGATAAAAATGTAATATGGGTCACACTCTGACTTCAGAAGTGGCCAGCATCTCAAAGTTGCACAGTACAATACCAGGTGTAGTTTTTGGTTTGCTTTCAGGAAGTGCTGCAGTTAATTGCCTTAAAGGAAAACTATCACTCTTTTCTAAATTAAGCAGTGCAGGGTTATCTTTCATTTAATATAGGCAAGTTAGTGAGTATTTATGTGTTTATTGAAGTATTGTTCTTCAAACAGTGAATGAATGCTGATTCCATTTCCAAGGAAAATGAAAAAGAATGCAAAATTTTAAACAAATATTAATATTTTATGACTTAGGATAAAATATATTTATTACATTTGGCCAAGTGACTTTTAATGGCTCTCATTTATTTAAACTTCTAGGAATGGCCCATGTTCAGAATAAGCTATGTACACAGTACAAGTGGGATAAAGATGTACTTGTTCAGCATTGGCCCAGCATAGACACAGATTACCTAAAACAACCCGACATAGTGGAAGTGCAGGTCCTGGTAAGTAATCTCAAATTGTAATAGTTGGATCAGTTTGAAAAATTTGATGACTTCACAACTGTTGCATTTCATTTCCCATTGTTTCTTCAGATTAACAACAAATCATGTGGCACAGTTGGTGTTCCCCAGGAGGTTTCCCGTGATTCCAAGGTGGTTCAAGAGATGGTGCTGCAGAGTAACTTGGGTGTGACGCATCTTCAGGGACGTACTATTACAAAGGTGTTTCTCTCTCCAAGGACAGCCCTCATCAACTTTCTTGTACAAGATTAAGCTTTCATTACTGTGGCTGCACAGATCCAGACTTTCACATGATCCAGTTGATAATTCAACATGTCAAGGGCACAGCTATGTACACTGGTGTACAGCAATGCTTTATACTGATATTAAGTGTATAATCTTTCTGAGACTTTTACATGGCCCTACCTGGAATATTTTATTACTTAAACTAAATTATTTAGACAACCAATGAAATACTTGATATTAAGGACAATGCAAATATATTTTTAAGGACTTACCTGGTAACATAAAGCATAAGTTTGCTCTTTCAGCAGTTGCTCAAAAATATCAACGGGGAAAATCACTATGAGCTGTTTTAAATATGGATCACAGAGAAAAGACTTCCACTACAAAGCCCAGCTTTGATATGTTTCCTCACCTTTTCTTTGTGAATGTAAACAGTGTTTCTAAAGGAGGAAAAAGATCAGGTGTAGTAATAACTCAGTGTAACCATATGTTGAAGACTGACCAAAGAGATTCTGATACAAAATGATCTTGCTTTATGGGAAAAACAAGCTATTTACATATTGCTTCTAATGACAATACTATGCAGAATGAATTGACTTGGAAAGGGTACTTGTAGTGCAAAATTTGGAGGCAGCTGGGCTAGAGTAACAGATTGCTATGTAACTTGTTTTTCTAATGCAAAGGGTGGGATGCAGTCAGGCCAATAACTGTCCCATTGCCATGTTTTTTGTTTATTTTTTTACATCACATTACATAATGTGTTTACATTACAACGAATAACTTTCATTTTATAGGGAAGCTTTTTGACTGTAAGTAGTTTATAATATGCTTTATAAATACAAAGCACTAATCTGCAGCCAACCTCAGATCCATGTTTTAGTCATAATATATATTTGTCTCTGTATCCCTACAACTGAATATTTTATACTGCCTAAAATATGTTTATTATCTGTATTGCTGCTAGCCATGTTTCCAGTTTTTGAGATACAAAACAATATTGTTAGTTTTGTTACATTTGTTTTATTTATGGTCATAAATGTTTAGTTATGGATTGTTTTACTTTTAGTCATGTGGTTGATTGCTACAATGGTCATGGGGAGAACTTAAAGAAAAACGAAACCACACTTTGTCTGCCTCCTACTTATTTCTTATGTTGTCTGCCCCCTACTTATTTCTTATTATATAGCGCTTTCAACAGAATGAGGACAAGCGTTCATTTGTGCAATGCATATCATTCAGCAGTCTTACAGAGAACAGTCGGAGAAGGACTGCATTGATATTGTGGATGCTGTCCTCACCCAAGAGAGATATCTGCCTAATTTTCTACCAGATAATAGCTGGAAAGGCCCTCTTTAGGGCCCCATACACAGGCCAATAAATTAGCAACTTAGTAGACAGGGTCGGCAGCTTTTATTGGTTTGTGTATGTCCAACTTAAAATGCAGAATGCTGCCCTTCAGCTGGCAGTGGAAAAAGTTATGAGGATTCATTTTGAGCCCTTTTGTTTGGTTGTTTTGTGCATAGCCACCAGGAGAATTCAGAGCAACAAGACATGCACAGCACATGCACAAAGTGGCAACTACCGGTGATTAACCCTTTTTTCTTTTTATCATGAGTTTCCAGATTCACTTTTTAGAAAGGTTCTGTGAAAGTATAAAAATAACATACAGACACACTAGTCCACAGCTGCCTTGCACTCGGGGGATACATGATCTTTTTAATTTTGCTGAGCCTTTACAGGCAAATGTACAGACTGAAAATAGACTTCTAAGCATGTTTGTTGCCAGCAACCATTATTGTAGTCTCTTCTGCCAATATTAAAGGTGAATGTTACTTATTTTAGAACCTCATTAAAAACATATTCAAAGCAAGGTATTTAGTACTCTTATTATAAGTTAATCAAGTGATCCCCAACCAGTGGTTCGTGAGCAATATGTTGCTCCCCAACACTTTGGCTGTTGCTCCCAGTGGCCTCAAAGCAGGTGCTTATTTTTGAATTCCTGGATTGGAGGCAAGTTTTAGTTGCATAAAAGCCAGTTGTACTGTCAAACTGAGCCTTATATAGGCTACCAGTCCACATTGGATCTACTAAATAGCCAATCACAGCCCTTATTTGGCACAGTCATGAACATTTTCATGCTTCTGTTGCTCCCCAACTCTTTTTACATTTGAGGGTGGCTCATGGGTAATACTCTATCCTACCTTTTATTAGGGATGCACCGAATCCACTATTTTAGGATCCAGCTGAACCCAAAGTCCTTTGTGAAAGATTCGGCCGAATACCGAATCTGAATCATAATTTGCATGGTTTCAATTTCCATGTTTATGTGATTAAAAAGTTACATGATTTTAAGGATTCAATTTGGCCAGCAGCTTGGATTCAGCCAAATCCAAATCCTGCTGAAAAAAAGATGAATCTTGGCTGAATCCTAAACCGAATCTTGGATTCTGTGTATCCCTACCTTTTATACTATTATAAGATATTTAATGCATTTTTTTTTACATTTTTGTAATATCTTTAAACCTGGCAATAGGTAGTTTTGATTTTTGCTTATTTTCGGGTTAGAGTTCACTTTAGCTATAAGGTGCACCAGAGGATATACCCATGGGAATAAAACTGGGCTCTGTCAATCCACATGACACTGTAGTTTTAAGGTTCACTTTTAATGAAACCCTAACCTAAACAGCCCCAGTCCATTTTCATATTCAGGCAAGTAGTTCTCATTGCACCCACAGGGTTATCCCTTAAGCTATCCCTTAAACACAATGCATTACTCCAGTGAATGTGTTTCTGCTTCTCCAAAGTCCAGTGCACCACTCCAGCTGAGGCTTGGCGTTGTGCATGGTAATATTAGGCTTATGCACGGCCAATTGCCCATACAAAATATTGTTATTGTGCAGTCTTTCCTTCTATGGACAGTTTGGAACTCAGCATTGAGCGTCCCAACTAAAAATATGAGATTTCTGAAGAGGTCTCATATCTGGTCATGTAGTCTAGCTGCCATAGTTTCTTAGACAACTAAAGTTCTTACAGGTACACAAAGGAGAACCACCCAAAGGTGTATATTATATTGTTAATGGGCTATTTTGTTCTTTGCAGTCTCACAGGTGAAGATACAATCTTCTCTTTAATGCAAGCTACTGCTGTTGTGAGAGCTAGTGTACTAGAGGCTTATAAATATATATACACACAGTATATCACTCCACTATTTGGAGTATTCAAACACGTTTTAAATGGGTTGTCATACTGATGTGTTTATAGTAGCCTTTCTCTCAAGCATTTATTGTGACAGGCGCACAAATGAAATTCTATGTCTCATTTACAGGTTTGGGGATGTTTGCTGACACTTTGTAATTGCCATGGCTGAAATAAATATAGTGCAACTCTCTAGAATATGATTTTCCCTGCAGAGTCGTGTAGCAATATATGAATTGGCAGGCTGCTACCACACTTTATTTTTATGTCTGTTCAACACATAATTTGCTATGGAAAGCTGAAGCAAATTATATTTTCAGTCAACCATGGGACAAAACTAAAGACATCAAATTCACAATTTCTTAATATGTTGTGTTTTTTATTTTTACTAAAGCGTGTACAGTATTTATGGTGATGAACACTGTATATAGTTATATAGGTTAGTTAAAATGATTGAATTTTGTTGCCACTGGCTGCTGTCATAAATAGGCGGCACGTTTTTCTATATGTGGACACAGCTATTACATGTTGTGACATTTTGATTTTTTATGACTAAATTTGACCATACTTTCTCACTTCCCCTTGTTTATAAAGTACAGTGGCTTGCAAAAGTATTCGGCCCCCTTGAACTTTTCCAAATTTTGTCACATTACAGCCACAAACATGAATCAATTTTATTGGAATTCCACGTGAAAGACCAATACAAAGTGGTGTACTCGTGAGAAGTGGACCGAAAATCATACATGATTACAAATTTGTACAAATTATACAAATAAATAACTGCAAAGTGGGGTGTGCGTAATTATTCAGCCCCCTTTGGTCTGAGTGCAGTCAGTTGCCCATAGACATTGCCTGATGAGTGCTAATGACTAAATAGAGTGCACCTGTGTGTAATCTAATGTCAGTACAAATACAGCTGCTCTGTGACGGCCTTAGAGGTTGTCTAAGAGAATATTGGGAGCAACAACACCATGAAGTCCAAAGAACACACCAGACAGGTCAGGGATAAAGTTATTGAGAAATTTAAAGCAGGCTTAGGCTACAAAAAGATTTCCAAAGCCTTGAACATCCCATGGAGCACTGTTCAAGCGATCATTCAGAAATGGAAGGAGTATGGCACAACTGTAAACCTACCAAGACAAGGCCGTCCACCTAAACTCACAGGCCAAACAAGGAGAGCGCTGATCAAAAATGCAGCCAAGAGGCCCATGGTGACTCTGGACGAGCTGCAGAGATCTACAGCTCAGGTGGGGGAATCTGTCCATAGGACAACTATTAGTCGTGCACTGCACAAAGTTTAAGGCCTTTATGTAAGAGTGGCAAGACAAAAGCCATTGTTAACAGAAAACCATAAGAAGTCCCGTTTGCAGTTTGCCACAAGCCATGTGGGGGACACAGCAAACATGTGGAAGAAGGTGCTCTGGTCAGATGAGACCAAAATGGAACTTTCTGGCCAAAATGCAAAACGCTATGTGTGGCGGAAAACTAACGCTGCACATCACTCTGAACACACCATCCCCACTGTCAAATATGGTGGTGGCAGCATCATGCTCTGGGGGGGCTTCTCTTCAGCAGGGACAGGGAAGCTGGTCAGAGTTGATGGGAAGATGGATGGAGCCAAATACAGGGCAATCTTGGAACAAAACCTCTTGGAGTCTGCAAAAGACTTGAGACTGGGGCGGAGGTTCACCTTCCAGCAGGACAACGACCCTAAACATAAAGCCAGGGCAACAATGGAATGGTTTAAAACAAAACATATCCATTTGTTAGAATGGCCCAGTCACAGTCCAGATCTAAATCCAATCGAGAAACTGTGGCAAGATCCGAAAACTGCTGTTCACAAACACTGTCCATCTAATCTGACTGAGCTGGAGCTGTTTTGCAAAGAAGAATGGGTAAGGATTTCAGTCTCTAGATGTGCAAAGCTGGTAGAGACATACCCTAAAAGACTGGCAGCAGGAATTGCAGCAAAAGGGGGTTCTACAAAGTATTGACTCAGGGGGCACACCCCACTTTGCAGTTATTTATTTGTAAAAAATGATTGGAATCATGTATGATTTTCGTTCCACTTCTCACGTGTACACCACTTTGTATTGGTCTTTCACGTGGAATTCCAATAAAATTTATTCATGTTTGTAGCTGTAATGTGACAAAATGTGGAAAAGTTCAAGGCGGCTGAATACTTTTGCAAGCCACTGTACTTTGACATTGACCAAAGTCAAAGTGGCATCACTAAAACTAAAATTTTCAGATCTTAGGAAGTCCCATTATTAGAAGGATGAAGAAATAATTGAGTAAGTCATCAATATTGAAATACTTGATGGTGATCGATTCACCATCAATTTGTCATTGAAATATTGGGACAAAATAGTTCCCCATTCGGTGGCATGGGCAAATAGAGCCTGCACTACGGTTGGGGGAAACAATAGTATTGGACAATACTAAATGGATGCAGGGAGCACTATACCACTGCCTCCCAATGCTGTATTTTGTCCTGTGCTTCTCTAGACCTCAGTGCGCACCTTCGGTGCATGCACAGTCCAAATAGGAATTTCAGCAGCCATATAGTTGCTAGGGTCCAAAATAACCTTAACCAGGGGGTAGTTTGAATGAGAGACTGGTATATGAATAGGAGAACACCCTAATAGTTGTTTGCACATGGATAGAAAACTGGCTACAGGATCGGGTACAGAGGGTGATTGTTAATGGTACATTCTCTGCTTGGAGTAAGGTTCTTAGTGGGGTCCCTCAGGGTTCTGTACTGGGTCCACTTTTGTTTAACTTGTTCATAAATGACTTAGGGGAGGGTATTATAAGTAATGTATCAGTGTTTGCAGAAGACACAAAACTCTGCAGCCAGTCAATTCTATCCAGGATATGGCATCCTTGCAGCAGGATCTTGACAAACTGGCAATTCTGGGGCGGCTAAGTGGCAGATGAGATTTAATGTGGATAAATATAAAGTCATGCACCTGGGATGTAAAAATATGCAAGCCACTTATACCCTTAATGGGACTGCACTAGGCAAATCCATAATGGCTGTAGCAAGCAATGCCAAGCAGCAGCTGCAAGGGCAAACAAGGTTTTGAGCTGTATTAAAAGGGGCATAGATTCACAGGAGGAGGGGGTTATCCTTCCCCTTTACAGAACTCTGGTAAGGCCCCATCTAGAATATGCTGTTCAGTTTTAGTCTCCAGTGCTCAAACGGGGCATGATTGAGTTAGAGAGGGTCCAGAGAAGGGCAACTAAGCTAGTAAAGGGTATGGAAAGTCTCAGTTATGAAGAAAGACTGGCCAAGTTGGGTCTGTTTACACTGGAGAAGAGGCGCTTAAGAGGTGACATGATAACTGTATAAATACAGTATATAAGGGGATCATAAAATAACCTTTCTAATGCTTTATTTACCAGTAGGTCCTTCCAACGGACACGAGGGCGCCCACTCCATTTAGAAGAAAGGAGGTTCCATTTAAATATTTGGAAAGGATTTTTTACTGTGAGAGCTGTGAAGTTGTGGAATTCACTCCCTGAACCAGTCGTGAAGGAATTTTTTCCACCTCTGAGGCAAATTAGAGAGGTTTTAGATGGAGCTTTTTGCCTTCCTCTAGATCAGTGCTGTCCAACTTCTTTGGTACCGAGGGCCGGAATTTTTCTGGCCTACGTGGTGGAGGGACGATAATTTAAGACCGTTTTGACCACTTCTGTTTTTAAACCACACCCACTTGAAACCACACCCCTGTTATCACATGACCATACCCATATTAATGGTTGTAGTACAGCAAAAACCTGCCATACTCTGCCTGCCCTACCCTGCCTGTGTGTGCCATACTCTGTCTGCCCTACCCTGCCTGTGTGTGCCATACTCTGTCTTTTCTACTCTGCCTGTGTGAGCCATACTCTGCCTTCCCTAATCTGCCCGTGTGTGCGCCATACTCTGCCTGCCCTACCCTGCCTGTGTGTGCCATACTCTATTTCCTACCCTGCTTGTGTGTGCCATACTCTGTCTTTCTGACCCCGCCTGTGTGTGCCATACTCTGCCTGCCCTATCCTGCCTGTGTGTGCCATACTCTGCCTGCCCTATGCTGCCTGTGTGTGCCATACTCTGCCTGCCCTACCCTGCCTGTGTGGGCCATACTCTGCCTGCCCTATGCTGCCTGTGTGTATGGCACACACAGGCAGCATACAGTGACACAATTCTGACACTGCTCCTACAGTCTGCACAATAACTATATATTAAAAAACTTTTTAATTGCAGTACCACCTCAGTATATGTTCTTTTTGTAGTGTGCAGGGATTATTTGTGTGTTACTGCTCCTACAGTCTGTCTGAGGTGTGAACAGGGGAACAATGTGGGTAATTACAGCCTGAGCCTGAGGTGTGAACCCTGCAGGGGGTGAACAATGTAGGGATTAAAAGGTGTGAAGAACACAGGGGATTACATTTTTAAACAATACAGGGGGATTACAGCCTGAATCTGATGTTAATCTCAGTACTGATACCATTTAAAGCTTACACAAGAGTAAGCCATCAAAGCAGCCAGGCAGGTGGGGGCCACACAGAGGGGGGCAGCCAGTTGGACAGCACTGCTCTAGATCAACTAGCAGTTAGGCAGGTTATGGTTGAACTTCATGTACGTATGACTTTTTTCAACCTAACTTACTATGTTACTATATATTGTATGTAAAGATAGTAATAAAAACTTTACCAATAGAACTGTAGCCCCATTTGAAAACTAGAAAGTCAGAAGAGGAAGACAAATAATTCAAAAACTATAAAGAAAATTAATACTTTTAATTGAAAACTTGCTTAGAATTGGTGTCTATAAGATATAAAGAGTAACAAAGGTATACAACCCCATTAACTATATACAGAAAGTGATAAAAAAAACTTGCACCCAAGATTCAAAGACATGTATATGTAACTGCATTTGTTTAGACACAGTGCCACAATAATAGCAGGCATAACTTCCTGCCCATGCATTGTTGTGGTACCCAGGGGGGGGGGGGGTTAAAAGGGCACAGTGGGGACACCGGTGGGGGTGGGGGTGGGATGAAGGTGCAGCGCTCCTGGGTCTGACGCTGGTGGTACCTCACAGGGCAGGTGTGTACATGTATTTCTTGCATTCCAACACTGTCTGTATATGCATACATACTAAACCTAGTGTAACAGGCCATCACCATAAAATCAATTCACTTGGATTATCTTGGCAGCTGGTAAAACTACAGCTCTCTGCATGTGCAGGATGGGTATTTGCTCTTGCTGGTTTAGTTAAACAAAATTGCACATTCCACAAGAATTCTGTGTGATGGGCAGAGCTTGTTATTTGATTATATTTATGACTCATTTGTGCACCCTAGTTATTATGTCACAGTCTGCCTAGTTATGCTCCTGATTAACTCAAGCATGGTTCTTGATCCAAATTAATGACCACCCAATTCGTAACCAGTTTCCCCAATCCTGCCCTGATACTAATTCAAAAACCACAAATAATTGGAAAAAAAAAAAAATAAGACCAATTGCAAATTGCCTGAGAAAAGCACTTGCTCTTCACCCAACTACCCCAATTTCACATCTGGCCTATAACAGGTGTTAGGCAGCTTGGAGATACAGTATACTGGAAAGAAAACTATTTCCTTCATACACCGACCTCAGGAATAAACCCTCTCTAGTCACCATCAAATTGTACCAATACTTATAACTGAGGGAGGCATTTCTAGACCAGTTTTGGGAAGTATCTCTAGTTTATGAGAAGTACCCTATAGAAAACTTGCTGAGGCAGGAGTGCCCCCCCCCAAGCTAGCCTCCCAAATATACTGCCTACGGATCTCAGCCTGAGAGGCCCCCTTTCACAGACAGAACATACCTTAAATGGAGAGCATTGCTGGGCGGGTTAACAGATGAGCAATGGGAGGAAACAACCTGTACCATATTTTGATATCCTCAAGAGACAGACTAATTCAATATAAGTTTTTACTGCAGGTTTATTTCACCCTGGTCAGATTGAAAGAAATTGGCCACAGAGACACTGACAAATTCCATAGGTGCCAGGCCGATCAGGCAGGCTTCCTGCATATGGCTTGGAGCTGCAACTCCTCTCACCACATATATGTCTACTTGGGATTATGGAGGACCAAGTGGAAGGCATATCCTCATCCTCATATCCTTGC
This sequence comes from Xenopus tropicalis, assembly GCF_000004195.4. Classification (NCBI taxonomy): domain Eukaryota; kingdom Metazoa; phylum Chordata; class Amphibia; order Anura; family Pipidae; genus Xenopus; species Xenopus tropicalis. The sequence goes on along the minus strand of NC_030682.2, from coordinate 54,872,251 downwards.
CCGATCCCAACTATACTATGCAAGAAAAAGTATCATACTTTCGTGGATGGGGTTGAAACCCCCCCAAAAATTCAGTGGATTAAATGAATTAACGGGGTCCTCTATTAAACTAACGAACCTTGCTAGAGGTTGCCCAACAAAATTTGGTAGAGTATGGCAACCATGGTTGGAGTTTGAAGGGGACCCATTTCCTGGAGTAGGCAGCACTTGTGAACTACCACATTAGATGCCAAAGCTTAATCTATTTTAAAGCGAGCAAGATGTATATGCTCTCTATTCCCCTCTTCTTTCATTGCCCTCATTCCTTTCTCTCCTCACTCTCTTATTGGGGGGCACTATCTGCCCCTTGTTTGTTTTGTTTGTCTGGTGCCCCAGGGTTGCACACTAGGCAGACGGCTCTTCTAACATAGTTAAGTTGGGTTGAAAAAATAGCCTTGGATATTACGCTTGTTCAAGAAATCATCAAAGCAACTCTTAAAGGCATTAACAGAATCTGCCAACACAATATCACTAGGAAGGACATTCCACAACCTCACTGCCCTCACTGTGAAAAACCACCTACGCTGCTTTAAATGAAAGTTCCATTTCTCTAATCTAAAGTGGTAGCCTCTGGTGCGCTGACTGTTTTTATGTTGAAAAAAATGTACTTGTACAGAGTAATCATGTCCCCTTGCAATTGCCTTTTTTCCATAGAAAACAACTCTAACCTTGACAGTGTAACCTCATAGCTTAAATTTTCCATCCCCTTTACCAGTTTAGTTGCACATATCTTCAGCTCATTAATATCCTTCTTTAGGGCTGTAACACACGGGGAGACCAGCTGCGCCGCAACAGATCTCCACTGCCGCGGGCGACCAATCCCCCCGCAACGCCACCCCTCCGGCCAGAATGCAAATTGCCAACGGGACGGCACACGCGGCACAGCGATCTGCTGAAGTTGCCTTGAGAGGAAGTCGCGGCTCAAGGCAACGGTCTGTGTGTGCAAGAGGATAAACGCAAGAATGCTCATTTTGATAATCTAATAATGTTACCCAGCCAATATTAATCATTAATAGTACCCAATCAGAATAAGCCCCTATCTCAGTGCCCACATCAAGTGCTTCTGGATGGCATTTCAAAACTTGTCATTTTATACTATTGTTGTCTTTACTGTGAAGCCTTTCTTGATATATATATATACAGATTGCTATGAACTGTGCACTCTTGATAAACCATGCTTACAATTCAGTGCTGGAAATGATAAGAAACCAATATAACAAGACAATTTGGGCTGACCAGTCCAATAATCTCTAGGACATAGGCAACTGGTTACTGCATCCTCTTTACATACACACACAAAATATGTACAGTTTGCCACTGATACATGGCACTATTTATGCACTGTAATAACTCAAAATAAGCTACTTGCTACTGTTTAACAAAGGCAGCGTGGGCCTCATTGGGGGTTAAGTGCATAGCCCTGTAGGTTAGGGCCAGGGGCGTAAGTACAGATGCTGCAGTAAGCAGATGCTGCAGTTGCGGGGGGGGGGGGGGGGCTCAGGATTGTAGGGGGCCCAGCAATGCCCTAATTAATGAGCAATTTCAGTATATTTTGGTAGAATAGGTCATTTACCAATATTCTGGGGCCCTAAATTGAATTTGCTGTGTGGCCTAGTAGCATTAGGGTACCCTCCAAAGGATTTTTATGGTCCCCAGTTTCTTCAAAGGTTCCATAGACTTTATCACCACTTTAATCTGGCCCATTACATGTAATAAATCAGACAGCAATGCTGTAGGTAATCCATATGGTCAGTATCAATTATTCAGGAAGGGGGCCCCATTAAGGACATAGTAGTCAGGAATGAAGGATATGGTCCTGTTGAAGGAGGTACAACAGTAGCATGTGATAAAGAAAAATAGCTGGGCAGCTAAAAAACCCTGACAAATCTAAGTGGGTTAGTGCCCTGAAGGATATCATCGCAGCAGTGGCTTAGTGTGTAGATTTAGGGTAGTGACTAGCCCCCATAGAGAGGTCCTAGGTTTGTCCAATAAAGCAGCAGTGCCTTATTGCTTTATTGCTAATGCTGCTAGAGATGTTATGTCTGGCAACCTCTGTTTATCTGTGTGTGAGACTCATGCTTCCGTAGTAGGAATTAGAAAAAGGTCAGCAAGTTCACAAAACGTGGCATCTACTACTGTACAAAAAAACTACTGGGATGTAAATACATTTCTCACATATTTCTCATGTGTAAAAAGTCCTAGTTTGCCTTTAAGATATTATATAATTCCAAAATTCAAATGCATAAAATTTATAATTGAAACAAAATCAGGTCCGTTTCCATGCAAGCACTGCTTTTCACTTGTAGCACTGTATAGGGTTAATTCCAGTGTCTGCTTCCCTTCTTTCTCACACACAAAAACTGCCAGGGAAGCTGCAGGCTCAGTGTGGTGGGGGACTTCCTGCTTTAGACTTATTTATCCCTGCAGTTAGAGGATAAAGGAAAATAAATCTAAATTTATCATCAGGAAATGCGATGTTGCATTATTGTGTTTTTCCAGCTGAACTGGGGCTGGGGGAGTTAATGTTTATGCTAGCATCTCGTCAACGGAGCAGGAATTGAATGCATCACTTACCTAATTTGCCTCTGAATTTCCCATCATGCCTCTCTGCTTCTGCAAGTTAAGATACAATTGCTGATTTGTTTTTGTTATCATGTTCCAGTTTTGAAAAAACATCATAGTGTATGTTAGTAATCTGTGTCTTTTTATACTGATCAATATAACATTGTACTCACTACAAGTGTAAAGCAGTGTAGATAGAGGATCATATAAACAGCTGAGGTTTATAGTGGTGTTTGGCTGGTCCGAAGGCAGTGGCTGCTACCATTAATTGATTACAGACAGTTACAGACTTCTTTGTTCTTCTCCCCTCCCACTGCTGCCCTTGACTAGTCTCTTTTGTCTATGACTTTAGTTCACATCTTCCAGGGATTATAAAGAAAAATAAGCATAATATTTTACAGTAAGAAATTAATTTAAACAAATCGAGCTGTTAATCTGTTGTTCCCTGTGGTAAATTTACACATACAGACTAAAAAAAGAAATCTATGTGATTGTAAATATGCACCAGGAAATAGTGATAGTGATAGTAAATTACCTGACTCAAATCCCCAGATTTTTTTTACATTAATCTTTTGTTTTTTATTGCTGTAAAAAACGCTGTCACTGTAAGAAGCCTGCTCATTGTGTGAACAGTGTCAAATCCTTTGTTTAACCCTTCTTATTCCAGTGCAAGGAAAATAAATATGGAAATGTCCATATCCTTATACATATATCATTCAAGCAATATGAAGGCTCATTTATAAATGCAAAGTGCAATTTTTGGATGAAACTCCCCATGTTTTTTACCCACAACACAAAGTTTTTTCCTAGAAATCCAGCATAATTCAGCTGCCCAGTAAGTTGTGCCTGCCATAATTGTGGCACTGTGTCTAAACAAATGCAATTACATATACATGTCTTCGAAACTAGAGTGCAAGCTAATGTTTTTTTTATTACTTTCTGTGATATCACTTTCTATAATGTTAATGGAGTTGGATACCTTTATATTAATCTTTATATCTTATAGATGCAATTCTATGCAACTTTTCAAATGATATTATTTTTTTTTAAAGTTTTTGAATTACCGTATTTGCCTTCCTCTTCTGACTCTTTTCAGCTTTTAAATGGGGGTCATTGACCCCAGCAGCCAAAAAACTATCGCTCTGTAAGGCTACAGGGTCGGACTGGGCCGCCGGGACACGGGGAAAAATCTCTGTGGGCCCCAGCGGCCCAGTCCAACCCTTGCCGGCTCTCCCCTTGCCTGACTGTTCCTGGGGGGGTTAGGGGACGCGGCCAGCGGGGGCACCTGCAGGGCCCCTGGGGCGGGAGCCCTGGTGGGCCCTGCACCCCCAGTCCGACACTGAGCAGAACAATGGGAGGATAGAAAGATAGCAGTTCCCAGTAGCAAGGTAGCAGTTATCTGACACCAGTGGTAGATATCAGAATAGCACTCAATAGTAAGAAATGCAAGTCCGGCTTTGGACTCCAGTTAAAAAAAAGTATACCATATAAATCATGACAGAATCTCTTTTAATACAAAGCAATGCCCTATTTAAGGCCATACTTGAGTTCAGTTGCATTTTGGAATTAGTTGCAGGGCCTACAGTAGTATCACTGAAGGAAAGGACTAGATTTTACTTTGAACTTATAATAAAGGCAGTAAGACATGGGGTTTGTTCTATTTTCCCTAACCACGGCCCCCTCCAAAATGGTTCCAATAGTTAAAAGCATTAACATACTGTGTGCTGCATCTTTATTAGTTAAATATATTTGTTCCAAGGGCTCTAGTGATAAGAATAACTGGATTTTTCACCTTTTGAAATTTAGCACCACCCTGTGGTAAAGAAAAAAATGTATTATTATTTCATAATGATACAAATATATATTTTTTGGCTATAATTACAACAAAAGAACCAATATCATTATCATCTTGTTTGTTATCATTTAGCCTTCTTATAAATCAGTCTATTTGCTTGGTACAAATTGGTGATGAAGCATATGTCAATTTGGCATGGAGTGCTTGCTATACCCATTGGTGCTGATAGCTGTGTGTGCATCAGAGGAAAAGAAACAAACATTGCACATAAACACTGCACTTTATACAGATACTGTAGTGGCATTGTGGCACCATGTTATCTACCATGTTTTGGTGCACATCTCATGACTATACTGTACTTGTATGCAGGGTCGGACTGGGGGGTGGAGGGCCCACCGGGGCTCCCGCCCCAGGGGCCCTGCAGGTGCCCCAGCCGCGTCCCCTAACCCCCCCAAGGGCCCCCCTAACCCCCCCGAAGGGCCCCCGCCTGACGTCCTCCCCGAGCGCCTATAAATTGAACGCGTCGGGGAGGAACAGTCAGTAGCTGGGAGCGCCGGCAAAGGTCGGACTGGGCCGCTGGGGCCCACTAGGGCCGGGGCCCACCGGGATTTTTCCCGGTGTCCCGGCGGCCCAGTCCGACCCTGCTTGTATGGCAGTACTGTGTTGTCTAACATGCTGTAGCACAACAGCACATGTGGCCGTAGACAATGAGGTGAGGACCATATGGACTGCATATATATATTTATATATATATTTACAAATATAACGTTATTGTCCGTTGGTGTTCCCGCCAAACACTGTTTATAAGGTTTTTTCTCACTTGTATTTGTAACTTTGACAAAGGCTGGTGTTGCAGCCGAAACGTCAGTTCCCTTGCCTTTTCAATAAATTTACAAAATTGAACCTAAGACTTGCGTGAGCGGTACCTTCCTCCGAGTATTTGTGAACATACCAGTGGAACTGAACCCAGGCATCTATATTTGCTCTACACGAGAGTGCCGGCCTCTGCTGCATATTATATATATATTTATATATTTGCATATATATATGCCTATCGGTATTTGATTGATTTGGTTTACATTGGTGTACGTTGTGGGATTGCCACTGCTGAGCTGTGTATTTAATTCAGTGTAAAGTTATGGAAGAATTTGATTTCCTATGGTTAGCACCCAGGTACAAAGTCTAGGGGGCTAAAGATATAACTGTATGCACCTCAGTAAAGACTTGGCCATATTCAATTACAATCAAGGTTTTTTATTCGTATCTCATTTTCATTCTAATATATGACTAAATAAAGTGTGTTTTTTTACATTTAAACCACCAGTAGTGAGACCCCTTTATAGGTTGTTTCTCTTTAATTAATGGTTCATTTTTTTATACATGCAGCACAACAACCCATTGCTATATTGTGTTAGTAAGTGTAATATCAGGGCATTTATTTATCATGCATTTCTTATTAAAAACAACCACCATTTTCTTGGGGTTCTCCTGTTTCCTGCACTCTGCTAAAGTTGGCTGTGCCCTTGGGTTAACCTAAATAAAATATCAGTTGCTTAGTCTACAAGACTCTGTTGTTGCATCTTCAGCAAAGTCATGAATGTGATAAGTTTTATCTATACTCCAGTTGGGGGGCAAATGCCCCCCCTTCCCTATGGACACCAATGTCCTATTCAATATCTTTGATATCAGGCATCTCCTCTTCACTTTTCCATGCTGTGTGTGTGGCCCTTCATACCCTCTCTGTCCTGCTGAGCCCATGTATGGCCACCTTAAAGTAGGGAAGGTAATTTTATCCATGAAACATTGCAAAGGTATTTGGGGATTATAATAATAATAATTATACTTTTCTTCAAATATATTTGATTCCGAATTGATTTTTCTGTACATATATGAGTGTGACTGTATCCCCAAGTTAATATATTATCTTGCAATGTATCAGTGGCAACATTCTTAGTGCACCTACCCCCACCCCAGCACCCACCCTACAGTTTTTGCCGTGTTTGATCTTTTTGTTCATTTTATTGTTCTTTTTCACATTTCATGCTATTCTTCTGCAGGATATTATGGAAGTTCTTGTCTGTTAATATTTGTATAGAAAAAGTCCCAGACCTCATTAAGTTCCACTGACATTACTTGTACTCACAGGTCTGGTGCATTGTTTAGAAACACAGCAGTTAGCCTTTACAAGTAATAATGGCCTAAATAGATAGGGCCATGTGAACGTTTAAGTAGTGATGAGCAAATGTTTTTGCCAAGCATGGATGTAGAAAAAGTCACAGTCACATCAAAATAGTCAAGCTCTCTATATGATGAAGACAATAATACAAAATCGAGAGATTGCATGGATTAATACACACCAATAAAATGTAAGCATAATTAGAATAAACAAGAATATTGGAAGTGGCAATAAAGTTCATATGCCTTTAAAGTCCAAATAAATGCTGCAGTAATATCATATGCATGGCTACAAATTACAGTAAATCTAGATAATATAGTAATCTGTACTTTATATCACAGATACATATTTGACTAAAAATGCCACAAGGAGACTTGTATAACCCACACAGTGTCTTTCTTGTATGTATATTTCATCTGGATTAGTTTGAATATGTTTATATACATGATAAAAGTCACAAAGAAACTTGTATGGATTTATAGCAGCAATTATATAGGCATTAAAGGCACATGTTATTCTTTAATACATACTGTAACCAACACAGAGATTTGTATGTTTGCTATACCATCTGGATTTATTCCCAAATGTATTTGGACCTAAAACTCACAGGAACCTTGGTGCTGCTTTTAATATCCTTGTTTATGCAAATTATGCTTACCTTTAATGTGTGCTATAACTTATTAATTAATGATTGGTTGATTGTCGTGGTTTTCTTTTGCACCAATATTCTACTGCCATAGGAAGTGATAGAGTATCAACAAATATCTTGTAGCTGTGGGTTAACTTTAAGAACCTGAGAATTCTCTAATGCTTGAAACAAACCTCCCATACAGGGTCGGACTGGGCTGCCGGGACACCGGGAAAAAAACAAGGTCAGGACAAGTCTCGACAATGCCTCTGTCACCTTTCAGGTAAAATGAATAAATAAAGTTTTGAAAGGTTGGGTGATACAAGGAAGTTGGATGTATTAATGTATAAAGGTACTTTCACACATGACTCCCCGTTAAAATTTTGTGTAGCACTTGGGGGATTTATCCTTCAGTAACTGACCTAGCAGTAAGGACACAGGACACTGCAGTACTTTAGGTATTCCATTATTTCTCAGTGCCTTCAGTTTGTTCCAAGGCTACATACATAATTAAAAATGTTCTTTACAGTCTAGAAAGTGACCACTAGGGGGTGCCTTTATGCCAAATATGTTGTGCACAATAAGCCAATGCAGAACACTAAAGTGCTATTACAATACTTTTTAAAATGCAATTAAATTAGAACCAGGCATATGGTAGGAAGAATTAACTTCTCATTTCAACAGGAAAATCAATTTTTGCTGTCGAGCTTATTTTACGTGCAGTTATTAGTAAGTAATGGTTAGTAAGGTTTTAGGTGACATTTGGGTGTGGGTTTCTCAGATCAAAGGTAGGGCCTAAAGAGGCTATAGGAGTAATTTCTGATCACAGGTGCAGTGAGCAACGTGCAGTTTTATGTAAAATTGCCATATTTTTCCCCATAATGCAGCAATTTTTCTCAAAATTCTAGCACTGTTGTACTCACCAGGGGGAGTTGTGCCTGACACAATTGTGGCATCATTTCTGGTGTTTGGTGTGAAAGTGCCTTGTGCACCTTATCCATAAGATGTAATTGTGCTGTGTTTAACCCATGGTGCTAAGAGAACCCCCTGTGTCAACAGGTGCCAGCACTTGATTTGTAACAGGAGGCAGTAGGAAGGCAGTGGTTGTATGTGCAACTATACAGAAGTACAAGGAGCACGTTTTGACAAGAGAACTTTTAATGAATGGGGTTTTTCCCAACAACTGACTGCTGAGAATTTTGAGAAAACACTCCTGCACTTGTGGTTGTAAATTACTCTGTGTTTTTTTAAAATGTTCACTAGTGCAAAGTATAGTATTTAGCAGGGCTGCTCCTGTCTTGGCACAAGGTGAGCACATTGCCCCAAGCAGCAGTGAGCGGCCAGATAACAGGAGCGGCAAAAAAGCAGAATCTGGTAACTTTAAAAGCCAAATTTCTGTTTTTAAAACTGAAATTCTGCTCTGCTAGTCCAGACACTTTTTGACTACAGGCATTTTAAACAAAATTCAGTATTTTGAATAATGGGTCTGGGAAAGTAAAATTAAATAAGGAAAATGAACTTCCTGGTCTGCAGAACAAAAGCTTGATCTTGCCAAGATCTTTGAGTAAAGCTAATGTAAAACATAACGAGGCACAATTCTGATTGCTAACACTTACAAAGTGGTTATGTCTTTGATGCAGTGACACCAGAATATGAATATTCATTACAAATATAAATAGAATGACAATTCTAGTAGGAAAAGGGCTGCATTGCAGAATTATGTATTCCTCTCTTGGTGCTTTCATCACATTAAATGTTCTGAACTGAGTCCATGTGACACTGATATAAATCTAATATGTTCTCCTGGGTAAAGCTCTTACAGATGTTGTTCCAGATTTATTCTCCATATTCACTTTTAATCTAGAGGTCACATGCTCATAATTCACTTTGTATTAAAATGGTGGTTATCTTGTATACTGGGAAAACATTAAAAAATATAAACACAAGGGAGAAAAAGATTTACATTTTGGGTTAAGTTGGGAATACAATTCTCTTAAACTTGTTTACCAAGATAATACATCCAAATGTAGACCTGACATAAAAAATATATAATAAATCATTTAAAAGGAGACATATTGGATAAATGGAAAAAACCTAATTTTGTAGGCAATTATGAATAATATATGGTGCTAGTTTCACTTTGGGCTAATCATTAATCCTATCTGTATGGCCCCTTTATTGGAGCTCCCTATAGATCCTATCAGTTCTCTGTCTGTGTTTCAAATGAGGGGTGGGAGTGTCCTAACGGTCCCTGCCAAAGCACAACAGGAGGGGGATAGCCAATCACAGCTTTGCATTCACACAACCAAAGACATGCTTCAGTTCCCTATCAGGTCCGCCTACTTGCTGTTTGGTTCCTATCCTACAGTGCTGTGTACTGCAGCTGGCTCCCCTGCAGGAAGTAGAACAGATGGGCGGTACTAGTGGGGCCAGTCAATTCTTGATCCAAATGGGGGACAGCATAGCACAATGATATGTAATTTGTGTAATTAACAAATAAGCTTACATTAAAACACTACGTAACTTCCATGACTGGCCTAGAAACTTAGACTGACCATCAATGAACTGACTAACTTTATTCGCACATTTATTATTTATTTTTACTATTTCTATGAACTACTACTGACTAGTTACTGGGCCCTAGAGCAAGATCACTGGGATCCTAAACGTAACCAAGTAACTTACGCAAAAATGTATGTAAGTCCATATCAAGCAATAACTACACTGAGCAGTGTGATGGGACAGGTAGGTGGGTAGGGTTTAAAGTTGGGAAAAACTCCACTGCCCTCTATGAACTGAGCAAATTAATTCATGCAATTATAAATATGAAATCATTTATTTTCAAATTCCCTTTAATGCGTTTTACCATAAATACGACTTTTTAACAGGATGCTGATATGTAGGTTCACAGAATGATAACATTGTACATTTTAAATGAACATAAGTAAACTAGTTATGATAAACCTTGATCTGTTTCTCTTGTAGTATCTCTGTAATCGACAATCTCTGTAAGAGCTCTTAATCAAGATCCAATTGAAGGTAAATAATGTGAATGGGTTTTGGATAATAACATCATAGTCTCTACCTCTATGTTGTAAGTTTACTTAAACCATGAATCTATGTCTTCTATTGTCACCCAGTGAATCTAAATATATTTTCCACTTTTGTTAATATGACATACTTATTACAGAGTAACACCAGCTGTTTATACTGGGATAATTTTGCTAAATGATTTGAGTGTCACTTATATAAACAGCAATGACTGGTTATTGGCCCCACAGCCAGATCATTGGGCCTCTGAACTTTGGGAACAGGTGTTTCCTCAAAACATGTATTGACTGCTTTCCGGTCCCACTGGGTGCCTATATTTATTGCAGGTTTTTTTTCTCTATAGTTACACCCCTGCTTTTCTGTAAAATAATGTGTAAATCATAGTAGTTATGGTTGGAAAAAAAATATCCATCAAATTCAACCATTTTTCTTAGGAAATCCCACCTACATGCTAGTTTCAGAGATGGATAATAGGTGGATAATAGGTGGAATGATGAAACTCTGCTCTAGAACCACTGCAGATGCAAACTGATGGAACATAGACATGATGAAGTTCTAAAATAATTTCTGTTGAATGAAAGGTTGATCCTTTCAATAGTGAGCAATCCCAGTTCAAAAGAAGAACAGGTATAGGGTCACTTATCTGGAAACACATTATCTAGAAAGTTCAAAATTACGGAATAGCTATCTCCCATAGACTCCATAATAAGCACATGATTCTAATTCTTAAAAATGATTTCCTTTTTCTCTATAATAATAAAACAGAACCTTATACTTGATCGAAACTAAGATATAATTAATCCTTATTGGAGGCAAAACAAGCCTATTGGGTTTATTCAATTTTTAAATGATTTTTAGCAGACTTAAGTCATGGAGATGCAAATTACAAAAAGATCCCTTTTCCGGAGCATTCTGAATAACAGGTTCTATACCTGTACAACCAAAAAGGCAGAGATAGAGATAAAATTCACACCATTTTAAAAAAACCTTCGTAAGCAGAGAGACATATGAGCAAAACTGTGGCCTGCAGCTTGTTATGCAGTGAAACAATGCAAACATTAAGACATGTGAGCCATCCCTTCATAGAGCGAGAGAGAGAGAGAGAGAGAGAGAGAGCGAGAGAGAGAGAGAATAAAAGAAAAACTGGCCAGGCAGTGAGATTTATAAGCAATGCACAGAGACACATGCAAAATATATAATCACCCTTTGTTTAGTCTACTCAGACTGTTCATCATTTACATCAATTCCTTCTCCTGTGGAGCTTACAATCTAGGGTTAATTTAATCAGAAGATGATTAACCTGGCAGTATATCTTTAGAGTGTAGTAGGAAACCCCAGGGGGCTCCTCTATCCTGGTCTCCCTTCACCCCATGGCATTCTCCTGGTTTTTGCCCATTCTCCCAAAGTTTCACTAGATTTCTTTGGCATTCATGAGCAGTAAGCAATTGAAGATGTCATACTATGCCTACAGAAGTGATGTCATTTCCGGCCTTCACAACAAAATTTGAGCCCAGAACGCCACAGGATTCCTCCTAGACAAGAGGTTGGCATCTATGAAAACATACTGTACAAAGTTTTAAAGTCAGAACTACAGTAAGTTCACAACCCTAGCACTGAGAGAAAGACAGCCACGCTAACCCTTAAACACCCTTGCCACCCTCCTAGACAGCGATCAATGTTAGTAATACATTCTCAGAAGAAAATCCTGCATTCCAAGCCTCTGCTATGTAAAGCAGTCACCTGAAGGCAGAACGATTCATGGGCAAGTTGTCACTTAGCAACAATAGAAATTGTTAGTTTTGTACATATGAAATTGCATGGTGTATCTAATGCATTCACCGTGGGAGTCTACACAAAGAGAATGTGCAAAATAAGAAATAAAACAAATCATCCATCTATTGCTTCTTTTTGATTATAGCATAGCAGAGCTCCTTGATACCTTCTCTTACTTATGTAGGAAAACATAAGTGCTTATTTATGTATTGTGCCAATATGGTGTGGGTGGTGGGTGGGGCTTAGGACAAAAGCCCAGAGGCTCTCCTGAACTCAGTTACGATGCAGTTTAGGTAAATTAGGGGTGCTATTTTCAAAGAAAACCTGTAAGTACTTAGAAATATATAGTAGTTCGAATGTACCACCATATGTAGCAACACAAAGTGTTCAATAATTCAACAGAATATAGAATATTGTTTTATTGCTGTCCTTCATTCTATAAATGCATCCATTTATTCTGTGTTCTTGGAAACAGTTCCAGAATCAATGAAAATTCCATATAATTATTTTCTTTCCACACAGGCATAGCAGGGGCGAATGGGTGTCATTTATTTAGTGCATTGGACAGGGGAGGTTGGGATCACAGAGGGGCTGCTATAACTTACCATAGACAGTAACTAGTTAGCAGGTAGTTGATTCAAATTGATTGAATCAAAATAATAAAAACAAAAGCCTGACGCGTTTTGGACAAATGCGCCCTAAATCATAGGGGCAGAGATTTTTTTTATATATATTAATGCCATAGCATTAAGGTGTTTGTTCTTTTAACAGGGGCACAACCTTTGCCATCCAAGCAGAAGACAATGGCAATTGTATAGTAGTGGAATACTATAAGACAGCAACCCAAATGTGTATGCCAACCCAAATGGGCTCAAGTGAGATGCAAGCGAATAAGAGATTCTTTAGCAATATATGTGAGGCAGTCTGCAGTAACCAATGGCAGAAGGAGGTTAGATGACCTTGAGAGAGTAAAGGAGTTGGTACCTGGTAGGAAAGTGGCTCTCAGACAAGGATACCATGGGGGTGGAGAAAGAGATACATGAAGTGCAATGATTTTGCAGGTTCATGCATGAAAGGTGGCTTGTGACAACTTGTGACAATAATAATGCAGACAATAACGTATTGGTCTGGCTTAGTGAAATACTGTAGATGTGGGGTCTAGGTGCTCCTCTCTGAACCAAAAGCCCTGAAGGTGCATAATACCACAAGAAAAAAAAACATCTCCACAAAATATACCCTATAAAATGTGTTCATACAAAAGAAATAAACATTTTTATATTGTAGAACTCTGGGGGATGCTTTAGTTTAAAGATGGTGGGCCCCCTGTCCTGGTTTAAATGGTCCTGTAAATATACAGCTAGGCTACTGCCTGGGCAACGCCACACCTGCGACAAGCTTAAGAAATGAATTGACTATTTCAATTGATGTAACCATTTTTTACATAATCGAAAGGATGCAAAATAATCATCTAGCTAAATCTAAATAGGTTTTCTGTTTAATGAAAGTAACCCATATATCTTGGTTGTATGCTCATTAGATTTGTGGCTTTACCTTATCATTAGCCTATTTGTACAGACAACATTACAGTATAGAAATAGCAAAGCATTTCATGTTATGTAAAAGATAAATAGTAAATATAACAAAAATAAAAAAATAGCTTATATTCAATGGGAAGAGTAAGTAAAAGCTGTATGTTCCCATCTCCCGTCAGTTATACTCTGGCTTTAACAAAATACAAGTATCGGACCTGTTATCCTGAACCCTTAGGACCTGGGGCTTTTTGTATAAGGGATCTTTTTGTAATTTGGATCACAATACATCATCTGCTAGAAATTAATTTAAACATGAAATAAACCCAATAGGATTGTTTTGCCTCCAATAAGAATTAATAATATCTTAGTTGAGATCAAGTACAGGGTACAATGTGATTATTACAGATAAAAAGAAAATCATTTTTTAAAAATGTGCGTTATTAGAAGTGATGAGCAAATCTATTCCAATATCACTTTGCCAAAAAAAATTGCAAAACTGCTAAAAAAATTGCGACTTTTTTGACACACCTGCAAATTTCTTAATCCAAATATATTAAAGTCAGTTGGCATTTTTCTCAGTTCATTTTCTTGTTGCAGCAAATTTTTGCAACAGTTTTGCGAAAAAATGTGGAATTTTGCAGCGAATCCATGCCTGGTGAAAAAAATTCACTCATCACTACTTATTTGCTTAAAATAGAGTCTATGGGAGATGGCCTTCCCTTAATTTGGAGCTTTCTGGATACAGGTATAGGACCCATTATCCAGAATGCTCGGGACCAAGGGTATTCCGGATAAAGGGTCTTTCCATAATTTGGATCTCCACACCTTAAGTCTACTAAAAAATTAATAAAACATTAATTAAACCCAATAGGATTGTTTTGCATCCAATAAGGATTATTTATATCTTAGTTGGGATCAATTACAAGGTTCTGTTTTATTTCTACATAAAAAAAGAAAATCAGTTTTAAAATTCTGAATTATTTGCTTATAATGGAGTCTATGGGAGACGGGCTTTCCGTAATTCGGAGCTTTCTGGATAACGGGTTTCCGGATAAGGGGTCCGATACCTGTACAAGTTTCTGGATAATAGATCCTATACCTATATTGGAGTAATGAATAGGAACTTGCAGAATCACTTGAATTAAAGGTAAGTTAACCACATGTTAGGACCTAATCAGCCCAAACATAAATCCTGAGAATTCTAATGGAATTAAGAATAGTTAAGTGGCTACCCCGCCTAGTTAGATGTTCATTTTATGTAAAATGGTTAATGGATCTGCCTGGTCAATGTTTTCTATTAAAGAGAAGCAGAATACATTTAGGAAGTTAGTTATTGTCCTTGAACCCATCAACTAAACTACAAATACGCTAAATACATTATACAAAGTATATCATGAAAAAAAAAACCCTAGAGGTAAGTATTCTGACAGAATCTAAAAATTTCCTCAGGTGCAACACTCACAACTGGGCTTTAAACTGGTTAAAAGTAAAGTTAGAGACACACACAAGCCTAACATCATGTTAGTTGGAGTAATACTTAAGTCATTAACACTGGACTCTGGAGCAGTGGAGACACTAAAACACCATCTGCCAGTCAATAGAACCAAAAGTATGGCTTTATGTGAATGCCAGGAGGCCGCTACCTGTGTAATGCTGACTGTAAAGTTTGGTGGAGAAGGAAATCAAGTGAATCAAGAGGCCGGTCCATTTGCTAGCTGATGTACGTGTGCCCTTAGTTTGTGTGTAAGCAGTTTTTATATTTAGGATTATCCAGAGGTGCATACTACTGGAAATTTATATTTTTATGAAAATAGTGTAATTAGATGAAGCAGTGTTTTACATGTGGGCTGTTTAATATGATATATTTTTATAGAGACATGTAATGTTCAGGGGTATAGTTTCCTCTAAGGAGGACCGCAGAGAATTGATGAACTTAGATGGAAGTGAAGTATCTCAGTGCCCTGAGCGCACTCAAGCTATATACTTGAGGAGGAATAAACGTGACTATGCACCTCTGGTATCATCCCAACTATATACCCATACATTTGAAAAATGCAAAGAGGGACAAAAAGAAATGCTGCGCCTAGTGCAGTAAAATTGTTTTGCCCACACCCACTTTTCAATAAGAATCTGGAACTGCAGACTGAGTTGTTAAAATTGGGACTATCCTGCAAAAATGGGGACAGTTAGCAGGTATGTGGAATGCATTGGAATACTAACTGTGATCTAAGCCTGTTCAACATTAGTGCCAAAAACCTCTTGTGGCTGAATGGCTGGAAACCCCACAAAAACTATTTCAACATGTAGTGGAAAAGACAGAGGCTGTTAAAGCAACAAAGGAATGATCCACTTCATATTAATACCATTGGATTCTGAATGAGCTGTTATACAGGCAGATGTCTTCATACAGTTGGCCATAATAGTGTATGTGTGAGAGACATCTTCTTCCAGTCATAGGATAAATATATTGACTCTTGTGTGTTTTTTTGTTTACCTAATTAATAAAAGGACACACAGTGTGACCCCCTGTGAACTCTTCATAAATATATAATGTTGGCAGCTGCAGATTAGGGAAAGGTGATTAGGGAAAGGTGGAGGACCCTTTGACCCTCCTGCCTTGAAGAGTTACGGCACTGCTGATAAATTGAGGGAAAGAAAAATGCCACAGCTGCAGACAAAAGCAGGTTTTATCATGAGCAGTGTTCTCAACTGCTGCTTGTCAGAAGTTCTGGGTAAAGATCCTTCAGAGTAACAGGCCTCTGGATGGGGGTGAGAAAAGTTTGCCTCATAGTTTACATTGTTTTATCTGTTACCAAGTCAGGCAAGTTTGGGGAGGCTAAGGAATCTGTAATGGGCGGAATGCACATTCTAGAGTGATGGAATGAAACCATTGAGGACACCACCTTCTTCTTTGCTATATATTCTCAGCCCACCTGGGCTTCTCTTCCAGCCAGGTCCTCTAAAAGTGGGGAACTGATTACCTGTAACAGGATTTCTCTGCTTTAAGTTTATGCCATCCTGCTGTGTGTGCTCCCAACGAAGCTGGCATAATAAGTATCAAGTACATGCGTACGCCGACACACGCGCACTGGGGGGGGTACAACGAATGTCAGCACAACGTATATCGACTCGAGTATAAGCCACATTTTTGGTGCTGCAAAAACTTGGCTTATACTCAAGTATATACGGTAATACAAACACTGTGGTTCTTAGCATGGTATAGAGTAAGGTACACTAATACAATCTTCAACATCCAACATAAACATACACTGGTACACTGGTTTAGGAATTTATAAAAGCCATGGCTTTTAATAAGAATTAATAAAATATATATACATCAAGAAAAGTATATTTACCATTCAAAACTTTTTTTGCTTCACGCACATTAATACTGCTGCAGTGTACGGTAATTCCGATTCTTCTGTGCATGTCTCTTACAGAGGCTGTATGAAATAGGGACATGGTTTCTGGATTTGTTTTGCCAAGTTTTTTCAAAATTACTTTTATTTAGTCCTGAATTTGTTAGCCATAGAAGTGGTTATTGGAAGACAACAGACTCGTATTTCAAGATTGTATGTAATTTTAGTGCTTAGGATGTGGGCGACCCACAGGTGTTCCTCCTGGTCTAGGTGCAGGAGGACTTGTTATTGCTATGCGTGGAGCCTGTATTGCAGAGGCCTCCCTCTTTGCATTGTTTGGTGCATTACTGGTAGTTCCACTGCTCTGGTTCTCTAAGAAAGAGAAGAGACATTTATTAATAAATAGACATTGCCTTCTACAGTGTCACAGTTCTACTATACAAATTCACTTCACCAGCTGTTTTCCAATCTCTTCAAATTTCAGTCCATATAGAAGAATATAAAACTGTAATTAAAACACTTTTTTTTCACTTACTAAACAATTTCAAGAGCTCCAAGGCTCTGTGTTACTGTTTCCAGGCAAGGTAAAAATGGACAGAAGCAATAGCTCTGGGTTCAGGCACATGCTTTTTAAAGCATGGGGTGAATTCCTGGTTTGTGTTTATCCGTAGACCAAGTATCCACCCCATGTGGCAGGAGCCTAACTTATAATTAATTAAATTAAAAATAATTAAAACATAATGTGCAGTAGTCCTACACTGGTAAACTGGTGAGTGTGCTTCAAAAGTACTCTTATATTTTATATAAATAAGCTCCTGTGTAGCCATAGGGGGCAGCTATTCAAGGTGGAAAATGGAGTAAAGGCACAGGTTACATTGCAGATAACAGATGTGTTTTACAGATGGTGTCCATTATCTGTTATAAACCTGTGACATTTAGCCTATTTCAATTAGAATTTTTCTTAGAACAGCTATCCCCATGGCTACACAATAGCAATTGTTTATATAAACTATAGTAGTGTTCCTAAGGGAAACACACACATTTTACCAGTGTGGAGCAACAGTATATTATATTTAAATTACTTTGACACATAGCAGTGGGACTTCTTTTTTCAAAGGAGTGCGTTAGACAGTCAGATTGCATTTCTGCTAGCAAGTCAGACACCCATGTGCCCCAATGTAAACATGACTGAATGTATTAAATGCCTTTTGCATTTTTTCTCATTCTATATAAAGTTTATTATAGCTGCAGATCTGTGTATTTTATTGAGGTATATCCCTTGATACCCACTAGGTGGAGACACTGCATTGTAAGATCCCTGTTCCCCAAGCTCTTACAAATTTCTGCAGAGGGTTCCACGTTTGCCAGATGGTAAAAGTGCCAGGTTCAAAGGAATGTGATCTTATTCTTAGGCAGTGTATTAAGAAAGTCTTACAGTTTCCTTGCATTGATACTGAATGCTTGAGTAACAAGGTGCAGGCATTTTATGTATAGCAGTGCAGTTACTTATATCACTTCTACATGCTCAGTGTGAAATGCATGGTAGTAATTTAGTTACATAGTTACATAGTTACATAGGGTTGAAAAAAGACCAGTGTCCATCAAGTTCAACCCATCCAAGTAAACCCAGCACACCTAACCCACACCTACCAATCTATACACTCATATACATAAACTATAAATACAACCACTAGTACTAACTGTAGATAATAGTATCACAATAGCCTTGGATATTCTGATTGTTCAAGAACTCATCCAGGCCCCTCTTAAAGGCATTAACAGAATCTGCCATTACCACATCACTAGGAAGGGCATTCCACAACCTCACTGCCCTCACCATGAAAAACCACCTATGCTGCTTCAAATGGAAGCTCCATTCCTCTAATCTAAAGGGGTGACCTCTGGTGCGTTGATTGTTTTTATGGGAAAAAAGAACATCCCCCATCTGCCTATAATCCCCTCTAATGTACTTGTACAGAGTAATCATGTCCCCTCGCAAGTGCCTCTTTTCCAGAGAAAACAACCTCAACCTCGACAGTCTCACCTCATAGTTTAAATCTTCCATCCCCTTTACCAGTTTAGTTGCACGTCTCTGCACTCTCTCCAGCTTATTAATATCCCTCTTAAGGACTGGAGCCCAAAACTGCACTGCATACTCAAGGTGAGGCCTTACCAGGGACCTATAAAGAGGCAAAATTATGTTCTCATCCCTTGAGTCAATGCCCTTTTTTATACAAGACAGCACTTTATTTGCTTTAGTAGCCACAGAATGACACTGCCTGGAATTAGACAACTTGTTATCAACAAAAACCCCTAGATCCTTTACCCTAGATACCCCCAACACACTACCATTTAGTAGATAGCTCGTGTTTATATTATTTCTACCAAAGTGCATAACTTTGCACTTATCAACATTGAACCTCATTTTCCAGTTTGCTGCCCAGTTTTCTAATTTTGTCAAATCGCTCTGCAAAGCGGCAGCATCCTGCATGGAACTTATAGTTTTGCGCAATTTTGTGTCATCAGCAAAAATAGAAACAGTACTCTCTATGCCCTCCTCCAGGTCATTGATAAACAAGTTAAAAAACAAAGGACCAAGGACTGACCCCTGCGGTACACTAACCACACTGGTCCAATTAGAAAATGTTCCATTTACCACCACTCTTTGTACTCTATCCTTCAGCCAGTTCTCTATCCAATTACAAATATTATGTTCTAGGCCAATATTCCTTAATTTGATTATTAACCTTCTGTGAGGTACTGTATCAAACGCTTTAGCAAAGTCCAAGTAGATGACATCAACTGCCATTCCAGCATCGAGGTTCCTACTCACCTCCTCATAAAAGGCGACTAAATTAGTCTGGCAAGATCTGTTACGCATAAAACCATGCTGGCACAAACTAATAGTATTGTGAACTGCAATGTATTCAAGTACCCTATCCCTTATTACACCTTCCAAAAGTTTTCCTACTACTGATGTCAGACTAACAGGCCTATAGTTTTCAGACTGAGAACGGGATCCCTTTTTAAATAACGGCACCACATTAGCAATCCGCCAGTCTCTCGGCACCATGCCAGACCTCAATGAATCCTGAAAAATTAAGTGAAGAGGTTTGGCAATCACAGCGCTCAACTCATTTAATACCCTGGGATGAATCCCATCCGGCCCTGAACCTTTGTTTACCTTTACATGTTCAAGTCTCTTTTGAATTTCCTCCTGAGTGACCCATGCGTCAGTAGCTAAATTACTAGAACTGGGCATATTAAAAAGGAAGCCTTCATTATCTGGCTCCTCAGATGTATAGACAGATGAAAAATAAGAGTTAAAAATTTCAGCTTTTTCCCCGTTCTCATCAACCAACTTACCCCTCCGTGATTTGCTGACCCAGTAGGTTTACTGCCGAAGGTAAGCTTCTCAGCTCAGGTCATGGCAGAAATATCCATGCCTATCATTATATTTATAACTTACAAACTGCACACTTTTGTTTCCCAGTGGTCTTCAACATGCTCTGCTGATAATTATCTCACAGCTAAAGCCTATTGTAGGGGATCAGAGAACTCTTTCCCCTGTTTCTCTATCTGTGACATCATCCAGCCCAGCTACAGACTGGGGAGAAACACGATTGGCTGGATGCCCCAGTGCATAGTTGGGAGAGAGAATGCGTGTCTAGGTTTGGAGTCAAAAATCAGGGGTGGCCCAGCAGTTTATAAAGGGAGCCCCTGTTGTTTTGACAGCTTTTGGAAGAGAGATCTAGAGTGAGTAGCCAGTGCCAATTGCAGTTCAGACTGCAAAAGCCCAGTCTGCTGGGCTGCTGGGGATTACAAAGTCCTCTGTGGAATCTCTGTGTGTCCCCTGGTGAGGACAGGTATTGCTCGATTGCCTGCTACATGGGAGCAGCCACCTTTCCAAAGGGGTAGGTACTCTGGGGCAGGTCGCGCTACCTGGGGGGACTTAAGAGCTCTTGGGGAAGGGACCAAACTGAATAAAAGGGTTTGTGGTCTATCCGGATCCAAGTTGGCAATGGGCATCTAAAGATACTGTGCCAAGAGTGGATAGACTGCATGGGTTCCTCAGGGCAGGATAATCAGTTATCCATAAAGTTGTTTCTTTATCCTATTTCAATGGTTATATAAAGTTATCCTTGCTGCAAAATATGTACTAAATATTTTTCCTAGTGGAAATCCCCTTGAGGTGTGCTCCTCAGCATCCACTAGGTGGAGGCACTGCGCTAAATCCCAGTTCCCAGTATCTTTCCCATTTGCAAAGAGTACTAAAAATTCTCCTGTTAATTGAGTGCCAAGAAAGGGTTACACTATGTACATTGGAACTGATTGAAACACATAACAAAAAATATTACCATTTGCAGCTGACTGAAGTTTCAAAGCATTCCTTGCGCTTGGAGGCAATAACTCTTCAAGGTCTCTCATTACTGAGTTTGCCTGAGTATTATTGTTTCTTTTATTTTTCTCCTCTTCTCTTTGCTGAACAAACCAAAAATCATACAAATTAGCCATTAACAGCCTTGTAATTCCTACACATGTCTCTATCAAATGTTAAACAATTTCATTTACACCTGTCAGTCTTGCACAATACTATCAGTTAGTTAAAAAGTTAAATAGAGGAATACAAAATAAATATCTATTACTGATTGCTTTATATACTACTGACGTAATATAAAAAAAGCATGAATAATAACTCTGGCTCTGGTCTTCACCAACAGCCTTTTGGGGCCCTGAACATCATGCTGAGCCATCAATGTGGAAACTACTCTCCAAGCAAACATAATAAGAAGTAATGGGGATAAGATGTAAGTGAGGTGAGACACAATAGGGTGAGGTTGGGGGTTACACAAGTAGGTTCAGTCAGACTAAAGGGCAAACACTGTAATACAATATTCATAAACACAGTAGCAAGTACAGTAGACTGGTACCACATTTGGAATCAGGACCCTATTGTTATAAATTCCTAAAGCACCACCGTCACATTTACATTAATATGATGCATGTGCTTGTGCCCTTCACTAAAAGCCAGGGCTGAAATGCCTTACAGACACAGGCATTCCCTGTAGCTAAGAGGACCCAGCACATGCAAGCTTCCATAAACACACACAGCTCACAAAAGTACAAACAAAAAAGGGCAACCAAATCTTCTTAATTTTCCTGCTACTTTAATTTATTATGTGCACACATTACAAATGTGTCTATATTTTTATTTTAATCCATATTTTTAAAATATTACTGCTATAGCTCCTCATATACTCCCTTTTAGTTCTTTATGCCCTCAACACTTTATAATTTCCACAATACTTTCCATTCACTGTATTTTCTTTTAACTCCAACAAAGAACTGAGGATTGTGAAACAGACAAACATGGTCTATGTGAAGATGGCAGGGACATAGAAAATTGAAACGTTATATATATTCATAAGTACAGCAGTCAAAGACCATGTAATGTGCAAAATAGAAATCCTTGAATAATCCAGCATAGTTAATATTGGTTGCCTGTAGTCATTTACCATAAAGTATAACTTTTCATTCTTTGACTGTTAAAAGCACTTGGATAATCATGTTCGGAAGGAATAATCATTCATTGCAGCATTAAAACATCTTGCTCGTAGCAGAATGACAATGCAAATTGCTTTACTTTATTCTTATACAGTATTGCTTTGCTTCAGAAGCACTACCGGGAATTCAGTTTCTCACAATTTCATAAACTGACTTACCATGTGCATTTTTTTCTTCAAGTCTATGTTGGCCTGTTGATAAGCTTTGGAAACTGCATTGAGGTAATAAATGGCTAATCTGAAAGAAACATGGCAAAGTCATTCAGATTTGGGATTTTTGCACCTTGACACAAAATAAAGTACAATTGACAGCTGTAACAGCTGTGTGTTTGTGATAGCAATTTTTGCAACTATAAAATCAGATACTACTGCTTTCCAAATGTTAAATGTACAGTATTTTCAGAGCATCTATCATTTCCTGAACATTTATCATTAAATGAACCAAATAATAGTAAAACTATGTGAATTTTGTAATTAATGTTCTGTATATTGAAAAATTTGCTTAGAATGAAATTGTTAGGTATAGTATGTATGGTAAATTATAAGAAATCAGTGGATAATTTTAGAATTACCAGTACAATGTGAGGGAGTCAGATTGCTTGGAATCCATGGGCGTAGGTTATGTCTTCTTTATTTTGTTTCCATATTAGTTCCCCTTAAGTTTTTTGATCACTGCTCTAAGTGTGTTGAGGATAGTTCTATATTATTTCAAGGGTTTGAAGATACTAAAAAACGTGATCCTTACTTCTTATACTAGGAATTCTGATAGTTACACCCAAACCTGCAGCTATAAGGAACTCCTGAATTTTAAATGTGCCGTTTAGGAATGGTGGAATGCCTAGATGCACAGAAACAGTGATTATTCTAGCAGATCCTGATAAGGGCTAAGAGTGCGACATGCTATTAATTAATGATTACATTAAATGTAAATTTTTAGCAAGTGAAGTGTGCAAAACATTTAAAGCACAATTTTGAATGCAAATCGCCATGTTTTTATCCATAATGCAGATTCAGGCACTCAGGCATTAGCACCTATGTGTAAAATTGGACACAACTATTTGTTGCATCAGTGCAAATTGCATCCAGCTTTACTAGAGTGGGATTGCATCACTTTGCATTTAAAACAGCGTTTGGAACTGAATAACTGGGAACAGGTCTTGGGTGCAAGTCCATAGGCACCTATTGCTGTAACCCACTGGAAACCCTAGGCCTACCTTTCATGTGGATGTATAGCAAAAATCCCCAACCAGTGGCTCAGGGGCAACATGTTGCTCACCAACCTCTTGGATGTTGCTCTCAGTGCCCCCAAACCAGGTAGTTATTTTTGAATAGTAGTAGTTTTGGTTGAATAAAAACAAGATTTACTACCAAATAAAGCCTCTTGTAAGCTGATAGTGTGCATAGAGGCTGCCTAATAGCCAATCACAGCCCTTATTTGGCTCCTCCATGAACTTTTATGATGCTTGTGTTGCAAAAAGAAAAGATTGGTTGTGCTATCCAAAATAGAATCTATAATAAAGTTAACTTGGAGTGCATATTCCTAGCCATGGCTTCCGGCTATAAACATATTAAGTGCAAAATATAAAAAAAGGAAGTCACTCACGATTCAGTAGGTGCAAAAAAACTGCCTCCATGCAGGTTTATTGGAGAAATCAGTGAGAAGGATACAGACGTTTTGGGAACCTCTCGTTCCCTTTTTCAATTTAGCATTCCCATGATGATACTTGTGTTGCTCCCCAAGCCTTTTTACATTTGACTGTGGCTCACAAGTAAGAAAGGTTGGGGACCCCTGATGTATAGGAATGCTTACTGACGCAAGAACCTTAATATGTACCTCAATATGCAATCTCTAGTTGTCCATTTGGAGCACCCACAGGCACATTCAGAAATTGCTCATATTGGGATGGCAAGCATCTGTTATAGTGCTACTGTGATATAGTGTACAAATATATTCATATTTTTGAAATTCAGTAAAGGATTTAAAAACACTTCTTTTAGACAATGTTCTGTTGTTGCATTTAGACTAGTATTAGCACTTCTCATACTATACCTTTTTATTTGCAGTGTACTGCAAGTTTTATCCTGCCAAATTCTTTTTTCCAAAACATATATGTCATGTAACTTTTTTTCTCCCCCAACTTCAGTTAGCCCCATCACTGACATGCACAGTGTACATGCATGGTAAAGCCGCCATAAAGGGAACGATGTATGACAGAAAGTTCTCATGTACTTTAAAAGCTTCAAAATAGGGACTGAGAAATATTTAGCAAGTATTAATATGGCAGTTTAAGTTGGGTGACCAAACACGTAACACCATAATTGTCTAAAACACTCAAAATGGGTTTAATTTTTCTATAAATCAGATGACATGTTCTTGGTCCTTGCATATAGAGATAACAGCATTAAACACTGTTTTCTATTATAGGAACACTAAAAGCAGTACAATGTCCCTTCTCATGATTACAATGTAATAAAATTAAACCAAACATTACACAAAAATCCCTGTATCAAGATAACGGCAAGATGACTGAAAGGGAGCTGCTAACCAACATGATCATTGGTGAATTCTCTCTGATGAATCACTAATTTTGTATTCAACTACTATAGATAACTAGGGGAGTGCAGAAGAACAGTTTTATGTAGGAGTGAGATTCCTTTAACCAAAAGGGAGATAACATCACTTTACTAATATGGCGTTAAAGTGAAAATAAAAACCCAACCACTTACACCATAAGAAGAATAGCTGGAATAATTAGCCCAGGGTTTGCAATAGAACTTATAATTTTTCCAACAAACGGAGGGAAATCGTTTTGCATTGTTTCTTGAATAACATCAAACATTCTGTTCTTCCCACTGCAAATACAAAAAATATTACACACAGGCAATGTCAATGTGTATTTCAATAATCATAACATTTTCTTATCAAATTCATTGATTGAAAGTAGTCCTAGCAGATACTGCTATTTTATACTAAGAACAAAATGATATGTAGAACAAAATAAAGTGCTGTAGTTTAAAGCATTGGGGCAGATGCGAATTTAGGGCTTAATGCATAAAACGTACCCAGGTTCTATTCATTCCCAAAATTGGGATTTTAAGAAGCATATTTACTAATGGATGAAAGCTAGAGTTCACCATTTGATAAATATAGTTAAAAAAATCCCATAGGAATGAATAGAACATGGGTGGGTTTATATTAAGCTCTAAACTCAAATTTTGCTAAATTCCCCTCTTAATGTACATTATTTAAGTTGTCACAACTAATAAAATTTTGTCATGGCTAAACTACTGTAGTCTCACACTCACATGGTTTTTATCAGGATTCAATAAACCTGCCAGTGAATTTTTGAACTCTGTGAGCCAGATCACCTGAAGGAAACTCACATAAGTATAGGGATATTTGTGTCATTTTTGCAATACTAACTATTATGGCTATTTTGTTTGCCCGTAACTAAAGGAATGGATGATCAAAATTAAATCATCTGGTCCTACAATAAGCAACTGCCTTTCTTCACATTTACATTACAAAGACTTCAACAAAACATAACATTTTAGCAAAGATTGCATTTGAATGAGATGTGATTAGTCTGTGTTGAACTGTAACTTGGTAATAGGGACAATAGTATGGTAAACTTCATTATTATTAAAGTTGTCTTGAAACACAAAGTTTATTGTCCAGGGAAAAAAATCTAGTTCTCTTTCACATTTTGCACATCTTTTGCAGTCTCTTTTATAAAGTAGCATTATTATTCATTGGCTGAGGTTCTTATTTGAATTCATATTCAGGAAACTCAATTTCTTTTATAGTCACTTCTTTTATAACCTATATATACATTTTTATATATTTTTATTTAGTTATTTTTACTGATATTTATTGTTACATTCATCCATCTTGTATAACCACCTTTTAGTCTTCTTGCTAGTCAATTATTATTCCTACCATCTCACCATACAAAAGGCACAATTTTCTTTTAACCAAAGTCAGCATCTGAGCTATTTCATGCTTTATAAGGTTGTAAATGGATTAACTACCCACCTGCAGACTTGAGAAAGCCTATTATGTATCTTCCTGATTTAGACAGTTTTCACCCTGTGTGAATAATGCTCAGCTTTTGACCCATATTAAAGAGCATCTAAACACTACTGCACTGCTCAACCATCCTTTAACTAATTATCAAGGTTATATGATTACTCTGTGAGCCATCACCTTACTAAGCCTGTTCATGCACCCCAGTGTCGCAACTGCTGGGGCACAGCACATTCTGGCTTTCATGTTATCATGGCCTTTTTCCCCAGGCGCCCAGAGTTTGTTTATGATCAGGGAAGCAGCCAGACTCACTCCCTAAGGATAGATATTGCACTTGTTCTTAGCCAAAAACCAGAGAAGTGATAAAAAGCTGCGAAAAAAGTTTTGATTTTTCTTTTAACCCTGACAGGGCTCACTCCCTGTAAAGAGCCACTGAGGTTCCCTATTAACATGGATTGAACTAGGTACCTTACAGAATCACTCAACTCTGCCTGTATCTCCTTCCAGCACTTCTCCTTCCAGCCTTCCTTCCTGTAGAACTCCCCGGGGCAGGGACTACACTCCCACTCCTTGCACAGACAGACAGAGTAAGTAATGCAGAGGATTGGATATTATAAAAAGTACCCGCAGCCTCACTAGAAAAAATCTTAACTGCCAAACTTGAGAGTTGCACTTTTTGCAGGAAAATTAGAGCATGTAGAGCAGCTGCCCCCCTCTGTAAAACTAAGGCAACAAGAGCTTACAGCAAATTAGATAAATATCAGCAAAAGTAAGCCAAAAGTAAAATGCACAAATATGAAACAGATAAATAGGTATATCAAAATCACATGA
Source organism: Xenopus tropicalis (assembly GCF_000004195.4). Classification (NCBI taxonomy): domain Eukaryota; kingdom Metazoa; phylum Chordata; class Amphibia; order Anura; family Pipidae; genus Xenopus; species Xenopus tropicalis. The sequence continues at coordinate 54,844,914 of NC_030682.2, read as the reverse complement.
TAGGGCCACTTCAACTAAACTTTTGTGATATATAAAGGCTACTTTGATATGTCTAAGGCTACAGCCACACAGGGTTGATTTGGGGAAATGGGTGTGTATGCATTTTTAAGCTGAAATTTGCACTGCATGGTGCACCCAGGCCAACATAGACACAGGAGTAAGTGGAAGCCCATCGATTGGCTGATTTGCAGCCTGCTTTTACACAGTTCCATATGGCAGTAGCCTAACATTGGACCTAATAAAAACATTAGGCTTACTATGTACATGAAAACATTAGAAAAAGGGTGTTGTTGTAGATTGCAGCACATTTACACGACATAAAACACTATACCTGAATGGTCCGCAGTCAAATGATGGTGGAAGAGACATGATTGTGTAGGCAACAGGCAGTAAACTCAGAAAGAGAATAAGCAAAAGTAAACCCATGTAAAAGTTATTTGATTTCGATGCTTTAAAGACACGTTCATGTGGAACATTACTGCTCATGACTGCCCAGCACTGGAAATACATGGAGGTTAGTAAACGGAGGACATTAATTCCAATTAATCCAGGAGCATAGAATGAACCCATCCTGTGAAACAAAATGGTAAAATACGCATTACATGTTAAACAGAGAGGAGAAGATCACCTTAAAATTAACTTTTAGTATTAGGTAGGCAGTGGGATGCTAAGGAAATCTGCAATTAAGCTTTGGTGCACTTGATTTTTTAATTTCTATAGTTTTTGATTTATTTATATTTTTGTGGATAGCTTTGAGGCATAAAGTTTTTAACATCAATCTAGGGCTTAATTAGCCTAGCAACCATTCAGGCGTGACAATGTCAGAATTAAATATATGAAAATAGGGGCCTAAATAGGAATATAAGCAATACAAAATATTTAAAATATAAAAAAACTGATCACATTCATTCTGTTGGGTATCTGGGGTAGTGACCTCAACAGCCACAAAGCATTTTCAGTTGTGGGCCAAAAAAGGTAGAAAAGAAAGGCTATTAATGTAAAAACCATAAATAATAGTAAATGAAGGACAGTTGCAAAGGTGCTTGGAATAGGTTTATCAATAATACTTCCCATACTTCACCCCATATGTATAAGAAAGGAAACATTAAATGCAGTAAATGCTGCCTGCTGATTGGTTGCTATAGATGACTAGGCCTGTAGCAAACTTTGCTCTTTTTATTAACCAAACACCATTAAATTTTAAAGGTGAATTTTCCCTTTTAACGCAGTTCATACAAGTGCATTATATAAAAATACATAGAAAGCCCTTTTATGATCTTTGGTGAAACACTGGCACAACTGGCACTAGCACCAGTGAAGAAACAATAAATGACTGTTAAACTCGAACTTTTGTGAGCATCAATTCTAATTTATCTAATGTATATAATGAGATTGTATATTCTTTCTGCTGGGCGGGAACATATTTTAATTAACTAATTGTCATGTGGAAATGTATTAGAGGCCTTTGTCAATGCACATAACATATGATAGATGCAAAATGTTGACTAAAACCCTATTGTAAATGAGAGTAAAGGAATAGACATCATTATAAATGCCACAGCTGAAGCTTACTGCTCCTGGACAATAACAAAACTCATTTCTGCATAATTGAAATCTTCATTGTATTGAGAGTTTGTAGGATACAAATAGAACAACGTTTTTCTCCACAATGAAGGGTGCCAGCATAAGCATCCTTAATTATTTGCAATTTACAGACACAAACATAAAGTTTTATTTCCCAAAGAATAAAATGGAAATAAAACAGGGCTCCTGTTGTGTTCCCACAACAGATTATCTACATTAATATTTGTTTAGTGATTTTTCTGATATATTTTTCCCGAAATTCTAATCTGTAGACATACAAAACATGTAACTTCATTATTGTCTCCTACTGTCTTTGAAGCACTTCTGTAATATACTCATGGTCTACTTAGATTCTGACAATATTTACTACTTTAATTAGCAGTTCCCTCTTGTTCTTCCTTTTTCCTCTCAAGTGGTGTGTTTATAGCTTGTGCTTCTCTCTACTTGTGTTTTGTAGGCATAGAGAAGTGGATCAGCTCTCATTCGCAGCTCCTGCTTTCACATTTTTTAGCCTCAGGCCTTTACACAAGATGGCACCCTCTGGCCTTAGTTAAATCTATACTCCCCATCCATTCTGGTACCACAGATGTCTCTTCTAACAAGCTTACAATTAACAGAGTGTTGAAATTATTTTAAATATAATGTACTGTATATAAATGTGCAGTATAGCTTGCTACCAACAAGGCTGCTGTCCTAGGCTTAGTAAATGTACTCTTGCTCCTCTGTCTGTAGCTGCCTCTCTAAGGGATCCAATTTACCCTAACAACCAAACAGTGGTTTGAATAATGGAAAGGAAGATAGCAGGTGTAGCAGAGGGCCTGAATAGAAAAGGTAACAATAACAATAACATTTTTAGCCTCACAGAGAAATAGTTCTTGGGTGTCTGGGTCATTGTCTGTCATTTGCAAGTAGGAAAAAGAGAGAAGTGGAGCGCAATGATTCTAAAACTATTAAAAATAAAGATCAAATGAAGAATTGCTAAGAATATGACATACTATAAATTACTAATAGTTAACTTAAAGGTGAATTAGTCCTTCAGTTACTATTACATAATAATGTTCATGCAGACTAACAGACCTTCCTGCAGCTGTTATTTTGCTAAATAACGATTTTCCTAAAAAGATCGAAATCATAGCTACCAGTTTTTTTTTCTGAAAATGTTTATGATGCTAAGGTCCATAGAATATAATTTTTATATTATATTAGAATATTAATTATAATATCAGTTAGTATTAATAAGTATTAATAAGTATTTCCAGACCCAGATACATGCAGAAAACTTCAGTGTGTCCTGTCCCCAGTGCTCCGTATATGAAATAAATGGATGCGCATGCGTGCGATCCTCAGCGAGGGAAGGGGCGGGGGTGGCCACTGGGTGCCTTAATTAGAAATCCGGTGTTGAGTATTTCCTCATATTAAATAAGTCCTTTATATGATGGATTTGGGTATTTGGGATGTTTAAATGCTGTGGTATATTAATAGATTTCAACACTGATGAAAAACTTAAGGAGTAGATGAGCTAACAGAACACAGTGTGTAAAGTGCAAAAAATAAAACAACCAAAAAAAAGGTGCAATCTGCAATGTTTGCACTTGGCACACTTTGTTCTGCTCTATACAATCTGCCACAGGCCTTTGCACTCTTTTTCAGGGCACAGAGACTTAAGTAGAGACCTCTATACAAGAAGGGTGGGCAAGGGGCAGCAGGTAGCTACAGATATTTTGATCATTAGTCAGCTTGCTGGGACTGTGGTCTGCTCCTCATGCTGGATATTTTCCCTATGCGAGGGTGCAATCTCAGCAAACAGTATATGAACCCTATAGTCCTGTACCTGTAACTACAGTGTACCTCATATTTGTTTTTTACTCTGCTTACTCTGCTCACTCTCGATATGATACTTACCTGGATATGTATGGGAAAACCTGATAATTGCAAGTGTTTTGGGAGAAAGGAACATAATGAATGCAGTCTCTTCTAGAGCCTCCAAATACAAATAGTTGGACTCTCCTGTTACAATAATATGCTACATGGAAACTAAACCTTTCTCTGTATTTTATCCTTAGCTTATTTAGCTAATGAAAACATATCAAATGGATTTATAGTTATATTTCTATTGCAGGAATTCCCTTATTTCTATAAAGGTGTTACTGGCTGATTTTAGATCATGCATTGTCTTGTCTTTTCCTTAGTCCATATTTCCTTTAACCATGACAATCCTTTTATTTTTAAAAATGCCTCTGTCAGTCTCATAATCCTCTTATAGTTGGGCATTGCCTGGTATCATTGGAGGGGCAACTATCCAAATGCAACTATGACAAGCCCCATGTGTGGACTTTAGCTGGCACATGCCAGGGAATTAGGGTATACAACAGAAAAAAATGCATAGGCGTGTTATATGTGCTCCCATGAGTTGTGTTTTTTCAGGGTGTATGAGATTTAGGGTATTTAGTTATGGGGTTGATTATGGTGTTACAACTGGTTGTAAGAGTAAGGTGGACGTAGCCATTGACAGCAAATAGTGCAGAATCATGTGACATGTTACTGCATTCTTATGGGAACACTTTTCTGCATTCCTTTTTTAAAACTTGGAAGTTTTGGTATTATTTTTAATTTCCTATTTCTTAATTAATGTTATTAAACATTAATAAACTTCATTTAAGCCTAAAGAGCCAATACAAGTATCAGATCTATTATTTGGAAACCTTTTATCCAGAAAGCTCCAAATTACAGGAAGAAAAAAATTTTTGAAAACAATTTACTTTTTCTCTGTAATTATAAAACAGTACCTTGTACTTGATCCCAACTAAGATACAATTAATCCTAATTCGAGGCCAAACAATCCTTTTGAGTTCATTTAAGGCTAATGTCAGACGAGGCTTTTAGCATATATTTTCAGCAAGCGGAAAAGTGCTTGCCAAAAATACCACCATCCGCCACCTACCTGTACCTGCACCGGAATGAATGAGATACGCTCTGGTGCAGGCACATGTAGGAGGCGTATGGCGGTATTTTTGGCAAGCACTTTTTGCTTGCCGAAAATATACGCCATATGCCGCGTCTGACATTAGCCTAATGTTCAAATAATCTACCTGTACTGACAGTATATTAAGGAATTTAAGCAACAAAAGCAAACTCATATAAAACACTTTCACATATGATACCATACGTATTTCTTTATTGCACCTCACCGTCATACATTTGTCAGAACAATATAGGACAGAACATATACTATAAATCACACATTTTATTACCATATCATCCCTTGATTGAAGACCAGCCCTAACACATTGCCACTGATGTCAAATTCTGCATAGGAAGGCTGTGTAGAAAAAAGTAACCTTTTAAAATGTTCAATAGAGTCAGCCACAATTAAACAATAGGGCGTATTTACTAATGTGGGGGAAAGGGAAAAAAGGAAAAAAACAGGTGCAAGGTGGAATGTTTCTGCCAACAATGCACAATGGTGCCACTTTTGGCCCCATCCGTCATTCATAAAAAATTAATAAATAAATTAATAATTAATAAAAAGTTATGCAATAAAGGCTGTAAATGTAAAATAATTGCATAAATAAGAATAAAAATACAAATTTCACAATGGAATATTCTTTGTTAGCTATTGCATTGCAAATTTTAAGTGCATACAAGCACACTTTTAAGGTATGCTTAAAGCTGACATACTATTTTAGCATTACAATATTTTTCAATAAACTTTATTACATACACAATCATTCACAACCATTCTTATACTGGTGGATGTGTATAAATAAATTTACTCATTACAAATATTTATCCATTACTGATTTTTATTACCTTTCCTTCAAATAGTTTATGATTAAGTGCACCCTAAGGCATGACACATGTAAGGATTGTTTACTGGGATGTGTTTTCTTTAAATAAACTTTCTTTGGAATTGCATCAGTTAAATTTAGGTGGTGTGGTTTGTGCCAGCCTGCTGTTTCTGAAAAAAGTACAAGTTACCTGCCTAAAACTGATGGTCCTGGGCATTTGCATTTGAACCCACGTGTTTGGTGGTAAGTTTAGTCCACAATGTACTGGTTATACATTTTAATGGACATAAACGTTTGAGCCTGATTGAGAATGACATAGCACTCCTAATGCAGTGGAAAGTGCAAAAAATTGGCATATACTATGATGTTCTTTTCCAGAATGCCAGTGTAGTTGTCCTGCCAAAGTCAAAAATATTTAAATGTTAAATATTGATCAAGATAGTGAAGCTGCAAATATTTGCACTCATTAGTAAAATGACATGCAAATGGACATATCGCTGACCTGCCTGGGAAAGGCAATGTTAATGTTATGTTAATGTTATACTGGGCAGCCTCCCATCAATCATTCAATGCAGAGGAAAGATGTACAGAATGGGATTAAGGATTCTACTGGGACAGACACACTGCTCTGTAGAAGATACTAAGGAAATCCTCTGGGAATATGTTAGAGGCAACCCCATAGTATTAGTGAATCTACAAGACCTCAGGACCGCAATAACATAGCACAAAGGCATCATGTTACTTGTAATTGTACTTGTGTAGTCTGCTGTCAACTAATAGAGCCATGCTCTACTTTATACTCCTAAACACCACTCAAAGCATGCTTTTATTGTATGCTAGTTGTGCAACATCTAGGAACCAACCCAGTATTGAACGATGTGTTCTAAGGAATTACCCTGCCTGCTTGTCCATTATCTACCTTTAAAACAGACCTAACTTAACCACCTTGTAGCTCAAATATGTACTATTAGCTTACCAATAGACTAGCAAAGAGACAGCAATATACATACATGTATAAATCAATTTAATTTGATCCTAAGGGTTATGTCATTTTTTAAGTTGCACAGTAGCATTTTCAAAAAGTTAAAAGGGATACTGGCATTACTTTTGGGGTTCCTCTGACACCTTGAAACTTTGGAAAGTTGCTAACCCATGACATGCTGGAAACTGTAGTTTGAGCTGCATCTACTTCAGTCATTATTAATTATAATGCTACAGGCTTCCCATCATATGACCCTAAGGGGCCCATTAACTAAAGGTTGTGGGGGGTTTTCACGATTCCTATTTTTCTGTGCAAATATATGAGTTTTCGTGGCAAAAAGTTGTCATTTGTTATGTGTCAAAACAACAACAAATTCTAAAGTAAAAAAAAGCTACCTAAAATCTGCCCAAGTCAATGGCACCTGACAAAACAACAAAAAATGCTTTAAATTTTTTTCCACTATTTTGTATTTCATACTTTTTTTTAAAAAGGCTGTTTTAATAAATCACTTGGCATTTGTGGTTTTAAGAGAAAATGAGTTTATTCATGGTTTCAAAAATCAGAAAGGCACTAAAATCAGAATGTTGCTTATTTGGCCTCTAAAAACCTATAAATAGAAAAAACTAAAAATAGATAACAAATATACTATTAATATAAAATATTGAGGTAAAAAATATAAACAAGATAACCGAAATAGCACTGAACAGATGATTCTGAATTCCCCTGTAATTACACAGGCATGGCTACTTTGGAGAGCTAGCGGGTGTAAAAGACCCAGTTTTATGGAAGGTTGTGTCTACTGTGAAGCAAATGACTCTTTATAGCATAAAAGCCCAAATATACATTGTATTTTAACTGCTGCTCAACAGTCATCAAGTATTTACTACACAGCACTGTTCTCCATAGATTATTTCCAGCTGTTTTTAGAATACAATAATTATTATAGTTGTTTGTTTAACATAGGAAAAGAAGCAGGGCTTTACATCAAAAGTGAATATAGGGTAAACATTATTTAGTTGGAGTTTTATATAGACAGTTTGAAGTACAAACCAATTACTCTCTTATCTTGTATGCTTGTAGGCTTCATGCATTGCCAGTAGCAAAGCATAGCTGTTTTATACATTATACTGGTTTTTCTTAAAAAGGAAGATATTTTTGCAGCTCATTCAATGAACTGCATGGTTACCTGAATGATAAAATGCCAACTGGCTATAATTTTTGTTTGAAGACCACTAAAATATTCTTTATTCATAAATAGAGGGGATGGTCTGTGATTGGGGTTGCATAGAGAATAGTTTACCCCCTGTGCTTCTAATCAGTATGCCAGCATACTACAGGTAATGTGTTTTTAGGTTTAGCTGGAGTTGGGGACAAGCCCTTGGGATATTACTAATGATTTATGATTATTTATTTATGAATGATGTTGATCGTTTTCATGCATTATATGGATGTTAATAGGTGAGCAATTAAAAAACAAAACAAAACAAAACATACAAAATAACTTACAAATCCAGCTTCCAAATCCCAGCACCAGCAGTAATTCATAAATCGTACAAAACATGCTCGGAGAAAATCTCCAACCAGGATAGTGACATATGTGACTAGTATGTCAGACACAGTCAGCCTCACAAATTCCTGAAAAGAAATGGATGTTGTTTAAAAAAAAATGCAATTTATTATAAAACTTTATACAGGTATGGGATCTATTATGCAGGATGCTCAGGACCTGGGGTTTTCTGGATAAGGGATCTTTCCATAATTTGGATCACCATACCTTAAGTCTACTAAATGAACTAAATGATAACTTGAACATTAATTAAACCCAATAGGATTATTTTGCCACCAATAAGGGTTAATTACTGTATATCTTGTTGTGATCAAATACAAGGTACTGTTTTATTATTACAGAGAAGAGAAATCAGAATTATTTGCTTAGAATGAAGTCTATGGTAGATAGGCAATTTGGAACTTTCTGGATAATGGGTTTCTAATAACAGATCCCATTCCAGTACAGGCCAAACTGCTAAACAGGTTAGAACAATTTAGATTTTTAAAGCTCTGCAAATGTATACCTCAGTACCCCTAGGTTTCCAGCACATACAGTATGTTTTGTATATGCAATAGCAGTCGTTACAGCTGCTTGCATATAATTGAATGTGAAGGCTTGCAGGCACACTGCTTCCTTAAAGCAAATGAGTGGATATTAGGTTTGACTGTCCCTGCAAGCACTGGAATCATGTGCAACCAAACTTTTCCTTGTCCTCTATAAAAACATTTTGTATTTACTCGGATGTTTCTCCTCCTATGTGAAATAATCTGTATTCACTAGAATAAAGGAAAGATATATTAAAACCGAGCCTTTTGGCCCAATAACAACTTTCCTACTTACAACTCCAACGTTGGTCTCCCAGCATGGCCCTCGAGGTACATCAGCTGGATGCAGTGGAGGTGGGGTGGTGTCAGTATCATTAAGAAAGGTAGATGAGTTATAGTGGTTGTACAGCGTCCAGTATGTAATATTCTTTATAACATCTTCCTGAGCAAGCTATTATAAAGAGAATAAAATATGGGGTTTGTTCATTTACACAAAATACATTTCTCATCCCTTGTTTTCTTCTGCTGGTATATTTGTTCCCTTAATCGTCTTAAATAGAGTCTTATACTATAATTATTACAGGGTCAGACTGGGCCGCCGGGATACCGGGAAAAAACCCGGTGGGCCCCAGCGGCCCAGACTTGATTCCTGTCACTGCACCCCCAGCTGCCTGTGTCCTTTCCTGGCGCGTTTCACTTACATGTTCAGGGGAAGATGTAGGGCAGGGGGTTAGGGGGGAGCAGCGGGGGCCCCAGTGGGAGATGCAGGGGAAGCGGCCAGCGGGGGCACTTTAGGGGAGTTGTTATATATATTATATAAACGTTTGCATACTAAAAGCAACTTTCTAATATAGATTAAAAGCACCTTTTTAATGATTTTAAAGTAACTTGTAAATATATCTGTCTGTCTTTTGCAACTGTTGGTGCTGACATGTAGTTTTGCACACGTTTGCCATTTTTCTAATATATGAAGACACATCATTAGAATTGTAAGGGCTGATCTATATAAATAATTACAAGAATAAGGATGACATAATAAAATAAAATGCATTAAAAACAACAACAGAGAGAAAGGGTTTAGGACATTAATACAAGGAGAAGTAATACTTTTTCCTGCTCCATTTTTTATTTGTACAATTCAAGTAAAAAATGATATTGTGATATGATCTTTGTCTGCAAATGTGGCCATGCTTGTCTTCAGTAAAATAAAAAGCACTGTGCTGGCTATTTCAGGTGCTTCTTCTAGAGGTCATTGGAGAGCAATTGCAACACAATTGCAATTGGCAACACAAAATGCCAACAACCAAAGAAAAGGGTATTACAGATGTCATATCTACAATATGGAATGCTCAAGACCTTGTGTTATGGATAAGGGCTATCTCTGTAATATAGATCACCAAACCTTAAGGTTACTAAAACATTTAAACTTAAAACTGAACAACAGGATTTGAATTTATAATAGCCTAGTTATCACATATAAGGCACTCTGTATTATTACAGAAAAAAAGGAAATTAGGATTAGAATTGGTTTTTGAAATTAGACTGTATTTCAGGGCTTTCTGAAAAACTGTTACGGATATTAAAAAACATCAGCTATGCAAGATAAACTGACTGACAAGATGAGCACATACTCCTTTTTTCTTCATACCTTCTCATTGACATCATCCATCAAAGCAAGTAGGAAAGTGTATAGATTACCAAGGAACAGAGCAAAGATTCTTCCCAGTTGCCACTTAAGTGCCACACGTGGGTGATAATCTTCTAAGTTTGCAATTGTTTCAAATAATGGAGGGCAAAACATTCCCAGCAAGGACATCACTATCTCAACCTGTAAAATGAAAAGGATGTTAAACACTCAACCCCCTAAATCAGCTTGATAAGAAAACTGCAAGATAAAAGTAAAATATCTCTAGACAGCAACAAAGAGATTAAGGGCCTCATTTATAAAGTGCAGGGCCAAGTGCAAAGTGCTAAAAACAGGGAGCAAACTTCCATTTTTTTGTACCCTGTCCCTCACTTTGCTCTATGGGCACTCAAAGACCTTGACTTCCCTTACCGATACAGCACTACTGTCATTCAGCAGCACTGTATTCATGAGGGGGGGTTGGGTCACATATGTCTGTGTCCCCCATCTTGTCTGCTAACTTGCACATTATTCAACACATAAGTTAAAAAGTGTTAGTGGGAGCAGGGTGCAAATGACAGCCTTATCTAAGGCTTACTGGATGAGCATTATAAACCATGATTTTTTGTCTTTTGTGCTTGGGTCCTGTATTCAGGCTTTAGACTAGAAATGATATTGACAAGCATGGGCTGTCATCAATCACAATAGCAATTATTAGTCATTTACCCTAAAGCTGACCATACACGTGGCGATCTGACGATGTTCGGTCGCACGAAACATCGTCAGATTCGCCACACACCATTCAGGGCTGAATCGGCAGGTAAGGAGGTAGAAACAATAGGATTTCTACCTCCTTCTGCTGATTCAGCGCTGAAGGGAGATTTTGGTCAGGCGCCTTCTATGGCGCCCGATCAAAATTTTCAAACTGGTCCGATCGGCGAGTCGGCCGATATCAGCAGCTTCGTACGATATTATCGGTGCGTGTATGGCCACCTTTATTCTTGCACACTAAGCCACATTTTGGTTCTTGACATATGCGAGGCAATGTAGTCTTTAAGAATTTGTTGAATGCCTTTTGCCTGTTCCATTAAATTGTAAAGGTTGGAAGATCGCACAAACTTGCTTATAAATACCAGTCAAGCATAGTTAATATATGTTTTGCAAACATATAGCAGTTCAACCACCAAGTGAAAACAGTTTATGTGTTTTTTTGTGAAAAATACATTATTTTGAGCCAAAACAACTTGTGAACTTCTTCTTTATTAGATTTAAATGCTGATAAACCTTTTTACATATGAATGCCGATACAGTGCTGAAATAACATGTGAAGATTCATACTGTTAAATTAATTTACACTTTTAAAATACCTCGTTTCTTTCATACCATCCCACATTCTGCATTTTGGAAAATGTCTGTGAACGTTTCACCACAAAGTAGATGAGATAACCACTCCCACACAAGCAGCATGTTATCATGACATTGGCCAGGACCCGAAGAAATCTAGTTAGATGGATATTTTCATCTTTGTTACTTTCTTCCTCATCTACAATGGATTCCTGAAATAAAGACCCAATAACTACAATATATTACTATTTTTTAAAGAAATAGAAAACCCTTAATTTCTTTTTGAAAAGTAGTTCTCTCCATAGCTATGTGTAGTCTAACATTACATTAAAGACAACATTTGCCATGTTTTCTATGAAGAACAATTCAAGTATAGTATAAGGGAGTTTCTGTATCAAGGTAAATAGTGAAATATTTGTGTAATATCAGGTCACTACTGTTGTGTTCATGTTTACATTCACCCTGCACATTATGTGAGTAAAAGGCTGCGCACCTTAAAGCTTGTTGTTATTGATGCAAATTTGTTGTCTGCAGTTTCTGGGTTTCCAATCAGATAATCCCAACTCGTAAACATTTTAAAGCTGAAATTGAAATTTCCATCATCCCCATCATTTGTGTTTTCGTTAGCATTGCTTGCCATGCTGAGATAAAATTATAAACATGTGTTAAACTATAAAATTTTCTAATGCCCCTTTTATACCTGCCATTAGCAACCCAATACACAAGAAGCCTACACTCAGCTCAACAATCAGTTCTACTAATAGTATTTACTACATTTGTAAAGTATTTTCCTAATTAATCAGTATCTTTTAAAAAACAGTGCATGAAATGATTAATGAGCACTGTGCTGTCAGCTTTAATGACAGAAGTAATCTCACTTTCTGCTATTGTTTTGATACTTTTTGACAACTCCTAAACAGAGCTTTTAAATGAAACAAAAAATGGCCAAAATGATCAACTTTGTGATCTGCCATGGTCAATGTTAAAAACACAGATTATTACTATTGTAGGGCTGCTGACCCTCTGGGCTGGTACCATAAACTCATTTTATCTTTTATCATTTTAGCTTTTATACTTCTTTTGAAAAAAATGTGAAATATTACTTACGTTCTAATGACAACCATTAGGCTGTATCCAAACACACCAACCCCGACCATAAAATATGACAATGGCAGTCTGAATTTTAACCAGCCGATTGTGCGCTGGTCGTTGTAATAGCCATAAAACAGGACAGAATATTTGGCATAACCCTGAAAAATAAGATTTTGCACAACTAGATTAAAATGGCTTATTGGAACTATGTTTCAACAGCAACATTTGTACTGTATTGTCCCTCAAGTATTGATGAAGCTGTAGAAGCACTGCACAGTGTACAGTATATTGTATTTTAGAAACTCATTTACAGAACCCCAGCTACAGAATATTTTCTTTGTAAAACTATTAGCTGGACCTACACATCTTAATTTGCAGTATCAATTAAGGTCCCCATACACGGGCCGATTCTAGCTGCCGATATCGGTCCCTTAGACTGATTCCGCAGCTAATCGGGCCGTGTTTGGGCACTACTGGCGGACCTGCCCAACCGATATCTGGCCTGAAATCGCCCATATCTTGATCGGGCAGGTTAAAAAATCTAGTCGGATCGGGGACCACAACGGCTTGTTGATGCGGTCCCCAGACCGACTTTTCCTATACCCGTCTGAGGCCAAACAATCGAATTAGCCTGGATTCACCCGATATCGCCCACCCGTTCTAAATGCAATAACACTTATTTCTGAAATAACACTTTTTTAACTGTAATGTAAAGGAACCGCATTAGTGCAGAACATACCACTGTATGTGTACAGAACCTGCAATTATGTACCTCAAAATCCCAAAGCACCGAGAAATCCATGGCTGTTTTCTCTTCATTCCTAGGCACAGTCTTTCGTGGCAAACTCCCATATGGCAAGCCCATTAATATCTGCTTTGCACAAATAGAAATGATTTAAATTGGCATTACTTCTTGAATATACCTTTTTGGTTGTTTTGGGTCACCATTTTTTGCCTGCCCTTACATACAGCCACCATTTATGGTTCATTGTATAGTACCACCCAGTGTTAAGTCTTATTTCCTTTTGGCCATGTGCACACTTTTAAAACCATGTAAGTGAAAAATTATCTTTTGTGCGGACTGACACAAATTTGTGTGCCTCACAATAAGTACTAAATTATTGCAGCAATTTACTAAGTGCAGGGTGCAAAGTGGAGTACCCAGATCTGTATTTGCCATTCGGTTGTGCAAGTTAGGTTTTAAATAATCCAGAATGGCAACCTTTGTGTTTTTACAACAATTTCTTTGTGCAGTCTAAGGGACATATTTATACATTTTCAAGGTCAAAACTGCGATTGTGGAGAAAAAAACCCACAACAAAATGCTCAACTTTTTTCTTAGGTTACGTTTTCTTTCTCAATCACTAACTTTAAGAAAAAAATCAGACAGAATAGACACAGGTGTGTTTTTTCACAGAAAAAAAGTTGAATGGAAGTGAGTATTACATTGTTCCATTTATTTTCAATAGGGCTGAGAATCTTGAATGTAGTAAATAAAATAAAGTTGCTTGAGACAATTCCCATTGTCTTCTCTTGAAAATAGGCAGCTTTTATCCAGTAGAAGTAAATATTGAGCGACTAGACTTGCTGAGTACTTGCTTTATAAGTCACTGAGGAGCTCCAGGACCATATAAAAGCATAAAGCTGAAGGCCAGGTGACATAATATATATCCAAATATTTTAACAGGGGGTACTTTATGTATTATAAATTTTAGTAAGTCATGTGACAGAAATTACATCCCTAAGCTCCAAATATAACTGCTGATATCACTAAGCACCATTTATAACAATATAATTTACAATTTGGTCCCATAGGGAAATATAATATATATAAATATTTAATAAATACATAAATAAATAAATACATATATATAAAAATAAATATATAAACATTTTTTGTTTTGTTTTATTCTAGTGCTTATCAGGAATCATAAAAAAAGAAATTCTTACCTCTGGTATTACAACAAGTCCAAAAATTAGGCCAAAGAGCACCAGATTTACCCCGTACATCCACCTCAAGAAAATAAAGTATGAAGCAACAGATGAACCAAAATGACCTTAAAAAGAAAAATATATTGAAATAAAGAAAACAAATGTGCTGGTACATACAGTACTTAAGGTTAGCAGAGCAAAGCACAAAGAAGAAATAGAAACTCTTGCAATGGAACAATTTTTCTATTTTATTCTATTTCATTTCTCACTGAGCAATCAATACTTTTATTTAATAAAAAGAAATTGTGTTAAAATGTATTTTTCTGCTCATGTAGTATATATTGTTTCCCTTTACAGTTTCCATCAAATGGATTCCAAATTAAGATGATAAAGCTCTTCCATACTTTATAATATGTGCACCACTAAACATGTTCCTTCAACACCATAAAAGACAAGTAAACCATGATCATGTAGTCATACAAAATCCATAATAAAGCACTTTCTTGATCCTCCACATATTCAGACTGTTTCCTCCTCTATGTGCATATTATCATTTTAGAGAATACAAATACTAGTTTTTGAAACCTTAGTATTAGACAGTAGGAAAGAAGCAGGCAGACCGTATAATGCTATTTATCTTTCATGCAGCTACAAAAAGGTAAAATGAAGAGAAGATGAAAAATATTTTTGATTAGGTAAATCATATAGGTTCCTGACTTGCCAAAACTACCTCTCCACAGGAAATGCAACCTAACTTTCCTGGAATGGGGCCCAATGAACCGGAACGCAGTATAGGGAAGCAGGGCATGACGGGGCTAGGAGGGCAGCCCTTCCCCCCTCCCCCCCTCCTGTTTGGGTTTTTGTTTGATCTGGCCAATGAGACTACTGGATGTTTCCCGGGCTTAGCAAGGGGAGGAGCGAGCGAGGACAGCTTACCTGCCATTCGGTTCCAGGCAGCAGGAGGATCAACAGCTCGCAACGTCCCACCCTCCCTCCCTTTAATAGGGGGTTGTTGTCGTCGCAGTTAGCGGAGGGTACCTTACTCCGTGCCCCCAGGGGGAAGTTTAAAGGGGGGTACTTGTCAAGCAAGGAGAGTGTAGCCCGGTTGGCCTGGGGTCCTGAGCGGCAGTTAGCCTCGGTTTAGGTCGGGCGAAAAGGAGGCAGGAACCAGGCGTTAAATTCGGGCGCAGGGCCAGCCCCTTGGAGGCGAGTAAGGGATTGTTGTTTATGTAAATTGTTGGTTACTTAAAATGTTTGTTATACAAACGGTTTTGTCAAGTTAATAATGTTACAAATGTTAACTAATGTTAAGTTATTGTTAATAAATAAATAACTGCGGCCTTCTCTTCCCAGCTACGGTGTCCGAGTGTGTTGTTCGGGGAAAAGGTTAGGGGGTTAAGACGGGGGGAGGGGTAAGGGTTGCAGACTCGACGCTGCACCTGTCATGTTTATTAACATTTTATGGCAATGGAACACAGAGATTCCAAGCATTTTCCTGTCTGTGCATTTTTCATCCTGGCAGCAAAACATTGGGAATTACTGGCAACATTGTCACCTGGTCCTTGTTGCATTCATAGTTCAGGCTGCATTTGCAGCAGTGAGCATTTCTGAGCGATAATTGCCCACCCACGAACACACAAGTGGCAAAGTACTGGAAATCTTCCTATGAGCCATTGTCCTTAGAATAATAATAAATGGCTTCAGTTTACTTTGGTTATGCTTACATGGCACAATATTTGATGAACTGCAAAGCTAGAAACTGAAAGCTTATATAATGCCCTTGGTTTTTTTTCCTAAATCAAGCAAGCTTTATTTTTCCTTTATAACTACATTTCTTTGCTTTCAATAAGCTATTTAAAGTCAAACTGCCATTTATTGTCACTTCCTGCAATATATATTTTAAGTAATTTTATTTGTGTAAGTATTTTAACATCGCCAGCAAAAATATTTCACTGCTTCAAACAACATAATAAAGCATCCTAAGCATCCGCTGATCATCTAAAGAAATCCACTACGATTGTTTGGCCTGAATCCATGCAGAGTTCAGCTTACAGTGATCATCTTGTATTGCTGTTTCTTGAGGTAATCTGGTGTTCTGTGACTTCATGCAAGCTAATGTCCTGCTTATTTACTTGGCACAAAGTGGGAAAGAGACAGATCTTAGGACAGACCTACGTTTCTAGTTTCATTCTTGAATCTGCTAACAAACTGTTCTAGCTGAGTGAAAGTGAACTGCAGAAACTACATCTTGCATTTACCTGTACATTTTCCTGGCCACTAATGAGAAACAAACGAACCCTAATTTATCTAGCATTTAAGGCTGATGCAACACATAGGGGCAGATTTATTAAGACACGAACGCTCAAAACATTAGAACACTCCAAGTGTATTTTCGCTGAATTTTTCGTGTCTTGCGTGACTTTTTCGACGCCTGTGCGACTTTTTCGTATGCTTGTGTGAAAAACATGGAAAATCGCTGTTTACAATCGTTCGGTACGAAAATTTTGTGACTTTCGGATCGCCAATACGATATTATCGTGACTAATATGATTTTTTCGTAATCATTTTCGTGATATTTGCGATCTTCCGAAATTTTCATATCCAATCCGAATTTGTCCCATTCGGGATTCGCACTCGAGTTTTCATGAATGTGCCCATAGCGTATGGCGTATATTTTCGGCAAGCAGAAAAACGCCATACGCTCCTACCTGTGCCTGCACCTGAATGAATGAAATACGCTTGGGTGCAGGCACATGTAGCCGATATCTACTGAACATATGAAGTCTTGCGTTTTTTGGCGTATATGCAACGCTATGTGTGGCATACATGTAGATGTGCAACAGCATTAAGAATTGCAAAAGCACAAAGAAACTGAAAAGTCCCTACATGCCAACCCACCCCTCATAAATACAGTGCTGCCAAATGCAGGTCTCTGCACAGGCTGAAAAGTGCAAAAACATGGCACCCTGTCTTGTACATACAATACGTTATAAATAATCCTTAATACGGCTATGCACATGAATGAGTATTATTCATTAATATTAAGCTTTCTGTAACTCTTCAGTATATAATAACACACATGTTTGCCTGTGCTTCATTCACAGTTTATAGACAAATTGTATATATTAACTCTCTTGCTAGATAATAATCACCTTATAAATATCTTGCACTATGGGTTGAAGGGTGATAGGATACAAGAGGTAATGTGGGTCCTGCTCAGAGGAGCTTACAATCTAATTATGAGGTAATGTAATAAAAGCTCAGGTCTAGTGAGCCATTGCCAACAGATGTTAGCTCCTAAACAGTTGACCAGTACATGTTACCTGCTTTTGTGTTGTTATGCGTTACTGGACCTGGTGCAATGTTTATGACATTTATAACATTATACCTTTAAAATATTTGTAATACTTAATTTAGATTTGTGAATATTCATTGATATCGTTCTGTAGATGCCACTTACTTTCCACTTCTTTAATCTTCATCTCCCAAGGTATACAGGCCGTTTTAAAATTCTCAAAATCCCTTTTAAATTTGATCCATTTCTGAAAAATGACATTTTTGAAAGATATATACTGTATGTTTGACAATATTTTTTCAATAAGTAACTTTTAATTAAACCTTTAGACAAATTAACATAACCAAAAACAATCCTCTGTTATACCCTATGTTTAATTTGTAATAATTGTTTATTTATACACTAATAGAGAATGTCATTTGTCTTATATATATATATTTTTCAATTTGTAGTTGGAACAGTAATATTTCCAGAGTTCTTATGGCGTTCTCACAACTGCCACACAGCTTTGATATAGAGCAGAGAGGTTGCTGAACAGGCCAGATTTCCATGTATCAATTCAGTATCACCTCTAGGATGCCAGCATAGGTTAATGGAGAACTAAACCATAAAAACAATATGGTTTAGAAATGCCATATTTTATATACTGAACAAGCAGCGTAGGTGGTTTTTCACGGTGAGGGCAGTGAGGCTGTGGAATGCCCTTCCTAGTGATGTGGTAATGGCAGACTCTGTTAATGCCTTTAAGAGGGGCCTGGATGAGTTTTTGAACAAGCAGAATATCCAAGGCTATTGTGATACTAATATCTACAGTTAGTATTACTGGTTGTATATATAGTTTATGTATGTGAGTGTATAGATTGGTTAGTATAGGTTGTGTGCTGGGTTTACTCGGATGGGTTGAACTTGATGGACAATGGTCTTTTTTCAACCCTATGTAACTATGTAACTATGTAACATACGCACCAGTCTACAGTCTCAGAATCTCCATAACAGTAATGTCCCAGGCCTTAAAGTCATACACTGGGGGTCAACAATTTCTTCTTATGTGCGACAATTTTTTCTTATGCATGCAACTTTTTTCTCACTCCAGATACATTAAAATCAATAAGCGTTTTTTGGTGCAGCAATTTTTCGTTGCAATTTCATGAACAAATTTGCAGAAGCGAAATGTGGAATTTGGCCACGGATCCAAGCCTGGCAAAAAATTTCTCTCATTACTACTAATCAGCCTTGTATTGTGACTTCTTTTATATTCTTTATATGTTGTATATTGTGAGTGGGCCCCTAAGCTCAGGTAAGTGACAGCAGCACAGAGCATGTGCAGTGAATCAGCAGAAAAGAAGATGAGGAGCTACTGGGGCATCTTTGGGGGCACAGATCGTCACTGCTAAAGGGCTGTGTTGCCTTGGGCTGGTACAGAAGCCCCAAACATAATGTATGACATTTCTAGCCTATTTCTTTAGTTAGGATTTATTTCTCCTTTAAAAGTGCAGGATACTCACAATTTTTTCTGTTTGGTCAAGTTCTAAATGAACTACAGGATCATCTGTGCATGTGCGTCTCCTTAAAACCAGAAATGTGCCTGATTAACCAATAGCATGTGTGGGGGACATAGTTGATCTAAATTGCATGGACCTGCCCTATCAACACTTCTGCCATGCCATCTGGCAATCACTCTTTGTCTTATAATATGCACGGTCAATGCATTTACATCCTACCAAAATAAACCCTGTGTGTGACTAATGTTATTTATTTACACATTTCTTATTTGAATGGGGGCAGCCATACTGGTTTACCTATAAAGTATATATTTTAACAGGTTGTAAACATCCCATAAATGCCTCCATTTTTCCCAAAGTAAGATGACCAAACAAAAGCATAAGCATTCTTTCAGGCATATTTGTCCGTAAACACTGGGAGCCTGCTGGGCAATTTTGGCTTGCTGCTGTTACAGTGGAACGGCAAAAAGGGAGACAATTATCTTGAAAATACCTTAGCATTGGTGTCAGTGTGATTCACTGGCAGTAAGACATATAAAATACATAACTGTTGAAAAATGCAGGAGAAGGCAATTTCTGACACTTCTAATATGAATCATATGTTTTACAGCCAGCGATTCACACTGACACCAATGCTAAGGTATTTTCAGAGATTTGTTGCCCATGGGTATCACAGATTTCTTGCAGGTTACAAATCTTCTTGTCTGCCTTTACCCTAATAGTGCTAGAAAGAAATGTGTTGTGAATACCTGCAATGATGATTGTAAGCAGGGTGTGCAGGCAGCAGGACACTCCTTGGATGATCCTTTGCATTCATTAGGTCACCAGCAATGATGATGAACTAAAGCAACCATCATGCATTAAAGGGTATATCACACTATCTGATTGGTACAAGGGTTTCTTAACCCATAATTGGTTAGCATATTTTAACTTTTAGGAAACTCTTAGTCCATTCAATTTTTCTCCTGTGTGTGTTGACTAGATAAAAGGTGGTGCTTATTGATGACAGCAGTGGTCAGACACTAACCCAATCAAATGTTGGGTATTGATGTTCCAGGTGAATGAGGGACAAATACTAAGGTGATGCACTTTTCTACACTATTTAAGTAATGATGGTACTCATGCTACAAGTACACACAGAACAAAGAGCAATCAATTACCACATGTCCTGTAGTTATCTCATGCCATTACTGCTTTTACAGTGCCAGACTGTGAAGCTGACTGACATTAGCAGCTAACGGAAGTAAATAAATGAAACAAATCAATTTGCCAAGAAGCCAAATAGAAAACTGTTAATGGCATTACATTTTGTGAATTTGTCTGAAAAGGTACTGATTATGTTGAAAATGTGGTTACAATGTAAACAATGGTGACAATGAAGTTGGAATGGAACCATGATATTTATCATGTGTTTTTGTACATTCCACCCCCCATACATACTTTTAAGAGAAAAGATACTGTATTACTGCATAACCATACCATTATCCCATTATTATTATTAGATTAGATTGAACTATGTTTTTTTTCTCCAGGTTTGTCTTAAATACCTTATCCTTAAACACACCTGATATCATTCAGTCAGGGTATGTAACAAAAAAGGTTGTTCCAGGTCTAGTACCCATAGCAACCAATCAGCAAGAAGAATTTACTGAGCCATTGTTTTCAACAGAATATCTGTTGTACATTTTACAAATTCTTTTATACTGTATAATCCTTCATGGCGTTCCTAAATGGTGACCCTCTTCCAAATGTCTGACACATTTTGTGGCAGAATGTTCCAGATATTTGTTGCAATGTATTGTGCTGAAACGCATTAACATCAAAAAACAGTTTTATTTATTTTATTAATTTTTTTTATCATGGCATTACAATAAGCTTTCTAGTGTAAAATAATCTATAACCAAATGCCCAAGCAGAGTGAAACAAAGCAGTTTGTATTAACACTCCTTACCCCTGGATATATATATAACTGTTTAATCTTGTAAGCATGTTGGTTCTACTATTGTTGGAGCGTTTTTCCTAGTTAGGAATTATAGCATGTTTCTAAACTCATCTGAATTGGACTGCATTGCATCTGATTTTCCAGAACAGGTGACATTATTGAAGTGACATCATCAATGACATCATACATTTTTTTCTGGCTACTATAATTTTATCTGAGGCCACTACATACTCAAACCCTGATATTTCTTGTACTATTTGTAATTTAAAGAGTCAATACTGGCAAAATATATATTTTTGACGATGTCAAATATTTCGAATGTGTTTTTATTATTTATTTGTCTTTGTTTTCATGTTATGATGATTTCTATTCCCTTCTACCACTGCCTTCCCACTCTAAAGACTAATGAAATTGATTTGGTTGCTTTCTCAGTTTTTACTTCCGTTAGGCCTGCGTGGCCTCAGTGCTGAAATGGAATAAATTACACTACAGACGATACAACTTAAAATAAATAATGAGTTCACTGACTGCATAGATATTGACTTCCCTTTCAAATGTATGTTAGGCAGTGATTAAATACCAAGCAACCATTAAAGTTTTGTTAATTTATTACAGTATTGACTGCATATAACTTATAATGTAATCTCCTCTATACTTCAGGGCCTTAAGTCCATGCTTTGAATACAAAATACAGTATAGACTGGTAACATTCTAGCATTCCTTTAAATGTTATTACATCTGAGAAACAAAACACAACTACCTATATATTGCTATGTATATTTTAAGAATGGCGTACGTTAAATTTAGAGCATGGTCACATCCCAGTAATATGCCTGCTGGGAAATTCAGCTACACATAGACAAGTCAATAACCTAGTCACTGCAAGTAAAAAGCTTGCTAGATGTACAAGTGCACAAATACTGAAAATATAAGCCCAGCTGAGAAAAAAAGGCAGTCAATTTTAAAGTGATTTAATTGCACGCTACATATATTCAGCAATAATGCTAATATATTACTGCATATAATAGATATTTAGATTGAAAAAAATGTATAGTGATGACAGAACAGATGTTGGGCCACAGAGACCTTATCCGCACACCCTAGCGCTCCAAAATTCTATGTCCGGTGCACACTGCTGAGGGGATCGGCACCCCCCAAAAACACTGTAACAACAAAAAAGCAGATGGCACTCAGGACTACAAACAAGGGTAAAACCCTTTTTGTTTAAAGTTTATTGCGGAAGTGCAACGTTTCGGGGCAATATAAAGGGGTCATATTGCCCCGAAACGTTGCACTTCCGCAATAAACTTTAAAAAAAAGGGTTTTACCCTTGTTTGTAGTTCTGAGTGCCATCTGCTTTTTTGTTGTTAGAACAGATGTTGGGGTCACTGTATGTGTCCATTGTCAAAAATCCTGACAGCGTACTCAAAATACAAAATCTGTATACTGGGGGGATGCATGGTACAGGGTTCCCAGGGAGGCATAAATGGGAGTGCTTATGACATAACTGCTAAATATGAAATAACCAGAGAGAATTAGCCTCAACAGAGACTGATTGTTATGAGCTTTAGAAAACTGTAATTTGTGGTGGAGAAGCAAAGCACAATTTGTGGGCCTCATTTTTGAGCACTAAAAGTAAAATGGCCTAATTAATTATATTTCAGTCTTTTTGCTACATCTACGGTGCATCTATGTTCATGGAGTGTAGAACTGCAGCAAAGAACAGTATTTGCATATTATTATTAATAAGAAGTAAAGTGTAAATACAGCAAAGCATACAGTATAGAGTACATAATAATATAGTTTTCATGCAGGGAGTATTTGTGTTAGCTGCAACCTGCATATTGCATTGGTTAAAAATCCAGTGTAAGCATAGCTTCCAACATTTAAAAAATGTAAAGTGGCATAAAAACAAATGGGCTGTTTGTGGCCACACCCCCTATTTTACAAACTTTGCACTTTAAGAGCCAAGTCTCAGTTCCCCCAAGATACCCGTTTATCTTATTAGTTACAGTTGTATCTGTGTGCAGGCATTGAGTATTCTGGGCTTTCTGCCAAAAGCCTACTTATCTAATTAAGTTTGAGAAACTTTGTATCTTTTTTGGGGTTCAGTGCAGGAGATCAAAGGGAAAAAATGACTCCAGGACTGCGGGCTAAGCTGTTGAAATCGGGACTATCCTAAAAATCAGGACAGTTGGGAGGTATGGTGCAAGGTGTAGAACACAGTGTTGGTTAGCACAGGCCAGCTCTGTCCTTACAACTTGCCTTAGGGCAAACTTGCACGTCTGAATGGTGGATTGTGACCTATTTTGCACTTTTCACCCTGTCTTCCAGGTCATAAGTGACCTCAAAGGTTTGGGGCTGGGAAAAATATCAAGGAAAGAAGTATGTTTTATGCAATTTTTGAATTCTTCAGAATTACGAGAAAGTTTAAAAGAGGGGAAATGTATTCCAGAAAAGTGGGGGGAAGAAATCTGAAGAGTTTTGATGTTCTATTGTAGACTCTAACCCCCAAATGTAATGGCAACCAATAAGATGTTTGCTTTTAAACCAGTTTTAGACTAGTAAATTCTCCCTTCTAATTGGTTGTTATGGGTTACTACACCTTGGCAAACTTAGTGCCTTTTATTAAATATAAAATAAAGCACTGAAAATGCTTTGCAATGGCAGTAATGTTAATAACTCCCGTGGAAGTTTCAAAAGACTTTGGACATGTTTTCCCAACAGAGATTTACATTATTACTGGTGGGAAAGCTTTTTTAGGAGATTTGTTGTCCGTGGTAGTGCAAATTTACTCACTAGCGATAAATATCCCTATGCACCATAACCATTAAAGTTTAAATGGAGGGAAGGCTGAACACATACCCCCCAACTGTCCCGCTTTGGGCGGGACAGTCCCGCTTTGGGCGGGACAGTCCCGCTTTTTATAGTGTATCCCGCTGTCCCGGATCGTTCCATGAATGTCCCGCATTTCTGTAACATTCATGGAACGATCCGCGATAGCAGGATGCACCTGCTGAAGCCGAGCGCTCCTGCTCCTTGCGCGGCTTCTCTCCTTATGTGGCGGCTTCTCCGGCGGTGCCAGGCCCTTTTATAAGGTTGCGCCCCGTGCGTACTGACGTCACACAGCGCAACCTTATAAAAGGGTCTGGCACCGCCGCACATGGAGCCGCATAAGGAGAGGAAGCGAAGAAGAAGTAGGAGCATGTATTGGGGGGGAGCTCTGTGTATTGGGGGGGGGCTCTGTGTATTGGGGGGAGCTCTGTGTATTGGGGGAGCTCTGTGTATGAAGGGTACTGTGTATGGGGGGGGCTCTGTGTATTGGGGGAGCTCTGTGTATGAAGGGTACTGTGTATGGGGGGCTCTGTGTATTGGGGGGCTCTGTGTATTGGGGGGGCTCTGTGTATTGGGGGGAGCTCTGTGTATGAAGGGTACTGTGTATGGGGGGGCTCTGTGTATTGGGGGGCACTGTGTATTGGTACTGTGTATGAAGGGCACTGTGTATGGGGGGCTCTGTGTATGGGTGGTACTGTGTATTGGGGGGCACTGTGTATTGGTACTGTGTATGAAGGGCACTGTGTATTGGGGGGCGCTGTATGAAGGGTACTGTGTATTGGGAGGGCACTGTGTATTGGGGGCACTGTATGAAGGGTACTGTGTATTGGGGGAACTGTGTATTGGGGGCACTGTGTATTGGGGGGCACTGTGTATTGGTACTGTGTATGAAGGGCACTGTATGGGGGGCTCGGTGTATGGGTGGTACTGTGTATTGGGGGGCACTGTTTATTGGGGGCACTCTGTATTGGTACTGTGTATGAAGGGCACTGTGTATTGGGAGGCGCTGTATGAAGGGTACTGTGTATTGGGGGGGGCACTGTGTATTGGGGGGCACTGTATGAAGGGTACTATGTATTGGGGGGCACTGTGTATTGGGGGGCGCTGTATGAAGGGTACTGTGTATTGGGGGGGCACCGTGTAAGAAGGGCACTGTGTATTGCGGTACTGTGTATGGGGGGTACTGTCTATTGGGCCATTGGGAGCACTGTGTATGGGGGGAAAATCTGGTACATAGTTATAACTCACTTATAACTGACTGCCTTATCTCTATATTTGTACAACGTATTTTATATGTAGGAGTTGCTATATTGTTTTCCTTAGGTAATACAGTATGAGGGTATAGCACATTTGCATCTGATCTCATTATTTAAACTATATACTTGGAGTATTTTTAGAAAAAAATGGGGTGTGTTAATTGGGGCATGGCCACAAAGGTGGGCGTGGTCAAAAAAATTTCTGCGCTGCGCACACCAAATCTTTTTGTCCCTCTTTTCATTTTTCAAATGTTGGGAGGTATGTGAACAGTGTAGTATAACAAAGGTTAATAAACTGGAAAGACAGTGAGAAAGCCAGGTAAAATGAAGAAAAATATCAATAAAGGGAAAGAAGTTCAAACATTTATCACTCAAAAGTGATACTTAAAGGCTTGAAGATAAAGGAAAGGAAAGAGATAAGACTAAAGGTGGCCATACATGGTAAGATTTGCTTGTTTGGTGAGGTTTAATCCTTGGGTTACCAAGAGCTAACATAGTACAGATATATATGATATATAGTACAGAATGTATGGGACTGAATAGCTGCATTTATATGCTCTATGTTTTGACCAGCACAGTATGCCTGTTTGCCGAGGTATAGTTGAGTATTGTACAGATTCCTAGCTATGAAGGTATTGTATTTGTGCAAGCAACCCTCAAGAACAAATGATTACCTTTGGAAAGCTCTATTTGAGCTGTATGCTGTGGTTGGGGTTGTGTACACTGCAAACATTATTTCTATATAATCCAAGGATACAATGAGGTCACATACACCTCCCAAGGCCTTCCCAGTCACGAAACCTAGATATCCTTGAACATGTACAGTAAGTGATATTTTCTAATGCAGAATATTTTCCACCTTTTGAAACCTAATTAAATAAATAACACAGCAGCATATTGCCATGGTTATTGTGGAAACAAATACAAATATATTTTGCTGAAATCTTTTCCTTTCAGAGATATGAAGCCTTGTGGAATCTTCTTATTAAAAAAAAAATTAGTATTACTTACCTTTAACATCATTACTTTATATGCATAGAATTTTTTTCCTTTCCCCTTTCCCAAAGCCCCTTCAAACTTCTCCACAAACTTCTGAGCATCCCTGAAAATAAAAAATAATAGTAAAAGCTACATTGTAAAATATTTTGTGTTACTTCTGCTTTGTTTCAGCGTTACATATCCTTATGCAGAAACCCATTATTCAGAAAGCTAGGGTTTCTTTAACATTTGAATGATGTTTTGTAGATTAAGGTGTATTGATCCAAATTATGGAAAGATCCCTTATCCAGAAAACTCCAGGTCCCAAGCATTTCAGATCCTATTACTGTACAATTATAATTTGTTTCTAAATGCAAACCCTACTTTATTCATATGCTGAATGGGTGTCAAAATCTAAAATGCAGGAGCTAATTAAACAGCAGACCCCCACAAAAGGTGCGTAGCAGTGTGCCCTGTTGGTCATTGTGGAGATGTGGATATTTTCTTATTAGGCTGATGCCACACGTGGCAATTTTACGCTGCGTATTTTCTCAGCCTAAAAACGCCGCACAAGCCACACAGCCCCTGACTATGGCGTTTTTCAGCCTAGTACTGGTGATGTAGCAAATCCCGTTTCCATGGTGCTAATATAGCAAAATAGTAAAAAACACCGCGTATTTCCGCTAGGTCTGGCAGCTGCCTTTGTGTATACACAGGAATAGGTTGCTGTGCAAACAATGGCGTATTTCGGCCAACGCTTGAAAAATCCATGCTGAGGCGTTTTCTAGCATATTTCTGCATTGTGTGGTTTGCTTCGAGTCTTTTCAAGTTATTTCTATGGATGATGATATCGGGCGTTTTTCAACCGCTGAGAGAATTAGAAAATACGCAGCGTAAAAACGTGTGGCATCAGCCTTAGAAAAAAAAACTTGTTTGGCTGTTCATCTTCTTATTAAACCCATTTGTTGCATCTGCCAGTGGAATTGCTTCAGAGATTGATTTACATGGAATGTCGCCATGTAAAAGACCCTTTTTTTATATAATATATTCAAGAGACACCTTTGTGTCTTTCCTCTAGAAAGCTTTTTGGTGCATAATCATCCAAAGACTTTATTGTCTGATCCTGTTTCTGTAATTATAACCTATTTTAAAACAATCCTTACAACAGAATGACCAACACATTTATAATGTCTCCATGACTACACATATTATAAAACAAATTCAGCATCTAAATACAGTAATTTACTTCTCCAGTCTTTTTAATTATACTGTTAGAGCTTAATGAATGATAAGGGACAAAGTAAACATATATATTATATTAAGAGTAGATTTCCCTGTAGCAATCTACAGTAAATGAAGTAAATGATATGATTTAGTAAAACCCCTGTTAATTACATGTTAATATAACCATTAATGGGTATCCGAACTCTAGCCTCACTCACTGAAGCTAGAAGTTTTTTAAGCCATTTTATATAAATATAGGGCAATTTGTTACAACCAACATTGTCTAGAAGCTAAAGAATGGCTATGATGAGAGCTGAATAATGGTATTAAGCATTTGTTTTAATTCAAAGAGACATTTTAAGAACCCTTCCTATACCTTGTACAACACTATTTTGCAATGTTTTTTATAATTCGTATAGTTTCTGCCAATTACAAGCCATTTTTTAATATGAAAAAAAATCATGCAAAATGCCAGAAATAAATCTGTGTGCTATCCTTTGAGGTATGGATATCCTGTCTGTGTTAAGATTTTTTTCCTCGGTGTTACATACATTCATTCTGATATTTTGACCCTTATTCTATTTTAATTATGATGTTAATTTTTGATAAATAAATGTTAAAACAGAGAACCATGGCATAATTGGCTTTATTTAAAAGAAGGTCTTCAAAGACACTCATAGGGACATGTTTATCAAAGGGAGATACAGAGCACTAGGGGGGAATTCCGTGGCTCTGTGTTCAATTGAATAGCTTTAAGATACATATTAGTGTTTTTCTCAATGCAATGTGTGCAGCAGATGTATCAGTAAAGGGCAACTGTAGATGAAGCTGTGCAAATATGTCTGCAGTTGCTGTGGCAGTCCTGCCTCCTGTTCCAAGATCAATAGACACAGTGCACTTATGCCTAAAGAATCACGTGCAGGAATAACTTTTTATGTGGAATGCTGGAAATGATCAAATACCAGCTCCCAAAATTTTCAGTGCAGTTGTGTCCAATTTGTTATCTAAGAACAAGTGTTATTGTACACATCTTGTTGCATTGGATGCATGTCCCCCTCACGGCTGCAATTACATTGGAATTTTGTGAAAAAACACAGCATTGGGCATAAAAAAATGCTGACTCACTTTCAAAATGTAGCTTTGTACATTTAGCTTGTGCACTTGTTCTTGTAAATTAGCCCTTAGAAGGCAAGGTACTTTGGCATTTTATTGCCAATAGATTAGTCACTATAGTGCAAGCTAGATCACTATATTCAATCTGTAGAAAAAAAGTAGCTTCTGTGCTGCAACTCTAAGGGGCTGATTTACTTACCCATGAACGGGTCGAATGGAGTCCGATTGCGTTTTTTTCGTAATGATCGGTACTTTGCGATTTTTTCGTATGTTTTGCGATTTTTTCGGATTCTTTACGAATTTTTCGGATCCAATACGATTTTTGCGTAAAAACGCGAGTTTTCCTATCCATTACGAAAGTTGCGTAAAAAGTTGCGCATTTTGCGTAGCGTTAAAACTTACGCGAAAAATGCGCAACTTTTCGCGTAAGTTTTAACGCTACGCAAAATGCGCAACTTTTTACGCAACTTTCGTAATGGATACGAAAAACTCGCGTTTTTACGCAAAAATCGTATTGGATCCGAAAAATTCGTACAGAATCCGAAAAAATCGCAAAACATACGAAAAAGTCGCAAAATATTCGTTTTCAAGTCGGAACTTTTCCAATTCGGGTCGGATTCGTGGGTTAGTAAATCAGCCCCTAAAGGTCCCCATACAAGGGCCGATTCTAGCTACCGATATCGGTCCCTTAGACTGATTCGGCAGCTAATCGGCCCCTGTATGGGCACTACCGATGGGCCCGTCCGACCGATATCTGGCCTGAAATCGTCCAGATCTCGATCGGGCAGGTTAAAAAATCTAGTCGGATTGGGGACCGCATCGGCTCGTTGATGCGGTCCCTGGACCGACTTTGCCTATACCCACCATAATAATTAGATCGTTTGGCCCTGTAGGTGGGGGATATTGGGAGAAGATCTGCTCGCTTGGCGACATCGCCAAGCCAGTGGATCTTAAGGTGTATGGACACCTTTACTGCTGGTAGCTCAGGTTACACAGCACAGTTGGGATGGGGAGCGAAAGATGATGGGAGGGGAAGGAGGGTGCCCTGAAGGATTTTTCTGAGAGCAGGAAGTCTGACACAGAAGAACATGTGTACACAAGAAATCCTTCTTTTGCTAGAGTACAGCGTTTCTGTGAGTGCTTATGGCTTTATTTACATAGACCTTTCTTATAAAGGTTATTTTCTTTTCCTTCTCCTTTAAGTTTGTGGTATCTACAGTATATATCACATTCCTATTGCAAAGCCGCAGTGTATTTCAATACGCAGACTAGCTGAATGACTATAAAATAAACCATAACAATGTAATATTCTTAAAAAATAACCAAACTAAACGTCTGCATTTGTTTTGCTACCTCTATTGTGAAAGGATGAAAAGGATGTATAGCCTATTCTAATGGTAGGTTAATGGTTTCTGTATTAATAGCAGCTGAATTTGTTCTCTGGGTTCATCATATGCAGCTTCCTTTCTGTTAACGGTAGTATTCCTTGCACATAATATAAAAAGCATGAGTAACTAATAACCATGGAGATCCATGCAGATAGCTTTTAGCATCACACACAAAGACACACTTTCAAAATTCTGTGCTGTTTGTACAATGAAGAAACTTCACTATTTAAAATCAAGGTTATCTGACATCTGGTTCAAGGTAAATTATCACACAGTGTTTTATAAATGTATGGGGTATATGGAATAGTGTAGAAGTGATTAGATAACAATACTGCATTTGCCTGTCCCTTAATTAAAATTGTAAACTCAATCTAATTCTATCAGCAACACAGCTACTTGACATGCCAGATCTCTGGTTACACAGCACAGCCACAGCTTTTCTCTGTTATTCTAACTGGCACTGTAATGCTGGGGTTGGGATTTGTTTTCTGTCTGTAGAAGACTCACATGCAGAACTGACACAAATTTAAAAGAAAACATGAATTAATGCTGTGTGGAACAGGGACAGAAGACCTTTGGTATTATAGATACTTGATTTCACAATCACAGCATTCCTCCCTTGGTTGAACTGGTGGAGGGATATGGAGAATTGTGGTTATGCAACCCAATACCCATAATAATTTAGAACATGCAAGTTCATGTTAAAAGCTAAACTGTGTACTTCAGGCAGTGGATTGGTCCTACAAGAATTAAAGAGGTACTTTACCTTTAGGTTAACTTTTAGTATGTTATAGAATGGTCAGTTTTTAGCAATTTTCCAACTGGTCTTCATTTTTTTATTTGTATTGTTTTTGAAGTATTTGATTTCCAGCTTTCAAAAGGGGGCCACTGATCCCAGCAGTTAAAAAAATATTGTTCTTTGAGGCTACAATTTCATTGTTATTGTTGCTTTTTAGTACTTATCTTTCTATTTCCATCCACTCTTAGTCATACTCCAGTTTCTCATTCCAAACTACTGCCTGGTTGCTAGGGTAGATGGTAACATTCAAAACAGTTGCTGAATACAAGTCTAAATAATTTAAAAACCACAAATTGCAAATTATTTCAGAATAGCACTCTCTGCAACATACTAAAACTAACAGGTAATTGAAAGGTGAACAACCCCTTAAATTACTGTAGACCAAAAAGCCCCATATTATATAACTCTATACTACATTGCACATGGTGTAGGGGAAAATTAAAAAATGACTCTACCTCCTGCAAATATGAAGCTAGTAAAACAGGGGATTTGAATCAATTACAGACAGGGACTGCCAAAAGTACCCTACTGCTAGCCTATGTCTTTTTATTCACACAGCAAATTCAGACACTCTAGTGAGTCAAACCTTACATTTAAGGGACTGATTTACTAAAATTCATTTTCTTCCTGCCTTGAAAGTAGTATAAACTCGACATGGTATAAATTTGAATTAAACTCGATCATTGTTGTATTTATAAAATGTCTATAATGTCACAATAATGCTTGAATTGTTTGTATGAGAATTTTGAGTTTACATTTGAAAACTCAAACTGAGTGAAATAGAAATCAGTGATGGGATTAACTTCCCCTTGAAAATGTGTGAAATAGAAAACAACGAGGGCATTATTCCCCTCGAAACTGCTTGGAATAGAAAACAATGAGAGGATTAACTTCTCCTTGAAACTGGATGGAAACTGGACCATTTGGCCTGTTTCATGGCCATTCCCTATTTCTGAATGGGAAAAAAGAGGAGCAATATATGGAAGAATAGATGCTAGCATTTAAATAAAAAAGACTAGGGGGCTGATTTACTAAGACACGATTTCGAATCCGAATTGGAAAAATTCCGATTGGAAACGAACATTTTGCGACTTTTTCGTATTTTTTGTGATTTTTTCGGCGTCTTTAAGATTTTTGCGTAAAAACTCGATTTTTTCGACATCTTTACGATTTTTGCGTAAAAACGCTAGTTTTTCGGCGTCTTTACGAAAGTTGCGCAAAGTCACGATTTTTTCGTAGCGGTAACACTTGCGCGCAAAGTCGCGCCTTTTTCGTAGCGTTAAAACTTAAAAGGCGCAATGTTTCGCGCAAGTTTTAACGCTACGAAAAAATCGCGACTTTGCGCAACTTTCGTAAAGACGCCGAAAAACTCGCGTTTTTACACAAAAATCGTAAAGACGCCGAAAAACTCGCGTTTTTACACAAAAATCGTAAAGACGCCGAAAAAAATCGCAAAATTACCGATCATTACGAAAAAAACGCAATCGGACGCATTCGGCCCGTTCGTGGGTTAGTAAATGTGCCCCTAGGAGAATAAAGAGGTTGGGTAACGAAAGGAGGAAAAAAAGTTTGGAAAGCGGGCCTAGGGTTTAAGGTTTTCTGGTGGGCCCCTGGGTTCCCAGTCAGACACTGATGACGGGATTAACTTCTCCATGAAAATGTGTCAAGGTCAGACTGTCACTGACTATTCTATTCTTCTACCATCTTCTACCCTCCACAGGACTCAATGGTACTCAACAGATCAAACCTGCTGATTTTTGTTTCGACAAAAATAGTTAGCTAAACATTAATAAATCACGAATTATGGGAGTTATTTTAGAAAAACTCAATTTTTTCAAATTTTTCGAGAAACAATATCAGAAAACTTGAGTACTGGCAAAAACCCATTTGGAGAAGGAAAAAAAAAACTTTTTCTGAAAATTGCTTAGTAAATGTGCCCCTAAGTGTTACCTTAAGACTAAGAGCTTTTTCTTCATACGCCATGGTTTGTTTCTAATGGTAGATATCAGTTTCTTCTTTTCCTCCACATTTTCCATCAATTTTGCCATTTCCTCTTCATTCAGAGATTCTTCATCAGAAGAAGTGGATGAAGAATCGCTGTAAAAAACATGACATTGATAAATGTTTTTTGGAGATTGGAGGCCTTCTATAATGACATAATTCTTCTGAAAGTGTATTAGCACCCTGCAAGTATCTAGTATCAAGTATTAACTCACTAGTTATGGCACTTGTTGTTCTCAATAATAAGATAAAATAAATTCCACCATATCTGAAATGATGTGGAATACGAGTATCATACATTCATCAAATGATGCAATCAAAAAAGACAAAAAAATATATCTCAGAGCAATTTCTGGAACAACAAAATAGGTGACCAGGAGGCATCATTAGTATGTGCTCTCCAACTGTCCTGAGCACCCGACCTAGAAAATAAGCAAATGTTTAAGTCCATAGAGATGCTACTATATTTTACCCACCATTCGACATATATCCAATTTCAGACAGGAAGGATCATTTTTAAGCACAGAGTAGAAGCAATAATAATATGTAAGATAATGACAATGGCAACCAGCCAAGCAAGCTATCTACTATTAAATGTATCCTTAAATTACATTTTAAGTTCAAGAAATACTTGTGTATTTTATGGCAAGTTTGAGAATCTTCTCAGTAAAGAAATTGTTGCTATTGTTACCTTTCCACCCTTAAAAGACATGTAAAGCCTATATTTACCTGCAATGTATATCAGTTGGGCACGTCTCCCCCATTCAATCGGCATCATTTGTACTGCATATATCCCTCCGCTTGCCAGCACCATCACATTTTCCTAAAGCAAATAGCAACTTTCACCCGGCGGCCATTTTTCCTCTGATACATAATCAGATACATTTAAATCTGCAAACAGCATACACACACAAAGGGGCCGATTCACAAAAGGTCATTAACACTTATTGTGAAGATGAGAATCAAGTATGTGATTGTCCTAGAGTGATGCATCCTCGAGTTTTCAGGGAAAGATCAACTCTAGAGGGATTATCAGAGGAGGAAATAGTGAGGCGCTATAGGTTAAATAGAGCAGCAATCTAAGGCCTGTATGAGGTACTGTAACCTTATCTGCAGCCACTAACACCCAGAAGCCATGCTGTTCCTGGCATAGTCAAACTTCTGTGTTCCCTGCATTTTTTTGGCACAGGAAGTTTTCAGAAAGTTGGAGGGATAGATGGTGGAGTGTCACCGCCCACATTTCACGTTGCCTTGCTTACGTGCGTAATAGCACCAATATCGAATGCTACGAAATAACGCATAAATATATCGCATGCTGTAAAATATGGCTCAAAAATATGTAATCACCCCATAAACAATGACAATAAAATTGCTTCTTAATTCAGACAAGCGTCCTTTTTGTGAATTGATAGTTAATTCTCCAAATATAAGAAGTGATAATATTTTAGCGCATGCTAAAAATAACGCTCGATTTTTCAGACTTTAGTGAATTGGCCCCAAAGCCCCTTATTCAGCATACATTTCATCAAGAATACAGGCTCACACAGGCAGAACTGTCTTTGATAAAAGTTCTGCTTTGTTTGCGCTGAGCTCAGGAGAGGAGGGAGGGGCCAAGTGGGTTACAGGAGGAGAAGGAAATCTAAGTGATTAAGGAGATGTTGCAACCTTACTATTAACCTCTGGACAACCAGTGTGGTAGGTGGAAGGATTTCAGAGAGGCTGTTCACTGATTAAATTTTTGTGTGTGGGGTTTACATGTCCTTTAAAATGTGATTCCTTGTCCTGATAAATAAAACATGTTACATGTATATAGTAATCCTATAGTGTTTTTTCTCCTTGTCTTGCCTTTGCTCAGTTTGTCATCATTCTATATATAGAATATTTAATGGTGCACCACTCATACACCCTATTCATGATGGCATAAGCTGGATAACATGCTTTATTAATACTTTACTCCACATGAAAGAAAACATCAAACACAACTCTCCCATTGAACTAGCTCTTCACAACCAACCAGTGGCTCTATGCATGCAAGAGAATCTGCCAATGAGAATCTTATATGAATTCTATCTGTCTTACTCTTTTTCTTGGATCCACAGATCATCACTTGAAACATTAAGTACTTTTAAGATAGGTTTTTGACTTGCCCATGGTGCCTAGACATAGTGCTTGATGCGCTAGGTGTTTGGTGCTAAAACAAAAAGAGTAACTTACAAATGCAGTGCAATGTACAAAAGGCAGTATTACTCCTTTAAAGATAGTTAAATGTGCTCAAATATAATTGGATATGTCTAACTGCAGTCTTTCCTTAATAGGCAAAGAAAAATTATTGCTATAGCTTGTATATTTTTAATAAACCAAAAGCAAAGTAGAAAATATACTTTTTAGTCATTAAATGGAATATTCATTTCATTATCACACCAACGCGTAATTAGAATTTGCTAGACGCATTCTTGACAAAAAAAAAACCTGTTGCTAAGTTACAATGCTTACTCTGACCTAGGTTGCTGATGCAAAAATACTAGGAAAGTCTGAATTTTATAATATGTTCCATTTGTATATTCAACAGGGACAAAGACACAATGTCATGATTTCAATAATGCAATAAATAGGTATACAAGTAAATATGCTTCCTTTTTTAAATAAAAGGTATTTTGAGCGTATCATTTTCCGATCCTAGATCTATACAGAACCAAGATTTGCTTTATATTTCTGTGTTCTGTCCATTTGGTTGCATAAGAATAGTACACTTCTTTAGGTTCTAAAACCAAGTCTAGTCTTTTTAAGGGCAACCAAAGACTTCCTAAAATTAACCCTTAATTCAAAGATTAAGAAGTGTATTAAAATTATAAAAATGAATTTGTACTTAAACTTGTTACCACCTTTTTATGATAAACCACCTTACACACAAGTGTTTAAGGCTTACTCTTGGCTACCAACACGGTTTCTGACTAGCACCAAAAAGGAATGATGATTGGGTTTCTTAAAAGAGGTGTAACTTTCTCTAGAACTGACACTTTGGTCCCCCTCAGCCTTCCAAATAAGGCACCTTGAAATAAGAGTATTCTCCAGGTACAATAATCTCCTACTAAAGACTAAAAAACATGGCCTTTGGTGACAATTGCATGACACCAAGAACAGAGAGTTAGGTGTAAATACGGCCGGCAGGATTTTCATTGGAAGGTACTCTTGAATCATTTGGGTCCCTGGCACTCACGCCCCGGTCTGGGAATCTGTGGACTCATGGACAAATGTCAGAAGGGCTGCTGTAAAATGCAATAGACAGTCACTATTAATTTGGCTGAAGGGGGGCTATTTGGGCCTCTATGTAATTAGAAGGCCTATTTTGAATCCAAGTCCGGACCTGCTGAACAAGTTTTACTAAGCAGTCATGCTCAAAGTGGACATATACCTTCCACAGCAGTGTCAATAGAAAATTTAAGAATGCAGATCCCTTTAAGAATATAGATCCTGCATTGGTAAGTTGCAGTTTAGCAACAACTCTGACTGACATAGCATGGATAAGGTAAGTAGCAACAATACCACCCTCCCTCACCTCCACAAGCTAACCTTTACCTCACTTGCACAAAAATCTTACAGTTATAAATCTGGATTACAACCTTTTGTAATAGTCTATCATATCAAACAATACATTAAAAACATGACAACACCTAGATTCCTATGATTGCAACTGGAAGCTTTAAAACAAATTTTACAAGCCCTGTATACCTCTGTAATACTGCTATCATTCTGATGTCTGAATCAGTTGTAACAACAGCAAGAGTATCAAAGTAGCCCTGCTATGGATTATTGCATCTGATTGCTATTGATAGGTTTGGGAGGCTTTAAGAAAAAACAAAACCTGTGGACAGTGACTAGAAAATTGGCTCTATTATTAAGCTTCAAAAGGCTGGCATCATTGGATTTATACACTACTGTACAGTAGCCTCTGAGCAAGCAGTCTTGGTATCGCAGTAGAATGCACTTGAAAGCACTGACTTTGAACTCAGACACAGACTGTGCTAAGGGTATATTTGTATAGGGTATGGCCTGCTCTTCCTTATAAGATTATATAAAATAGCTTTTAGTATCGGTGCCAAGCTGACCTTGCCTCTCACACTGGTAATGGATTTTTATTATACAGGGGGATAAAAGATCTGGATAAATTCTTACTATGTGGAAAATGCCTGAGAGAACCATTAATGATTACAACCAAAAGTGCAAACACAATGGAGAACATTTATCATAAACATCCCTTTAAATCTACCTATAAAAAGCAATTGTACTCTTAAATCAATAATGTATTATTACAAAGGGAACTTGGCATACCCCAAGGGTAGCACAGTACTTGGTTTCTTATGAACTAAAGTTAGCCATTTATGTTGCACATTATATGATTTTTTTTATTCTGCACAATGAATAAAACAGACAAACAACATTTTTAAGTCTATAAAATCACAATCTGGGACAATTTATGTGTGAAAAGACTCTTTGCCACAAAATACTTTGCTGCTAAGGCTTCAGCCACTGATAAATCTATATGTCTAATCCACAACAGATGTAAGAATAGAGACAGGAGATCCAGTGGCTGCTTGAGGCCTAGATAAGTAGAATGTGAACTGAAGCATTTTCAGACGCTTTGTTGCACTCATACCAAGTACTTATGATAATAACTAACATACAACTGGGAATTGAATTGATAAGATATCGACGTTAAGGGTCTTCAGTCATGTCCATATGTGCTCAAGCATTGTACTTTAGGCTGCAGAGGGGAAGAAAAGGGAAGAGCTCCGGCATTTACCTTGTGCAAAACACCTTATTGAATACCTAAAGTATAAGGTAAAATAAATAATATCTAATATTATCTAGTATTATCTTAAAACTAGAATATTTGCTGATTCTGGTGATGAGCAAATGATCACTGAATCTGTGCCCATGCTGGCAATGCACAGAAACAGGCCTGAAACAGACAAAGTGGGCACAACTGTGTAGCATCCAAGTAAGATGCTACATCTTTGTAAATGA
Source organism: Xenopus tropicalis (assembly GCF_000004195.4). Classification (NCBI taxonomy): domain Eukaryota; kingdom Metazoa; phylum Chordata; class Amphibia; order Anura; family Pipidae; genus Xenopus; species Xenopus tropicalis. The sequence continues at coordinate 54,807,116 of NC_030682.2, read as the reverse complement.
GTCTGAGAAGTTTTCTATATGACACAACTCAACTGTTGGAAGCAAGTGCAGAGTATGCACAGAATGTAGCATATTAAAGATGAAGTTGGGTGGCTTTAGTGTCACATTTATGTGCAAAAGAAATACTTATTTGTCTCATTAATTTTTACAATGGGCCTGAAACAATCTTGTAGCATTCCATAAGATCTCATGAAATCAGATTTAGTGCTAAAAAGATAAATATATATATGACCAGATTTTGATGTGTAGATCAGCCTACTGGTCTTATGTGGCTCCCTTCTCCTCTGATTGGATCTATTAAATATGAAAGGAAAATAATGAAATTTCCAATGAAAATAGGGGTAATATACTGTATTTATGTGGAGTTCTTAAAGGTCACCTGTCACTTAAAAATTGTTTCTCCTAATGGATTTGTGGGCTGACATACTCCCAATGGGGGAAACATAAGTATTCTCTGCACCCCCATTCAAGCACATCAGTCAATCAGCAAGCTATACCCCATGTAAAAGTTTTACCTGCTGCTTTTTTTCTTTTTCTGGGCATCTTTCTTCTGCTCATTCTTCTTTCCTGTTTTCTTTGCTTCCCTTTGTCCTCTGTTGCCTGTATTCCTCCCTCTATTTCTATTGACATTTCTCTTATTTTTACCACTTTCATCATCATCGTCGTCATCATCGTCGCTGTCATCTTTTTTTCTCATTTTAGATCTGTTTCTTCCTTTTCTCTTGACTTGAATTGTTGATTCCTCATCACTAATGTCTTCTTCACTGTCATTATGCCCTCTGGATCCTCTTTGGTTTGGTCTTTTGCCTCTCTTTCTTTTTCTCTTTATGTCTTCATCCTCATCCTCATCCTCTATGAAATAGTTTACCAGGAATACAGTAAATATATTAAACATCAACAAGTGATTTTTTTCCAGTGGGGTGCTTGAGCTCAAAGTCAGTGCTGAACCTTAACACATTGGGATCAATAATTTCAGATGCAAATAGCATGTGGGGATTAAACATTTGAATAAGTCTTTTCTATGCTTAAACAATTTTCTACAGGCATCACCAAAAAGGAACACTTACAAATAAGAGCATGCTAAAGCGGTAATTTAAAGCATTGCTGCTACCCATAAAAAAATAACGATGCTTCATAAATCTTCAGTGACACTGATGCACATGTGCATTCATATATCTTGTGACAGGGTCTCCTGGGTACATACTGTACAGGCTATTAGTGTAGATTTCTTTCACCCTAATGTTTATTAGCAAATCATTTATAATTATAAAATATAAAATAATTTAAACTAAAGACTCAAAAGCAGATGGAAATAGAGGGCTGTTATGAAATTAATCGTTATATTCTAGGACAATATTCTAGGGACAATTCCATGTGTGTCACATAAATAGGGCTTATGTCCTTCCTATTCTTTTTTAATGGATTATTGTTCTGCTTTTTCATTCCTATCACTGCCCTTTTTTGTATGTTAATCAATGCAACCATGTTAGATGTTTCACAGTATCTGCGTATATACATTTTATGAATATAAACTAAAAAAAAAATGAATATTGCTTAAAGGAGCACTATATTTTTTAACATTTGTTCAATGAATTGAGTTTGTGCTGAACATATTTTTTTGTTTCTTGTTTAATTGTGAAATAAGTATAGTTTTTGTTATTTCTTGCACTAAACAGGGCAAAATCTTGTCACATTGTACTTCCTGGTTCATACAAGCACAATGAATACAGATCAGCAGTCCACTGAGAAACCCTCTGTATAACAAGCTGCTTCTTATATCAAATCCTAACAGGAAGCAGCTGTGGCCATGGAAAGGTTGTTAGAGTGGACTTGTGCTTGTATGAAACAGGAAGTAGAATTTGACTTCACTTTCAATTTTAGATTTTGTCTTGTTTAGTACTGTAAGCTCTTGGGGTAGGGATCACCTTCCTCTTGTGATATATATGATATATTTATCATACTGTGTAAAAAGTGGAGTGAAGCATTACCAGTGATGTTGCCCAGGGCAACCAGTCAGCAATTAGATTTCAACAGTTAGAAAACCAAAGAAAAGCATCCGATTGGCTGCTATAAGCCACATCACCGGTAATGTTTTACTCCACTTTTTGCACAGCATGATAAATATACCCCTTTAGTTCTTGAGCTCTTGTATCTTCATACAAGATAACAGAACCCACATTTTACAATTATACACAACATTATATACAAAACCAAATGAAAACAATAGGCAAAAAAACAACACAGGCCTTATTCATTAAAGTATTTTAAAGGGGTATACTGCCCCTTTTAATACCCACCATCAGTTGCCCATACTATATACTGAAGTGTTTACCAAGTGTCTGTAAAGTTAATCCTGACTGGCAAAGTGTTATATGATTGCACAATATGGAGCAGAAAGAAAAGCTCTAAGAATACCACTAACAGGTGAATTTGACACAAACCACTGGATTTCCAGTTATTATTTTTTAGTCAATATTTTCAAACAAAACATCCTAACTAAGAATAAAAAATGTCATAATTATTTATGTTTTACAACTGTGAATATGGATAATCTTGCATTCCTTATGTTTTAAGTTTATATGTAACTGCACATGCATACTACTTACAGAATATTGTTATCCAAGGATCACATATTTTTCTCTACTTACCATCAGTATCTGAACTACTATCCAGCTGTCCGTCAATCTCAATGCCAACTAAATGGAACAGAAGTGATTGTCAATGCATGAGTTAAGTGAACCGTTATCATGTTCAATATTCATTCTGTGGCAGAAACCCTTTGAGAGCAACATAAATATTGCTCATTGATTTTTGTGTTCTTAGAAAAACCTATAAATGCCACACAATTTAATCATAAAAACAGGCTGACGGCAATATATAAAGAACTTTCATGCTGGAGCCATGACAGTTATTGCAATATGCAATTCCTAGACAGTATCTATTACTTTCAAACTGTGCAAAAATGTGTGAATGATTTCAAGTTTCACCAAAAATACTGTGTTTTACAAGCATGGGTACTTGGTGGCCCTCCCGATGGTGCTAAACTGCTTCCTGGGAGAAGGGTTAACCAAAATTAGACTTGTGTGGAAGGCACTTCTGGAGTGATATATTAATATTAACCCAAATGAATGCAATAAAGATCACTTTGAGGTTGGTAGTGCTGTATTCATAAGGGGTTGGAGGAGGAGCATCATTGAGATGCAAAGGGTAGGGAGCATGGAGGAAGCAGGCTGCAGTGGGGCTGTATCCATATTGCCTACGCTATGGTTAGCAGTAAGGACAAGGCTGGCCTGTGCTTACAGTTCTGAGCTGTGTACCTTGCAATGGACTTTTATCTGGTGCAAAGTGCGGAGACCAGCTATTCCACTTGGTGGAATACTCTTGCATTTCTGCCAGGGGACATAGTAAATGCTACTCGTAATTTTATTAGATAATAGTAATAGTAGAGAAAGGACTCATTTACTAAGGCCAGGGGAGGAAGTGCTGGAGTGTAAAATGATGCAATCGCACTGTGTAGAGAATATACACTTGCACTTATAGTGGTTCTGCTTCTTGTAGCTTTCACCACATTGAAAATTTGAGCATCGCTGACTGAGCAAGGGAACCCTGTGTATGACATGTATATATTGCCCTGAGTGGGTATTAAGTACAGGGCTCCTTTGTGTCTTTCATCCTCTGCTGCTATCAACTTTCACTATATGTGACGATTATGTCCTAAGGAGGGACCTTACACAAACAAGCACTGAGACAGAGGTACAACTGTTTATGCTCCATTGAAAAAGTACATGAAGCTGTCCCGAAAGGCATCACTGTGGCGACACAAAGCATTGTCTGCAAAACACGTGGCATTTTGCTTCTATCTTTTGAACTATGCTACCACCCACAAAATGAGCCCTGAAGTTTTTGTATCTGGGAGATATTTCTCAAAATGCATCACAGTTATTGCAGAGAAAAGTTACTTATAAATAAGTAACAGAATGTCTTTGGCAGCACCAGTTTTACATTTGATTCATCCATTTTCTTTCCACAAAGCTAAAACAGAACAGCACCAAATGAGATATTGAGGTTTTGGACTGAAATTTCATTTCAATAAACCTTAAAAATGAATACATCATTATGGTACTATTAAATAAACACATTTACATAGGTCAAAGCTAATCCCTGCCATTCTTTTTTTCCCTTTTTCCGTTATTTCATTTATTACTTATTTTAATTAATTAGAAGTGTTGTGCAACCTTAGTTTTTGTGGTTTAAATACACATATTATGCATATTGCAGTACATAGTCCTTACACTTTGCATACAGAATGTTTTCTTGTCTACATTTTAAACCCACCAATAGACTAACAGTGACTCCCCATTAATAGTTATACATTACAGATCAAACTCATTCATTCACAATTGCAGGACCCAGCGAGCATCCCATCAGATATGTACTCACCATCTTCCATTATAAGCTCTAAATTGTTTTTCTTTTTTCTAGCCATCTCTCCAGGTTCTAATGCAGTCTGTATTAGGATATTAGGTCAGCGTATCCTGGTAAACTCACTCAGACTTATGGCATGTTATAGATTTCTCTTTTACCTATAACAAAAGGAAACAACATCCAGAAGGGGGTCTGGGATATCCTCTGATCTGACTTTCATTTTCAGCCTGTGCAACACCTGTGCTATTACATTACACCTCATATTACTTAAACATGAAGCCAAGGAGATCAGATGGTGCATCTTTTAGCAAACATCATGTTATCTGCCCAGGATTAGATTCTTTGATAGAGTCGTTATAGCAATGTCACACACTGATAAGGCCACTTTGTCAACTATACAGATTTTCTCATTTCTTTTCTCATTTCTTATTTCTTTTGTTGTGTGCATGGAAACATTGAATTCAGCCTTTAAATTACTTGCAAATAATTAGGACATTTACAGGGAAAAAAATAACAAGATATTTTGTTACATTTTGAAGACTCTGAGTCTTTCAATATATCTGAAATATCCTGTATACATTCTTCTCTTTATAGCTACCTGTCTGTGTCTCTATATATTTGCCTTATCTACCTTGTGATTTATATAGTTTTTGCTTTAAAAAAAGATTGTATCAAGGAACCACTCATTTTGAATGTTTTCTAAAAGGTGGCTAAAATCTCCACAGTATATGATTCATTCTCCCTTTAGAACTTCCTATACCTAATGTCTCTATTGTCTCTATCTCACAACATAAACATTACATTAGTAATGAGCAAATTTTTTTCAGCTACATTTCAGCAATGGCAAAATTATGCTGCAGAAAATTTGCAATTGTGTCAAAAAAATACTGAACGACAAATAAGTCACTCGGTACCCACATTTTGCAAATTTCTCGCTGTTTCGCTAATTTTTCTCAGTTTCACCAATTTAGGCTGATGCCACACCAGACGTAGGGCTGATTTTTTCGGCAAGCGTTTTTCCGCTTGCCGAAAAAATCAGCCCTACGCCTGGTGTGGCATCAGCCTTACTGGCAACAGGATAGATGCACGCATCACTACTTTCTATACAATGCTCCATTTGTACCTGCTAGCTAAAACTGCAAAATAATGTCCATATGTTGGATAAAACCTGGATAACTGATTTGTGTTAGGTAGGACTGGATTCCTTGGAGAATTCCTTGGAGAATTGAGTTGCATCATGTTCTGATGTTTAGCGATAAAGTAAGGGGCTATTACCATTAATTAGAACATCTGAAAAAAGCATTTTGGGAGTTCTGACATTACAGAAGAGAAGCATTCTGAGAAAATTCAGGACATTACTAACCACAAAGCAATGTGTTTTGTTTCCTAAAATCGCTGTTTAAAAAAAAATCCCACAAAAAACAGTATGGCAGATACAAATACTAACTAAACTATCTATCATTGGTTTTCTAGCTGTATACTTGGCTGGTACTTGCAAAGCTGGCTTCATAGGTTCCACAGGATTCTCTTAAGTTCAAAAGCTAATGGAAGTGTGGGCCCAACGCACACAGAAATATCTGAAATTTTTAAAGAGGGCATATAAGCCATGTCGATAAGATGTTTCCATTGGGCTGCCCTTCTCTCTGTTTCTAGCAGCACCAAGCTTATTCATAGATGCAAGAGGAGTCTCCAGGTTTGTCTACTCTGTGTGCTACCAACTTCCTGTTGTTTTTCTCTGTTCTCAGAACTGGAGGAATTATTAACCTTCCTTTTATCTCTACACACACCACCAGCCATATCTCAGTTCTCCTGTTGTTTGATTACTTTGTAATCTCACACTGTACAGTAATCTTACTGTGCTGTCTAACGGCAGGAGTGCTGACATAGCAAACAGAAAACTCACTGGGGAATCCTAGTCCATCTGGAGTAAAGTATCAAGGCCCTGATGCTGGAAAGAACACAGAATTTTGTGTAATGCTTGATATTTTTTCAACACATTAATGGAACTTCTATTCAACAGATATAAATCTCTGTTTAATCTAAGCCTAAATGTTTATGGTTTATTAAATCTTGTATCCTTAATAAGGATATTCAGAGTTTCATGATCATATAAAGGCATGAGGCAGAAGGCTGTTTTTATACAGATCAAGGTTATTCTAAATATTATTATACTTTTCAACAGGGATACAGTTTTACCAATAATATTAGATAAGTTACATCAGTAAGAACTGACTGCAAATGATGAAAAGTAAACACCCTTTCTATAAAGAATAATGGTCCTCTTATTGTAAGATAAAAGGATATTAGAAGACATAAAGGAAATCTAGGACATGTAATAGCACACAACTGCAGATCAGGCTCCTTATGTAGACCCCTAAGGTGACCGCTATTATTCTAATAATTCTAATAATTAGTGCTCAGTGATGTCACTGAAACATGTGCATTATAAAACATAATGCTCCCCATGTTGTAATATATGAGGATATTAGAAGTCACCAAGGTTATATGGTTATAGAACACCTCACTGACCACTATTAGACTTATATTCTACAGAAGGCTGTACATTATTCTTTATATTTTATAGATTACTCCTGGTTCTTGTGCAATACATGTTTTTTAAATATACCATTTAAAACTGAATGCTGCTTTTATGATACATTTATCCTTTTCCTTCAGTGCAAAGAGGGATGTGAAGGATAAATGTGAAGGAGTTCATCAGTAAATGAGTGCCATCTGCAGGCTTTCATTCAATGCAGGGTTTTTTGTTTCTGTCTGACTTATTGAAATAATTTCACGATGCAGTGTAAATTACCCTAAAGAGAATTGTAATGTGCACACATTCTTAGCATTTGACTAGTATTCACCTTCCATTTTGGGTTTGTTTTTGCCGGGTGCAGTTTTTGTCCTTTGGATAGTAGCTAATTTGTATGTTCATTGTTAGAAAGGAAATCCATCCTTTGTCTGGACACTGATATTTTAGGCTTTCTTTCTCACTAGACAACCTCCATTGTGCCTCATTCTTCACCTGAAAGGTTGCTGCTGAGCAAGATAAATTAGTAATGGGTAGGAAGGGGGATTAAACAAATTAATCATGCATCCCAGGTGCGTAAAAGAACTATGTTCCAACAACAGCCTTACATTATAATCATGTCTCTTCTCATTCTTCCGCTGACTGAAACGGAACTATAAAATGCCATCTCCTTCATATTTCCAAAATTTCTCACTGCCTGTTAAGTAAAACTAGGATGGCTTGGAGGAAAGTGTAATTTAATAATGCAAGCACAATTAACATGTGTTTAAATGTTTAATGACATATTATGTTCTCTGTGTCTGTATTTATTTAACACTGAGCTAAGATAATCAGGAGGTTTCAAGATTCCACAACGCAACACTGTTTATGTGAACTTCCACGTCACTATAGTAAAATGCAGACTCACTGCTTTATGTATTTAACAGTGCATATCCCCTGTGAAACACAAATCTAGCCCTGTAAATTTCAACATATTTTAGTCTACTGAATGTGTGATTGTAGCACTTATATTATTATATATACTAACATGCATATCAATGACTCACATGTAGGTACTGTGCTTTATATAGTTTACTTGAGGGACATTTTGTTTAAATGTGTAAATGCAACATGTGCCCAAATTGACTAATAACATTGGCTAATAAGAAATTAGTAGCAATCCATACTTTCCAACTGTCCTGTTTGTAGCAGTACTGTACCACTCACTATGGCTAAAAATAGATGCAGACTTCTGAATAAGGACAGGGATGGGGCTTTGGCCAGAAAGTAACTTCTTTAGCAGTGTGGCCCACTCAGATGTTAATGCACTACAACTCCCAGATTCCTCATTATAAATGGTTAATACATGAAACTCCCTGAAGTCCAGCAACCATAGCTAGGACATTTACTGCATTTTTGCAACTAGAACCCAGTACTGCCCAGCATATTGTCAAGGGTTGAACGTGATAGAAGCTGTAGTTCAGAAACCACAGTCGTTGCCTGATCGATGCAAGAGGATCCCCCAATGAAAATAAAATCTGATGCATTATTTAATACATTTGTCAACATTAACATTAAAATATTAAAGTGTTAATCTGTGTAGCCTGAAATATTTATTTTTTTTATTGTGTCCATTACTCAACAGCAATTTCATACCCTCCTGTACCCAAGTGTTACTGAAATCTGTAACAGAGCAATCATTCAATTCTGATGCCTAAGCTGGCTACTGTATGACACGCCTGAGAAATGTATTAACTAAGGCAGTGCTGTCTAACGGAATTTTTCTGGCCTGCATGGTGAAGGGACGATAATAGAAGCCAGTTTTGAGCACTCACAGTTTTTAAATTGCACCCACTTAAAACCACACCCATGTTATCACAAGGCCTTTTAAGTCCATGCCCACATTAATGGTGGTAGTGCAGCAAAAACCCAAATGGTTGGTGCTCACTGTGGGGATATTACCCTTTAGTCCTACCCTGTGGGTAGCACAGCAACTCCCAGCACATAATAACACACCTTAGGGACCATATAATGACTATTTCCAAATTCTAACAAACCCCCAGAACAAACCCTGTCAGGTTCACCTCCCACAAGCAGGGCAAGCCCTTGCGAGTTTATTGCGAACGTGCACACAATAAACTTGCAAGGGCTTGCCCTGCTTGTATCTGCTTTGAGTGATGGTGCTTTTTTCTTGTCTATACTCTGCCTGCCCTATGCTGCCTGTGTATTCCATACTCCAACTGCAAGTTCAAAGGTAAACTCTCCCTTTCTAATGAATATTAAAACATCAGTCCCAAATCTCAAACACAGTTTTGACCTAAATAAATCTAGTTCTGAACAACTTCTGGCAATAAAACAACACTTCACTCACAGTCGCACCACTGGTTGAATTAGCACATGTTTCTACATGTGAGCAGTAACGCCTTGTCAAGGCTTCAACCCTGTTACATTCATACACTATTCATGCTGGGTGTAACGCCTCAGGGGAGATCCAATGTGAATAATTTGCCATTGGTTCCCCTCAGTGAGATGTCATTTCACTTGTTACACAAAACATGACAAACGAAACACAAACAAAGACAACACAAAAGAGGCTTAAACTGCACGTGTCTATGAGTCCCACCCTTTGCTCATTAAACTTTAACTATAGGTAAACTTCCAGGCGAAGGTAAAAAAAACCCCATCTGAAGTGGCTGCCAAGTTGCCTCAGACAGGGAAAAAACCCTTGGTCTGGAAAAACTATAAATGACAGAACTATATACATAACTAACAGGTATGGGTTCTATAGACATCTGCACGCCTTCTTGTTACACCCTTAGCATTTCGTATCTCACATTCTCTCACACAGTCACACACCATTTGATCCCCATATATTATACTTACCGCTTTACTTACCGTACCCAGATGAGCCACTGCCCTGCAGGATTCCACAATCTGATGTTACTAAAGAAGGAGAAGCTGATGGTGCAACCAGGAAGGCAAGATATGATACAGGCTTTTTGCAGCAGGTGGAGCTGATCTTGAAGCCCAAATATATGCCCCTGTCCTCTGATCTTATTTTTAAAATCAGGTATCTATGCTAGCTTGAATAGCATGGTATTATTACTGGCTGGATTACATATAAAAATACACACCTACTGCAGCCAGGAGGACTGTAAAAACGAGAAGTTTCTTATTGTAATTTTTATCCTTCTCGGGGTCAAGATATGACAGCTTGGGCTCTCCATCATACGGCCTGAAATTCAGCTGATTGCTGCATTAAAGGGAAAATAAATTATTTTAGTCATGATGTTACAAAATATCTATTATACGCAAGAGAGTAGTTACTGTATTTGCTTTTAGAGGTCAATATGTAGAGTTTAAATTCTGGAGCAGTTGGTGTTTTAGTTTGCCATGAATGTGACATGCTTGTTTAATAAAGATTACAATTAAAAAGCCCATTAGAAATGGAAGTGCCATATCACTTCCTTATGTGAATAGGTTTCTTATGTGCTGTCATGGCTGTGTGAGTGTGGAGATTTGCTTGTTTAATGCTTAAACATTTAACCCACAGCTTTCTAATCCACCTATTTTTTTTTTTTAAATATTCTTTATTTTCTTTATTTTGTAACAGGTAAACGGGGGATACAGAAGGGAAAAGGGGTGGGGTAGTCATAAATCACAGTTACAATTATCATGCAATGTAAATTCCAGCCTGACAATGGGTGTATCTCTAGTACAATGATTTCCTGTCACGAGTTTATCTATTATCAGGTTTATCTGGCTTGATCGCATCTAGTAAGAGAGTCAACCTTTATAAAGTTTAACCATGGTTCCCAGATTCTCCAATATTGTGGGCTCGTGTTGTGTATAATGTGAGTGATCTCCTCCATCTTCCTTATATCTTCCACTAACTTGATCCATTCATTGTAGGACGGGGGGCTTGTGGATTTCCAGTTTCGTGGAATCAGTGTTTTGGCTGCGTGGAGCAGGTGTAAGGTAAGTGGGTCAGAGAGGGTTTTCTTTTTGTCTGGGGTTATGTTAAGTAGGATCGTTGAGGCCTCAGTTTCTTTGATCGGGATCTGGGTAATTTTGTATATATCAGGGATAATCTGATCCCAGAATTGTTTCAGGTTGGGGCAAGAGAACCAGATATGAAGGTGTGTTCCCACATCTGCTTCGCACCTCCAGCAGAGGTTTGAACTATTCTTATACATTTTTTTAAGTTTCACGGGTGTGTAATGCCATCTAGTGGCTAATTTGTAGTTCATTTCTCTTATTCGAACTGCTCTTGCAGATTTGTGGATTGTCTTGAAAATTTTTTCCCATATATGATCAGGAATTTCTATACCCAGGTCTTTCTCCCAATCCTGTTGGAATGACTGTTTGGGAGTAGTTATGTTGGTGGTGAGTAATCTATATAGTGTCGATATTGGTTTATCGATGGGGTCTGGATTTTCTAATAGGTTTTCCCACGTTGTATGTGGTCTGTCCCAGGCCTTGTTTTGTGTCTTAGATATGTAATGGTGGAGTTGGTGGTAGTTCCATATATCTCGAGGTGTTTGGCCCCATTGTTTTTGTATCTTGGCCAGGGGTAGGACTCTGTCATTTTTGATAAAGTCCTTTATTTTTGTGGGTGACCCATTTTTCAAGTGCCAGTTTTTGAAGGAGCCTTTGTCCACGCTTGGGGTAAAGGCCGGGTTGGATGACAGTGGTTGGAGTATATACGGGGTTGTAGTTAATTTCCTAAGTTGTCTGTTTTGAAACCACCATCTGAATGTGGAGCCTATGAGGGGGTGATTTTTCATAGCTTTGGTTAGCGTGGATGGGTCTGTCCAAAGGTAGTTTGTAAGGGGTATCTCTGTGCTCATTTGTTCTAGAGTCACCCATGGTTTCTCGTTTGTCTTATAGGACCAGTTTTTTATTCTGGCTAGTTGAATTGCTGCATAGTAGCGCTGGGGGTCTGGGAGTGTTAGGCCCCCTTTCTCTTTTGGGAGGGTCAGTTGTTTGAACTGGATTCTTGCGGGTTTGTTTGCCCAAATGAATTTGTTTATTACTGCTCTTAGTTTCTTAAAGTATGTGTTAGTAATATAGATTGGGAGGTTTGTAGTAGGTACAATATTTTGGGCATTGTGAACATTTTCACTGCTTGTATTTTCCCTAGCCAGGATAAATTTATTCCGAGCCAGGAGTTAGTTGTCCTAGTGATGGACTCTAGTAGCTGGGGGAAATTTTTTTGGAATAACTGTGTTAGATCTGCTGTTATTTGTACTCCTAGGTACCGGATCGAGTCTCTGGTCCATTTGAAGGGGAAGCTGTCTTCCATGGCTTTTTTTGTAGTGTTGGGTAAGTTTATGTTGAGTATTTCTGATTTGGTGAAATTGACTTTGAAGTTGGAAAGGGAGCTGAATTTATTTATCAGATTTAAGAAGTTAGGTAGAGAAATAATTGGCTTGGTAACGAACATCAGGAGATCGTCAGCAAAAGCTGCAATTTTATGTTCTCTCTTGTTGGCTAATATGCCTGAAATGTTGGGGTCTTGCCGAATGTGGGAGAGTAAAGTTTCCATTACTAGGATGAACAGTAGTGGGGAAAGGGGGCATCCCTGTCTGGTGCCGTTATGGATTTGTACTGTAGGGGATAGAGTTCCATTGACTTTTACTCGAGCATGTGGTTCTGAGTAAAGAGCTAGTATTCTGTTTATTGTTGTCTGGCCTATTCCACATCCTGCCAGTGTCTTTTTGAGAAATACCCATGAGACTCTGTCAAATGCTTTTTCTGCATCGGTGGTAAGTATGACTGTGGGCGTCTGTTGTGATTGGGCGTGTTTGATTAGTGATATTACTTTGAATATGTTGTCTTTTCCCTCTCTTTTGGGGACAAAGCCTGCTTGGTCTGGGTGGATAAGGGATGGAAGGTGTTGTTTGAGTCTGTTTGCAATTATTTTGGCATATATTTTCAAGTCGATATTAATCAGGGAGATGGGTCTGTAGCTGGAGCATAATTGAGGGTCTTTCCCTTGTTTGGGGATTATGGTGATGTGTGCTTCCTTGGCTTGTTTATGGAAGTTGTTTCTATCATCTATGTGGTTGAAATAAGCGCACATTAAAGGGCATATTTCTTTTTTGAAGGATTTGTAATACAGTGCGCTATATCCATCTGGGCCAGGGCTTTTCCCTGTTGCTAAAGAGTCTATTGTTTCCGCTATTTCTTGGGTTGTGAACGGGAGGTCTAGTGTCTCTCTTTGCTCAGTTGATAGAGGGGGTAGGTTTGCTTGTTTAATGAAGTCATCTATCGCCTCGGCTTCATTTTTTGGGCTTCTGGAACGGGTAGTTTGTAAAGTGTTTGGTAGTAATCTTTAAAGGCTTTTGCAATGTTGTCTGTGTCATAATGTATTGTTTGCTTGCCGTCTTTGATTGATAGAATGTGCGTTGCAGGTTGTAGTTTTTTGACTATGCTGGCAAAATGCTTGGTGCATTTGTCACCTAATTCATAGTATTTTTGCTTGCAGTTTGTGTATGCCTTATAAGTGTCTCTGTCTAAGATGGCTTTCAGTTGTAGTCTCTTGCTCTCTAGTGTTGTGAAGTTAACTTGAGCTAGGCTAGCTTTGTGGGTTTGTTCAAGGTGTCTAATATCCTGTATTAGTTTGTTGACCTCTTTCTCCTTCTCTTTTTTCAGGCTACTACACAGCGCTATTAGGTGACCTCTTAGAACACATTTTTTTCGTTTCCCAGACCGTGGCAGGTGAGATATCTGGAGAAGAATTTTCCTTTATTATTTGTTCAATTGTTTCTCGTATCTTAATTTTTGTTTCTTTTTTATGTAATATGATGTCATTAAATCTCCAAGTGAATTCCTTTGCTATTGTTTGAGGAATTACTAAGGAGAGAATTATTGGTGAGTGGTCTGATAGTAGGCTGTATTCTATTGTTGCGTCTTTGACCAACTTTAACCAGTTTTGTGAGATAAAGATGTAGTCAATTCTCGAGTAAACATTATGGGTTTTTGAGAAGTGGGTATAGTCATTATCTTTAGGATGTATTATTCTCCAGGTATCTAGCAGATGTGAGGCTGATAGTTTTTGTTTCAGCCTTTTCAAACCTTTATATGACATAGAGCATTTTTTATTTGAGGAGTCAAGTAAAGGATTCAACATTACATTCAAGTCTCCACCTAGTAACAGCATTCCTTCTTTAAATAGTTCCAGTTTGGTTAATACTTTGTGTATGAAGGGTAGCTGGGCTTGGTTAGGAGCATAAACATTAGCAATAGTTACCTTCAAGCTGGCTATTTGGCCTTTTAAAAAAAGAAACCTTCCATCCTCATCGGATAACTTATCTTGTAATTGGAATGGTAGGTCTTTATGAATTAGGGTCATCACCCCTGTGGCTTTTTTCTGCGGGTTGTTGCTAGTATATATTTGGGGGTATTGTTTTAGTGCCAGGTGGGGTGTATGGCCCTCTTTAAAGTGGGTTTCTTGCAAAAGTATTATTTTGCCCTGCATTTTGTTACATTGTCGGAGTATCTGGGATCTCTTAACCGGTTCGTTCAGCCCATTGACATTGTAACTTATTACTTTGCAGGTTATAGGGGCCATTGTTTTTCTAGGAAGGTGGCGTTTTCACTCATTGCCTGGTTGAAGATCATTTCAGGAGGGGGGGCGGTTAGGTTAGGGTAGATGGGGTTAAACATAAACCCGTTAACTTGGGTTAGGAACATGTGCCGTAGCAGGTAGAGGAAGGATCTGTCCTCTGCCTGTGCTATGTACATTACGGCTGGTGCAGGAGCACCTAGTTGTGGGGGGTAGTGATTACTTGGGCACCTGATCAAGTGAGAGTTTTCTCAGATGTAGTGAGGTCCCAGATTAGCCCACCAGCTCGGGTCACAATTGCCCTGGTTATAAAAGGAAAGGGCTGATACTTATAGTTGGGTTATCAACCTTTACTAGAGAGTATGCATAGTGGCATTTTAGCATTTTCGATATGCTTGAGTGTTTGGCTTTTGAGTATCACCAAATCAAGTTGTGCCCTATGTTGTGTTTAATTGTGTATTAACTTATAGTTCTATGACCCATAGCTTGGTATGGGGGAAAAGGGTAAGGAAAAATTATTGAGCAATCATGCACAAACAGTAAACAACTGAAAAGTTAGTATAACCGCTGAGGTATAGAGTAAAGTGTCTTATTTTTTGACTTGGTCAACTGCTGTGATCGTGTTAGATCGGTGTCATAGTTACCGTCCAGGGCGAAGCCGTCTGGGAAGTACCAAAGTCAAGGTGAAGTGAGTCTGTCGCGCACTCCTCTTGCTTTTGGGGTTCGAGGTGTGCGTCTCGGTGTGTGGATCTGTCTCCAATCTTCTTGCTGATCAAAGTCAAAATCTGTAGGGCAGGGATCTGGTGACATCCATCCAGGGATCTCTAGCTGTGGTAGCTGTAGCTTACGGAGGAAGGCCTCTGTGTCTTTCGGTAGGCGGATTGTTGCTTGCGTGCCGTCTTTAGTTGCCGTGAGGGAGAAGGGGAATCCCCACCTGTACTGTAGACCGTTTTCTCTTAGCATGTCGGTCAGGGGTTTGAGGATTTTTCTTTTCATCAGTGTGGAGTTGGATATGTCTTGGAAGAACTTCACTGTTGACTCCTCATGTGTAAGATTGGAGATTTCTTTAGCTTTATTTAGAATCTCCTCTTTGAGAGCAAAGCTGTTCAGGCAACAGAGAATGTCCCGGGGTGCATTTAGTGGTGCTGCTTTGGGCTTTTGTACCCTATGGGCTCTCTCTATTTCAATGCCTGATGTTGGGTCTCTGTTCAGAACTTTGTTAAATAGTTGTAGCAAGGTGGGTTTTATTTCCTCTGGTTTGACAGTTTCTGGTATACCTCTGATTCTGATGTTGTTCCTTCTCCCTCTATTCTCCTGGTCTTCTATCTGTCTTTGTAGCTCTGTCAGTATATTATTGTGGGTTGTGATGGTAGTGTGGATGCTTTTTTGGTTTTTGATAAGCTTACTTTGGTTGCGTTCTAGGTCATCTGCTCTCCCTGCCAGCGCCATCATGTCTCTCTTTATGTCTTGGAGTTCCTCCTTCAGTGTGGCTGTGACTTCAAAGAGCATTTCTTTTATGTCAGACTTAGAGGGGAGATTGGCCAGGTAAGTTGAAATATCATTTTCTTCCTCCGCCTCGCTTTCTAGGTCGGAGGGTTCCTGTTGTGCCTCTGCTCTTTCCTCTAGTGTCTCTCGTGTCGGCGCCATCTTGGATTGCAAGCGGTCGCTTTTTTTCTTTAAAAAGAGAGGTGCCAGGTCGGGTTGAGACGTTGGTTGTCTCTTCTCCTGTGTCCTGTCTCTCTCCGGTTTGTTTTTTTGTGCTTTACCCATGTTTTCCTTTCCTGTTGTAGGTAATCGAGCTGGTGTGCTACGGAGCCTGCAGATTAAGCGTCCATGCGGCGCGCAGGTAAGCCACGCCCCCCCCCACCTATTTTACTAGTCAGTGTTATTCACCCAGGGCTATAAGCATTTCTAATTGGTATTCACAAATTATGTACTTACTGCTTCAGGCTGCAAAGGTGGTTGGGCTCTTTTTTCTTCCAGCTCCACCCAATCAATTGACTCATAGAATGGGTGGAGCCTGATGCCTCCTTGTGCACCAATCCGTTGTTTTCTTTTTCTTTAAGGACCTTTAAGTTCTTTTCTTTAAGGACCTAAAAAAACATTTTAATACATTTTAATACATTTTTATACTAGCTAACAACAGGATAATTACAAATAACTTGCAAACATTGCTAAGATTATAGGTTTGCAGGTTAGATATTTATATTTCTAATGGGAAATTAACATACAGTCATTCACAAGATTTTTGTTATATTTCAGAACTTGTCTTTTGGTGCATTGCCTGTCAGCCCTACTCTAAAAGCTCTTGATTAGCAAGAATTTGTCAGTTTAAGCCTTCAGGTTAACTATCCCTATAACAATGTAGCTGATGGAAAAACAAAACACATGCTTCATAATGGCAAATAATAAATATGGATTTTGAATGCATTTTCAAGTCATGTTTTATTTACTGTGCTCATGTTGCTGCATACCCAAAAGTTGATGCAAAGATGATAAACTCTGAAAAACATCAAATTCAGAGATCTTCAATTTCTATTTTAGCCAACGCAATGGAGCAGTAATGGGGCATAAACAAATTTATGTTACAATACTGTATTAGAGAAAGCCATTTAGGTATTGCAGGCCTATGTGATGTAAGGGAACACATGAGCTCCTCACTGTAACCCTTGTCAAATGGGGACATTCCGGTGGCCATTTCGCAGATGGTGATGCCAAATGACCACCAATCAACTGCTGTGTTGTATGGCTTGTTCTGCGAGATCTTGAAAGAAAAAAAAAATCTTAAGTTAAATATGGCCCCTTCTACATATGCCATACAGACCATGGTGTGTACAGAGTGCAGTGAGAAATGCATGTGGCCCATTAAGGGCTTTATGAGTAGAAACTCATTTCTTACCTCTGGGGCCATGTATGCGGAGTTCCGGCACAGCCAGTGATGGTATCGCCGTGGAATATGTTTTGTTTGTTTAGGTCTCTATAATGTAGAGATTAAAGGAGTTACATAGAAGAAGACAAGGGCTGCTGATTTGCAGAGCAACCTGTTTGTGGCCTCTGCTGTAGAATGTTACAGAGATGAAGAAATCTATACTGACGGATGGATGATCCCCTTGCCATGCAGGAACTGCAGGCCGCATATCATCTTTGCTAAATGGAACCTTTTAAACAGGGAAATAATGGTTAACTCCATGAAGATTATCCTATAATACACTACCTTTCTATTTAGTTAACTGAAAATAATTGACTACTAAATGTAAATATGTTTCCATACATGACTTTCCTGGTGAGTCTATGAAGACTTAATGGTATGGTAAAAAACTGTTCCCTCAGTTACCAAGATACAGCTAAATATGGGGCTCATATATCAACACTGGGCAAATTTGCAGTAATCCATGGCACCCAATCACATTTTTTATTTTATTGTTCTCATTGGTTTGCACTGAGTTAGTGCCCTGGACAATTTACCCCGTATTGCAAAATAAGACCTATGGAACCAAAAAGGACCAAATATATGGTGTCAAATTTGAACACATCAGGCCTGCTTAATGGCTGCTATGAGATACTTGACAAATCAGTTTAGACAGTTTATTGCATTCAATTTGAAGAAAGGGGATATAAAATTCAGTCATTAATTTAAGCCTTTAAAATGACTGAGGGTTAGGAAAAAAGGATAGAGGTACCCTAACAGGACCCATATATATCATTATTTATAGCCCTCAGTTCCCATATATAAAACACACGATTAGAATATTTTTCCATTCGACAAACAGAGGAGAAACTTAATAATGTTTTAAGTTTAGGTTTGTAAATTTGTTACCAGAAAAAGTTGCACACTAAGAAATACATTTTCTCCACGTATGGTTAAGGAGCAGCAGTTGAATTTCCCTACCTGCCTGTCATTCAGGAACTTTGTAGAGATAAGCAGTGTGTGGTACTGTCCTATGTATGTATAGGTGATACTTTTGTTCCGTCCGATACAAAAAAATCATATCAGATTGCACGCTCATTAACTGTTATACAAGAAATGTGTGTTTAATTACATGTGTAAAGTGCAATGCACAATATGTAGGACAGAGCTCAAGGAACTTAAGGTATAAATCCGTGAACATGTATCTGATAGCAATAAACATAAGGAAACCAGTGTTTCTAGACACTTTCTTTCATGTGCATCAGGGAACCTTACATATTTCTGAGTGCAGGGTATTGAGAGAGTGAGTCTTGATTATTTTAAAACATGAAGTTTTCTGGATTCTGGCCCTAAACAAGAGGCTGCCCAAGGGCATGAATTCAGATTTCATTGCAGCAGTGGTTGAAGTAGTAAGTCAAATAAAATCAAAGTTCTACCATGGATGTGGTGAATTTTTGTACCCTCTCTGTTGGCTGATATGTCATATACTTATCTATACTTCTTTTTTTGATATTGTATCCACATATATCTACTACTCCATATTGGTTTTTCTATGTTTTTATCATTGCTCTAATGGTTCTCTTAAACCTGTTTTATAGAGAGGACACTGTCTCTTTAAGACATTATTCTTTTTCTTCTTTTTCCTGTGTTTTCACCTATTGACTGTCTAACCTTTAAATGCCCACGTCCTGCTGTATGGAGTATAAATAGTGTAGGGCGTATGGAGATAATAATGATTTAAATGACATCATAAATAACATTTTTACTTTAATTTTGCGGCTCTTGTTGAGTCCCTCAGTGCCTGAGAACCATTTTTTGCTGCTCGTGTTTAATACATTACCCCCACTGGTATGAAGCTATTTCTTAGAGATATTTTACTAGTCCAAATATACCACTTACAGTACTCCATACTGTCCATACTCAGCTTGCCGAGACGCTGCAACTCATCTTTTAGGCTTCCCCCACTCAGGTACTCCATAACAAAGAAGGCATGCCTCTGGTTAGACAGACATATAACATCAGCGATTATTTTATCAATCACAAGATGGTGCAAAAATACCCATTGCTGTAAATGTTGCACAAAAAGAATACTATATAATATGCAAGCAGTTGATGGTTATCCTGCATATTATTAATCCCTGCAGGCAGAATGCAGTACTGGGTACAGTATATAAATTCCAAATGAACAAGTCTGGGGAGTACATAAGTAGGCCTTATATATTTTTTTATATATAGTGCCAGAAAAGGTAGCACACCACATAAAAAGGAGTAAATGCCAGGTGCTAATGCAAAAAGTACAGAACAAATGCAGTAAAGGCCAGCACTCACGGGACTTCAAAGCAGTATTAACAGAAAAAAATTAAAGTTTTAATGGTTTTTTATTTAGCCGACATTTCAGTTCCAAACAGGAACTTTCTTCTGAAGGTGATACAGTGCTACTAGAATTCTTTAGACACAGCTTGTAACATTATGTATTATAGTTGCTTCTGCCATATAGTGCACTTCAAATACCTTAAACAAATGTGTCTGTCCTTTTACATAAGCACAGGCTATAAGCACAGGCTATAAGATACCATTGCAGCCCAGAGCTATGTACATATCTCAACCTGGGCACAGGCTGTTAGATACCATTGCAGCACAGAGCCAGGTACATATCTCAGCCTGGGCACAGGCTATAAGATACCATTGCAGCACAGAGCTAGGTACATATCTCAACCTGGGCACAGGCTGCTAGATACCATTGCAAGGCAGAGCCAGGTACATATCTCAACCTGGGCACAGGCTGCTAGATACCATTGCAAGGCAGAGCCAGGTACATATCTCAACCTGGGCAAAGGCTGGAAGATACCATTGCAAGGCAGAACTAGGTACATATCTTAAAAGAATTACATTTTGTTATACAGTATTACGACACACCCTTAAATTCACATGCCTCCTCCTCCTCCTCTGTGGGCAGCACAACAACCCCCAGCACATAATTACACACCTTAGGGACCATATAATGACTATTTCCAGAACAATGCCAGGTTCACCTCCGATAAACAGCATAGGGCAGGTAGTATGGCGACACAGGCAGCATAGGGCAGGCAGAGTACTGCCTGTGTGTGCCATACTCTGCCTACTCTTACCTGCCTGTGTGTGCCATACTTAACCTGCCCTACCCTGTAGCATAGGGCCGGCACACAGTGACACAATGCTGGTTGTCTGAGGGGTGAACAGTAGTGATGAGCGAATCTGTTCCGTTTCGCTTCACCGAAAAATTTGCGAATCTTTCAAAAGATCTGCGAAATGGCAAAAAATTTGCGAAACGGCAAAAATGTTGTGCGGCAAAAAAAATTGTCGCCCGCTACTATTCTTTTGTAGCCCACAGCTATTCGTTTGTCGCCTGCGTCTATTATTTTGTCACGCGGCTATTATTTTGTCGCACGGCTATTTTTTTGACGCCCACGACTTCTTTTTTGATGCCGGCGACAATTTTTGGATGTGTGGCGAATTTTTCTGCGGCAAATTTTTTCATCCATTTCACGAAACAATCCACCAATGGCGAAACGCGTAAATTCGCCGCGAATCCATGCCATCCATCCATCACTAGTGAACAGGTGAACAATGTGGGCATTTACAGTCTGAGCCTGAGGTGTGAACAATGCAAGGGGTAAACAATGCAGGGACTAAAAGGTGTGAACAGTACAGGGGATTACATGTTTAAACAATACAGCCTGAATCTGAGGTGTGAGTAATGCAGGGGGCCAGTTAATCTAAGTACTGATACCATTTAAATCTTACACAACGGTAAGCACTGGACTAAGGTATTTTAACAGTTTAGGAAGTTGTAAACCTGTCTTACTGAGCTGTCACTGAAAAGTATAAGGTGGATTGCACATTTTAATATATACATTTTACAAAACTGGTAAAAATACACAATACAATAAAAAACAATAGAAAATAACTAGATGTGGTGCATTATTTGAAAACAGGTATATAACAGGTATTAATTTACAGTACATATGAAGGAAGAGAGGAAAAAGAAAGAATGAGTAACAAGGAAAATATCTCATGATAATACAGTTAATATTTTTTAAAACATTTTTGGTAGTCATTTAAATATCTGCAAAAAGTCAGGTGGCATTTTGTGATTAATTTACGTGTTGACATTACTATATTGCTTGGATTTGTTATTCAGTGGTGCACTCCAGTTCAGTTTCTTTGTGTCTTTATAGCCAGACTTTGGTTGCCACAATCAGGGGCGGGCCGAGCCGAATGGGTGCCCTAGGCAACCCGGTCGGCCACCTCGCCCCTGCACCTTTTCTAACGCAAACACCCCCGCCCGTCCCCTGGTTTTGGGCGCGCATGCACAGTTCGCGGGGTGGGGGGGCTTGCAAAGCGATAGTTCAATGCCCCCGACGAGTAATCACAAGTGGCGAGGGCAATGAAAATGGAACGCACAGACTAGGGGTAGGTAAGAGAGGCTTCTGCCTGGCGCCCCCTAGTCATTGCGCCCTAGGCAGCTGCCTCTTCTGCCTACCCCTAGTTCCGGCCCTGGCCACAATTATAATGTCTAATTATATCTGTTAAATCTGTCAACATATTGTTTTAAAATGTACCTTTAAATCTTTACCAGGAGATACACTTGAAGACATGACCTATACATGAGAATTTTTTGGAAATGGATATGACCCAGCAGTTTACAATTAGTGAAAATCCTTGTGTCAGCAAGGATAACAGTATTATGAAGCATTTGTAGAACAATTTCAATACATGTTCAAAAACATAATGCCATTACAGGGGGACTTTGTCATTATAAACAATCCGCTAATCTCTAGTGGATGTTAAAACATGAAATGTTTGTTTAATTAGCGGATATTAAAATTAAATGCAAACCTTATTTACACAACAGCTATATACCTGTTAATCAACATTTTCATTGCATAATGATTTTCACTTTATTTACTGAAACTCTGGTGAAAATAATATGCATTTTCTTTGAATATAATGCATGTGATTCTTTATACTGGATAAAATATTTTTCTAGCCAAGCAGCTTAATACATTTTCCTACTTTTATTAGAATTTGAAATATTAATATGTGCAATCAAATATTAATATGATTCTACCACTTAGGCTGATCAATTCGTGAATATTTCAGGATCCTTTCTAAAACACAAATCAAGTACCCAATTTAGATGATTTTATAAAAAGTTACTTTCTTCATTACCTTGATGAATAGCCAGTGCTGCCATTCTGCAAGGTCAGTAAAACAGCAGATAAAAACTATTAGACTGGTTATAATATATTCAGAACACTTTAAAACAGATTTGTGATATTGAAAAACATTTCTAAAATATTATCATGGCCCATACAACCTGAACATCATCAGGCCATGCTTTTATTCTGGAGGAGGGTGATTAAATTGGTAAAATCTATATATTCATTGGCTGCTATTAGTAAAGCAATGCCTACTTTCCCAAAGCTGCTGTCTAACCCCCTGTTACTGTAAGAATATCAGATTTATACACATTACATATATGTAAAAAAAACAAAAACAAGAGAAATAAAGATGTATGCTCAGGCAATAAAGTTATTCCCAATAACAAAGATGTAGTAATTATTTATTAATGCAAAAAGTTTCCTACTAGATCAACTCAACCCATATACATTTAGGGGCTGATTTATCAAAATGTGAGTTCAGAGATTAATACATAAACACTCAACCATGTTCTATTCGTTCCTATGGGATTTTTAGAAGTGTATTTACCAATTGGTAAAAGTAAGAACTCTCCTTGATGAATAAGTTTCCAAAAATCCTTTTGTAATGAATAGAATGTGGGTGAGTTTTTATGTATTAAGCTCTAAACTCACATTTTGATAAATCTGCCCCTCAAAGTGCATATCAGGGGTGACCCACAATTATTAAAAAAACCTTATTAAAACAAGAAGTAATAAGCATTGTATACAGGTATGGGATCCGTTTTCTGAAAACCCATTATCCAGAAAGTTCCAAATTACAGGAAAGTCATCTCCCATAGACTATATTATAAGCAAATAATTCTAATTTTTAAAAATTATTATTTCTCTGTAATTATTAAACAGCACCTTGTACTTGATCCCAACAAATATATAATTATTACTTACTGGAGGCAAAACAAGCCAGTTTATTTAATGTTTACATTTTTTTAAGTAAACTTAAGGTATGAAGATCCAAATTACAGAAACACCCCTTATCCAGAAAACCCCAGGTCCCGACCATTCTGGATAAGGGGTCCAATACCTGTAACTGAGAAGCCAGTGGTATTCCACTTTTATCATAGTCACATGGAGCCATAAGCAAATTTTTTCACCAGGCATGGATCTGCAGCAAAATTCTGCATTTCCACATTGTGCGCAACTAAATATTTGCAGAGAAAAAAACTCATACTGACTTTAATGTATTTGGCGTCCGAAAAAAGTTGAGCCAAAAAAAGTCACTCGTGTGGTAGCCGAATTTTGTGAATTTTTCACTCATCACTAATGACATGTCCTTGATATCCACAGCCCGCAGCTCATTGCATGAATGCCCAGTTACCACTGAGAACCTCCACTAGGCACAAACAAAAGGTCCAGATTCCAGTCACAGCTCAGCTGGTTTGGTCATCAGGAGTTCATAAAATCATTGACATTTAAATGTAATTTTATACTCCAATGGCCATAGTATAGTGAAATCGATGAGCAGAATATTTGCAAATCCCTGAAAAAAACCTTTCACATCAACTGAAACATTTAATGCACATAAACCACAAAATAGATGCTTTACTGGCAAAATACAAATAAATCTATTTTCAAGATAATACTCAAGCAAACTTCATGATGATGTCCAAAAGGACAAAAATGCACATAGTGATTTTCTGTAAATGCTGTGTTTGGGACATAAATATAAAGCTCTGCTGCAAGAGAATGTCAGCATAAACCACCATAAACCATTTATACTGTATGTTCTTATTTTTTTACCAGAAAAAAGAGCTACTGACACCCTTGTGGCCCTTTTCCATAGTCTGAAATGCAACCAAATATCATCATCAATGTGACTAATCAACATGGAGATATAACCAAAACGGTTATACAGCACTGTGCTATAACAGAAGGGAAGGGTCCCTGTCTGAAATCAGACCCACCACACTTATGGATTGTGGTCCGGCTCACACATCACTTTCCAAAATACCCAATACACTATATTACCTAAGCTACTTTATTTTAGAGTTGTGTTCCTTTTTGGCTCACAAGCATGTCTTCTTGTAAGATCTGGGTGAATGTAAATGGCGAATCATAAAGCTGGTATAGAAAACAAGAGATTTAACTTTGACCATCATGAGAATATTAGAACAAGAATCCCAGTATTCCCTTGTTCACTTAAAAACAATTATTATAAAAAATGAAGTGGTGTTAAGGTGTATAGAACACATATTGAACATATAAAATGCAGGGTTATCTAAAAAGTCATCCAACCCCTTTTTAAAGCTATGTTATGCATCTACCAATACAACTGATTAGGGGAAAGAATTCCACAACTTCACGTACTGCAAAAAAAATGTTTCTGATCATTTAGATGGAACCTTCTTTCTTGTAGTCGGAATAATAAAGTGTTAGAGATTTTTACATGATCCCCTTATATTTTTATATACAGTTATTATATCACACCTTAAGTGTCTCTTCTCCAGTGTAAACAACTCCAGCTTGGCCAGTCTTTCTTCATAACTGAGACTCTCCATTCCCTTTACCAGCTTAGCTGTCCTTCTTTTGGAACTTCTCTAATTTAATAATATCCCTTTTGAGTACTGGAGACCAGTGTCTTGTTCACATTCATTTTGAGTAAACCTTTGTGTAACATATCCTGTGTCAATCACTGACTAGGCAAGGGTCAGCCATCAGTGTCAGGTGGGTCTGAAAACTTATGCTGTGTGCTAAAATAATAAATGGGACACCAGAAGGTTCTTGCAGCAAACATAACTTGTTTATTGTCCAAGACAATGAAAAGCAGAGATATAAATACTCACAATGGAGATGTAGAGCAATAAATGGCAGGTTCAAATGATCAAAGGCAGACAACTGATACAGCACTGTGGAGAGTAGCATGTGCAGTAATGAGTGATGAGCAAAATTTTTCATCAGGCATGGATTTGTGGCAAATTTCCGCATTTCAACATCGAATCACCAGATTTGTTTGCTAAAAAGGAAAAAAAATTGCTGAGGAAAAACTCGTCACGCGACAAAAAAAAGTAGCATACGTCAAAAAATTTGTGATGCGGACAAATTTTTTTTTTACATGTAGTTTCGCAAAGTTTTTAAAATTTTTCGGTAAAGCGAAACAGGACAGATTCACTCATCACTAGCAGTAAGATTTCTACTTCAAGTGGCTTTGGTCCCAAACAGTAAACTTGGATCAGGGAGAATACATCTAAACCTGATACCCTTTGTCACTACTGTGGTCCCTTCACAGCAGAGGCAGTAAGCCTTTAAGGAGACTACTCCCTGCTATCCCTATCTCTTATAGTTGGAGCACAAAAAAACTCAGACCTAGACTCCAAAGGATCTAATATATTGGATCACTGTTATACACTGTATAAAGCATACAGAGTCGTTTTGCAACCTGTGTTTGGGAGATCAAATAAAGCAATTTTTCTTATTCTGGAATATAAACAGAAGTTTCATCAGGAAGCTCCAGTAATGAGAAAATGAACGTAATGGTCTGCCCAATCAGAAGTTGTATTACAAAATGCACTTGCTTATGTGGACTAGGACATGTTTCGATCAGACCATTAATGAGGTTGCAGAAGCAGTGGTCATTTTGTTAGCATGCTTGCTGATGATATTTTTTCTACAGGAACAATTAGATCATTCCCTAATCAGAAACCATGGTTAGATGGGACAAGACATAGAGCTGTGAATACCCGTAATGCTGTGTATAATGCAGGTCTTATTAACTGTGATATGAGTGCTTATAAGGTGGCTTCATATGGTGTATGGCTTTCTGCAAAAGATGTAAAATGATGGTATTGGGAGCAAGTGGAGTCTTATTTCTATCAGAATTGCATATTGTATGTGGCAAGGATAAGGTATGATTATGATTATGGGGCCATACACCAGCAGATTTCAGCTACTGATTTGGGTCCTTAAAGGGGTGGTTAACCTTTAAGTTAACTTTTAGTCTGTCATAGAAAGGCCAATTCTAAGCAACTTTTCATTTAGTCTTCATTATTAGTTTTTGAATTATTTGCCTTCTTCTTCTAACTCTTTGCAGCTCTCAAATGGCGGTCACTAACCCCCCTCAGATCATTGCCTGGTAATGAAGGGCCATCACTATTCCAGAGCATGATGTGGCAGAGAGCTGCAAAGGGTTAACATCAGGAAAGTGCCAGGGCCGGATGGTACAGTATCTCCAGGCGCTTGTTGTGATGCTGTGCTGATCAGCTAAATGGAGTTTTTGTATCCATCTTTAATGAGTCTTTGGCTCAATCTGTGGTCCCTAATTGTTTTAAAAAATCTATTACTGTTCCTATACTTAAGAATAAGAACCAAAAGTGTTAGTGAAAGTCTTATTAAGAATGTTATTACATCTGTCATCCCTTGCATTGTTGACCCACTACAATTTGCTTATCACTTAACCAGATCAACAGACGATGCTATTTCTAAAGTTCTACATTTTACTCTCAACCACGTGGACAAGAAACTTGGAAATTATGTGAGGCTACTAAATATAGATTGTAGTTCAGCCTTCAACAAAATAGTTTCTTATAGATTGTGGGTAAGTTGATAGATCTGGGGCTAAAATAGTTGCTTGTGTGGCTGGGTTTCTAATATTATAAAGGGAAGATCACAGGTGCTGAGTGTAGTTGTGTTTCTAATACTATCATACTAAATAGGTGATCCACAAGGATGCATACTAGTCATTTGCTCAATACTCTCAACACCCATGATGAAGATATCACTTTAAAAAAAAAAAGTCAATGGCAGATGTCCCTTCTCTTCCCTGAAGGATCTTTCTTTGCTTTGAAACTTTGGAGGTTTTCAGATTTTTGACACTGTTATTTTTTGTGAAACAATTAGAAAAAGTAGAGGTTTTGACGTGACAATTCAAAAAAGTTACAGTTTTGCAACTTTTCTGCAACTTCTTCCTGCATGCATTTTTAGGTCAGACATTTTAGTAAATGTCAGATATTTGTGGAACCAAGTTTATTCAAATTTTTAAATAAAAAAATGAGAAAAGGTAAAGCTTTAGTAAATATGCCCCTATATTTTAGCATGTTTTTAGTATGTATTATTTAATGCAATGCGCTGTTATTGTTCTTTGTATTGAAGCACTATTATTATTCTTACACACTAGTATATTGTTTTTTAAAATTTACACAGTCTTGGAATGATCAGGGTATTTCAGGTTTTTCACTACAGGTTGCACTTATTTAACTTTGTATATGACAAATAAAGGAATCTATCTCTATCAATCAATCTATCCCTCACAAGTATAGCTCCCTATTGCCCAGTCATGTAACATGTTTTTCACTAGTTTAAAATCTCCTGCAACCCTCTAACCATCCTCTCCCCCAAAGCACTTGTTTATTCTTTCTTAAAGGAACAGTAACACCAAAAAATGAAAGTGTATAAAAGTAACTAAAATATAATGTGCTGCTGCCCTGCACTGGTAAAAGTTGTGTGTTTACTTTAGAAAGTCTACTATAATTTATATAAATAAGCTGCTATGTAGCCATGGGGGCAGCCATTCAAAGGAGAAAAGGCACAGGCACATAGCAGATAACAGATAAAACACTATTGTACTCTACAGAACTTATCTGTTATCTGCAATGTAACCTGTGCCTTTTCTCCTTTTTTCCAGCTTGAATGGCTGCCCCCGTGGCTACACAGCAGCTTATTATATAAATTATAGTAGTGTTACTGTAGCAAACACACCAGTTTTACCAGTGCAGGGCAACAGTGCATTATATTTTTATTACTTTAAAGCTCTTTCATTTTTTGGTGTTACTGTTTCTTTAATATGTTGTACACAGGTTAGTAAATTGTTAATTCATTGAGCTAGAACTTTGCTTTAACCATTGATAATAGGTTGGAATATGTTGAAACCGGTATTCTAGCAACAAGTGGATAGAAAAACACTGGTATAGTTTTATGTTTTTTAAGTCTGTATTCCTAACACACTCCCAGCATGATTTAACCCTTGGTATTAGGTTTGAGATGTGCCAGTTGCTGTCATCCAGTAATATTTTGTTTATCAACACATATTTATAAATGACACAGTAATACACCGCTATAAATGCCGCTGCTTATTGTATCATTAGCAATTTAACTACCACCTGTTATTTTCTTCCCATTAACTTCAATGGACTTGGCCATGTCTATTGATGTGTCTTGGCTACACATTCCAGAATAACTCTGGTGTATGTACCTTTATACATACCACTTACAGAGCCTATGCATACAGAATTACGCCAAAGGGGAATTTTAATGTAACACATATGCTGCATGTTTTTAAGTAAGTATATCATTTTACAGAAATTTTATGCCTTTTCAAATAAAATAAAGTTTGCTTGTCCTTTGAGACATTAGCACTGAAACATATAAAAGAAGCCATGCATATACTGGTCAGATTTATCAGTGCCTCCTATAAATACTAAGAAAGTCATATTTTCCTACCTAGCATTAATGTGTATACAAAATATTTAAATAAATAATAATAAATCAAGGCTAGACAGCTGCCTGGCAGTGAGCTTACTCAGCAAAAAATTGATAACCGGAATGAAATTGCACAATATAGAGCCATTAAGCTACTGATTTCTTGTTTATAATGGCTCCTTAGTCAGAAGTTGGTTTCTAATGCAGTCAGTGAGAATTGTACATAAAGCAGAATCCTTAACAAGGCTTTGAAACAAAGCTTTTTCAATCAAATGTGATGGTAATAAGATGTTAAAGGAACAGTAACACCAAAAAATTAAAGTGTATAAAAGTAACTAAAATATAATGTGCTGCTGCCCTGCACTGGTAAAAGTTGTGTGTTTACTTCAGAAAGTCTACTATAATTTATATAAATAAGCTGCTATGTAGCCAAGGAGGCAGCCATTCAAAGGAGAAAAGGCACAGGCACATAGCAGATAACAGATAAAACACTATTGTATTCTACAGAGCTTATCTGTTATCTGCTATGTAACCTGTGCCTTTTCTCCTTTTTTCCAGCTTGAATGGCTGCCCCCATGGCTACACAGCAGCTTATTTATATAAACTATAGTAGTGTTACTGTAGCAAACACACCAGTTTTACCAGTGCAGGACAACAGTGCATTATACTTGTATTACTTTAAAGCTCTTTAATTTTTTGGTGTTACTGTTCCTTTAAGAGAATAACAATTTTATAACTACTGTTTAAAACAAATAGTAAATGAGCTTTGCAATTGTTACATCATATTTAATTTTTTAACAAGGTATAATATTCTCTATCACCTGTGCAATCACAAATGGCAATGCAGGGGTCTGCCAAGAAGCAGCCTTCTTTTCCCTCTCGGAGTGCTGTACTTTAGCAACAACGCTGCTGAAAATAAATACTATATTATTAGTGACTAGCAAATCTGTCCCTTTTCACTTCACCAAAAAATTCAGGAATCTTTTAAGAGATTTGCAAAATGGCGAATGTTGCCAGGCAAATGTCTCTGAGGCTAATTTTTGCGCCCGTTTCGCGAATAAATCCGCCAATGGTGAAACATGGAAATTTGTTGAAAATCCATGACTGACGAATAATTTCGCTCATCACTATACAGTTTGTTATACATCTTCTTATATAACAGTGAGATTACTGTGCAATGTCTGCTTTCCAGTATTTTAGACCTAGAAGGAATAGTTCTATAATAACTGTATGAAAACAAGATAAAGTTTATCATGCAGTATTGCTGTAAGAAGCCAATTCTGTAGTAACTAGACAACAGCTCCAATCATGCTAACAGCTTGATAATATATTTGAGAATGTGGGAGTTCCAGTCTAGCAACATGTGGGTGGAGCAAGATTGCTAGTTTCATTACCATTTCACCTATACAACTACAGAAGGCCAAGTAGTTGGAACATCAACAAATAAGTGTTTTAAGTTTACAACTTGCTGCCTAGACTGCACATTAATATATAAGTTAACTAAATTCCGCTTTTAAAATACTTAACCAAAATATAATTTATTTAACAATAAGTGGCCTATTAAAGATTCTTATCATACTGCAATATATATCAGTAAATATTGCTCTTTTACATCTCTTAACTTGAGCCATCATTTTGTCACTGTTTGTATGCTCCCTCAGAGATCACCTGACAGGAAATAATGCAACTCTAAGGGGCACATTTACTAATCCCCAAATCCGAATCCCGAATGGGAAAAAAACAGATTGGAAACAAAAATTTTGCGATTTTTTCATCGCCGTCACAATTGTTTCGTATTTGTCGCGACTTTTTCAGCACCGTCGCGACTTTATCGTATTTTGCGTGATTATTTCATCGCCGACGCGATTTTTTCTTATTGTGCTATAGTGCACGGCGACGAATGTTTCACGACGGCGACGAAAAAGTCACGAAAACTATACGATAAAGTCGTAACGACGACGAAAAAGACGCACAAAATACGAAACAATCACGACGGCGACGAAAATATTGCAAGAATACTGATCATTACGAAAAAACACATTCGTACGCTTTCGGACGTTCGTGGATTAGTAAATGTGCCCCTAACTGTAGCAAGAAGAAGTGTGGGAGTAAGATAGTCCATTACTTGGCTGACCCTAGTATCCTAGCATGTATGTTTGTCTGTGTGAATCGTAAATCATATGATCCCAGGAGGCGGCCCTTAGTACTTAAAATGGCAGTTTTCTATTTAGGATTGCCTAACGCCACATACTACTAAAAAAGTATATTTTTATGAAAATGGTTTATTTGTTTGACGAATGGTTTTCCATATGAGTTGTTTTACATAACAAATGTTAGGCCAGTAACAAATTCCACCTACATACATGTATCAGCCTAAGCCGCCCCAAGTTCTGAGCGAGACATGGATCAAGGGGATAAGTCATGGCAAGGTTAATTTTAAGTTTTCTGTTGGCATTCCTGTGGGATTCTTGGAAATATAGTCAGGAGATTGATTAGCTGGGGGGACCTGCTACATTTAATTACACTGGGTTAAGAGGAAGGCTGCCATTTTACCTGAACAGCAGGTAGGGTTAACAAGGATAAAAAGAATATTCACAGTCCTGGGTATCTTGTTAGCTGATTTGCATTATGTTATACAGTATATTGGTTATATTACTATTATTGTATGTTGTTTGCTCTGTTGTCAAGGTTAACTGATTTGGGTTTATAAGAGGAAGAGAGTGAAGTTAAATTGGTTATAAGGAGGCCAATATATGGGTGATGCCCATGTCATGTTTCATAGGTAGAAGTAAATGTTACATATAGGTAAAAAACCTAGAAAACAGAGAAAATGTAGGATTGTGTCCAAATGCCATCACAAACTTATTAAACTCTAAAGTCAAATTACTAAGCAATTAATACTGGGAACTAGACTGCTTATTCTATTCAGTTTTACTGAGAAAGATTTCATTGGCAGAATATTTAATAGCTGAGCAAGTTTTCTAAAATCTTCTCCAGTGTCAAAACCCCAAACGTTTTGAGTGTCTTTAAAAACATAGAATTTGCCAAGTGCAGTAAAGTAAATGTGTTATTTCTCTCATCTGGCAGTTAATTAAGCCATTAATGACTACATTATTTGCACCATCTTGCTGTTTGCTAAGTACATGCGTGCCAAGCATTTTTTCATGTCTATAGCTTCCAATAAGCTAATTTCTATCTGGCCAGGTCCCAATATTTTGTTGCTGAAGTAATTTCATAGCAAGTTATGGTATAAATTAATATATTTTTTCTTTCTAACCCTGCCCATCGTTCCTGTGATTGGAGCTGAAGGTATTAAGGGAACACTACACCCCCAGAACAAATGCTTAACCAACAGAGGGTTTATATCATATTAAGTGACCTATTAAAGTATCTTACCAAACTGGAATATACATATAAGTATATATTACCCTTTTACATCTTTTCCCTTGAGCCACCATTTAGTGATGGGCTGTGTGCTCCCTCAGAGATCACCTGACAGAAAATAATGCAGCTCTAACTGTAACAGGAAGAAGTAGAAGCCAGAACTTTATCAATGAACTGGGTGATGTGACTTACAGTAACATGTACGTGTGCCCTGGGTTTGTATGTGTGCACCATGAACTGTATGATCCCAGGGGTTGTTCACCTTTAAGATGTATCTAGAGTGGAATATTCTGAGACAATTTGCAATTGGCCTTTATTGTTTTATTATTTGTAGTTTTTTAATAATTTCACTTTTTGTGCAGCAGCTCTGCAATTTGCAGTTTCAGGAGCTATCTGGTTGCTAGAGTCCAAATTACCTTAGCGACCAAGGAGCAGTTTGAATGGGAGGAAGGTAAATGAATAGGGAGGACCTGAATAGAATAACAAGTTATAAACGAAACAATTTGTTTTACACAGCATAATAAATATGCCTCTAAATGTCAATCTAAAGGTGAACCACCCCTTTAAAATGGATTTTTTTGAATTTGGAATTAGTCAATGGCACATACTACTAAAATAAATACATTTCTATGTAATGGTTTATTTAGATGAAGCAGATTTTTACCTACAGGCTCTTTGAGCAATATATTTTTTATAGAAACCTACATTTTTTTTTTAGCACTGAAACAGCCCTATACCAAACATAATACAACAACATGAAAACAAGACGATAACATCAAACCTATTTACGGCTTCAAAAGTTAGAAGCATAACTAACAGCGCTACTAAAGTCAGAGGGATGGGCTTAATAGCAGCATTTTATTTTGGGATAGTCTAATGTTTTTAGAAAAATAAAATATAAAGTATTTATTTAAAAAAGTGTTTCTTATATGGACTGCTTAGAGGTATAGATATATATTCCCTAAAAAAATGAGTTGTTGTCACCCTTTTGTTCAATTCTTACGATAGGTCATGTTTAACCTGAAAAGCTAAAGGGATTGCTATATTATTTAGATGTGATAACTAGAAAATAGATCATTTTTAGCATTGGCTTTTGGGCCACTTTATTATCATTAGGTGGTATAACATTACAGTGTGTATAAAGAATACATGTAGACATAACCCACTAGTACATAATTATAAATCAGCACCTGATGATTACTGAACATATCATTTCTTTTATTGCAGTACAGCATTTGCATGACATTTAAAAGATTTCAATGTGCAACATAGCAGGAACATGCCGTGCCAATGGCCCATTCAGAAATTTGGTGACATTTTAGCCTGCGAGAGAGGGAAGAGTTATGATATTCTGACAAGTGGATTATATTCCAGTCACACAGCAACGAAGGAAGACGTGGTAAAAATAAATTGCCTGTTTAGCATTCATGTCTTCAGACTCCACTTCTGACGCATTGACCTGAGCTGAAAGGCCAGAACATCTCTTGGAAGCAAAATTTTATGGTCTTTGTTTGTCATTTCTGTGTAAATGTTTTCCATGATAAATTGACCATCTTTTTGTCAGCTGACATGCCATAATGTTGCGCTAAAAGGACAAGAGACAAGTTTAGTCTAGAAACCTCTTGAAAACCTATAATCGCAGTCGGATAAAAATGGATCCTAGATGCAATATGAAACAGGATTACAATACTTCTGCATAAAACACTACTGGCACTATATAAATTGATGCATTAGTCCTTTCAGTAGGGATGCACTATGTATGTATGTTCCAGATAATATCCAGAATAAAGAATCACCATTTACCCAAAATCTAATCCTAACTGCTAAAATAATTGAATTGTATCAGTTTATTAAAGTCCAAATCTTATTAAAGGACAATGAAAGGTTAATATAAATTAAAAGTAAGTCTAAAGGCATTCTTTGTAAGTACTTACTGCATATCTAAATTCCCAGATCCCTGCTTGCTTCTTTGAGATATGGTGCTGGCAGCCTACAGCAGTGTGAAGACTACAGTGACATCACTGAAATCTCTCTGTCCTTCCTGTAGGTGCCAGCGGCAGCCTTCCTATTCTCTGAGCATGTGTGTAACTTGATCCTGTCTGCTGTTCTGAGCTACACATGCCCACCAGCCAATCAGAAGCAGATCTGCCAGAGTGGAGGGGGGGGAGGGAATGAAACACATGTGCAGTATGAAGCAAGGAGGGAAAGGAAGGGAGAATACCTTTTTAGAGATGGCTGCCTGTTCTAGAAAATGTGAAGTAAGTGTGACTGAGTAAATATTTGATTAGGTGAGCCAAAAGTGTGGCGTTTTTACTAAACAATAGGAGGACTATTTGGCAGTATGCTTTTTAAATTTTGACTTGCATTCAAAAAAAAAAAAGCTTTTACTAACATCATAGTATCTCAGTATGATTCACATATTGACAGCTTGTTTACTTTTCACTTATACTGTATAGATGGAACCATATTCCATTTAAGCAATTATATTTGCTATTTGTAATTATATTTGATAACAGTGCAGTGTGCAAAGTTGCTGATATTATTAGCCATGACTGTAGAACTGGTGCACAGGATTCCCACTGAAGAAGCTGTTAATAGGTCCGAGCTTCATTCATGGATGCTGTGTGGGAGCTTTTGCATCATCTCTAAGGCTAATATCACAAATGAGAAAGTACCAGTAAGCAGTCATTTGCCACATGTTCCAGCAGCACTGACAGGCATGGCACATGGGGCTGAAATGCAGTTGTACACTTGTGAGCACTGACAGGTAGACACCGTGCCTATCAGTGTTGCTGACCTTAAAAAGTCTGTGTGTAACATTAGAATAAATACTTAAATCATTTTATTCTTATCTCTTATTATGTTGGGGTAAAAAACCCAACATACTGTTCTTCGACTTCAGCTTATTCTTCTGCTTTTTCTTCTTATTCTTAGCGCCCCACATTTTCTAAACGCTACTCCTCCTACAGTTTTAGGGGTACAGCACCCAAACTTTCCACACTTCTTCGCCCTATAGCGGAGCAGGTTGCTTGTGCTTTTATAAGTGATCCCGTCCCCGTCTTTTTGTGGCGCTGCTCTCTTTGTGGCTACACTCCCCAAACTTGAATCACATAGTCATGGGGTCAGCCTGAATGAAAATATGATGATTGTTGGATGCCCAAAAGTGGGCGGAGCTGTGAACAGCCAATCAGATTTTACCTATTGACTTGGCGAAAATCCAACATACTGCCATTCTCACAGTATTAACACCGGGGTCCCCAAACTTTGCAGATTTAGGCACCAGGTAACTGCTGTTCAAGGTTATAAGTGGCGGAGCCACCAACAGGCAATCAGAGTTTACCTATTGACTTTCAATAGGGAAATCCAACCTGCTGCCATTCTCACAGAATTAACGCCAGGGTCCTCAAACTTTTCACAGTTGGTCACCAGGGGAATTTTATTTGTTTGATGCCAGGGTTCCCAAACTTAGCACCAGTCACTGGGTGACTATGTACTCAAGGTTAGAAAAAGTGGGCGGGGCCAACAACAGCCAACCAGATTTCACCTATAGACTTCATACTTTTAAATTTAAACTGCTGCCATTCTTTAAATATTAATACTAAGGTCCCCGAACCTTGCAGAGCTAGTCACCAGGTAACTGCAGTTCAGAGTTAGAAAAAGTGGTGAGAGCCACCAACAGCCAATCAAATTTTAACTATTGAATTTTTTGGTTTCAATTTAAAATGCTGCCTTTCTCACACTATTTATGTCAGGCTTCCCAAAATTTGCACAGTCAGTCACTTCCAAAGTTAGTCACTGGGTATTTACCATTCAACGTTACAAAAAGTGGGTGGAGCCACAAACAGCCAATCACATTCCACCTATTTACTTTCAATGATGAAGTGTAAAATGCTGTCAGTCCCACAATTTTTATGCCTGGGTCACCAAACTTTGCAAAGTTGGTCACTGGGGGTTCTTTAGTTCAGATATCACTCATTAACTTTCAGTGGGGAATTTTAAATTGCTGCCATTCAGACACTATTAAAACCAGGGTCCCCATATTGTACGCTTTGGTTTTTAATACATAACTGTGGCAAAAGTTTGGAAAAGGTGGGCAGAGCCAACAACAAATCAGATTTCATTCAGTGACTTTACGTTTTTCAAACCAACATGAAGTTTGTTCTCAAACTTCTCTTTCTAGTTTACTCTACAATTGTATTCCTGAACCAACAAATATATATAGTTTTTTTAGTTGTAATATTGGTGTGTAGGCAGCCATCTCAGTGCATTGTGCCTGAGTCTGAGCTTTCAGAAGGAGCCAGCGCTACACATTAGAACTGCTTTCAGGTAACCTATTGTTTCTCCTACTCCCATGCAACTGGAGGAGTTCCAAGCTGGACTTGGATTTCTTTCTATTGAGTGCTATTCTGATACTTACTGGGAGCTGCTATCTTTCTACCTTCCCATTGTTCTGCTAGAATGTGGCTAGCCCCATGTAAAAATGTAAAAATTAAATATAAAAAAAACTGTTTTTGGAAAATAAATTTCAATGCAGGTTTCTACTGGGGAAGCTCTATTAACTGATGTGTTTTGAAAAAGTATTCCTTTAAAAAAATACCCAATGTTTATCAGCTTAATACAAATTTCTGAGCACCTAAAAACCTTCGTTTTATAGTGGAAACTAATGTGGCAGGGTGTTTTCATTAGCTGTTAAATGAACTTAGCACCTTGCATAGAATCTAATAAACATACAGCAGAAATAGAGGTAGTTGACACTGCTTAAATCTCAATGGCAGAATAGAAACTAATTAATAAAACAAATAATGAGCAAATCATCTTAATAGCTTTTCATGCACTAAGGCTGATGTCAGACGTGGCGTATGCTTGGCAAGCCGAAAAACGCTTGCCGAGAATACGCCCCTCTACTCCAAATGCTTTCAATCTGTGCCTGCACCCGAATGAATGAGATACGCTCGGGTGCAGGCACATGCAGCCAATATACGCATGAAAACGCAAGAGAATGCAAAGTCTCACGTCTTTATGCGTATAACGGCTACATGTGCCTGCACCCGAGCCTATCTCATTCATTCAGGTGCAGGCATTAGGACGCATTTACAGTAGCGGGGCATAGATTACTCCACACCTGACATCAGCCTTAGGCTGATGCCACACGAGGCGTAGGGCTGATATTTTCGGCAAGCGACAAAACACTTGGCGAAAATTCAGCCCTACGCTTGCTACTTGTGCCTGCACCCGAATGAATGGAATACGCTCGGATGCAGGCACATGTAGCCGATATACGCATGAAAACGCGAGAGAATGCAAATATATATTCTAATAATAGAATGCGTATATCGGCTACATATGCCGGCACCCGAGCGTATTCTATTCATTCGGGTGCAGGCACATGTAGAAGGCGTAGGCCAAGCGTTTTTCCGCTTGCTGAAAATATCAGCCCTACGCCTCGTGTGGCATCAGCCTTAAATAAGGGAATACAAAGCTCATCGTTTCTGCGATCAAGGAGAACATCTAGAACAAATGGAAAGCAGCTGGCCAGTTCATTGTCAATTGCAGGGAAAAAAGCTACAATACCGCAGAATGAATTAATGTCAGAAATCCAAGCATCAAATGCTAAACAGAATACGCAAGAAGGTTTAATAGAAAGCCAGGGAGCACTTCATACAATAAAACATCAGAGAAATAACATCATAATACACTTTTTAGCTTTTGAATTCAAACATATGATAACACGATAAGCCTAATTTTTCTCTTATATCAGACATGGATATTTATGACTGTTCATTGCAGGGATGTGCAGCATTAGGCTATCCAGTTTTCTTTTCCTCCAATATCACCTTACAGGTCTACAGCTGAGAGAAAGCATTGGGAGGTATAATTAAACAAGACACTGGTTACTGATCCTTATCAATGTTGAGCAAAATGAAAACACTTTTTGGCACTTGTTTCATGGCAATTATAGAAATGGACCATGCACTATTTATATGGCTGATATTGTATCATGCTTTTATTTTTTTTATAACTTCTTTATAGAAAAGATTCCATTATAATTTCCCACTGCTCCATATGGGAGTTTAAATGGGTGGCTTGGCGGGGGTGGGGTGGGTGGGTTTGTTTACGTAGAGAGAGATTTTTGCGCATGCATGGGGGGGGGCGAGAATGGGGGGCGGCCTAGGGGCGCCAGTATTTGAAATCCGACGCTGAAGGGGCACATTTACTAATGGGCTTATTCTTTTTCTCCCTCTCTCAGATTTTTTAGTGCTAAAAGTTGCCAAAAATAGTTGCAACTTTTCTGAGAGTTACAACGCGACAAAACGTCAATATTTTCTAATCCAAATATATTGCATCTAAAACATGCCAAGATCATTTAGTGATAACAAGTCAATGACAGATGTCCTTTTCCTTTCCTGGAAGATCTTTCTTTTTTTCAACTTGGTAGAGGGTTTTTTTTATTTTGATGCTTGCTTTTGTTTGAAAATTCAAAAAGGTCACAGTTATCATCAGACAAATCTAAAAAGTTGCTCTTTTCTCAAACTTTTTCCCCACACGTGCTTTTCCAGTTCCGATTTTTTTAGTAAATGTCAGACATTTGTGGAAATGAGTTGATTCAATTTTAAGAAAAAAAGAGAGGATACTTAGGGGCTGATTTACTAACCCACGAATCCGACCCGAATTGGAAAAGTTCCGACTTGAAAACGAATATTTTGCGACTTTTTCGTATGTTTTGCGATTTTTTCGGATTCTGTACGAATTTTTCAGATCCAATACGATTTTTGCGTAAAAACGCGAGTTTTTCGTATCCATTACGAAAGTTGCGTAAAAAGTTGCGCATTTTGTGTAGCGCTAAAACTTACGCGAAAAATGCGCAACTTTTCACGTAAGTTTTAACGCTACGCAAAATGCGCAACTTTTTACGCAACTTTCGTAATGGATAGGAAAACTCGCGTTTTTACGCAAAAATCGTATTGGATCC
Organism: Xenopus tropicalis; assembly: GCF_000004195.4. Taxonomy (NCBI): domain Eukaryota; kingdom Metazoa; phylum Chordata; class Amphibia; order Anura; family Pipidae; genus Xenopus; species Xenopus tropicalis. Next base: position 54,767,699 of record NC_030682.2, on the reverse strand, counting down.
GAAAAATTCGTAAAGAATCCGCAAAACATATACGAAAAAATCGCAAAGTACCAATCATTACGAAAAAAACGCAATCGGACTCCATTCGACCCGTTCGTGGGTAAGTAAATCAGCCCCTTAGTGAAAGTTAAGATTTCATCATTTGATAAATATGCCTCTAAAAAACTCCATAGGAATGAATTGAATATGGGTGAGATTTCATGTATTAAGCTCTAAACTGACATTTTGATAAATCTGCCCTTAAGGGTGCTGTAGGAGGCTGACAGGAATTTCATTTAAAAAAAAAGTTAAATGAGATTGAGCAATAGCATAGTCAGATATCCAGGAAAAGGTCAGGGCAGGCAGCATAAACCTGACACAAGGCAAAGGGTCAGTACCAGAAATAAGAATAGACTCAGGGATAAAGCTTTAGCTGGATCCATAGTTGAAGGGGTTGTTCACTCTCTAAACACTTAGAAGGCCATTTGCTAACTGCCGGAAGTAACATCATATTCCCCCTTATGTCGACCTCTGAACTCTCACCCCTCCACCAGATTTGTATAGGTATGATCTGGTCGCGGTAGGGAAGGTTTTTATTTTTAATATTTTACAGATTATATAGGCACCCAGGGGCCGCTACAGACCCTCAGGTAACTATATATAAATATGGCCCTAGTGTTGCCTGTGTTTGGCAACACTATATAGATGATGGTGCAGATGGGGGTGGCATGTTGGCATCTGAAATTAATGCAAGCTATGGAGCAGCGGTGGGATACATGGCCTTGTACTTACAGACTGGCTGAGATGATGCTGTACAGCCAGACATCCAACACTGATCCCTGCATAAGCACTAAGGGGCATACTCTTGATCCCTTCAATGCCCTTGAAAGTCTGAAGTCATTGTCAATGACCCCTTATGTGATCCTTGCATATTGGAACTTTCATTCAAAGTTATAAGTGGAAGGTGGATTTAGATATGATGTTTCTCACCAATGCAGATGTTTATATTAGCCTAAATACAATACTTCCTTGGGAAGGTACATGTCATCACAAACATTCATAAAAGTGATGTTCAGCAATACAGAATAAAACTTCATAGTAGGTAGAAATTATATATTATTACCCTCTGTGCTTTTGGTATAAATGCTCAATTACAGACTAAGGTAAAATCCCTCACAAATGTCTTAGGCATTCTTAGGTCTCCAACATTTTTATTTGGCCTTCCAATGAATTGAAAATATTTTACAGTTTTCTATTTCTTTTCTTAATTAATATACTGAGGGTGATGGGCAATTGCAGTTCACAAAATGTAAGGGACATTTCCATTAACTTAGGCAATACAGGTATGGGACCTGTTATCCAGAATGCTTGGGACATGGGTTTTTTTTTTGGATAAGGGATTTTTCCGTAATGTGGACCTCCATAACTTAAGTCTACTGATAAATCATTTAATTATTTAATAAACCTAATAGGCTTGAAAATCCATCCATCCAACTGGATTGTTTTGCATCCAATAAGGATTAATTATATCTTAGTTGGGATCAAGTACAAGGTACGGTTTAATTATTACAGAGAAAAAGGAAATCGTTTCTAAAAATTTTACTTATTTGCTTATAATGTAGTCTATGGGAGATGGCCTTTCTGTAATTTGGAACTTTCTGGATAAGGGATTTCCGGATAAGGGATCCCATACCTGTACAGGTATGGAACCTCTAATCCAGAATGCTCGGGACGTGGGGTTTGCTGGATGAGGGGTATTTCCGTAATTAAGATCTACATACCTTAAGTCTACTAAAAAAATTATTTAAACATTAATTAAACCCAATAGAATTGTTTTGCCTACAATATGGTTTAATGATAATGATGGATTCGCTGGGATCAAGTACAAGATAGTTTTTTATTATTACAGAGAAAAAGGAAATAATTTTTAAAAAGATAATTATTTGCTTAAAGATGGCCTTTCTTTAATTCAGAACTTTCTGGATAACAGTTTTCCAAATAATGGATACCTGTACTAATTTTAGGTGATGTGGTTTATTAGAAAAACATTGGCAATTTATGTCATCATGAAAAAGTAATATGGACTCATTCTCCCTGTCAGTAAGCACTTCTTATTTATTATTGTTTTTCCTCTCTGATGCTTCCTTATTTTTTTTTTATTCTATTTGTGGATGCTACGATCTTATAGGTTTCATATTCCCCTTGTCAGTTAGATGATATGATTCCAGACCCAATCAGCCAGCACATCCTCCTGTACAAAACAGCCCCCTATGTATATGTTTTACACAAAATCTCAACCCCCTGCTCTTACCTCATGATTAGGATCATGTATAATGAAAGGGCAAGGTGCAAATCTGATTTTCTTTTACATTTCACTGGGATACATTACAGCAGGGATGTACAAATTTTTTTAACCATGAGCCACAGGATATCAGTTTGAACCAGGACAGACACCAAGGGACTTGGAACCAATATGGTGGTTTTAACTATTTACCTCTGGTTATATCTCCTGACCAGGGCACTGTTTTTTATTAACAGGACTTAGCCCTCCCCACCATTAGCTTATAGGAAAAAGAAGGCATAAGACCACCAATTTTAGAGATGGGTGTGAGGGTGCTACAACCACATGGAAGTTTGGTTATTCTTCCTGCAGAATAACTCTGCTAAAGTATAAAACCACACAAAAGGGGGTTGTGGGGGCACTCCAAGGATAAGTAAAATAGATAAGTACAATAGAAGTGTTCTTTGTGTTCTAATGGCATTATACATGCAACTGGCACTGTATTTATCATGTCATGTGTTTCGGGGTATTATAAATAGAGTTGACCATGTATGGCTCTGTGTGTTCTGGGGCATCATACAAGGATTTGGTACTGTATTTATCCTGCTGTGTGTTTTGGGGGTATTATACACGGAATTGACACTGCATTTGCAATGGTGATGTCATTCATTGCCAATAAAGAAAAGGCAAATGCCAGTCAGGGCCCCCTGCACATCCAAAGGATGAAACGCATTCATATACAATATATTTAAGTAAAAATGTATTTAAGTAAAACCTTGTATTATTAAAAGAGAACTAGAGGTATAATCACTGGAAGGGTGCCCAGACCAGTGCCTGTTTGCCCATTTACCCAAGGGACTAAGTTTTACCTGCAACTTTCTTACTTTCAAGGTTAAAACCCCCATATGGTTGCCCTTTTATTGGCTCCACTGGGATCACCTGACTGCAGCTGGGAAAATGTATATTGAAGCAGTAGAATTCTTAATGAATCGCATAAGTCAGTGTAGGAACTGGTCAGAAGGGATGACTTTGACTCAGTTGGCCAGCTTGAAGTATATTGCAATATATGGACAAACAATCCCTGTTTTGCTTAAAGGGAAGGGCATTTCTTAGTAGCTTAATGCACCGAATGTCTTAATGTCCTATATATATTGATAATGGGTCAGTGCAGAGGATCTCTTGTTGTTGTCTATATGTATTTTGTGGTCACAACCTCATTGCACCCCTGCCTAATGGTTTAAAATTTAGTGGTTGAGCACAACTTTCCCTTTTTCATATATATATATATATATATATATATATATATATATATATATATATAATATGTTGTTTTGGAGCTCCAGTTGCTCTTTGGGTTGGCTGAAAAGTATCTGTCAGATTAATGTAGTTACAAGGCTGTAATGCTGGTAATGAGGTTTTTCTCAGCTGAGGATGGTATTTCTAGTGCTGGGCAAAAAGTTTATTTCTTTTTTCAATTTGTCATTTTACAAAACAAAACTTTGACTTTTTGGCTCTTTTTTGTTGAAAGAGGGTTTGTTGGGGCACTCCAAGTATAAGTAGTCTAAATGTTTTGATGGAAGTGCCACTGACCTGGCCAAATTTACTATACAGAGGGCATCAGTACTCCCTGGCTCCTTTCTTTATTAGTCATTTATTCTGTGCAAGTGTTACTCTTACAGTCTGTAGTATGACTTGTTGAAGGTTGATACAAAAACGCAGTACAAAAGGGATCACAAATTGATATTCGGTGCGTGTATGGTGGATCAACGAAATGACCTATATCACAAAGGCTGCAGATACTGTAAGTTCTGCTTCCTGTAAGTTCCTGGGTGTTTTCTCTTGTCTTGATCCTTGCCTGTTCTGATTATTCTTGTTTGCTGCCTGGACCGACCTTTTGTCTGATTCTGACTATTCCTGTTTGCTGCCTGGACCGACCTTTTGCCTGTATTGACCACCCTTCCGGTTTCCGTTTTTGATACCTCGCTGTCTGATTGTTGCTGACCCCGGCCTGACCTCTGACTACACTGTCTCGTTCCCCTTCTCCCTGCAACATGGTTCTGGTTCCCTTGCTTGCTCAGAACTCTCTCCTTGGGCCTCTCACTATAAGACCTGGCGGCATCCGAGTAGTGAAGGGCTCCTCCCGACGTGAAAGGCGGCTGTTAGAGGCAGAAGCGTGAGCTGAGACCGGGCCCTTGGAGCCAGTTCTGAGTTTTTGGGATACCGACCGTGACAGAAAAGCAATGAAAGGTGGAAAATTCATTGTTAAGGAATGGTTGCTGAGCTCTAGTCAGCAGATGTTGTCCAGAGCAAGTCACCACTTTGAACTGAGTTCTGTACTCAGTGTCGGGTTTTAACCCTTTCCCTGCCAAGCACTTAGCTCCTACGTGCTGGCATAAAAAGATGTTAAACGCAGAGCATGTAGGAGCTACGCTTTCTTTATCTTGCGCTCGTTCTCTGTGCTCGCTGCTTAATCCGAGTGCAGAGAATGGGCGCAAGGTAAAGAACCCCCTAGGGAACGAGCAGAGTGGGGTTACTAGTGCCCGCTGGGGCGCGATCGCCCAGGGGCCCCATAGAAAAAGCCAGCATGTAGCTCCTACCTGTCCGTTTTCTTCTGCTCTCCTTCTCCCTTCCTGTGCTTCCCCCTCTGCTCCCCCCCTTTCCTGTTCCACCCACTCACCAATTCTTCAGTGCAGCTGCTATGCCTGCGTAAGTGCCAGACACAAACACACAATCACACACTTATTAGACTAAAACACACTTATACTTACACTTATACACACACACATACATTTTTTGGGGGGTTTCACACATTCACATCACTTACAGCACTCACACTTACTTGCACACACACACATGCACACAAAACACATTTTGCCATGTGTAAACACACACTTATGTAATTTTGTAAAAAAAATTTTATCGCATAGTTTTTATTCTTGACTGAAAAAAAATGTTTTATTGCCATTGCGGATAGCGTATTCACTAACCACACTGTGCAATACCTTTTGTGTATTATTTTGGTGTTTTTATTACATTTTCTGTGATTTTGGTGCATTTTTAGTCATTTTATTGCATTTTTTAGCCATTTTATTGCATTTTCAGTTATGCATAGCTGTTGTTCGCTTGACTTTGTCTGTAAAACTAATTTGCCCAAGCTGCAATACTCAAACTGTGATTGTGACTGCAGATATCACTAGGAAAAAAAAACATTGATTTTAGGGTTTTTTTTGGATTTTAGTAATTTTATTGAATTTCATATTGTTCTTTGTTACTTGTCTTGCACATGGACATTTTGTCTGCTGTATTTCAATTTGGCTTCCTCTGACCCCACATAGTTTGGTAAATCTATGCATATTGGGCATCAAACTGTTCAATAGACCCCTGGCGTTCATATTTAGAGTGTTTTATGTTGGTACGTTATGAAATGTGGGGTACATAATGGGGCAAAATGCAAGCTTTGTGAGGATTTTCAGAAATGTCATAAAAAATTTTCTGTTTAGCATAGCTTTGTAGTTTGGTGGTTTACAGTAGAAAGATGTATTTACCCATTTTTGTTTTGTTAGAATGTGTATTTTTGAAAAATATATGGTTTTCTAGGGTCTCCATACTGTTAGGGGGTCTTATGGCACATAAAACACATACCGGGTGCAAAAACTGCACGAGCCTGAGTGTCATTTGTGAAAATTCATATGCACTATTTTTATTTGGGTGCCTCTGTATCCCACATAGTCTGGTAAATCTATGCATGTAGGGCATCAAACTGTTCAGTAGGCCCCTGGAGTTCATATTTAGAGTGTTTTATGTTGATACGTTACAAATTGTGGGAGTACATAATGAGGTAAAATGCAAGCTTTGTGACGATTTTCAGAAATGTCACAAAAACCGTTCTGTTTAGCATAGCTTTGTAGTTTGGTAGTTTGCAGAAGAAAGATGTATTTACCCATTTTTGTTCTGTCAGAATGTGTACTTTTGGAAAATGTATGGTTTTCTAGGTTCTTCATACTGTTAGGGGGTCTTATGGCACATAATACACATACTGGGTGCAAAAATTGCATGAGCCAGAGCGTCATATGTGAAAATTCATATGCACTATTTTTATTTGGGTGCCCCTGTAAACCACATAGTTTGTTAAATCTATGCATATAGGGCATCAAACTGTTCAGTAGGCCTCTGGTGTTTCTATTTGGGGTGATTTGCCTTTGTATGCAAGAGATTGTGTAAGATAAATGCGGCAAATTGCAACATTTTTAGGCGATTTTCTGAAATGTCATAAAACCACTAACTTTAGGAAAGTTTTGCAGATTGGTACTTTGGTATAGAAAGGACTCTTTACCCATGTTGGATTTGTCAGAATGTGTACTTTCCGAAAATATATGGTTTTCAGGGGTTACCCTACATTTCTGCAGTTTCTATCCCACATAAATCTGCCATGTGCTTGTGAATTAGGTAAAGGTAAGCCATGAAATTAGTGTGCACAAGGTATATTTTGGGGTCTCTAAGTGCCATGTGCTCTGATAAACCTATGTACAGTGGGCATCAAACTGTTCAGTAGACCTCTGGGGTTCATATTTAGGGTGTTTTATCTTGGTACCTAATGACCTATAGAAAATAAGATGCTGCATATTGGAAGTTTTGAGGTGATTTTTGGAAATGTCATAAAAATCGGCAATCTTAGGAAACCTTTGCGGCTAGGTACTTTGGAGTAGAAAGACATGGATACCCATTTTAGATTTCAGGGAATGTGTACTTTCCAAAAATATATAATTTTCTGGGGTAAGTGTACTTTTTACTAGCTTTATCCTACATAAAATGATGTAAATGTGTTGATTTTGCAGAAGCTGAAATGACAGCTCATATGGGGGTATGTTCACATTGGGGCCCCTACATGCCACATACTTAGGTAAACCTATACATATTGGGCATCAAACTGTTCAGTGGACCCCTGGCGTTCATATTTAGGGTGTTTTCTCTTGGTACCTAATGATATGTGGGACATAAGATACTATAGACTGGAAGCTTTGAAGCGATTTTTAAGAAATTTCACAAATTTTGATAAAACCAATAACTTTAGGAAAGCATTGAAACTTGGTAGTTTGGAGTAGACAGACAGTTCTACCTATTCTGGATTCCCCAAAATCTGTTATTTCTAAAAATTTATAATTTTCTGGGATAAACCTTCTGTTAGTGGAATTTTTGGCCTTGAAATCTAAAGTATGCAGCTTTCTGGAGCAGTGCTTTGGAAATTTGGTAGGGTACTGCTGGGAGTTTTTGACCTATACAAGTGAGAAATCTCCATAAAACTATATATATTTGGTATTGGCACGTTCAGGAGACATGGGACTTTCAAATCAGTTGTATTTTCATGCATAAAATAATTTTTGTTTCTGGTGTATGTGTTTATATTATGGAAAAGTAATTTTTTTTTTCATTTTTTAGACATTTAGAAGACTATATCTTGTTACAGAATTGGAATTACACAAAAATTCCACCATATTTTGAAAGCTTAGGTTGTCCTGAAAAAAACGATATATAGTTTTCCTGGGTAAACTAAAAGTCCGTCCAAGGAAAGGCCCCTAAAGTGAAACAGTGCAAAATGTTCAAAAACTGTCTGGCAGTAGAAGTTCCACTTTGTCCAAAACGGCTGGCAGTGAAAGGGTTAAAGGCTGTTGTTGCTACCGCATACTAATGCGTTTATCAGTGATGTCACAATGTTGTTGCTATGGTGATCACACAAGAGAAGATAAGCAAACTGATCTTATCAGTGTTGCCATGGTGACTGCATACTAATGCGCTTTTGTTTACTTGCGGTTGCTATGCTGATCATACAATAGAATATAAGCAAGCTGATCTTATCAGTGTTACCATGGTGACTGCATGCTAATGAGCTTTTGTTTACTTGCTTGTTGTTGTTTACTTGCGGTTGCTATGGTGATCACACTATAGAGCTAAACAACAAACTAATCTGTTTACTAGTATAGGATTGTCTTTAACCCTTTCACTACCAGAAAATTTGGTGTTGCTGGACAGTTTTTGAACATTTTGTGATCTTTTACTTTAGGGGCATTTTATGGGGGCAATTTTAGTTTATCAGAGAAATCTATATATCATTTGCAGGGTAACCTAAGCTTTCAAAACATGATGGAACTTTTGCAATTCCATAACAGGATATTGGTTACTACAATACCAAATATATATTTTTTCTATAATATAAAACATACATCAGAAACATATTTTATGCACAAAAATACAACAGATTTGGAAAGTCCCATGTCTCCCAAAATGTCAATACAAAATTTGTATCGTTTTATAGAAATTTTATGGGTCAAAAACTCCCAGCGCCACAATACCAAATTTTCAAAGCATCTCTCCAGAAATCAGTGTTCTTTAGATTAATGGCCAAAAATTCCTCTAACATTAGCTCTACCCCAGGAAACCTTTTTTTTGTATAGTAACACGTTCTGTAATCCATTCCTCAAGTTAGTGGTTTTTAATAACAATTTCTGAAAATTAAAAAAAAAATAACCTTAAAACTCCTACTCTGCATCATCTTTTCCATCAAGATAAAGCACCCAATCACCAGGGGTCGGCTGAACAGTTTGATGGCCAATGTTTATAGGTTTCCCTAAGGACCATATATACTCGAGTATAAGCCGAGGTACCTAATTTTACCTAAGAAAACTGGAAAAACGTATTGACTCGAGTATAAGCCTAGGGTGGGAAATGCAACCGCTACTGCTAAGTTTCAATAATCAAATAAATAACAGATAAATAAATAACTTTAGGGAAAGAAAAATGCTACAGCAGCAGACAAAAGCAAGTTTGGGAAGGCTAAGGAAGCTGCCATACTAATTATCAAGTACTTGGACCCCAGTGTACAAGTCCCACCACAGTACTACAATAGTAGTTAAGTTACAAGGGCAAAATAATTCTTGATGCTGGACTTAATACAAATGTATTTTTTGTAAATAACAAGTTATTATTACTTAATCTGGCTCGTTGTGCAGATGGATGTGCAGATGTAACGCGCTCGTTGCGCGCACCCACCCTCCCTCCACTTGTGTCCGTGCATACACCTTAAATTGTTAAATAAGAATTTCATTTTAAAAAGAATGATTTTTCTTTTTTTAATGTGCCTTTGTTGATTAAATAATACTTCTATTTTGCTTTTACCCAAAGATTTTACCCATTGGACCTTATAATACTGGGGGCCCAAAACAAACACACCGTTTGGATTTCACAAACTAGCAGGATTGTTTACATTACCTAGTTACCAACACCTACAGACGGGCACACTAATATGCAAGAGATGGACTGCTTTTGCACATGCGTATGGCCTGCATTCTGAGCAGACATTTCCTCTCGCTGTAGGACAGCGTATGTGCAGAATGTATTGTTTATTTAAACTTACTTGCGCTCTGTTCAGATCTTGTGGGTGTCCTTGCCAATCATTACCAGAAGATGTAATGCACATAGTGCCAATGCATGGAAAGGTTAATGTCCAACATACTCGCCAACGAATGAAGTAACATGCACGCGTTTACAAGCGCACACGCAGGCACCAACGTACGGGCGAGCGCGAGCATTCGCCGGCACACGGGCCGCACACACATGCGCCGACGGACGGGTGCGCGCGCGCGCATTCGCCAACGCACAGACGTACGCACACCCGTCCACAGGGGGAGGGGAGAGCGAGCGCATTACAGTGCGTCGGCAGGACGGACACAAGTGGAGGTAGGTAGGTAGGGGGGAGGTATACTCGAGTATACTCGAGTATACATTTTTTGTGCTCAAAAACTCGGCTTATACTCAAGTATACACGGTATGTGGCAGGTAGGGGTCCCAAAATGAAAATACATACCACAGGGGATCTATCATTTCTGTCATGTCAGCTACCGCAAAATCTACACATTTACTGCATTTTATGTAAGGAAAAGCCATAAAAGTATATATCAGTGATAAGCGAATCGATACCATTTCACTTCACTGCAAATTTAATGAAACTGCTGAAATATTTGTGAAATGCATTGAAGTCAATCTGTGTTTATTCCTGACTTTTTTTTTTTTTTTTACTCATGCAACTTTTTTTACATGGGACTTTTTTTTCTCACTTCAAATGCACTGAAGTGGATTTTTTTGTATCGTTTTACTCCCTTTTTTTCTGTAAATTTATAATCCCAGCGATTTTTTACCAAATTCTGTTTGAACTATATTCTTGCTGCTTATAACATTTTGCTGTAAATCTTTATTCCATAAAGAGGTATTTTTATTATGTTGGGTTGAGAAACCCCAACATACTGTTCTTTGACTTCAGCTTATTCTTCCGCTTTTTCTTCTTCTTCTTAGAGCCCCCCATTTTCTGAACGCTACTCCTCCTACAGTTTTAGGGGTAAAACATCCAAACTCTCCACACTTCTTTGCCCTATAGCAGAGCAGGTTGCTTGTGCTTTTCTAAGCGATCCAGCCCCCCGTCTTTATGTGGCGCCGCTCCGAACACCCCAATTTTTCTATTGACTTTGACAGGGAAGATTTTCAAACTGCTGCCACTCTTACAGCTTTGAAGCTACACTCCCCAAACTGGAATAACAAAATAATGGGGTCACCCCAAATAAAACAGAGACATTTGTTGGATGACCCAAAGTGGGAGGGGCCAACAACAGCCAATCAAATTTCACCTATTGACTTTAATGGGGAAATTGAAACTGCTGCCAGTCTTACAGCTTTGAGGCTACACTCCCCAAACTTGAATCACATAGTCATGGGGTCAGCCTGAATGATAATATGCTGATTGTTGGATGCCCAAATGTGGGCGGAGCTTTGAACAGCCAATCAGATTTTACTTATTGACTCTCACAGTAATAACACTGGGGTTCCCAAACTTTGCAGGGTTAGGCACCAGGTAACTGCAGTTCAAGGTTAGAAAAAGTGGGCTGAGCCACCAACAGCCAATCAGATTTTACCTGTTGAATTTTAACATGCTGCCATTCTCACAGTATTAACCCCAGGGTCCCCAAACTTTTCACAGTTAGTCACTAGGGGTTTTGAAAAAGTGGGTTGAGCCACCAACAGCCAATCAGATTTTACCTATTGAATTTTAATGGTTTGATGTCAGGGTTCCTGCGTGACTTCGTACTCAAGGTTAGAAAATGTGGGCGGGGCCGCCAAAAGCTAATCACATTTTGTTCATTGTTTTCTGCGGGGAAAACTGCTGCCATTCTCACATGTTTAATGTCAGGGTCCCTAAACTTTGCACAGCTTGTCACTGGGTGACTATGTTCCAAGTTTAGAAAAGTGGGCAGGGCTAACAACAGCCAATCAGATGATTTCACCTATAGACTTCATATGTTTAAACTTAAACTGCTACCATTCTTTATAAGGTTCCCAAACTTTGCAGAGCTAGTCACCAGGTAACTGCGGTTCAGAGTTAGAAAAAGTGGGTGGAGCCACCAACAGCCAATCAGCTTACAACTATTGATTTTCAATGGGGAAATTTAACCTGCTGCCATTCTCACAGTATTAACACCAGGGTCACTAGGGGACTGCATTTTTAGGTTTTAAAAAGTGGGGGGGCCAATCAGACTTCACCTACTGAATTTGTTTGGTTTAAATTTAAAATGCTGACTTTTATTATAATGAAGCCAAAATGACATAATAATCAAAATATTAAGCCAGATATAGCATTTGTAATAAACATTGGCATTGCTGAATTCTTTTGCATCTGTAATTAAAGTAGAACTAAACCTTAAAAATGCACTTGGCTAAAAATGGCATTTTTATATACTGAACTTATTGCACCAGCCTAAAGTTTCAGTATCTCAATAACAGCAATGATCTAGGACATTTCACACTTGTCACTGGAGCTCCCCATCTTGGAAAGAGTCAGCAACACTCACATGCTCAGTGGGCTCTGGGCAGCAGTTGAGATGCTAAGCTTGGGAGTTGTTGCAAATTATCAACCAGAAAATGAGGTTGGCCTGATGCTACAGGGATGATTATTACATTTTGAAAATATAGTAGACTGATCATTTTCCAACATGAGAAAAATGGATCTATGGAAATAAGTACTTTTTAAATAAATTATCTGAAAACCGGATCCCTGGAGTAACAGAAATCTTGACACTATTTAGCTGCGTATGCAGTATTATATCAATACAAATATTACTGCATGCAATGATATTATCTCTTTAACTGTGCTTATCTTCTAAGCTGCAGAACTGTAGAGAAAAAGTGATTCTGACTTTTTGCATTATGCATTTAAAAAAATAATTTACACATATCAGCTTGAGTTAAATTCTAAACAGTATAAAGTAATGGGATTTTTCTAATATCACAGAGTCTTTATAGTGCAAAGCAGAGATATGTTACATTCTGCTGATAACTGATGGAACCATATTCAAGAAAGGAAAAACTTTCAATCCACATATGTGAAATTGCGTAGAAACAGAATCTTTAATATACGAATGCATATTATTTTTGTTTTGCTTTCTTTAATGTTTGCCTTTTTATACAATATAAGCAATGGACACTAATATCAGCTAGACCATCCACTGGGGTTGCCAACTGGCCTGTATTTTACTGGTCCAGTCCTATTTATTATATAGGCACCCAATGGTTATTGCCTAGTGCAGCAGATTTAGGGGGGGTAACACCAATGTGCGTCATCAGTCTGTTCTTATGAATCACACTGTGTGTAACTATTGATGTAGGGGAACCCTGGAGCTACCGCCACCAGTAGATCCTGAGTTCCAGAGCAGCCTGTGTCAATAGATGCAGCTGCATTTTGCACACTGCACTTGCACACATGACCCTCTTTTTCCTTTTATTATTCAAAAAAACTGTTTAAGGTTGAAGGATCCATTTAAGCTGTTGTCCTATAGTTTTTTCAGCATGAGCTCAATGAAAAGTGCTTTTGCTGAACATACTTTTTGCCTAATGTTTTAATTAAGAAATATCTATGGTTCCTGTTATTTTTGGCACTAAACAAGACTATAAAGCTAGTTTCACTTAAGTACTTCCTGCAACATCCTGATCCCAACAAAGGTCCTTATAAAACAAATTAGCAGTCCACTGAGAAATCCCTGATAATGAGCTGCTTAAAGAATAAGTAAACCTTTTTTTTCTATCAGTAAAATTACTATAAACAGCGTCCAGAATTACCTACCTTTGTCCCAGCATTCTGTCTGACCAAGTTGATTGTTTCCTTTGCTTCCTTGTGCAGAGTGAAGCCCGGCCCCCACTTCCTGTTCAGTTCTCTCATCATTTCGACTAATGTAGTCGAAGTGGAGAGCCTTCTGTGCATGCCTGGAGCCAGCAGGAGCCAGTCTGTGCATGAGCAGGTTTTTGTTTTTTTTTTTGATGAGGGAACTGAACAGGAAGTGGGGGCGGGGCTTCACTTTGCACAAGGAAGCAAAGGAAACGAGCAGGAGAGTTCAACTTCTAACTAAGGATCCCAACTTTAAAATTAGTGCTTGATAATGGCAAAAAAATAGGAAAAACATGGATTTTTCAAAACTAAGACAATATATGTTTACATCTAAACAATTATTTATTGTGCTCATTTTTAGAAAGGTGCTTTTTCGGTACATAGTGCCTTAAAGCAGTATTGCTTGATATTATTTTTTTCCCTCCACTAGAGGGCCCGTGGAATCCTGCTTTGTTTGGGAACACCATAGGGGTTAATTCACTAAAGGTCGATAAGTTTTATCGCACGCTTTTTTGTGTTAAAATAGATGCGAAAATTAACGTGCGATTCACTACAGTATTACCGCATGCATAAAGTCGCATATTGCATGCGGTAATTTACGCGCAACCGCATGCGTTAATTTTAAAGCATGCGTTAATTTGCGCGCTGAAATAACACTAACGCATGATTCACAAACACGTAGAAGCGCTAAATATCGCATTAGTCTATGCGAAAATTAACACCTACTTGAGGCAGGCGGTAATTATAGAAAAGTACAGTTAATGAGCTTTTGGCAATAAAATGGACTTTGTAGTGTGATTTATTCAAGTCTGTGTTGGCCCTAGAGTGATGCAGCCTCCAGTTTGCAGGGAAATGGTCATTTTCAGTACAGTAATTTTCCAAAAGTAATCGTATGGCTAACAAGGCGTGCGTTTTTTCGCACGCGGCAAATATTTGTACGCGGTGCGTTGATTAGCGCTCGTTCCGTCAAATACCGCATGAAAATAGTCTTCGCGACTAAAATAACGCAAGCAGCATCCCGCGTAAATTAACGCAAGTATGCTTTTAGTGAATCGTGAAGACGCGAAAAATTAGATGCCATAAAATTTTTACCGCATGATAACACACGTTTTAATGCACTTTAGTGAATCGGCCCTCTGGTTTCTTGTTCATTTTTCTCGCTACCGAGACTGCAAGATACATTTTTTCTAGCACCAAAATCCTAAACTATACTAACTACCCAGATGTTTCATTGCAGTGTAATACAAATCAGTCAAAATGACATAGTAACCTGTCTACAGGCCAAAAATATTGGTACCTATGCACTTTTCCCTATTAAGATTGCAATTTCTTATTGCATTCAGAACATAATATATCAGATCTGAAAAAAATTACATTGATAAAATGGTTCAACCCTTAGACTTTATATTGGTAGCCAGCATTTGGAAATCAGGCTCTTCCTATAGCCACAAATAAGCATTCTACTGTCCTCTACTTACAGTTCAAGTCATTTTTATTTTGCAAAGCACCAGCAAAGCTCCTCTTTGTAGAGATGGTGATATTTTCTTTGAAGTATTCTTTACCATGCGCTTTCCCAAAAGACTCTAATTCCACCTCCTCTGTCCACATAACATTCAGGTGTGTTTTAAAACTGTTATAACTTGTGTGTCAAGGTCAATTTGATCTGACTGATCTATGAATAGCTACTTGTCACGGCTAGAAACACATAGAGACAGTTATCAGTAAATGATCAGTATTGTCTGTTTTAGTAGCTGTGATACAGGTAAGTAGCTACTACTAGTAGCTCTGTATGTCTTCACCCTTAAATATATAGTGCCCTCAACACTTTTGCTTAAGGCAAATTAGCAGTTCCCATATAGTAGATACTAACCCAAGATCGCAAGGTAGGGGTCACCTGCCTATGGTTCAGTCAGATACAGCACAGTGTTGAGTTACTTGGCATACACATTCACCATAATAGAGATGATTCTGGCACTCCACAACTATGTCTGTAAACTCCTGGTCACCTTGCAGCTTTATGGGTAATTGGTCTCTCTCGTTATGGAGTATGAGCACAAGCGTCAGCTCTTCCTGCATCCCTGAAGGATCTCTGTTCCAAGATGGTGCTGGGGCCAGGGTCAACATCTTTCCTAGATCACCTTGAATATTTCTAAGGCTTCCCATTCCCATGCCAATTAATATGCTTTGTGAACTTATATAAACCCATTAACAAGGTTCAACTCTGCTTAATATAAACACCTCCCCCTGCCTATGGATAGCAAACATATATAGTAGTAATTAAACATATGCTAATATAACTGCAAGAGTAGCACAAACTAGGGTCACAAATATATTGTACATAATACACATATCATCACCTTCATTCTAAGCTTAAACTAAAGAAGTTATAAAAAGGTGCACCACATCTTTTATGTTTAATACCTGACACAAAGTAATTTGCAGTGACAAATCTGTCAGTTATAGCTTGTCATCAAGAAGTAATAATTTTATATACCTTTCACCCTGCTAATGTAAGTAATTGTGTTACAGATTGCCATGGGGATTGCAAATCAATGCAGATCTACACATGCCTAATTCCCTGCCTACAAGATTGTGGTCAAGGCTTTCTATGTAGGATTTACCTTGAAACTGGTTATCAGCCTAGTATAGCTGAATGGTAAACCAATGACAAAGCTGGTTCAGCACAAACCTGAAGAGTTTTCAGTTTTACATTGTTATAAGTGGTTGCAGCACTTGTATCTTATTTACTTTAATTTGTTTATTAAATTGCAAGCCATATTTATATTCATGAGCTGCATGTTTATTATGGTAATGGACTACTTCTTAGAACAGAGTAGACATTTTGCATCGGCTAGTAACAGAGGCTGCTCTGCTTTTGTCTGCTGTTTTCCTGCTTCTTATAACTAATCGATATATTAAATTTAGCTTCAGCCTGATTAGATTAAATAAGCACATTGAACTGATTCTAAGCTAAAATCAACTACAGCTCAATGAAACTTCTACTCAATACAAAAAGAAAAGGGATTAATACAAGGGTCTTTTCATGTTTTCAATATTTGTGATCCTTTGATAAAATGTTCTTTTGCAAGGAAAATCACATTGACATGTTGAAGCATAGCGTAGGATTTATCTATCTTGTAAAATGTTGTGTAAATGATTTTTATTGAACTTTAGAATTAATTTTATTCTTATTAAAATGGTGACTATAGGTGTGATTCACTTGCTTGGCTAAAGTGTATAGATAGATGGCTGACAGATATGTAGTTGTCAGAATTCATTTATGTTAATGTTGTTAATTTGTATTAATAACAATAAAGCGAGAAGAGGCAATCATGTAAACCCTGGCTGTGTTGTATTGAAGCAAGCTAGGCCTTGGAAGAAAATGCTGCTTTTTTCCTCTCCACTGTGTAATGACAAGCGGCGGGGGCAATGACAAAGCAGCGTGACTAGGGGCATCCAAGAGAGGCTCCTGCCTGGCACTCCTGTATCGTTGTGCCCTAGGCTGCTGCCTCTTCTGCCTACCCCTAGTTCCAGCCCTGCTGGGGTAACCCAAACCTTGGTGAGGAGCAGGGATTCTGTAAATGAGACATAGATACTGGATAGTAGATTTCTGTTTACCACACTCTTGAAGCTGTGAGCTAGAGCTAGGTCAGTTAGCTAGAACACAATCATCACCACAAGGACTGATAGACTGGCAGTGGCTCCTCCAGGCAATACTTACTCTGTCATATAGCATGGGTGATAGAAGGGATTTCACTCTGCCCCCCACTACTGGTTATTTAGATTCATGGAAAGACCTTATCTTGAATGCAGAGAGGTGTTTTTGGCATCAACAAGTAGAACGAATATTATCAACATTTTAAAAGTTTAAAAATGTTATTGCCTACAAATGAGTTAATATCAGTATCAAAACCCAATGAATTTGCAACATGCTTTAAATTAGTTGCTGCTTAGCCACTGGGCATTAGGATTTTAGAATCAGGATTGTTTAGTTTTGAATAAGTGGACATCCATCCCTGGGTTACAAGCTACATGGCATGAAACAAATTGTGATATCAAATCAAGGCATTATTATTGCCTATATTAATAACAGTAAACAAAATCCATGGTGTCCCATGGGGATGCATGACATTCATGCACAAGCTGAATCACATAATCCCCAGTCATTGCCTGGGGAGAACAGCAGGGGGCACTCAGAAAACATTGAGCAATATTAGCAGTATAAGTACTGATATATGTAAATGTACATGTAAATGTCTAAAGTGCACTGTGATAGAACTGTGATAGCTGCTATATATGTATCCTATATGGCCCCCTATGCTGAATTCTTGATGGCTGCTGCAGGTGCACATAGTAAATAACACTGCAAACCATTAATACCTTACTTTCAATGTTTCAATGTTTAGTCCATTTTCAGCAGGACAAGACATAGACTTAAAAGACTTCAACACATTTAATACGTTATTTCTTAAGGCTAGCATGCCGTGTTGTGCACCCAAACCTTTGTAAAATGAATTTAATTTGTATTTTATAATCCTTATGTTCATCTTCTTATGTACACCTCTAAAATAATAAACTATAATTATAAACTATCACTATGGGTTGAAAATTCACAATGAAAAAGAAGTGGACAACAGATAAATAAACCTGGTTTTACTTATATTTTCCTACAGTTTCAGCTGAAGGTCGGTGTCATTGTTGTTCTTCAGCGCAGTCAAGTTATCTGTTCATGTTCCTGTAAAAATCGTTTGCTTGTCTGCAGAATGGGTCACGAGAGAAGGTCGTTGTGGAAAATGAAAAGATAATGCAGTCAGTACTTTAATTGCTTAAGGCACATTTAGGCATCTGGGATCACATCATTATATCATTCTGCAAAAGAAAAAATATTTGCAAAAAACAACATAAATATTGAAATTTATAACAGCTGATTCCAGCACGAGCAAGAGATTTGAAATACGCTGAAATAGCACTTTGGGTAGATTTGTATACTATGACAGTTTTGTTCTGCATCACTCTATGCCAGTAGGAGTTTTTACTGAGAATATGCCTCCCTATTGTTTGTTTCATTCAGGAAGAATTTAAGGAGGGACAGAATCAGACTGGGACCCCAGGGGCCCACCAGAAAATCTTACACCATGGGCCCGCTCTCCAAACTTTTTTTCACCAAGTCCTTTCCTAGTCTCTATATTTTTCTATATTTTCTATCTTTACATACTATAATCTATTCTTCTATATATTTAATTGCTTTGTTCCCATAAAAAAATAAGTAATGACCATGAATTAGGCCAAATGGCTAGAAGCAGGAGGGCCCACTGACACCTGGGCCCACTGGGAATTTTCCTGCTATCCCTGTGAGCCAGTCTGACACTGAGGGGGGATACAAAACTTCCATAAAACACCCCTTAGGATTTCCTCACATCTCCATTCCCTTTAGACCAATGGTGGAACATACATGAGAAGCACCCAATGCAGAAATGTTTGGGGATCCCTGTTTTTATACAAAAATAACCAGAAATGATAAATAGTTCAGCTTGAGAGTACCCAAGTGCAACTGCACCTACTGCTACCAGTGGTAAACAGAATGCACTTAATCTGTACAGAAATGGATATATAAACAAAAAGCACAGTAACCATTGCACTAAAATTCTGTGCAGTTACATTTGTGGCTGGTGCATGTCCCCTTTATACCAACTCCTTTTTATAGTAACATAGTAAGTTACTATTTATCACGTTCAACCCTAATGCCTATATATAACCTGCCTAACTGCTAGTTGATCCAGAGGAAGGCAAAAAACCCCATCTGAAGCCTCTCTACCTTGCCTCAGAGGGGGAAAAATTTCTTCCTGACTTCAAGATGGCAATCGGACCAGTCCCTGGATCAATTTGTACTAAGAGCTATCTGCCATAACCCTGTATTCCCTCACTTGCTACACAGCCATCCAGCCCCTTCTTGTATTTAATGTATAAGCCATTAGAGTCTAATACTTTTTGATACCAAACTAACATGTTTTTATACACTTTTGTATGTTCTGTTTGTGTCAAACATCTAAGAAGATACTCCAGCATCCAGAAAGCAACAATGTAGAAAAATCGAATAACATTTAGCAATACAAACAATTAGAAAAAGCGTTGCCTGTCATTTCATTTTGCAACCAACAGAGCAGCCATTAACATGAATACAAGTTAGCAGGGTCTTCCCACTCCCTTGTGCATGGAAAAAGGCATTTGGAGACATCTGTATGTAATATTGGAATCTAGTCCAACACTGGTCCTTGCTCACAGTTGCACCTTGTTTTCTATATTTTTACATGGATCACCTCAAGATAATTTATGAAATGCTGTTCAATAAACTAGCACAGTAGTTCACTAGCTTTACTTTTCTCTTTTTAAAAGTATTCAACCACCTTCAGAAAATCCAATGCTTTGGGAATGGAGAACTTTATTAACTATATGTGGCACAGCTCCTAGCCCAAAACAATTCTGATTATACTGAGCAATTTTAAATGGTCTGGAACAACTCTTGCTTCAGGAAAAGTCTCAAATGGTACAAGAAGTTGATGAATAGAAAATATTTCAAAATTGCATGATTTTTGTCTAGCAAAGTCTAATACCCCCATCACTTAAGCTGAGCTCAGTTGCTGTCTGTGCATGTTTGGATATTTATAAAGATGTAGCTTTATACAGGAATTCTTTTCAGTGATTGTTTACAGATTATTCAAGTTACCTTGACACAGTCTCCAATTTTAAGCACAATCGCCATGTTTTTTCCCAAAATGCAACATTCCCCTAGAACATTTTCCCCTAGAATTCCATGCATCATTGCAAACAAAAACAGGTGATTGTCTTGACACTTGAATTGTGCTGCACCTATCGCAGTTGCATCCAAGTCACCAAAATGGATTAAACTGCATTTGGTTCGCAAATAGGGCTTAATTTCTGATGTTTGGCTCGATAATGACATTTCTGCCGTATTCTTTTGGAGCAAGTGTGCTGAGTCAAAAGGTGGCAGTAGCTTTAGGGTTCCCATCTATGAAAGTTTGAAGGTCACATTTTGATGCAAGTACCTTTAATTAAATTGGTTTTCATAATAAGCCCTATAGTGTGAGCAGGGATGGCCAAATGAATGAACATATGCAAAATGGTTTGTCCTTTCCATTCAAATCTATCTTAGTTTTTATAATTGCTCATTTAGGAAACATGCTGATGTAAAATGAGTTTGACTAATAAGGCAGCTGCTCCTTATAATTCCCTTGTCTTGCATTATGTTAGTGGGTTTGCTTGTAATTAGGCGATTATACAAATCTAAGTTCCTGTAATTAGGACCCTACATTGCATTTGTGCAGCATTATTTGTACTTTCACCATCTATTTTACAGTTTTACAGATAATGTTTAATGCTTTACAAATAAATGACGATAGTGATATGTATACTAGCTCATGGCCATGATTCTTGTGTATTCTATTAACAAGAAATGGCTTAGAGATGTCCATTAATGTGAGCTATTTACAACAGAGTACACGTTGGGTTTGTAATAGAGTACTTCAGTGTTAAAAATAAAGCTACAAATCTCCCATAAAATTCTGCCAGGGTTTATTCTTTAGGGTTTTTGTCCTTAGCTGGTTTAAAGATTCGGAAGTTTCCCCACTGATAACCTTACCTCTATGCAAGTTGTTTTTCTGTGCCACCCATGTTCAGTATGATAGAGACTGCAAATTACCTGACTTACTTAGAAATACAGAACCTCAATGTTGGCATGCTAGTACGTGTCAGCACCGTAAATTCTCCAATTTTCTGTATGGCATGGACGGGGTTCAGCTTCCTAAAATGTTTCCATGCATTGTAATGACTTACCCCAGCTCTGAGCATGTAAACATTTTTTGGATGAAATTTTTTTTTTCATAGATACATTTTATTAGTTTCCAAAACATACGACAAAAAATAAACAAGAAAACACACACACACACATTGGGAAGGGGTAGACAATTTCTCTATGTACTGTTTGATGCATATACAAAGATAATGATGTATAATGTTGATGAGGTGAGTTACCTTGTTACATACATCTATACATTGTTACAGCTCATTCATAATAAAGAGTACAAGTTTTGTCTATTGGTATCATTCTATATGTTGTCCCTCAGTTATATGTATGTTATTGTGTACCATTTGCTCCCAGACCTGCCTCCCACCAGACACTTCACAACTATCAAAGGGGGGTCCCCTTATTTTTATAAGTGGTAGGGTTTGGTTAAATAGGGATATCCATTTTTGTACTGTTGGGGGATTAAGTCCTAACCATGATTTGGCAATAAGCTTTCTGGCATAGAAAAGAAGAGGCCTGTATCGCTACCTGGCCTGACTAATGGAAACTAATTCTTCTACTATTGTGAAGATGCAAACTTGAGGGGGTCAGTATGTTTGAGAGATGTAGTTTTCCATAGGAGTTATTTTGAGGGCCAGAAAGGTCTGTAAACCAAAAAGATTACATATAATTTAGATTTGTATTATTTTGTTGTTACTTATCTTGAACTATTTATTTAAAATTATCTCATTCAAACCAGTGACTGGTTGATTGGATAAAAGGGACTCTAGTAATCCAATAGAAGTTTAGGAGTTGTCACCTGGGGCGCTTTATCCCAGGACGGAAAACCTCTGCTACAGGTGATGAAGTACCCGGCAATACCTGCCTGTTTACATACAGTAAGTTGGAATCACCGCATGTCAAACACATTACATGTGGTGATTCCAACTAATGTGAAGGGGCAGGTATTGTTGGGCACGTTATCACCCACATTAGAGCAGATTTCTCAGTGGGCTATGAAATGCCCCACGTGACAGGGCCCTTATGGTGAACTGCTCTTTATGTTTCTAGAATTGGCAGAAAAGCATCTGTTATGCAGAACGCTTGGAACCTGGGTTTTCCAGATAAGGTTTTTTTTGCATAACCATACCTTAGGTCTGCTAAAAAACATTTTAACAAAACCAATGAAATAGTTTTTCACTCATAAAAATATATGCAGAAAGCACAAGATTTATTATTACAGAGAAAGGCAATCATTTAAAGAAAATGTGGGTTATTAACTCAAAAATAGACTTTATGAGAGATAGCTTTCCTGTAATTCAGAGATTTCTGTATATTGGATTTTCAGATGAGATCCCATACCTGGGAAATGCAGTTGGTTAGGTGTATAGAGTGAAACTCTGGCTTATATATGTTTATACAAAGTATGATAACTTCTGTTTGCAGATGAGAGTTGTATTAGCAGATGGGAGTGCAGAGGGGATTCTTTATGTTTTGTATTTGTACATATTTTCCATCAGTACAAATGCCTGAAAGAGCACAGGAAAGGAATAATTTAATAAGACAATGTCTGGTTGAAACCATTTCATAGCAGCTTGACAATGCCCTGAGCATGTGACTGCACATTCTAGCACAACTGCAGCTCACTAAGAAGAAATAATGTGACCTCTCTGCATTAAAGGGGTCAGAGACCCTTTGTTACTTGTTCTTCTCTTCCCTTGGCATGTGATAGCTGAAACCCAGAAGAATGTAGTCAGGAAGATGGTATTATTTCTGCTTCTTTATTAACACGATGTGTTCACCCTCTTAAATGCTTCATATTTATTCCCTTTGATGATCTTTTAACTCTTTACTCCGTGAAACCTGTTAAAGGAAATTCCCTTTCTTTTATATTTGTGTCTTACAGAAGAATATTTTATTACAGTAGTATATTCAAAAAATAATATACAGATACTATATGTGGCTTTATTCAACTGTAAATGTAGTGTATCTTCCAAAACTGTGCATATAACTAGTCTAAAACTCACTAAGGCTCATTTATGTAAGCAATCACATTCGTTAAAGGTATTTGTGTCAAAATACACTTTTTGCATTTCTGTATAGTTGCACTCAGGACTGCAAAGTCCTTCCTGTCATCTGTTCCAAATGGAGTGCTATTTCACCTATTGACCCAGGGAAACCCTGGAGCTACCGCCACCTACTGACCACCCTCTACACCCTGGTTTAATAGCACAGCAAACTTGAGCCGAATGAATAGGTCTCATAGGTGACTAGCTTGCTGAACACCTGAAATAACTCCAGACAGACTTTGAAAATATTCGGGGCAACTGTTCCCAATTAGCACATTAAGAAATGCACGTGAAGTTGCTTCTATTTTGGAAAATCAAACATAAGTGTAGGAGGCACAGTGCAACTGCGCCAAAGAAATTGCCAATTTTCTTTCAAAATGACCCTGGGATTGTGGGCAAAATGCTGCATTGTCAGAAAAAACATGGAGATTGCGCTCAATATTACACTTTGTACAATGTTTCTACGTAAATGAATGTACCCTACTGCCACAACGAGAAACAAATAAGTCTATATTCGTACTAAAAAACTGCACTGACAACACCAATGAAAAAATTAATGTAAAAACCCTTTACTGCATACCCACAGTTAGAAAGTCTATAGGACCACATATTGAGAATTTCTCTGTTCGCCAGTGTGTAGAAGATGGAGCTAAACTGACTGTATGCAGCGTTGTGGCAGACAGATAACAAATTTGAGTGTTAGAACTAAGTGCCAGAAAGTTGCTGCTTAAGCTAATGCGGATTGATTTAATGGATGCAAGAATAGTTGTACCTATGTACAAATCAGTTTTTATTAATGATACCTATATCTTAAGTATTGGCTTCACTGTACCCAGAGTACGAGGCCCATTGGGATACTGTTATTAAGGCTTGGATACTGTTCAGAGAAGTGCAGCTTGATTAACAGAAAGAATGCAATATACAGTGTACAAAAACACATTTGTGGTTTCCTAATTAAATGTAAATCAGTTCAGAAATAGATCTGCCCATGTCATATGAGCATCAATGACTGACCACCAGAGGCAGGCCAGGCTAGACCTGGCTAGACCAAAGAAGGGAGTTTTAAACCTCAAAAACCACGTGTTTTCCTGTTTGTTGTGCAGGTAACAGTGCATCTTTCTTACCTATTGCTAAACACTACCTTGTCTTGCTAGATTTGGATAGCAACTTTTTCTGACATACCAGCAAATATTAAAAAAGGAACCATCAGCTGGTGCTATAAAATTATCATTGAGTTATTTGTCAAAGGTTAGCTATAATTTGTGCTATTTATTTTAAATGTTTAGTTTGCCATTGAGTAAAGTCATTAGGGTTCATTTACAAATGCTCAGCACAGTTGTGGTTGTGAAAAGTTTGCAAAAAGTCGATGTGTGAATATATTGCATTCGGGTACTTGAGTGACTCTAGAATAGTTGCACTGCTGTTTCTGTCCTGCCTCATCTTGTGAATTTAGCGCAGCACGTCTATTGATCCAGGGGAACCCTGGAGCTAGCACCACCCTGGTACCAATATGGTATAAGCTACAGGGTTCCCCCAGCAGCAAACTTGCGCCTAAAGAATCAGGCACAGACAACATTATTGACAATTGCATCTGGTGCATCGCCACTTTACCACAATTATGCTGGAATTGTGAGAAAAAATGCTTCACTGTAGGTAAAAAACATTGTGACTTTCATTTAAAATTGCACTTTGCACACTGTGATTGCTGTCATAAACAACCCATAGGGGCATGGAGTGCATTAACTAAGCAGGAGATCCACAATGTGCAACACACCCATTAGATTAGATGCTCCAAAACACTTGTCTGTAATGGGCAAGTAAGGAGTCTGGAAGGTCAGCTATGGTAGTGAAGTTTTAAATCCAATAAAATGAGTGTATTTAGACAGATAGTAGGATGGGGCAAACCCTTGCTGTTGTAGGAGCCTGAGTACAGTAAATCTGAGCTACTGTGTTATAAAATTGAATATTCCTATGGCACATACATTTGCCCAGTCTCTTAAAAAAACAGTTCTTAAAGCAAATCTAAACCCCCAGGGTCAGACTGGCCAGGATACCAGGAAAACTCCCGGTGGGACCAGGTGTAAGTGGGCCCTCTTGCTCCTGAACATTTGGCCTGTTTCATGGTCATTCCCTATTTCTAAATGAAAAGAAAGAGGAGAAATAGATGGAAGAATAGATGCTAGCATGTAAATAAAAGAGACTAGAAGAATTAAAAGGTTGAGTGAAGAAAGGAGGAAAAATAGTTTGGAAAGCAGGCCTAGCGTCTAAGGTTTTCTGGTGGGCGCCTGTCCGACACAGGTAAACCCCAAACAATTAATTTAAATTTATTCAGAGAAGTTCTCTCAGGATATTTGCAATTTAAATTTTTCTACTTTTAGTGGTTTCTGAGATATTAGCACTTTTAGACTGCTAATACAAAGCTTTTATCTTACTTGCTTGCTTTGAAGGTCAGAGTTCCAGCAATCCTAACTTTCTATGCACTTTCTCTGTACTTCTTGTATAGTCAGTTATGCCTCTGTTGCTATTTCACAAACTGCTAAAAGAAAAGAAATGTAAATCGCAAAATGCTCATAAAAACATTCGGAGCACATCTACATCAATTTATTATTTGGGTTTAGCTCTTCTTTAATGTGAAGCACACTGCATAGGGTAAACCATTCCCCGAAATGCTAAGAATGGGGCAAGAATGTAGCCCAGATTCTGCTGCAGTGACACATAAGGGGCATTTAGCCAGAGAGGCTTTATCTAACTTTACCCTTGTCAGGACGCTGACTTCATACATATATACCTTATGTGGTACATACGTGTGTATGTGTTTGGAGGTGGGGTAAAACAATCAATATACCAATAAACACATATGTATAAATGCACACAGCAAAAAAAAAAATAAAAAAAAAACCACTGCCCACCATCATGTTTTCCTCTATATGTAGTGTGATCAAATAAATATGAACAGTGATTCTAACGTAAGACAGAAGAGCTGTGCTTTTTCGAGCTGCAAGGGGGATTCTGGGTGTTGTAGTTCATCGCCTGAAACATGACAGGGAGCTGCCCTGCTATGGCACACACATCACATGCCTAGCCATTCATACAATGCAAGTGTTTCTCCTACGGGGACTGTCTGGCTCTGCCCCTTCCCTGCGCCACTGATTGGCCGTGCCCTGGCACCCAGGTGACTTTCAGTAGCCAGGCGCTATTGTGACCCCGCTTGTGCAGCCTACAGTACCACCCAGCCGGCCAGCCAGCCAGGGAGCAGCGCTGCAGTGCGCACACACAGCACTTGGGTCTGCAGGCTCCGCTTGTCATACATCTGCCAGTAGCAGCAGCAGCCGACTGGGTAGGAGAACGCCGAGTATCCCCCCATCCAGCTGCAGCTTGAACCCCAACACCGCCTGCTGATTCCCCGATCTACCAACTTAGGCTGGCACACAGGTACCATCTTGCCTTTCCCCTTCTATTGGCATCTACATGGAGGGGGTGGGAGGAGGTCAGTGACGGTGGCTGGCGGGGCCACTTCTTTCCACTGGGAAGGATGTGGGTGCTTGGGAGGGTGCAGTGCCATGCTGTACTGTAAGGTGAGGAGCAGGGAGCTAAGCTGGTACCCTAGCCTGGCACTGGCACCCACTAGCTCAGTGTAGGGCATGGGCTTGTGCCATTATAGCAGTCTGGTCCTGCTCTCATTACAAATACAGTAAATGGCAATTACAAGTGAATGGATGACATGTGAATCTCCTTACAGTGGCTGCTGGGAATTACCAGGTCCCCATGGGCTTGCTGAGAAGCTGCAGACCTTGCAGCAGCCAAGGATATTACATACAATGCATCAAGCTTTTTAGTAAGAGAAAGTGGTTTATTTTTGTCACTGGATTTTGTTAATGTGCTGTTAACATGCAACATTGTTTTCAATAATGATATTTTATAATAGTTCAGTGAATTACAAGTGTGGAAAAAAATGTTTTAGAAAAGTGCTATAAACAAGAATGGGAGAGGGAGGCAATTCTGATCTGACTGACTGGCTGTTGCTGCTGAAATTGCAGTACATTCAAAAATCAGGTGAAGGCATTTCTTTATAAAAAAAAAAATGAATCATTTGGGCCATCTTTGGCTCTGTGAATGGAGGTGTGATGTGTTAGACACCTCTTCACTGCAGGCATTGGGAAATATAATGCAAAATAGATCTGAGAAGTTGCGTAGTGATGCTGCATTATCACACCTAACCCATTCACGTATAGTTCTAAGGGCATGCACAGTGCCAGCCTTGGAATGATTTTTTTAGTACCCATACTCTGTATGTGTTCATTACTATACATTATAGCCATAGGTTTGCACGCAGCAGCTACCAACACCTGAACCCCTAAGCTGCTGGGAACTGAGTTTGATATTTCACAGCATTCTCCCATATCCTCTCATTGTTGGGTTCTGATACTATTATAGCTATGCAGGTATAATAAGTTCAGTGACTAAATTTGGATACAGATATGGTATCTTTCCACCATACAGAGTATGTATTATGCTTGAAAATGAAAAATGAGGATTGATTTATGATTTGCATGAATATACTCCAGCATTGTTATCATCAAGTACAAGGTGCTGTTTTACTATTACAGTGTAAAAGCAAATGGAGAATGCTACGGCTTTGTTATACGATATCTCTGGTACTTGGTTGCACATAGGAAATCCTATAACTGTGTTACAGAAAAAATATATCAGTACTTATTTTCCTCTCATGAATTCACATGTTTTAGTGCATCTGGGGGCAAGTGGTCTATTTTTTTTTATACAAACTGTGATTTAACCATTTATTTAGGATGACTAAATGCAGTTTTCTGCATTTTTAATGTCTTGTGAATGCATTGCTCCCCAAGTTTACAAGCACCTTTGTGCTCCATCACATTGTTGCGCACACATTTGCCAGATTAAAAATTAATATGAATCCTTGAGTAGAATATAGTGAATGTCATTGCTGAATCTGGCACTCTTCTTAAAGTAGGACACAGGTAACGCAGTGCATCCCTTTTGAGCCCACACCCCAAAATACACATGATTTAGTGGGAAGGAGACTATCATAGCAAGAGACTGCATTTGCCAAAAGTGTGGTCAATATTACTGCCCCATAGCCCTGAGGTTCTATGGGACTGCTGGGCATTAAAGTGGTGACTATTATATTTTATTAGATTGAAGAAGAAGGCTGGGGCAAGTTCTTGTCTTGTACATGGACCCAAAAGGTCTTGTTTCCACCCCAGAGTCTATGGACACACAGAGCAGTAGAGAACTACAGTCTTCTGGGGACTGATAGAACAAGAAAAGGGAAATTGCTTTCTAAATCAGTAGCAAGCACTTGCTGTCTTAGACAACTCAATTTAAAGTTGGCAAAGGGGTAATTAAGACTAATGATGTGTTCATGAAGACGTTGGTTCCCGAGCCTGTCCTCAGGCCAGTACAGCAGCGAATGTGTTCAGAATCTCATCCCACAAGCACAGGCGTCTTATTATGTGGATGAATACATTTGACTAATTCACTTATGCTAATAACCAGTTAACCTTCTTACTCAGAAGTGTAGGGTGACTTTTGTACATGGGATTTTTAAGCTTTAGCTGTTGGGAGATGCTGCAGGACAGGAGGAACAGCAAACACAGGTATAATAACCTGTTAAGGTGTTAAACCTATTTATTGGTGCTCTGGATAGTGTCTTGGTGAGACTTGGTATCCATGTCGGAAAGTCTTCTCTCAGTGGTGTAACTACTTTGCACTTGGCTCCCCTGCAAAAAAAAATCTTGAAAGGGGCCCAGCGCAGAGTAGCAAACTTACCAGGCCCCTGCCCTGACGCAACTTCCTTTCACCCTGATGCATCCCCCTCGCTTCTGCCCATTCACATATAAATCCCCGGTCCCCGTGCACTCTCCTACCTCGGAGCCAGCGGGGATTTATATGTTAAACAGAGGAAGCAGACATGGGGATCACGGGGGGACAGGGGGGCCCAAAGCTTCCTCTATTGTTACACCACTGTCCTATCTTGATTAAACAGGTACATGTGTCTTTTCTCTTTGAACTAACATGTGCTCTTTGTCTTATGTTTTTAGACATTCTCTTCTATGGTTCAATTGTTGGTTTAGGGGCAAAGAACCAATATGGCCCATCACCTGGGTGGCTAACTTAGACAACAATCTGCTTGCTAATATTTACATGTATGGACAGCTTTGGTGTTTTCCGTTGTGTAGTAGTAGTAAGCACAGCCCCTTTAAGATCCTTTTCAGTCATAAACAGTCTACAGTTCAGCATAGGGTTTTGTCATTTGCCGATGGTACAAACAGCAGTAGCTATAGAAGTTTAAAGGAGACATATAGCATGAGTGAACCCCTCCTAATCTTGTAGGCAATAGTGAATAATATATGGCGCCAGACAATGAATTATTATTATCTTAAAAAACAACCCCTTTATTGGAGCCCCCTATAGATCCTTTCTGGCCCCTGTCCATGTTTCAAATAAAGGGTGGGTTCTAATAGTCTATGCCAAAAGCACAGTAGGAGGGGGATAGCCAATCACAGCCCTGCAGTCACACAAGCGAAGACAGGCTTCAGTTACCTATCAGGTCAGCCTAACTGCAAGGTTTTTAAAAATTTCAATAAATCAGCCCAAAACACATTTATTTTAAAGCAACAGTTCAGTGTAAATAGGCTGTGCAAAACAAAAAAATGTTTTCAATATAGTTAGTTAGCCAAAAATATAATTTATAAAGGCTGGAGTGAGCAGATGTCTAACATAATATCCAGAACACAACTTCCTCCTTTACATCTCTGAAACCTGCTTGCAGTCAGTAATCAATCGGAGATTGGAGGGGGCCATATGGGACATAACTGTCAGTTAGTTTGCTTTTGAATCTGACCTGCGTGCTCACAAATTAACTGAACAGTTATGTCCCATGTGGCCCTCCCTCAAGTCACTGGCTAACTAAGAGGTTAGAGAGCTGAAAGGAGGAAGTAGAGTTCTGGCTATTATGTTAGACATCTGCCCACTTCAGCCTTTATAGAATACCTTTTTGCCTAATTAACTATATTACAAATAATTTTTTTTCACACAGCCAATCTATATACCTAGTTTTATTTTTACACCGAACCTTTCTGTTAAGCACTTTCCTTCTACATTTAAAAGAGTATAATACACTGGCACATTCTTGTTTTTACACACTATGTCCCCTTTAAAGGTAAGGTATGTACTCCTTGAAGCGTTCTGTGATGACCTACACAAGTAAAAGCTTTTTTACTTGTGAGCCACACTCAGATGTAAAAAGTGTTGGAGAGCCACACAAGCATGAAAAAAGTTCTTTGGGGTGACAAATAAGGGCTGTGATTGTCTATTCAGTAGCCCCATTTGCACTGCTGGCCTGTAGGAGGCTCTGCTTGGTGGAAAACTGTGTTTCAGTGCTTCCAAAACTTGTCTCCAAGCCAGAAATGTAAAAATAAGCACTTATTTTAAGGCCACTGGGAGCAACATCAAAGGGGGTGGTGAGCAACATGTTGCCCCTGAGCCACTGGTTGGGGAAGTTTTATCAAATAAAGGGCTTTGCCAGAAACATGTTGTGTTCACTGCCACATTATTAAAACTATTTTTACTACTAGTTAGGAACAACTCGCCTTGTAACCCCTCCCCATAGCTACACCTGTTTCACAGTACACATGATAGATTGTGGATATGGTGGGGCTTACAGGAGGATTTTTATCTTAATAGTCAAGTCAAAACAGGAACCGCTTTTGTAGCACATATTATTTTTAAAAGATAATTCCCAGCTGAATCTTCACCTTTAGCTAGCATTTAAAAATATTGATACAACAAATCAGTAGATCTGTACTTGACACTACAGACTCCATAATGATTGTATAATTAACATAGCTGCAAACATTTATCACAAGTGCTATATAACAAGTGATAACTGACACTGGAAGTGTGTTGCAACTTATCAGCCATGGCTTGTTAGAAGACATTGTGCTTAATATGAGTTTCACAGGTTTAATCCAATATTATATATTTATTTATTATCCATTGCATAATGTATGGCATTTTCAATGTATTTAAATTCATTAAAATGCACAAATGAGACAACTGTACATTTTAAAAAAATAGGCAAAATATTTTGTGGTTGATTTACTGAAATTTGTGTTGTGTTTTTTTTTCTCTTTATGATTGGTTCAGTTTGGGATGAAATGTAAATTGAATTCACTTTTTGCAGACATGACTCTTTGCAAATGTGATTTTTCTTTATCTTTCTTTTTTCTTTTTTCATGTTTCCTAAATCATTTATTGACTTGTCCTCGGGGTTTTTTTCACCCTCTCTGGGGTGAGGAGATCTATTCAATTCCATGACAAATGTAAATGTTTTTTTGCAACAGATTACCCACTTATGGGATAGTCTTGCTTGGGAGAAAATAAATTTTTTTTTACATGTTTTCAATCAGAATTTAGTTTACTAATAGAACATTTTGTGAAAACAATATTTCCTATGGGAAAAATAAAACAAAAAGTTCAATATTTGGAAACAAATGTTAACATTAGTAAATAAGCACCTTGCATGTTGCCACATTTAGCAATTTGTCATCTAGAGGATTAATAGCACTGTGTAAAGTCACCAAAGCAAATTGATTTAAAGGAGCAGTATACTCATTAGTGATTGTGCTCAACATATTTTTTTGCTATTGTTTTAATTAGAAATCTATAGTATTTGTGTTTTGTTGAGCTAAACAGAGAAAGCAATGAATCTGAAGCTACTCCATGTTTGGTCATTGCAAGGTACTAAATGATTAGATTCCCAGTGCACAGATAATCCCCCTGCAAAATGGACTCCTGCTAACAAAACAGAAGGTGAAGGGCGGTTGTTTTTACTGGTAATCTTACTTATCTACCTCACAATGACCAATGCTTAATATGCTAAATATATAGTGTTTAATATATAAGGTTTTCTAGTTGTTAAGCATCTGCATCCAGGCACTTTGTCATAAGCTTTCAGATATGTTATGTTTAATTCAAGGCTCTCTTGTCAGTGGTAATTTAGCCTTTTAGCTACTATCTACTGTAGGTGTTCTCTCAGCATTTGCTTTGTTGGACAAAATAAATGAACACATTGCCTTCTTGGTCTCCTGTGACCAACCATTTTATTTTGAAAGCCCATCTCAACGTTGACCATAGATACTTTTAAAATTACATCTTTTTGCAATATTTGTTTAAATGCTCAGCAAATAAATTGTAATTTGTGTAACCATGTGCAGGCTGCAGCCTTCATAAGGAACAGATCAACATACCAGTATAAGGGATTCTGTTTAAATGGGAAGGAAAGTCATTTTGGCATTCAACTACCAATAGATTTACCACATTAAGGCCACCTAGAATGCTATATTTATTCTGCAGAAAGCATTACCATACCTGAGTAAACAGCCCTAGAAGCTTTCTCTGTTTGTTTAATATTGCAGCTGCCATTTTAGCTTGGTCTTCATAGCTTCCTGCTTGCATAGCTCAGATTACACATTCCTTAGGGAGGGGGGAGTGAGTTTTATGAATTGTTATAGGAGGGGGGAGAAGGAGAGGGGAGAGAGGAGAGAACTGGGCAGGCTCTGGGAATGAAGGATTTTTCTGAGAGAAGAAGTCAGATACCATAAGAACATGTTTACAAAAAAGGAGACAAGAAATCCTGTGTTTTTTTGATAGAGGACTCTGTAAGTGCTTATGGGTGTATTTACATAGACTTTTCTGATAAAGCTTACTTAGTTTTTACCTTTCCTTCTCCTTTATGTTTAGAGGCTGGAGTAATTCCACCTTTTTTCAGTTTCTTGGCTCTGTTTTTAATTGATTGTCATTTTAAAGCTTTTAGTTTTATGATTGCAGTTTTCTGAAATTCTTTGCAGTCTGTGATAAACCACACAGAGATACATTAACCCAGATCTGTCACTCAGAAATACAAGGACACGAGATTATGTATAACCCATTTACATATATGGAACAGATGAGTGTTGTAATGTACCAGCTGGGATAAGGAAAAGAAGGTATATAGAGGGGAAAAAAGGGGGGAGAGGGAGAGAAAAAAAAAATGGGGGGGGGAGGTCAAGATATCAAAAAAGGGTACAAGTGGGGGGGGGGTGGCAAGTTAGCGGTTGGTGGGT
The DNA here is from genome assembly GCF_000004195.4 of Xenopus tropicalis. Lineage (NCBI taxonomy): Eukaryota > Metazoa > Chordata > Amphibia > Anura > Pipidae > Xenopus > Xenopus tropicalis. The sequence goes on along the minus strand of NC_030682.2, from coordinate 54,734,224 downwards.
AAAGGGTACCAGGGAGGCTAATGTAACAATTTAACAGTTTTCAAGTTTGAGGGACAACAATTGTGACAACATTTGTACAACTGGTTTACTGCAATTATGATTTGCTTTCTTGAGAGCTAGCATATTTATAGAAAAACTGTAACAGAATAATCAAGATTGTGTGTTGTGCTTGCAAAGGAAACAACAATGTTGCATTCGTTTCTAATCAAGCTAAAAAATCTCAAATTCTTTAATAAACTGAAAAAATAGAATTTGTTTGAAATCTTCAGATACTCAGTAGCTTTAAAGTGGACCTGTCACCCAGACATAAAAAGCTGTATAATAAAAGCCCTTTTCAAATGAAACAAGAAACCCAATATCATTTTGTTATTACCACATCCATACCCATTATAAAGGCATTTAAAAATCCCAGCTGTCAATCATATATTGCCTGCCCCGCCTCTATGCCTTAGGCATAGAGGTGGGGCAGAGAGTTACTTTCACTTTCAATTCAAAAACTTTTAGATGTCTCTGCCCTCCTCACGTTCCCCCTCCCTCTGCACCATGTAATTTTGTAACCAGTGTATGGACATGGGCATCAGGTCCCCCCATTCTGGCACAGAAACAAGATTTTGACAGGATGCAGTGCCTGCTTTGATAACAGTGTCCACAAAATGGTGCCGGCCTGCTTGCTGCATTTGTGAATTCCAAGGCTGAGGAAAATAAAATAAAAATAATTTATATAGTGTAAGTAAAGTTTATTTTGCTTGACAAACACAATAGAAAACAATTTGAAATGATTTCTTAAGGTGACAGGTCCGCTTTAAGTCGCTGAGCATTTTCATTCCAATTTTCATATTTTTTTCTGTCGCATTGAAAGGTTTTTCACAATCAAGTTTTGTTTTCTCGGATTGTTTGGATCTATTCCTTTGTAGACGGTGGGTCTGAAACCTTTCCATAAAGAGGTAGTAATAATTTTGTGGCATTTAGCACAGAAGGTTCTGTTGTAGAGGGAGGCTTATCTGTGAGGAACAACAACATATGATTGGTAAATCTGGGATGTTATGTCACAGGGTCATGTTAGATAAGCTAAGTTTGCTTCAAAAAGTTTCATTTTGGGTCAGTCCTAGAAAAAATGTCATTGTGTCTAATATCCCATTAAGCTCAGCTGCATTGTAGGATCCATGTATTGCCCTTGGGTGTGTGTTTTGCCATATGAATTTCACAGCAGCCCTGAAGGGGGAGAATTTGGAATAGATTGGAATAGGATTTCCAGCATATTGTTTATCCTTATAGTGTTTGTGCTTCCCATCAGGGAGATTGATTCTTCTTTAATTTTATTAAAAATCTCTTATATTTATTGGTAGAAATGTGTAGATATGTTTGGCTCTCAATTTTTCACCTAAAAGATCAAGGGGCTCATTTATTAAAGTATGATAGCTTCTGAATACAAAAAAAACTTTTTTTTTAAAGTTTTCGTACTGTGCTTATTTTTTGCGACTTTTCCGTACTTTGCGCTGAGTATGAAAGTTTCAGATTCATTCAAGCTTCGTTATCGTGACTTTCCTTTGGCCAGGTTGGAGCTCCCTGTGGGAGGCTTCCAAAATCATGCACAAAATAATCAAAATCAGAAAGTTTTTCCCGCTGTTTACGATCATTTAGATACGAAAATTTTGTGACTTCCAAATCATGTTGTTCAGTAAGTTTCTGGAGCAATGTGTTGGCATTTACTTTTGCCTTGATCCTCTCTATCATGATTTTGCCTTTTGAGAGATTCTGCCAGTACAAGGTTGCAGCTTATTGACTATGTTGCCTACAGTTATTGAGTGCCTAGTTTGTGGCTAGTTTAAAGATGTCTGGATTCCATTAGTGACATTCCAAGTGCCACCTAGCAGACCTCCTTTGAGATTCTCAAAATACGGGGGCCATTTTTGTTCAAATGAGAAACAAATATGTGATATGGATTCTTACTTAGCAACCAAATATTCAAAAATCTTAGAAAATACATTACTTTCCATATATAGAATCAATGATTTCTTAAATTGAATAATTAGTGACCAATTTAACAGATGCTTAGAGCAATATCCGATGTTATACATTTTGTAATTTTCCAGACTCTTATGCATATGGGATCTCTTATCCAGATACCTGATATTCAAAAAGCTCTGAATTAGAGGAAGGACATTTTTTTCATAGCATACATTTTAAGCGAATAGTCCTAGTTTCAAATTATTTCCATTTTGCCTGTAATATTACCTTGAAGGTAACTAAGCTGCATAAATGTTGAAATGTTTTTGAGTTAAATTATGGTGATCCAAATTAATGTTAATATTGCAGGTATTTTAACATGAATGTTAAAGGAATACTATTATGGGGAAACATGTTTTTTCCAAAACACATCAGCTTCTCCAGCAGAATGCAGCATTAAAATCAGTTTTTTAAAAAACGCAATCAAATTTACATTAAATTTACATTTAATTTTAAAATTTCAAATGGAGCTAGCTGTATTCTTCATTTCCCAGGGTGCTACAGCCATGTGACCTGTGCTCTGATAAACTGCAGTCTCGATTTATTAAAGAAAAAATTTGCAAAAAGTCGCTTTTTGTGCAGTCACTTTTTTCTGCACTACAAATATGAGTCAATCCTCTTTTATTGGCATGTTTTTTTTTAAAAAAATTAAGAGGCTGCATATTTCAAGGGGTGTTATTTTGAAGAGATTCAAGTGTGGAATCGCCACCTCATGGAAGGCCATCTCCCATTTTAAGCAGGTATTTCTCATTTTAGGGTTGATGTGTTAAAACGTTCGCTATTTATAGCATGCGTTAAAAATTTTATCGTGTCTAATTTTTTGCGTTTTAACGCACGATTCACTAAAAGTATATTTGCATTAATTTAGACGCGATGCTGTTTGCGTTATTATTAAGACTATTTTTGTGCGGTATTTGACGGAACGGCCGCTAATTAACGCATCGCGCACAAATAGTCGCCATATTAGCCATACACGCCATTACTTTCGTAAAACTACTTTTATGAAAATGACCATTTCCCTGCAAACTGGAGGCTGCATCACTCTAGGGCCAACACAAACTTGAATAAATCCCATTGCAAAGTCCATATTGTGTTGCCAAAAGCTCATTAACTGTACTTTTCTATAATTACCCCCTGCCCCAAGTAGGTGTTAATTTTTGCACAGACAAATGCGATATTTAGCGCGTCTAAGTGTTTGTGAATCATGGGTTAGTATTAAAATTAACACACACGGTAGCGCGAAATTTAACGCACGCATTATGCGACGTAACGCATGTGTAATACTTTAGCGAATCGCGCGTTTTTTTCGTGCCAATTTTTACGCAAAAAAGCGTGCAATAAAACTTATCGACCTTTAGTGAATCAACCTCTTGTCTGATTCTCTTTCTCTGTAATAATTAAACAGTTCCTTTATAAGGATATAAAGTATAAATCCAAATGGTGATAAAACAATCCTATTTAGTTTATTTTTAAATGTTTAAATGATCTTAGTAGACTATGGTATGGGGATCCTTTCCCATTTCTAAGAATCCCCGGGCCCAGGTAGTGCAGCATACCTGTACTAAAGACGAAAATAGTATTAATTGCTTATGATGCGGAGCTGTTTTTTATCCAGAGCAAAAGTCTCACCTGTATTTCAGCAATACAGGTGAAACTTTTGCTCTGGATAAAATACAATTAAATAGATTTTGAAAAAAAATACTTTTGTATAAATTATAAACATGTTGGTGAAATTAAATGAAGTAACTGCTGCTTTAAGCACAACATTTTTATCATGCTCCCGAAACAGAACAAAATGGTTTTGCTTTCCTGTTGGTTTCCTGATTTACTGCACTAACTATCCCCCAGAAATTATGTACAATGACTGAAAGAATCAGTGGAAGCATTAAACTTTAAATAGGGCTGCTACGACCGGTCACTTGCATGTTATCTTTTTATTCTTTCGACAGAATTGTCTGAAAAGGAAATGAATGTGAAATTTCTGGAAGTTATATTTTTTGGAAGCACTTTAAAAAGGCACAGCAGCAAATGCACTCTTTTGTATAATATCAGTCAGTCCCCAGTGCTGATTGACCCCTCCAGTGCCTTTCAGCTCCCCCACAACAAAGAGAAGTAATTGATAAGCGTTTTCAACCGCTAACACACAATTGATCTGCTTTTAAAGTTTATTTCAAAAGTCAAAGTAGCAGTTACTTGGTCTGTGCTGTGTGGAATAAGCCAGTTAATTGTGCTATTTTTAAGTTGTAGATAGAAGACCGTTTAACATTTTTAGGCATCTGGTGTATGGCTGTTTATTGATGTGTAAGCTGCAAATGAAATCATGACGCTGGTTATCCATCCATCAGGTTGTCATGTAAATTCTTCCAAAGCAGTGTATGGGTACCAATTTAAAGGGACAGTATACTCTTTGTTAAAAATGAGTTCAATAAAAAGGGTTTGTGCCAGAAACATATCTGGTTTCTAGGGTCCAAATTACCTTAGCAACCAGGGAATGGTTTGAATGTGAGACTGTTATATAGATAGGAGAAAACCTTAACAGGATAATGATTAATAAAAAGTAACAATAAAATTATAGCTTCAAAGAGCCACATTGAGCGTGGCATTTTTAACACGGACTATTTATCTTAGTATGGTATTTATATTAGTGTAGTATGGCAATATATGTATAATATTTTCCTTTTTCCAGCTCAATAAGTGTAGTAAAGCACTGTGCCATAACTGTGATATATGTGGATATATTCTGTATAGAATGGTTAAAATAGCTTTATGAGTGTCTACTAGTCATTTCAGATCTGCATACTTGTATACAAAAAGTGGATTTATATTAGACTTGGCCCTCCAGTAACCTAGATATTTTCATGTTTATTTTAAACTTCTAAAGCATTTGACATTGTGATCTGGAGCTTGGTGTGACAGGTTATTTAGCTGTTGTTCTATACATACAGTATCACTGACCATTAAATAAAAATATTAGCCAATGGAGAGGTCAGTTAATTAAAAGTCGTGTCATAGATGGATGATGTCCAATATGTCTCTAAATTATTATAGATTACAATGAGTGTCTGGCACACAATGGTTAGTACAGAAGACAAGTAACCTTTATTATACAACTTACTGCATTTCAACAGAAACCATGATATATGTGACAGTAATACACTGTAGATAGCAGCAAGCCAATAATCATACAATTCTTTTTTATCTAGTTAATGTTACATAGCCAACATTCCTAAAACCACAGTTCCCAGCATGCTTTGGGTTTGCAATGGAAAGTGAGTGTAAATATGCCACCATTCACGCAAGATGTACAGAAATGAAAAGGGTGTAAAATTAAACTTAAATAAAAAATCACTATTTGTGTTATACTATTAGAAAACAGTGGAAATGGAAAAAGAGTTTGGAACTATTTTGAATTAAAATGAGCAAACACACAAAGCAAATTAACTGATGGTAGGAGACGTTAATATTTATGCTTTGTAGCAAATGAAGACAAAACATATTGCAAGCAGGATCAGCATTCCATTTATTTCCTGTTCCTGATGATGGTGGTGGAGGGGTAGAAAATGTGTAATGAATCTATAGTACAACCTCCATTTAACGTGTTTCAGTGGACCAGAAAATATAGTGTAAAATCTGGGAATATGTAAAATCAGGCAAATGCCCACAAAAGAATAGTGTAAATGCAGGGAAACATACAACTGGGGTGTGTAAAATTGAGGTTTCACTGTATTTTGATCTGTAGGGGAGAAGGGATGCTGATGACCCAAGTTATGATTGTAAGTAGTTTACCCAATTTAGCACAGTACCATATGTGTAACCAAGCATTCATGATATCTGCACTCTACTTTCTTCTAACCACTATGCATCAAAATTGTATTAATCAGAAAAGTTTTAATAAACAGCAAGTTTAATAACTATACTTTACTGTATATATATTTACTAAAGCATAGTAAATATGATTGCCTCTATGCCCCCTCCATCATAAAATCTAGTTAAGGAATATTTTAGTGCAAAAAAAGAATAGAGGGTCAATGTACATATACAGTAGCTAAATTGCCAGAATGCATTTGTAGTTAGGGGTGCTCCAGATCCCTAATGATTCGATTTGGGCAAATATTAAATCCTTAAATCTGGGCAAATACTGTATTGTATCTGGGCCCTCTCAAACATATTCAAATTTGTTCAAATAATAACTTGTATAATCTAAGAATCATAACCTAAAAATCCTGTTAGGGCTTAAACTACATATACCTCTAGAATTTGATGAAATTTTTATATTATAAAAAGGTCATTGCAAAGCCAACTGAACTGGAAATGTGCTGTTTGAGCACTTTATATATATAGTGGCCTTTATAAAAAAAACTTCAGTAGTATTTTGTATTTGTGTGCATTATTGTTTCTTTCTTACATACACTTGGTTGTTAAAAAGCATTTCTGTCTGTGGGTGAATCGCTTTAGGTATCCCGCTCTGAGATTTATATCCTTCCTTCCTTTTTTCCATTGCTGTGCAATCAAGCTAAAAGCCTTTCCTTGACGGAAAGTATTTAGGACATGATCAGTAGTTGATTCAATTTTAAAGACAAGTGGAAATGAGCAAGAAAGGATTTTATCTTTAGGTTACTAGAACAAGCATGCCACTTCCTTAAAATAATCAGAGAGAGCTGCTGTTTCAATATAACACATTATTTTTAGCCACACTTATCGCTGGGTGCTAATACAACATTGATGCTATCGCTATCTCATAGTGAGATGAATGAAAATGTGGGAAGTGTGTGGAATCAGAGCATGATTGTAGGTAGCATTATTAGTGAGAAGTTGTTATTTATGTAGTATCTTCATTCTTCACAAATTCAAAAGCACCCAAACTTCTAGGGTAATGTCCCACAGAGAGAGATTAGTCGCCCACTTGTGATTAATCTCTTTGAAATGCCTACGCATCGTTTCAGTTTTCCAGTCCTGCAAAGTTGCCTGCAGGAGGAAATATATATATATTTCTGGATATATATTATCTATATATATTTCTGGAAATATATCTGGATTTGTAATCCGGAAGAATTCAGTAAGAATGGAGTAAGAATGTCCAAGCAACAGTGCTTACTTCCCCTTTTAACCCAAGCAACCTGGTCCTCTAGTGAAAGTTTTAAACGACTGTACTATGTGAGCCATTCTGCTGTACACTTATTTAAGTGTACACTTTTGTAAGCTCTTGTGAGCAAGGTCCTTAAGTGCCTACACTGTCATGCAGCAACCCCTGTTTGCTAATTTACTGTTAGTCACTTGTTTGTAAAATATTATTGTAAAGCACTGTGTATGAAAATTATGATGATGAATTATGGTTTGCCAACATAGATCTGTAATAAAACAGCAGGAGGGATGACATACTTCTGTTTATGTGTTAGATGTTTAATGCCTTTAGTGCCAAAGAGAAGAAAGCAATCTGTGCACAAATCTAGGCAGGATCTCACGGGAGAATCACCTTTCATATATACTTATATATAAGCTGTGAGGCACCATCTCTGGAGTACAGAGGAGACCCCTGGGAGAGTTTTATAGAAGTTTTTATAATAGGGTCACATCTTATTTAGGCCTCTCCATACACCCAGAGTGTAACTGTAAACAATAGAAATCCTGGGGATATTTATCATTTGACTGTAAAGGTTGGACTCTGTAAAGATTGGACTAAATGGTAGCTGAATGATAAATTACACTTCTTCTGTCTTCAGTAGAGAATCAATGACAGTGCCTTGATTCTTTGTGACTTTTATCTAGAATTGCCACTTTTCTGACAGGAAGAAAGCAAGTTCTATGAAATAACTACCATTAGATACTATATATAATGTTGCACCCAATTTTATCATTTCTTTGTTATTGTACAGGCTGAAAGAAATGTTTTGATATTTTGAAATGACAAATAGAATGACTGGAAGGTAGCTTTTTGTACAATACAGGTGATATCTGTGTTGGTCCAAGTATTAATTAAAGATGCTTATAAAGATATTATAAAGATATAATATAAAGATATTAAACTTTCCCTGTTTTCACCTGCCTCCTGCTTTTTTATAGGTTCTGCACTGGGGTTAGTAAACAAACATATTAAAGGGACAGTATATCCCTTGTTCAACATGCATTCATTGAATAGGTTTTGTGCTGAACATACTTTCTGTCTGTTGTTTTAATCATTAAAAATCTATTATTTAGTTTAGTCCTTGCAAGGTACATAATTAGATTACCACTATACAACTGCTCCCTTACTTTTTTGTTGTTACTGTTTTTTTGGCAGGAGGCAGTTACCCCTTATGCAGGGGTATTATCTGTGTACTGTTGGAAACCCATTAGCTCCTTTTCTAGTACAAGCAAGCCATTATACAATAGTCTACCTATGTTAGAAAATTAAATAATGAGTTGGAATAGTACTACCATGCTGCAGTCTCACCAAAGAATCCTTCAGCTGCTTTTGCTAATGGGCACTAGCCCTTGAAAGGTGGAGCTGCAGTGTGAGATGTTTAAGCTGGTACCTCAGGATTGTTCAGCTTTCCTCTGTTTTGATTTGTGGTCTCTGTCACTCTCTGTCTGAGTTATTTTAGAAGCTTAGCCATATTTACAGAGCCATTTCATGCTTTATTGAGAACCTATTTTCTCAAACCACAGAGAATATATGGCTATTTTTCCATCAAGCCATTTTTATTCAAAAAGATCTTTTTCATGTATTAACTAGAACGACCTATGATTGCTGTACAACCTGAACAACAGGCTGTTATATTTGAGTCATTTATAGTGCAATAGGTTTGTTCTGTAAGTACTAAAGCGTTAGTTGCGAGATCTGCTCTACTGCGCCCAAATGTAAATGTTATAAATTCTGTTTCTATTACTTCCCATAAAGCAAGCATTTTTTCCCTATAAAGTGAAAGATAATATAAGTCAGACTGTGATTCTAACAGCACAGATATTCCTGCAAATTCTAAATGCTCACATTAAATATTAAAAAATATCTCTATTTTCTTAAAAGGTATAAAAGTAATAGCGATAAACTCTCCAACTGTGAGTGATTTTAATTGCTTTGAATTTAGGATAAATATGGGAAGGAAACTGGATCTTTCTGGCCTGACAGAGGATGAAGCGGAACATGTCCTTCAAGTGGTCCAGCGAGACTTCAGTCTGCGGAAAAAAGAAGAGGAGAGGTTAAGGTAAGACAGTGACTTCTTATTTTTTCTGAGAATTGTCTTCATAACTTTGCATTAATGAAGAGGTTAAATAGTCATTTGCCTGAAAGGCCATCTTTCTCTACTGTAACCTCAAAACACACTGTAGACTGAAATAGCGCACATTGCAGTAGAAAATCCATACAATATAGCTGAATATCTTGAGGGCTACTGTAGAAGTCTCACAACCTCCCTATCTAAAAAAAATCCCAGAAGGATATAAAAATAAATTAGTCCATAGATAAGGCAGAACCTTTTTACAGCACATATTTATCCAGCGATTGCTGAAATACTTGAGTATAGAAGTACAATCTTATTTGTACAAGGAGACATTGCCTATGCCTCTCCTTGCAGCTTAACTCACCAAATATGGATCCACAATGAGAAATATAAGAATAACTTAACTCCAAACAAACATTTCTTTTATAAACATTTCTTAAAATACATACAACCAGAAATTAACTGGTTTGACCATAGGGAGGAAAACTGCTTGTTACTGTAGAGATACCTAGTTTGTCCAACCATACAGCTCACCAAATAGTTATAGATAGGCTGCATGCACTTAGCTAGGCATTTGTGGAACCCCCATCCCACAAAGTTAGGGTGCAGGGCATAATTACAAAAGGCATATGAGATTAATTTATGTGGCTCTCAAAATATAGTGTGCAAGGCAGGGATAAAATGTCTACAGGCATGCAGCAGACATCAGAGAAGATTTAGACAGCAAACTTGTTTACAGTACTCATAGTATGCCACACTAAAACAAACTTACTGAATATTTACTTCTACATAAAATGCTTTTCAATTTGTCACTATTTCCATGTTATACTTGCCAACTGAAACAGCTTTGTGTACAGTATTGTATGGGACACTGGATACTACTCAATATATTATACATAGTGATGGACCCAACACTGTATATAAAACTTTGCCTTGCATGTTGTAGGACAGTGCTGTCCAACTTCTGTGGTACAGAGGGCCAGAATTTTTGATGGAGGAGGGCCGATAATGGAAACTAGTTTTGACCACTCCCCTTTTTAAAACCACACCCACTTGAAACCACACCCATGTTATCGCATGACCATAGCCATATTAATGATGGTAGTACAGTAAAAACCTGCCATACTCTGCCTTCCCTACCCTGCCTGTGTGTACCATACTCTGCCTTCCCTACCCTGCCTGTGTGTGCCATACTCTGTCTTCCCTACCCTGCCTGTGTGTGCCATACTCTGCCTGCCCTACCGTGCCTGTGTGTGCCATACCCTGCCTGTGTGTGCCATACTCTGCCTTCCCTACCCTGCCTGTGTGTGTCATACTCTGCCTTCCCTACCCTGCCTGTGTGTGCCATACTCTGCCTTCCCTACCCTGCCTGTGTGTGCCATACTCTGTCTGCCCTACCCTGCCTGTGTGTGCCATACTCTGCCTGCCCTACCGTGCCTGTGTGTGCCATACCCTGCCTGTGTGTGCCATACTCTGCCTTCCCTACCCTGCCTGTGTGTGCCATACTCTGCCTTCCCTACCCTGCCTGTGTGTGCCATACTCTGCCTTCCCTACCCTGCCTGTGTGTGCCATACTCTGCCTGTCCTATGCTGCCTGTGTGTGCCATACTCTGCCTGTCCTATGCTGCCTGTGTGTATGGCACATACAGGCAGCATAGGGCAGGCAGAGTATGGCACACACAGGCAGCCTACAGTGATGCAATGCTGGCACTGCTCCTACAGTCTGCACAATAACTATATATTAAAAAACTTTTTAATTGCAGTACCACCATAGGATATGTTCTTTTTATAGTGTGCAGGGTTTATTTGTGGGTTTCTGAGGTGTGAACAGGTGAACAATGTGGGTGATTACAGCCTGAGCCTGAGGTGTGAACACTGCAGGGGGTGAATAATGTAGGGATTAAAAGGTGTGAACAACACAGGGGATTACATTTTTAAACAATACAGGGGGTTTACAGCCTGAATATGAGGTGTTAACCATGCAGGGGGCCAGTACTGATACCATTTAAAGCTTACACAAAGGTAAGCCATCAAAGCAGCCAGACAGGTGGGGGGCCACACAGAGGGGGGTCATGGGCCGCCAGTTGGACAGCACTGTTGTAGGATATTAGTGACAACTCTGCATACTAAGCTATGAACCTGTATATACTTGGTCACTGGTAAGCATATTATAGGCAGCAACGGGCACATCACCAGGAGACAGGCTGCAAAGGGACTGCCTTTTATTCTCTTGTCCTTAGGTTATCACTACCAGCCTAACAGTGTGACTGCCTGCAGGAAAGAGCAACGCCTGAATCCAGAGCTCAAAACATATTGCAATTTTCTGAAAGAGAAGACAGGAATAATGAAAATATGATATATATGCACTATAGCTAAGAGAAGAGAGGTTTGCATACCAGTCAGATATGCACATATATACCTCCTGCAACACAAATGTTATTCCTAAGAAATAATGCATTTCAGACCTGGCTAAATATTTGTAGCAGCGCCTGTAACACCTGTGAGGCACATCTGATAGATGATAGATCTGGCCTATGTAATGTAGAATTGTACATTTTCAAAAATATGTGTGTGTAATTGCTAAATTAATGCATTTGAAAAAAAACTGTAAATGTCCTAATTTCCTTGTGCATGCAAAAATATTAACAGGAACATATGCATAAATGTCTGTTTATTAGCTTTTGTGACAAATAAATCTGTATTTACAGCAGTATAGTTTAATTAAGTTTCTACACATCTTGTACAAATGTGGGCATTTCCTGTACTCTTTCATGTTAGCAATAATTTAGGATATATAATAATATAAGGGTAATGCATTAATAGCAGTCAGTCCTATACACCAGCTGAGGATTTAGGGCCTTATTACTGCTGTTACTTGGCAGCCAAGGGCTCTAGCACAAGCTAAAGGTGTAACCGATATATAAAATGTCATTTTGATATTAAAGGAAATCTATACACTCAATGAATACTTAACCAACAGATAGTTTATATCATATTAAGTGGCCTATTAAAGAATCTTACCAAACTTGAATATGTATATCAATAAATATTGTCATGACGTGACAGGAAAGCTTAATAGGGGGTGCTCAGTTTCACATTTCTAATATCCATCAATCTTCACTTCCTTGCATTCATTTCAGAGACATCCACTAAGGCAAAAGAAGATGTTTTGACATCAATGCAAGCTGACATCAGAGTCAGTGATGCAAAAACACTTCATCCCCAAATAAACCGACATGTTCGAAATCAGTTTGCGCTCTGACTCACTTCTTTATAAATGTATAATACTTAGTTGCTATGGCACCAACGATCTTGAAAAAATAGTAGTACATCTCATAATCCTTATATAGCCTTATATATTGAAATATAACATTGTCTGTACTGTTTACATGCACTTGAAAACAGCTTAGCTCAAACACTGCTTAATAGCTGTTATTTTTACCACAGTAATTCTATCTCCTTGGCTGAGAAGGTAGGAGACTTGGGATGCTGAAAAGTAAAGTAATGCCATTAATAGTGTTTTTAATACACATATATGCTAATTCCAACATTCTTTACTATTTGAGAACATCTTCCTTTGGAACACTAATGTCCTTTCAAACACTACTTAGCAAGGTAGGAACAACCTATAACTCCTGCTGGTCTACTGTATAGGTTTAAAGTTATAAAGCAGGCTGTAGTGTCTCATTTGCTCTGTACAAATGCTCTGGTGGCAGAATACTTTATTTCTTTTTTGTATCTGGCAGCTTAAATTGATTAGTGTGCAATGTTGGTGGGGGATGCAGAAAAAATATGACAGCCTCATATGTCCATGAGTCAGAGACTGAAAAGGAGACCAGGAAAACAGCTTTTGTTTTTGTAACCTTCTATCCAAATAGATAATTAGTCTACCGTTTTCCAGCAATTGGCAAATGCCATCCATCATACAAATGTCAGGCTGAATGAAGTCACATTTTGGAAATCACTGAGTTATTTTTCAGGGGATAGAAACAGTGTCTTCATTTGAAAATCTAAACGCATGACTCATGTCCTTAAGTCTAAGGGAGAGGTTGCCTTACTGTATCTGAGTGCTTTATCATGTTTAGCACCATTACAGTATGGCATCATGTACGTCCTTCTTTGCACTTACTGTACTATAAGGATTACCATTCTATGGGGCTATTTATTATGCTGTAAAATGAAATTCACTGAAAAACCGGTGTAAAAAGCCGTGTAAAATAAATGGAGATATTCACTGTCCGAATGCCAGATTTTACGCTGTTATGTCACATAAGTTCCTGCGCAAGAAAAATACATTAAAAAATGACACTGTTTTTTACACAACAAAGCCTGGCGATATGTGACGAATTTGTCGCCTTTTTTGCAAAGCATAATAAATCTGCCACTATGAGTCTTACCTGCTGGCACGCAGACAAACCCTGGGACACCCTGCAGTGGTACTGAGTAAAATGGAAACATTTGATACACAAGACAGCACAGTGGCCTTTAATAATGGAATTCTGAATAAGCCTAGCAAAGAAATTACCATGTGAATTTAGTTAATTTGGCTTGAAAAAAAAACTTAAATTTCAACATATTCAGCCTCTACAAATGACCCCCAGTCACCCCACTCACAAATAGGATAAAAGTTCTGACTCAGTTCATGGTTGCATGGTTAAATAGGCTATCTAAATGAATAAGTAAAGCTATCCCAAATGCAGCACCTAAATAAGGTCTTTTTCCCTTAATCAGTGTTCATAGAGGATATTCATTTTCTTAAGCAGCAGGCCACAGGTATGGGGTTTAACACTTAACTTATTTGGCATCAGTTTGACAGTCTAGAAACATAAAGATGGGACAGGTGCAGGAATAGATAAAACTGGTCCTTTCTGCTCAGTGTGGCAGTGTCTGGACTTTACACAAGATTCCGAAAGATTTTGTATGTCTATGTTGTATGTTGTTCATACCCCAGTTTGTGGAGGTAAATAATGCTCTGCTAATAGTCAGCAAACACACTTACAATCCCTGTGCTTCCTAGCCATTCAAGTTGCAGTGACAGTGCCTAATGATGATATCACTGCTGACTGGCTGCACCTTGCAACTTTGCAGGGCCAGGCACTACAATAGGTATCACTCATAACAGCCTTTTCACCTTTTAAGCACTAAGTTTTGCATCTTTGTAAATTAAATGTGTGTGTGCATGAGTACAAGTTTGTTGCTGGTTGTATTAAGCCAAAGTTACAGCTTGTGCATGAGCTCCATTGAAAGGCTCTAGGACTAATAGGTTTTGCTATTAACAGTGTGATCAAATGGATCAAAATTCGGGGAGAAGAAGTTCAGTGTACCTGAGGTCTATCCACATATGTGTGCATTTTATATTTAAGGTTTTCTCTGCTATATTTAAGGTTTTCTCTGCATTGTCTTCAACAATGAAAGCATCAATTTCCCAAAGTAAAATAAACCACTGTGATGGGTTTATATAAACAATGGCAGAATTGATTTAATTTCTCTCTGATGAGATTAGGGACTGATACCCGAAGGCTCCAACACGTCTGCCCCAGCCTGTTAAAAATATTTGCAGATAATCCAGTTATCCTGGCACCTATGCGTATCCCCACTCCTGCATAAAACAGGAACATAAAGCGCTATGTAGGGGCTTGTTTACGTCCGGTGCCTAGGGCAGCATTGGATCCAAATACGTCCCTGCTTACATAGATTTCCCAGAGATCTCTTGTAATTTCATTTGACATAAATACACCTAAATAATTGCAAGGGTCCTTAGGAAAATACCAAAAACTAGCAAAAGGGATTCAATACATTGGATTTAATACATTGGATTACATTTTCTTATAAGTTAGATTTTCTCTATCGGTACACTTTCACATTCCTAATGTATTAACTGCACAAGATATTAAGCGCAAAATGGAACTTACAAGTTATAGGCAACATCAGACTCAGACTTCTAATGCTTTTAGAGAATAATAGACATTGCTACATGTAGAGTTTTTTTCATCAAAAGATAGCTAGGTGGAAGGCCACTGAAGTGAACTATTCACTCTTCAGTAATATTACTACTGTAGGTACTTTGAAGCTTTTTCTGTTTGCATTTTTCATCTTATGCAGTATGTGGGTTGTGTTACACCCTGGGAGACTGGCAGTGTTTCTCAGACACAAAGGGGAAGTCAGACACACCCTGCTGTTTCACAGCTTGTTCCAAAGTGTTTTACTTCAGAGGAAAAAACAACTTCCTTTTCATTAACTTCATCAATCTTCAGATGATAAAGCTTAGATTTATGTAGCAGTGAGAACTCGTACCATTCCTTCTCTCTCTGGAACCTGCTTATAAAGATGTAGTGGCAGTTTTCTTTGGTCCAATATGTGAACAATTTCTATAGGTCAAAACAAGACTACAGGTTAATAAAAATGTATTTGTACAGTTATATTGCTTTATTTCCAAAATGATTTCACCCTGATTCTCCCTCAGGCTGAAATTATTAGTTAAAAGTAACCACTTTAGCCCCTAGATTTTAAAAAAAAAATGCAGGCAATTTTTTTTAAAAAACCATTAAAAGAGAATCAGCATAGAGATGTGTCAATCGTCACATAATTTACACAAGAAGGCATTCACACTGCGAACATGGTATACAACAAAAGATTTCTTAAATGCTCCATCACAAGTACATTTGTGTTTACTGTGCAAGAAATAACCAACGGTGTTGTGCACAATAGTTGCTATTAATTCTGTTGTTATAAAGGGTTCTGCCCATTATGTGGACAACTCTAACCACTTGCCCCAAACCTTTGATACTTCTTAGTGGACCCTCTGGTTTGTAAATTACATTTTCAAGTTTACATAAGTGATTCAATTTAGAAAGCCATTGCACATGTGTGGAAGGCAATGGCTCCTTCCATTTTTGTGTAATTATTTGTTAGAATAAACATTCTCTAGTAAATAGGCTTTGGTGGTGGGTTAGCAGGTCTTTGAGGCCCATATTCAACAAACAAGTTCACGTTGGCCCATAGATTAGATTATTAACACAAGTGGATTGTTTCAGAACATTAGTATACATTATATAAATGAAACCCAAATACATGAGATTGATAACTTTTTACTGTAAAACATATTCGGTCTCAACAGTAAAATAAATATTTAATTATATGCAGTTATTGTAAAAAAATGGGTGTCTTCCACTTTCAGTGTCTATGGTAATCATGCATAATGTGAACTGGTAACAGGAAAACAGGTTGAAGGGAGATATATTTCCCCTAGGTTCATCTCCTACTCCCTGATGTATAGCGGTTCTGAGTGGGTTAATTACCCAAGGGAGACTCACCTGGTGAATAATTAGCAGGCTAGATATGCCTGCAGTCAGAGAGAGTGTGGGGCTCAGACTGAGATTGGTGTGTGAGGGTCTGTGCCTGCCTGGAGCAGCTTGGAGTGTTGTCTCACAAAGAAAAGGACCTTCTCAGGGTTCTTTAACTCAGTGGAGTTGCGCATATTTTGGTTTAGCCGGCAATCCCAGTAGGGGACCAGTAATAGGGAGGGAAAGCACCCTGTGTATTAGTTAGAGCCCAAGTGTGGCAAGGGTTTTGTTTACTTTTGTTTTGCTTATGCTCCTGCTTGATACCAGAGTCAGTCACTGTACATAATAAATGGACTTTATTCACCTAAAGGACTGATCTCGCTTACAATATTTAACTAGCCCTATGGAAGTGCTGATCTTGGTGCAGTTGCTTAACTGACCTGGGGACTATGTGACCTTACAAATCACTGAACTCAAATGATAAAGGTATATGCAGACGTTAGCGGAAGAATATTTTATTAAAATATTTGTCAAGAGTGAAGGAAAATGTTACATTTGAGTGAATAGCGGGGTGAGGCATAAACAATTTCTTAACAAAATTATAGTTATGCTGTGTGCAATAAATATACACTGAAAGAACAGTTTGTATCAAAATCACACACCTCATAAAATTCACCTACAGGCTGCAGTTCTCCAAGGCCAGTGACCCACAGCTTAGTTACTCATCTGACACGGTTCTCCAAGGAGTAATTACTGCGCAAATTTGGCTTGAGTTGCAGTTCTAGGGAGAGTTTTATGGTAGGCAGTCATATTTATTGCTCCACATGTCCCTGATCACTTGAATAGGATGTATAAGGTTATATACATCAAAGTTAATGCTATATGTCCAGATAGGATAGCACATGGGGTACACGTGACTCTCTTTCCACAGGATGAGCCTTCGCAAAGTGGAAGCTACTATATGGACGGTGTTGTGAGACTACTCCTCCCACTGCAACGTGTATGTGAAAAGTGCAATAATTAAGCAGGTGGACGCCAGGAGCTCTTGCAAACAAAGAATAACTGTATAGTTGTCCAAGACAAATGATGATAATGCAGGGCAAGACAATACTCACTTTCTGAGGAGGTAGTACAGGATTTCAGCAATACAATTGATGGTAATGTAGATTAAGCAGTGAAGTATGGTGTCCTAAGGTTTATCCCTCTCATGCAGAGTATGAGTAGGGTAAAGACAACCAACAGAGTGACAGGAGGTAAGTCCATCTTGTAGATTATGGGCAGGGTTAAGACTGACCTAGTCCCTGGCACTACTGTGTCCCTATACTAAGGCAAGTTAGCCTGTAGGAGACTACTCCTTAACTCTCCTCTCCTGGGTGGAGCAAGAAAGCTGCTCTTTCTATATACACTCACAGTGCTAGATATCAGTTAACCTGTTCTTTCTTTACCTCGTTCACAGGGTCCCTGCTCCCCGACTTCACTAAGGGTACTTGTCACCTTAGGGCCTAACCTTCTGGGCCATGTGGATCCCAGGCTTCCTGGAGACATCCACTTAGGTCAGATGCTGCAGGCCAAGAAGAAAGAACCACCCCTTTCCTAACAATATATTAAAGTGTGGTGGGGTGTGGTCTAGCCTTGGGCCAATAATATAGTATATGTTAATACCAAACTAGATACATTAATCCTTAGAACGGAAAAGTAGGGTTTAAAGCAATAGGGGTATATTAACTCTATGGGTCCCTACACTATTATTACTAAAAGTGACTAGAGCAGCCTACTGGCTAACACTGGTGACTCTACAGTATTTCACTCTTTGAGCAATATGCTTACATAGTGGCAGGATTTTTGAATTATAAATTTGCCTGTCAACAGTGAGCCCTGGCATTACTGAAAGGTTTATGAAAAAACTTTATTTAATCAGTCTGCTCCATGCAATGTAGAGAATAAGGGGCACATTTACTAAAATCCGATGTTTTTCTGGGCTTAAATCACGATATGGTAAATATTCGGAGTAACCACGATAATTTCTGATGTTCTAAAATGTTTTTTATTGGCCATACGAAAATATCGCTATTGCTTTCCGAAAGTCACAAAATTTTTGTGCTGAAACGTTTGTTAAGCCACAAAAAACCTTTCTGGCTTTGATGCCTTCCATGTCTGGCTTTGGAAGCCTTCCATAGGACTCAATGGTACTCGACAGATCAAACCTGCCGAAAAGGTAGTCCCAAGGAAAGTTTAACCAAAGCTTTAAAGAATTTCGAAATGTTCGTAGACTTTGTGCAAAATACGATCTTTTTGGGGAAATTTAAAAAAAAAAACCATGAAAAACCTGTGGAACTTTAACGAACTTTTCCCTACATTCCAAAAGTTTAATAAGTTAAAAAAAGTTAGAAAAGATATGAAATTATCTCAAAATTGTTTAGTAAATGGGCCCCTATGTGTGGGATCTATTGTCCGGAATCTGTTATCCAGAAACTTCGGAAATACACAATTGCCATTTGCCATAAAATTCTATTAAAGCAAGCAGTTCTTATGTCTTGGCATTTTTCTTGTAAAAATTAGACAGAACCCTGTACTTCTTAAATTAATCTAGCATCACTCCAAACTTTTTTTTATTATTATTATTATTATTATTATTTGCCTAGTGCTCTACATTATGCCGCAGAAAAAACCCAGAGGCCAAGCATTATGAATAACAGATCCAATACCTGTATAGTAAGATTTATAAGATTTGGTGAGACCTAGAGACTCTTTTACAACATTCAACATTCTCATTTTTGTGGTTTTTTAGGTTTTTGAAACCAAGGAAAAAAATAATTTCTATTAAAACTTTTTTTAAAAATCACAAAAAAAGTGGACGGTGCAAAATGTTCGTTTCGTTGCAAAAATGAAAGCAAAAAACCCCCAGAAAACCTCTAAAAGCAAAGTATGATTAGCCAATTGAAAAACGAACAGCTGCCATTGACTTGATTGCGTCAGCTTTTATATGGCATAGTTACACCTGAACATCTAAAAATAATACAGTAATCTTCTAGGGCTCATTTTGGTTTTGTGTTGAAGATAGCAACAACGCTAAACCATCACAATTTTGTCATGTATATTCTGTATGCATATTCTTTGCTACATTAAAGAATCCAATTTTCTTGTCAGTTTCTGTCATTATCCATCTTACACTTTCACAAACGAGCTTTCAGAAGTTACTTGGTGGCAACATACAGAATATTTAGGATTACAGAATCATTGAACCTATTCCCTAAGGTATTTATATACATTTATAGACAGGGACATGTTCTGTAGATGTCTGCGCAAACAGGCTGTACAGTTGAGCAGCAGCACACATCTTATTGGATTATCTATATACTGTATGTATGTGGTCAAATTGCACATGATTTATATCTGAGTTATACCTGATTGCCTAAACTTCTTTTCAGAATTGGGCAATGTAATAAGCATGCTCTTGTTGGCTTATATGTTATAGTTCAGCTCTTAGCTCTGGTTTCAAATAGTATTATTGCCGGTGCAAGAGGCCGTGCCGGGGCACACACATGCATATGATGAGTTAGTGTCTTGTCTTGCTCATTGTGCACATAATGTGATGTAGGATTGGGGGACAGTAAGGGGCAGATTTATCAAAGTACGATTTTCGAACGCTTAAAAAGCACAATACAAAAAAAATCGAATACGATTTTTTTGTATCGTGCTTTTTAAAGTACAAAAAAATCGTATGTCAAAATATGGAAAAATCGCATCTGATCGTATAATGGCCGAAAAGTACGATTTTTTTTCGTATCTGAATGATCGTAAAATGCAGAAAAACCTTGCTGACTTTGATCCTTCTATGCATAATTTTGGAAGCCTTCATAGGACTCAATGGCACTCTGCAGCTCCAACTTGGCCCAAGAAAATACGCAATACGATTGTTGCGCTTTTGTCGCAATGTAAGAAAAAGTTGCAGAAAATACGCAAAAGTTGCAATCTTTAAAAAAACTTTGATGAATGTGCCCCTAAGACTAATCCTATATCACACGCATGCATAGAAAGTGGGAGCTGGGGCAGTGAGGGGTGCAGAGCAATTGCCAAGGGGCTTTCTTGAAGAAATACAATTGATCTCCCCAACTAGAGTGCAGGTTCTTTTGGTCTGTACCTCTAGTAGGGGAAGATTTTTTAACTGAGATAGGTGCCCTTTAATCACATTTACAGAAAATGTAAATATGTGCATGTTTCCATCAGATAATCCCGAATCTTGTCATGTATCTTGATTCTTCCCTTTTATGAAACAGAAAGGTTAAAATAAATACAGGAATGTACTGAACCCATACATTTGGGAATGTGTCGGACTGGCCCACAGGGATACCAGGAAAATTCCCGGTGGGCCCAGGTGTCAGTGCCCTCCTGCTTCTAGCTATTTGGCCTAATTCATGGTCATTCCCTATTTCTGAATGGGAAGAAAGAGGAGAAATAGATGGAAGAATAGATGTTAGCATGTAAATAAAAGAGACTTGGAGAATAAAGAGGTTGGGTGAGGAAAGGAGGAAAAATAGTTTGGAAAGTAGCCTATGGTCTAAGACAGTGGTTCTCAACCTTCCTAATGGTGTGACCCTTTAATACAGTTCCTCATGTTGTGGTGACCCCCAACCATTAAATTATTGCTAAGACCATCAGAAATATGTGTTTTACGATGGTCTTAGGCGACCCCTGTAAAAGGGTCGTTTGACCCCCAAAGGGGTCCCGACCCACAGGTTGAGAACCGCTGGTCTAAGACTTTCTGGTGGGCCCCTGGGGTCCCAGTCCAACACTGGTTGAATATGGGCCTCAAAGACCTGCTAACCCACCACCATAGCCTATTTGCTAGAGAATGTTTATTCTAACAAATAATTACACAAAAATGGAAGGAGCCATTGCCTCCCACACATGTGCAATGGCAAAACAACTAAATATATAGAAGAAAAGATTATAGTAAGTAAAGATAAAAAACTAGGAAAATATAGAGACTGAGTAAGAAGTGAATGAAAAATAATTTGGGAGTGGGCCCATGATCTAAGGTTTTCTGGTGGGCCCTTTGCAACCCAGTCCGACACTGACTTGTTTATTTAAAACCTAAAAACTTTGCATCATCATGTAGGGTTGCTACCCAGCCAGCATTTTTATGGCGCAGCTTGTAAATTACCAGCTAGAGCTGGGACTGGTATTACAAATTTACTGTCTATGTACTTGCCAGTAAATATGTTATACCCTATAAGTCCCTCCCTTTCCTAACCCTCTTCGCTTCCCAATTATCCCTTAAAAGAACAGGCCTACCTCTGCTCCACTCATTTCCCACCCCCACCCACCTGCTCATTTTCCTGCCCCATGACATCATCACCCCACCCCCAAGTGATGTCGCTGCTAGCCCCCAACCAAAAGGCTGGAATTATGCTGCAAAAAGGTGTCAACCCTAATGTCATATGACTTCAATTTTCAAAACGACTAGAGGATTAAGGTAAATTCAGTTCCTGCATAAAGTGTTGGACTATGGACGCATTATGTATTCAGTTCATTCCTCATTGTTGTTTTTTGCAGACATTGATATTGGTGTGCAGTAAAGCTCATGGTTATGAGGAAACTATGTTCCAACCAACCTGAAGAATGACTGTAATATTTTAATGGATTAAGGGCTCATTTAGAATGGATGCATCACCTGGAATACCTCTAGCCTGAACATCATTTAAAACATGCTAGGGAGCACCAGGGTACGAAAGGTGCTGGGAAGCCCTGTATTAAGAAGAGGGCTCCTTTACATGTGAGAGCGTGTGCTTTCTGACCACAGAGTGCAAAAATCATGGAGTGGTTGAGCCTACGATACTTACTTCTCTTGCAGTTGCACCTTACCTTTAGTACATATGCCTTAGAGTCTTTTATATGTTGCTAAAAGAGACTTATTATGAGATTTTAATATGAGCTTCTTCTCATAAAAATAAGGAACTTTCTTGATAAAATCTTTTGAGCATTCTGTTCTGTTTCTGATTTTGTTTGACAGGTCATAATTCATATAGACAAAGACAAGAAATCTATTTCCCTTACCCATGTCAATATATTTAGGACATTAAGGGCTGGGGTACACGGGGAGATTAGTCGCGCAGCGACAAATCTCCGTTATCGCAGGTGACTAATCTCCCTGCAATGCCATGGCATACGCGTCGCTGCGCCCAAAGTTGGGGATCATACACCAATTTAATCAAATAATTCAGAATTTTAAAACTGATTTCCTCTTTCTCTGTAGAAATAAAACAGTACCTTGTAATTGATCCCAACTAAGATATAAATAATCCTTATTGGATGCAAAACAATCCTATTGGGTTTAATTAATGTTTTATTGATTTTTTAGTAGACTTAAGGTATGGAGATCCAAATTACGGAAAGACCCCTTATCCGGAATACCCTTGGTCCCGAGCATTCTGAATAACGGGTCCTATACCTGTTTTTATTTAGGATATTTCTATAGGGACTAAGTTTTACCTGCAACTTGTTTTCCAAAATTAAAACTCCCAACGGGACATCACTGAGATCATCTGACTATAGCTGGGAATGATGGGAGCTGCAACATAAGGCTGGCCCCTGCTCCTTTATAAACTATAGCAAAATGAGCGAAGTTGTGCTTACCAATAAACAATTTATAACTATTAAGCTGGGATGCAATAACCCCACAGGGCTCACTTTTATCTGCTAGTGCAGTTGCAGTCTCTGCAATATGCTCGAAGTCAGATGCATGTAAAACCACTTTCGTTAAAGGTACTTGCATCAAAAAGCACTCCTTGTACTGCGCCTGTTGATACAGGAGAACCCTGGAGCTACCACCACCACCTGCCTGGATATTTTCAGACAGGAAATACATGCACAGATAATATTGCTATCTTAAAGGAACAGTAACACCAAAAAATGAAAGTGTATAAAAGTAACTAAAATATAATGTGCTGCTGCCCTGCACTGGTAAAAGTTGTGTGTTTACTTCAGAAAGTCTACTATAATTTATATAAATAAGCTGCTATGTAGCCATGGAGGCAGCCATTGAAAGGAGAAAAGGCACAGGCACATAGCAGATAACAGATAAAACACTATTGTATTCTACAGAACTTATCTGTTATCTGCTATGTAACCTGTGCCTTTTCTCCTTCTTTCCAGCTTGAATGGCTGCCCCCGTGGCTACACAGCAGCTTATTATATAAATTATAGTAGTGTTACTGTAGCAAACACCCCAGCTGTACCAGTGCAGGGCAACAGTGCATTATAGTTTTATTACTTTAAAGCTCTTTCATTTTTTGGTGTTACTGTTCCTTTAAGGTGGCCATACACGCACCGATATTATCGTACGAAACCTCGTTTCGTACGATAATCGGTGCGTGTATGGCATGTCGGCGAGTCGACCGATATCGCAGGAAGCTGCCGATATCGGACGACTCGCCGATCGGACAAGTTTGAAAATTTTGATCGGGCGCCATAGAAGGCGCCTGACCAAAATTCTCCCTTCAGAGCTGAATCGGCAGAAGGAGGTAGAAATCCTATTGTTTCTACCTCCTTACCTGCCGATTCAGCCCTGAATGGTGTGTGGCGGATCTTACGATGTTTCGTGCGACCGATGGTCGTGCGAAACATCGTCGGATCGCCACGTGTATGGCCACCTTAACAGAAATTGTCTAACCTGTACAATCTCCGATCTCCATGGAACGAAAATTGTTGGGACAATAATTCGGAGCCCACACATGACCTGACCTTTTGTACGTAAGATTAAATTGGAGGTTTATGGCCAGCTTTAAATTAAATATAGAATTGACGTTACTTAGATAAAATTTCCCTCCCTTAAATGTTGCTTGTAATTGCCATGTCCACTCCAAGGCGCTACAGTACTTTTTTTCTTCGTAATTCACATTGACTTTTTTACATTATTATCAAAGGAGAATGCCTTGATGTGGGAAAGGGGCTACTGACTGTACTGTGTATTGATAACTCCACAAGATCAATTAGGCAGTAGTAATGAATTATTGTAGGGACCAAGAAATTGCGCCAAATGAAAGACCGGTATTTATGTTATGCTAAATAAGCCAAATTGTGTGTTTATTTATGTATTTATTGATCATTGCAGATATCTACCTGGTCTCTATCCTTTTATTCTAGTACAGTATATAATAGTATAGCTGCAGAACAATTAGAGGGTAAGGTTGAATTATAATCTTTCAAAGCTACAAAGTTTTCTTGAGTGGGAATGTGCATTTTCTCAAAGCTAAAATTGTGAATGCTGTAATAAACAGCAATAATGTGCCATAACCAAGTTAGTACTTACGCCACAATGCTTCCTGTCAAGCCATGTAAATGGTTTATAAAACTGGGTGGCTAGCACAAGCTTCACACATTCAGTAGCTGAGTCTCTCCTTATCCCCTTTATCCCCTGATAAACACATCCCATATAGTAGTGCTCTGGCAGCCCGCTGTTTGGGAGCTTTTAATACCCGCAGGATTCCATTTTTAATGCAATTCAAATGTGTTATTAAATTTGGTTTCCTGCTGACTTTCTCTTATTCCGTCTGCAAGTCATCTTACGAGACTGTGAGGAATATGTGGTATTACAACAGTTAATTCTTGTTCATGAATAAGAATAAGTGTTAGGGGACGCATGGCATCTGTTGTCCAGAAACCAATGATCCAAAAAGCTAAAAATTACAGGTAGACCATCACCAATAAAGTCCATTTTAAGGCAAAAAATATTTTCATTAAAGGCGTAGTTTACCTTCAACTTAAATTTTGTATGTATAATATGGGCAACTTGCCTTGTTCTTCTGATTTTTCAAGCTTTTAAATGGGGGTCATTGACCCTGGCAACCGAAAAAATATTTTTCTGTGAGGCCACAATTCTATTGTTATTGTCATTTTTCATTACTTATCGTTCTATTCAGGCCCTCTCCTAGTCTATTCTAGCCTCTTATTCAAACTCCTGCCTGGTTGTAATTTGGACCCTAGCAACCAGATACCAGCTGAGACATTAAGCTAAATAAATCAAAAACCTCAAATAATAAAAAATGAAGACCAATTGCAAATTGTCTCAGAATATCACTCTCTGCATCATACCTAAAGTTAATTCAAAGGTGAACACTTTTAAATTATTTGCTTTTCACTGTAATAATAAACAGTACCTTCTACTTGGTAACTGAGCTAGGAAGAAGAAAAGGTTACACCAGGCTGGCACTCCTGTTAGCAGAAAACTGCACTGGCCTGGGGTACATTCAAGCAAATGATCCTCTTCTTCCCTTCTTCTTTCTTCAATCCTGGGGCCAACCCACGATCACTTTGGTGAAAAAGTTTGGCTTTTCGGGTTGTACTGCGCATTGCACCACATGAACTTCAAAGCAGGAGGAGGCTCACTTGCTCACATGTACCTCAGGCAGGTGTAGTTTTCTGCTAACAGGGGCACCATCCTGGGTTATTAGGAAAGTGATTATGATCACTGGGAGGGGGGGCTTACATTGGCACTCCCCAGTGATTCAACCTTTCCTTCTCTTTTAAACCCACATTGGTAGCAAAGTCCTACACATTTAAAATAATAGGTCCTGTACCTGTAATGTAACATAGACTTCTTGCCAGCCACAGTAAGTGTTCATTTGCTTATACAGTAGTGTGCAGGGAATTAAAGGACACGCTCCTACTGACCTTTGTTTCTTTTACTTATGAGGTAAATTGCCTGTTAAGTCAGATTTTTTGCTGTTGACTGAATGCCAAATGCAACAATTGGAAAGCTCTGATTATGCTAAATGGAGACCAAACAATAATTGTCTTCCTGTTGCTGCCGTAGGAAAGATGACTTTCATCCATACTGTTGACTTCTATCAAAGTATATTCTCCAGCAGTGCGACTTTACTCTATTCATCAATCAAGGCATCTTCCATTGCTATTTATAACATGCGGGCTAATGACAGTGATTTGCAGTCCTGTGGGAGATTTCTTCCATTAGTAGCAAACCTGCATTACACTATATTAAAGGAAATTGTAGCTAAGCACATTTTGAAGAAGGCCCCCCTTCTGTGGAGTCCTCTGTGGCAACGTATTTCATATTTCACACAATCACAGCTTTCTGGCTTGCATTATAGATGTGTGTACTGTTGTCTCAAGCTACAGTTTCGCAGCATGAATAAAATATAAATTGTTCTCAAATTCTTGCTTGGATAAAATAGAAGAGCTGCAGCAATACACCTTATGGGGCTAATGCTTTACGTGCGACTTTATACATGATAAAGGGGATATGGCTATAACAATGTGCTCTCCTGAGTACCATTTTCTTTGGTTTAAAAGAATCTTTTTACTGACAGTCTCTGCAGCAGTCAGTCCTCTCTGCGTGGCTGGCGACACAGGGTTTTATCTCAATTGCAGGAGCCAATTAGAAGCCTCCCTACATAGGCTGCTTCTCCTGCCTGCTAACCTCATCACTGTGTTAGTCTGTGAGGGGAAAAAACAGCCCCCCAACCGTGCACTGCTCTCTCTAATCATCAGCCATGTTTAATATTTTCTGATTATACTGTACCATTCAGCAGGGTTTGAGGTACCGTATATAAAGCCAGATACAAGAATTCAAATAGAGAGTTAAAAATACAACATGTACCGATAGGCTTGTCACCTAATTTCCTTGCAAGGCAGAATTGCCAAGTAGGGATTTGTTATAAATGAAAAAGGTAGCAATTTTACTTGAAGTGTATAAACCCTTAGAACTGACACTGTGGGGAATCAGGAAGTAAGTGATGGTCAGGTCAAAGCCCAGCTACAATATCCAGTATATATAAATCAATATTTTGAGAAGGATTTTTAGAAGCAGCAAACCATTGTGACCTGACTAGTCAACAGAAGTGTGTGTATGTAAAAATGTGAAATGGGAGCTCACCACAGTAACATTTGACTGCTCTCTATTCATTTCTAGGGGATTTCTGCAGGGGTATTTATCAATGGGGTGAAAGTAAGAGTTCACTATTTGCTAAATATACCTCTAAAAATCCAATAGAAATTAATGGAGCGGTGGAATTTTAACATAACCTAATACTGCCCTTATGTTACAGAGTCTCTTAATATTCATTATTCTATCTACAGTAATCATCGTTATCATTTTGTGCCTTGTGTACACAAACCATTCTTAATGCTTGTTTGATTAGCTTTTTATATGTATCAGACAGTGTCTGGTGCTTGCATATATACATGTGCATGTGTGAATATAGATACTGGGATATAGCAAGATTTATATATTAGCACGATTTATATATTATGCTATGTAAGCAAACAGTTCTTTATTCTTGATCTACTTGCATTTTCTCTGTAGTAATACACACAACATAGCACTTAATGTTAGCTAGCTAGCAAAAATTCATTTTGATGTTTGTTAGTTTCTAAGTTGCCTGAAGACATTTTGAAAACCGCAAGTCCCAAGCAATCTGGATTAGGTTCATATGCTAGTATGCAAGAAAATTTCAGTTTTCAATGTCAGTGTTTAGAGCCCTTATTAAGCCAATATTGCAGTGCGTGGCTTTGTTTTCATTGACTGTGTGCTTTTGAAAATCTCACAAAATACTGCTGAAGGGCAGAAAATATACAGTTGTGTAATGCATTTTTCTTGCTAGTATACCTACCATATTTTTGCAAAATGTATTCTGCCTCCGCCTTGGCTTAATCAATTAATTTCAGTAGGCTGTGGCTGCGAGAATAGCAGCATGCTTTGATTCCACCTCAGTACAGATCTGTATATATGATTGGAAGCATATGCCTTGTGAATCATTAAACAGATTGGAATTATTTTGTACTTTTGTAGTCTTTTTGCTGAAGGATTTACTCTATTTTAAAGGTGATGTTTATCCTAGAGCTGGCTTTTAGTATTTGCAAACATTGATATTCTGTAGCAGTGTTCACCTGGTCTTCTGATTTAAAATTCAGTCTATTTGCTGCAACCAGCAATGGGAAACAACAAGAAAGAAGAAATATTCTTATGCCAGATTTTTTTTTTAGTTATTTATGAATTACAAGAACTCTAGATTAAAACAAGAGCATGCACAGTGGGAGCCAGCTTGGTTCTCGCATCAGCACCCCACAGCCAGGGACCAGAAGTGGAGTGGTAAAACATGGTGGGTGGCAACTCTGCTTTAGGTAATCTGGCACAGGGGAGCAGGGCTATATTCAGTTGTTTGGTTACTGCAGTTGGACAGAAAGTCCTGTCGTGGCCCTCTGCTATATAATTGGACTTACTTGTCCTTTATGTTCCTCTTCTTCATTGTAAACAATCACATCTTGGCCAGCCTAACTGAAATCTTCCATATCGTATACCCAAAATGTTTTATGCATAGGCCTCAGAGGCACTTGTTTCCATCAGTGCAGGAAGAAAAGCACTTCCAAGGAGCATAGAGTATCCTGTTTTGCCTGGCAGCCAGTGCAGTAGTGCTTAGCAGATTGCTCATCACTATATTTGCTGAGATTGGAAGAATGCATTTTGAAACAGTAAACATTAAGGTGAAAGCTGAAATCGAAGAACAGTGGTATGTGTTTAGACCATATATTTGCATGATACCTGTATAGATAAAAATATGTCTTGCAGAGGGAATCCTGGAATCATCAGGAGGTACTTATTGTAACCCAGTGTCCCATAGCCTGCATAGGGAAGCAGGACATGACAGGGTTAGCAAGCAGGCGTCCCTTCCCTCCTTTCTAATTGACTGGCTGGGGTTAGGAAAGTTTGTTTCCCTGGGCTTGGCAGAGATTGACTGATGGGGGATCAGCATCCCACCCTTCCTCCCTTATGGCATCTGACTAGGTTCTTGTAAGAGAGCAGGGTGTGGGACCAGGTGGACATGGTAAGCGGAGGTAAGGTCCATTGGCTGGTTAATTTAGTGGAGGGTAGGGTAACTTAGATAGGCAAGAGTCTTTAGCTATGGGGTTACAGTCCCTTATCCAGGTGTTTGTTTATTATAGAAGCTGTTTATATAGAAATATTCTTAGTGGTCCAATTACAATGGGCGGCCATATTTGCAAAGCACTAGTTCGTTAGCATTAAAAGCTATAACTGACAGGCTGAGAAGGGACAGTCAGGTTGGCAAAACAGTCAGGTTTAGGAACTTTATGTAGCAATTACTTACAAAATCAAACCAGTGAAAAATGATCAACACAACCTATAGGTAACTTTATATGTATATTCATATTTTGAAAAGTATTTTTTTCCGTATCACTTTAAGGTAATGCCGTATGGGGCAGGCTGCAGACTGAAAATCAGCCCCTATGCTGGTATTAACCTCTTCCCTTTCCTTACTCAGAGCCATTGCATTGGCCAAGGTGCAGACACACATAGTGGATCACAAAAAACAAAATGCATACTGGCATGATTTGGATTTAAAATACACTCCGTGTGTCTGCACCTGGGTCAATGCAGTGGCTCTGGGTGCAGGAGGAGGGAGAGGCTGATGCCAGTATTCTAAATCTGCATTTATCCGCAGGCCAAGAATCAGCCATATGTGGCATTAGGTTTAAGCTACTAATATACTTCTCCAAACATCACCAAATTTTTATTCTTGATTGTGCAAATATTTTTCTGCAACTTTATTTCTATTTAGGAACCACTGAATCACTTGAGCTCGAATTATTGTCAAATTTTTAGCGAAATTGCAAGTGAGGGTTACAGTCCAGCTACAACACCCTTTTCCTCCACCTGAGGGCTAAACAGCATGAGATTAAAATAGATTTTGGACCTCCGCTCATTTACTAAGCCAGGGTCATGGGAAATGTGCAGAAGAGTGTCCTGCTTTTTGCCCTTTTTGAACTGAAAGAACTTCATCTTGATTTAAATAAAATATTAAAAATATTCATCCTGGAATACCCCCTAGCTTGTACTTTTTTAATGCATAAGATAAGATAAGGAGTGCCAGAGAAATAATGTGTGGGCATAGGGTAGTGCAAGGCATCTTTCTGTGGCATGCATAAATACCGGGCTGCCTTGCTGTTGACCTTGTGCAGTACTGTTACCCAGGCACTAGGCTGCTAGTCTTAGTGCTAATGTTACCCAGTCAATAGGCTGCCAGCGTTAGTGCTAATGTTGCCCAGGCACAAGGCTGCCAGCATTAGTGCTAATGTTACTCAGGCACTAGGCTGCTAATCTTAGTGCTTATGTTACCCAGTCACTAGGCTGCCAGTGTTAGTGCTAATGTTGCCCAGGCACTAGGCTGCTAGCATTAGTGCTAATGTTGCCCAGGCACTAGGCTGCTAGTCTTAGTGCTAATGTTGCCCAGTCACTAGGCTGCCAGCGTTAGTGCTAATGTTACCCAGGCACAAGGCTGCCAGTGTTAGTGCTAATGTTGACCAGGCACTAGGCTGCTAATCTTAGTGCTTATGTTACCCAGTCAATAGGCTGCCAGCGTTAGTGCTAATGTTACTCAGGCACTAGGCTGCTAATCTTAGTGCTTATGTTACCCAGTCACTAGGCTGCCAGTGTTAGTGCTAATGTTGCCCAGTCACTAGGCTGCCAGCGTTAGTGCTAATGTTGCCCAGGCACTAGGCTGCTAGCGTTAGTGCTAATGTTACTCAGGCACTAGGCTGCTGGCGTTAGTGCTAATGTTGCCCAGGTACTAAGCTGCTAGCGTTAGTGCTAATGTTACTCAGGCACTAGGCTGCTGGCGTTAGTGCTAATGTTGCCCAGGCACTAGGCTGCTAGCGTTAGTGCTAATGTTACTCAGGCACTAGGCTGCTGGCGTTAGTGCTAATGTTGCCCAGGCACTAAGCTGCTAGCATTAGTGCTAATGTTGCCCAGGCACTAGGCTGCTGGTGTTAGTGCTAATGTTACTCAGGCACTAGGTTGCTGGCGTTAATGCTAATGTTACTCAGGCACTAGGCTGCTAGCGTGTGACACAGCATCTGTATTACCTAATACTAGTTTAACACAGCAACTAATTACATAATTGCCTTTGCTTATTCTTTACATGTGTTTTGTGATGGGATCAGTGCAGGGATAAAGAATGCAGTATACTGAGGCAACATAAAGCAAAAGATTGCAGGTTTTTTTTTACTGATTTTTACTGGGCATGGCCCAGCAGTGGAGAGAGGATTTGGATGGAGTAACAGACACTGCCAAGGTTTTAGTCCAAGTCTCAGTTGCTTCTGGCATAAAGAGCTTGCAAGCAATTCACTCTTTTTTAGAATATTACTAAAGAATCTGTACAAAGTACAAGAGCTGTACAATGTTTGTTTTGAAAAAAAATATATTTTTTTTATCTGCAGTGCTGAAAGTAGGACATGTTGCCATACCTGGATGGTTTCAATAAAACATTGCCTTTCTCTACCATCTGTTTTCATTTGCTGCCACATAATTCAGACTGAAGGTTCCTAAAGTTGACAAAACAATGTAGCATTTTGTCAGCATTGGACAGATTTCAGAATGAATCTGCATGTCATTTAATCATTCTGCATGGTATCTGTGTGGAAATACAGAAGTGCACCATTCCTTGTGATCCCATTATTTCAGCCTTTAAATAATATCTTCCACTCAGCCTAGCATTAATTTATGATTGCTGATTTCACAGTGCCATGTTTTTTGCACCTTGCTTTCTGCTCTGCGTGCAACTTAGTGAGCAGTAGCAGGCATAGGCCTGCAATCAGAACAGGGCTGCCTTGTGGGCACTGACACTGTGGTCTGCATCTCACACTGGATAATTTGTCCACTGCAGAGAGAGAAGGAGTGGGGAAATAGGAGCCAAGATGCCCCTTAGTGAAGAGTTCACTGCATGGTTTAAATCCACTTTAAACTAAGGAAAGCTGCTTTAAAAAATAAAAAGAACCTCCCCTCATGACATAAACACCCCTATTTAAGTAAACATTGGTAACTCCCAGGCTACTCCCATATACTGTAATCCCAGCACAATTTATTGGGGCTTGAAGTAATTTCCCCAGGCCATGTCTAAAGCCTGTACAGTGTAGCCTGTATTGTGCAGAAGTAAATAACTAATTTAATATCTACTTGGTATCTGTCATGTATACAATTTATATTGCACCAGAGCTGTGGGTATACTGGTGTGTTGTTTTGGGGACTGTGTAAAGTTATTACTGATCACTAGTACAAAACAGTTCCAAGAACAGTTAGTCAGCACCCTTATACCTAATTCAACGCCCCTGCGTTATCCTGCTGATCGTTTAACCCCCACCTCCAACCAGTGTAGCAATACACTGCGTTGTACCTGCTCCTCCAGCATGTCACCTGCATACATTAAGTATTGGTTGAGGCATCCTATCTACTTGTGCTCCAGGACTACCACTTTATTAAAATTCCCCACCATATTCTGCAGACCTTACTGACACAGGGTCCAACACTTGGGTATTCTAATTTGACTCCACTATGTACTACACAATTCTGATATGTAGAATGCACTCCATGGTAATTCCTAACAATCTGATTTTTGGTCTGTATGGAAGAAGGTGTGCTCTCTCTGAAGCAGGAAGAATTCCCAGCCAGATGCATGTAATAAAGACCTTCTGATAGGGAATTAACTCTTGCTGCACAGGCTGCTGTAGTTAATTGGCAAAAATATATGCATGCTGTCCATCAGTGATAAAGTTTGCAGTTATAATGTATTAGCTTTAAGTAGCACACAGGGTTAAATAGGTGTATTTAATGACTTGGTTATTTGTAAAATTACAAGCAATTCTTTGGAGATACTGTAACTTGTTATTGCACCTTAAAGATCAGGAACATTCTAATATTTTACACGTGAAATGTCTAGCCCCAAGTCAAATTTCAAAATGAAATATAACAAAAAAATCTGTTTGTTCTTTTGAAAATTAATTTCAGTGCAGATTTCTGCTAGAGCAGCACTATTAACTGATGCGGTACTCAGACCCTGGTTATGGAAAGCAGCTCCACAGCATGTGTTTACCACCACCATACATACCAAACATTTTTACCCTCCAGCTTAAGGGAACGCATGTAGCACAAATCTAACATTGCCTCCGGCGATAACACCACTCTTACAGTAAAGGATGGTGGCAGTAACATCATGCAGATTTAGTAAATGCCTGTTAATTAGATACCGCTATGTTTACATATTCATGGAGTTAACTTCTTACTTAGATGCTTGCAGCAGTTAATTGGATGTTTGCAGAATCCAAAATAGAAAGCAAGATAATATAATTGAATGGTAAACAATGGTTACATTACTTTCTCAGACACAAAAAGGAAAGTTACTTTAATTGGTCATTTGCATTTGCTCACATCCCTCATATATAAAAAATGAACAAGCTTTTAGCAAGAATATATAGAGTGTGCAGAAAACTGCTCTATAAACTGGTGCAAAGAACTTGTTTGTCTGGTTATTCATTTATTTTAACTTTTTCATGTAAAAAGTTGATGGGAATAGACCTGATTTAAGCCTGTAAGCTTATTTAAACACATTTTATGTTTCTTTCATACGACTACAATTATCTTTTCTTTTTATTATCAGGAAACAATGCAACTCCTGTTATAATTCTAATATGTGGCTTACATTTTAAAAAAATAGAATAAAACAGGATTAGAATTAATTTTGAATGTAATCCTATTTTCTGTGCAAGTAAATAGTGTTACAGCTGTCGTCTTTATTTAGAATAATGTTCCAATTTGAAAGGCATATAGCTGGAGGCCTACTGCCACCAATTATTTACAATTACACACTTCCTGCTTTAAACATATAAATAAAGACCACATGGGCAGGTAAACACAGTAGGAGACAGCAGGATTCTTATTGGATAATCCTTCTTGCATCTATAATTAAGCAGTGAGTCCCTGGTGCTGGGTACAATGGAAATGTTTTCCGAAACAGTTCTATGGCCTTTAATCATAAACATTTTATATCACAGTGGTGACTCCAGCCCTCTGTAGCAACATACATATTTGGCAAACTTGCACATTAATATAAGTTGGGTTTTATATGGCCCTCTTTTAGTGTAGTTATACCTGAATACAAAATATTTGTCATTACAGAAAAAAACAGGGTGGGGTGCCAGTGTTCGATTGGCACAAGGACAATGGAACTGTATATCCTGTGTTAAAAGTGAGGCTAGTAGAGGGTTCTCTTAAGTGTAGTTCATTAGCAGTGGACTGGATATTTGATCTGTATATCAACCAATTCAACAAGATAAATGCATACTCAAGGTGGCCATACACGCACCGATAATATTGTACGAAACCTCGTTTCGTACGATATTCGGTGCGTGTATGGTATGTCAGCGAGTCGACCGATGTCGCAGGAAGCTGCTGATATCGGCCGACTCGCCGATCGGACCAGTTTGAAAATTTTGATCGGGCGCCATAGAAGGCGCCTGACCAAAATCTCCCTTCAGCGCTGAATCGGCAGAAGGAGGTAGAAATCCTATTGTTTCTACCTCCTTACCTGCCGATTCAGCCCTGAATGGTGTGTGGCGGATCTGACGATGTTTCGTGCGACCGATGGTCGCACGAAACATCGTCAGATCGCCACGTGTATGGCCAGCTTTATTCTCCCATGTACTTTGAGCTTGGATTTGTGGCAGGATCCACGCCTTTAGACAGAGTATTTGCTACCTGCAGGTATAGTGAGGTGAAATAAGGATCAGGTAGCAGGTTCACACTGTAACAATTTTTATACCATCCAAACCCTAAACAAGATTTTTGGAAAATGGAAAAGGGAGTCAAGAACAACCATAAAACATATATAGTCATATAATCTACAGTTTGTCCATTTTGCTGTGGACCAAACTGTAAATTATATCCTTATAAATGGTGTCTTCCTATATCAGAATAGCTACATCAGGTAGGCTAACCTGTCTTTGCTTGTGTGATTGCAGGGCTGCGATTGGCTATCACTCCCACTGTGTTTCTGGCAGGGACTGTTATGAGCTCCAATAAATGGGCCATTTTTACAGATAGTATCCATTTTTGACCAAAGTAAAAACCAGCACCGTATATTATTCATAATTGTCTAAGTTTAGAAGTTTATCCTATATTTCTTCTTTAAGAATAACATGCCCTGAAATTAGTTCTGCTATATTGGTTCAATTTTATAAGCTCTAGAAATGGAGGCAGAGTAGTATGAAAACATATAGTGAAGCAAGAGAGCTCCCACTCTACCTTGGAGTTACAGGGCCTGTGGCCTTGTGCTTTTGTGTGGCCAGTAGAGGGTACATTATACACTATATAACATGTAATATATAAAGTCTGTGTAAGGGTACTCACCGGCTCCGCAGCCGCCGAGTCCCTCCAGCGCATATCGCTCGGCGAGTGGAACGCATGCGCCATTTGAGTTCCAGTGTGCGCGTGCGCATGCGCGACGCTTGTACTTGATGCACGCATGCGCGATGACGTCATGACGCTCGCTACGTCGGCGGGAGATTTAAAAACCCATTTGAAACAGTACACTTTGCTCGGTTATCGCTTTTTGTGTGCCTAGCAATTACTTCTGATTGAAACTTTGTGATTCTGACCTTCTGCCTGACTCTCCGCTTCTGAACCCTGCTGCCTGCCTTGACCCGGACCTGTTTTGACTACGCCTTCGCTTACTCCTTCGGTACTTCGCTATTTGGCCTTCCAGCCTCTCTCCACTGCTGCGCTTCCTGTCTCACTCTCAGGTTAAGCCTCCAGCCTAGTGTGAGGTGTTTGTGGGTGGCAAACCCGTCGGACTCGCTTGGCTTGACAGTATAACCGAGCCATGGATCGTGAGGAAGATTCTTCTCCTCTTGCCACTTTGACCCAGCAGATTGCCGCCCTTGCTCACGCTGTGAGAGAGCTCCAAGCTGACTACAATCAAATCCAAGAGCAACTAAAGGCCGTTCAGCTCCCGGCTCCGCCTCCTTCTCCCGTGGCAATGCCTCCTCCTCCGCTAGGTGCCACAGCCCCAGAACCCAAGATACCGCTACCGGACAAGTTCTCTGGGGAACGCAGTGCTTTCAGAACTTTTGTTAATGCCTGCAAACTTCTGTTTATGCTCCAGCCACAGACTTATTCCACTGAACAGGTGAAAGTCGGTGTGGTCATGTCTCTACTACGGGGGCAGCCTCAATCCTGGGCTTTTCGGTTAATGGAGCAACAGAGCACAGTCCTGCATACTGTGGATGCTTTTTTCCAAGCAATGGCCGTCCTGTATGATGATCCCCATCGAGTTGGTACAGCGGAAGCGGCCCTGAGGAACCTCCGTCAAGGAACCCGTCCTGTGGAGGATTACACCATTGACTTCTGTAAATTTTCAGCTGACACAGATTGGAATCAAGCGGCACTTAAACATCAGTTCCATCTTGGCCTCTCTTCCCTTCTAAAAGACGAATTGGCTAGGATAGGAATCCCGGACTCTCTGGAAGGCCTGATACAATTATCAATTCAAATCGACCAACGCCTTAGAAAAAGGAGGTCGGAAAAGGCCAGTCAATTCCAGTCGTCCTGGGTGTTACCAAAGGCCTCGCCGCCGATTCGAGTTGACTCCGGCCCCTCCACGTCCTCAGAGCCCGAACCCATGCAAATTGGTGCCCTTCGGCCATCTCTATCCCCTGAGGAACGCATTCGACGGAGGAGATTGAACCTCTGCCTTTATTGCGGCCTCTCGGGTCATCTTCTCAATGGTTGCCCTACTCGCCCATCTCCTCCTCGTAAGGGTCCTTTGCTACATACCTCTGAGCCTCGGCCTTATTTCGCTCCCTTGCTCACTTTCTCTCTCTCTCTACAGTGGGAAGACAAGATCCTGGAGCTCCCGGCCATCCTGGATTCCGGAGCTAGTGGCTGTTTTCTGGACTCTAAGATTGCAGACTATCATAAGATCCCCTTATTGCCCAAGCCACTCCCTCTCCTCATCCGAGTGGCAGATGATTCTCCAATCAGTTCCGGTCCTATCTTGAAAGAGTCCATTCCCTTACGTGTCATTATAAATTAAATTCACTCTGAAGAATTTTTTTGAAGAAAAGTTTTGATGTGGTAACTTCCCCGTTCTCGCCTATTATTATTGGGTTACCATGGTTACGCAAACACAACCCAGTAATGGACTGGGATAAAGGCAGGATTACCTTTTCTTCTAGCTTCTGCCGTACTCATTGTCTACCTCTTCCTGACCTACAAAAATTATGCTGCGTTTCTTCAGAGAGACTGTTAGAGAAGTTTCCCAGTCTACCTCCGGAATACTATAATTTCCTGGATGTCTTTGACAAAAAGGGAGCAGACTCTCTACCTCCTCACCGAAAGTACGACTGTCCTATTGAACTTTTCCCGGGATCCCAAATACCTTTTGGGCGAATTTATCCCCTAGCTGAGCCTGAGTTAGAGGCCCTGCGTAGCTATCTGGAAGAAAACCTAGCTAAAGGTTTCATTCGCCCATCAACCTCCCCTGCTGGAGCCGGAATCTTCTTCGTGGAAAAAAAAGATCACACATTGAGGCCTTGCATTGATTACCGAAATCTTAATTCCATTACAATTAAGAACAGGTATCCGGAACTCTTCCAAAGACTCAGGGAAGCAAAGATCTTTTCTAAACTTGATTTGAGAGGCGCCTACAACTTGGTCAGAATAAGAGAAGGGGATGAATGGAAGACCGCTTTTCGTACCAGATACGGACACTTTGAATATCTAGTCATGCCTTTCGGTCTCTGTAACGCTCCAGCAACGTTCCAGCATTTTGTCAATGATGTCTTCAGGGATTATTTGGACGTTTTTGTTATAATTTACTTAGATGACATCCTAGTCTTTTCCAAATCAGTGGCAGAGCATCGAGTCCATATGGAAAAGATATTCTCTCGGCTCCGTTCTCACCAATTATTTGCTAAATTTGAAAAGTGTGAATTTGACAAGACTTCTATTGAATTCCTTGGGTTTATCATCTCTGCTGAAGGAATTCAAATGGACCAAAAAAAGATCTCAGCCATTCTGGACTGGCCGGTTCCTTTGTCCCGAAAAGACGTCCAACGTTTTATTGGATTTGCGAACTTCTACAGGAGGTTTATTAAAGGTTTCTCACAGATTATGTTGCCTATTACACGGTTAACCAGCTTAAGTACCAAATTCCACTGGACACCTCAAGCTCAATCCGCTTTTGAATCGTTAAAAACTCTATTTACCTCGGCACCTATCCTTCAGCATCCAGATCCGGCAAGACCTTTCGTCTTAGAAGTCCATGCTTCAGAATCTGCAGTGGGGGCCATTCTCTCTCAAAGATTTCCCGCTTCTGGAGGACTTTATCCGGTCGCCTATTTTTCGCGGAAGATGAATAAGTCTGAACAAAATTATGATGTAGCTGATAGGGAACTCCTAGCCATCAAACTTGCCTTAGAAGAATGGCGGTATCTCCTGGAGGGTGGTCCTCACCCCATCTTGATTTATACCGATCATAAGAATCTGGATTATCTCCGTGTCGCCAAGAGGCTTAGACCTCGACAAGCGCGATGTACACT
Organism: Xenopus tropicalis; assembly: GCF_000004195.4. Classification (NCBI taxonomy): domain Eukaryota; kingdom Metazoa; phylum Chordata; class Amphibia; order Anura; family Pipidae; genus Xenopus; species Xenopus tropicalis. The sequence goes on along the minus strand of NC_030682.2, from coordinate 54,695,335 downwards.
TTTCTTCATGAGGTTCAATTTTCATCTTACCTACCGTCCAGGCTCTAAAAACACCAAAGCAGATGCGTTATCCAGAATCCACTCTACTCAAGAAACTGCTCCAACCTCACCTGAGACGGTCCTCCTACCTCAAAATTTTTTGTTCATTCAATGCTCTTTGATTGACCAGATTAGGCAAGCCTCAGTATCCATTCCCTCTGGTTTGGATTTGACCTCTAAGGATGGACTATTCTTTTTTAAGGACAAAATTTTTGTACCTGAAAGTCTTCGTCTAGAGGCCCTTCGTACCATTCACGATTCTAAGTTGGCAGGTCACCCTGGTATTAAAAAGACTATCATTCTAGCCAAAAGATTCTTTTGGTGGCCTAAATTAACTTCAGACTGCACTAAGTATACCAAGTCCTGTGAAATTTGTGCTAGATCCAAGGACTCACGTACTAAGCCTTTGGGTTCACTGCTTCCCCTTCCAGTTCCTTCCAGACCTTGGGGATCCATTTCTATGGACTTTATTTCAGACTTACCGCCGTCTTCAGGACAAACAACTATTTTTGTCATAGTGGATCGTCTAACCAAGATGGCTCATTTTATTCCCCTTCCCAAGCTTCCCTCTGCTGCCTTCACCGCAGAATACTTTGTTAAAGAAATTGTCAGATTACATGGGGTGCCCGATGAGATAATTTCTGATAGAGGAACTCAGTTTACGTCTCAATTTTGGAGGTCGTTATGCCAACGATTGGGTTTCCTTGTTGCCCCTTGCAGAATTTGCATACAACAATAATTTGCATCACTCCATCCAACAATCCCCTTTCTTTGCCAATTAAAGCTTGCACCCTGCCATCTTTCCTTCTTCGTTTAATGAAATCTCCGTTCCTGCTGTAAAAGAACGGTTATTATTTTTAAAAGAGAACTTTAAGACTCTGCAGGAAGCTATCAAAAAAGCCCAGGACAGCTTCAAGTCTTACGCGGATAGAAGGAGAGGTAAAGATCCCAATTTTAAAGTAGGCGATAAGGTTTGGCTCTCTTCTGTAAACCTTAAATTATCTTGTCCTACACGGAAGCTGGGTCACCGTTTTCTTGGTCCTTTCGAGATTCTCAAGCAAATCAATCCTGTGGCGTTTCAGCTTAAGCTTCCTAATTCCTGGCGTATCCATCCAGTTTTCCATACCGCTTTATTGAAACCGGTGACTGCTAATTCTTTTGTTGGACGGGTCCCTATCCCACCTCCTCCCATCAGAGTCGATGGTCAAGAGGAATTTGAGGTCGAGGACATCCTTGATTACAGGCTAAGAGGGAGACAACCTCAATATTTGGTTAAATGGAAGGGGTACGGTCCGGAAGAGAATTCTTGGGAACCAGCTCTTAATATTCATGCACCTGAGATATTACAGAAGTTCCACCGCAAGTATGATTCTAAAGGCAAGGTTCGCGTCCGGAGGCCGCTCCTAAGGGCCATGTAAGGGTACTCACCGGCTCCGCCGCCGCCGAGTCCCTCCAGCGCATATCGCTCGGCGAGTGGAACGCATGCGCCATTTGCGTTCCAGCCCGCGCGTGCGCATGCGCGACGCTTCGTCGGCGGGAGATTTAAAAACCCATTTGAAACAGTACACTTTGCTCGGTTATCGCTTTTTGTGTGCCTAGCAATTACTTCTGATTGAAACTTTGTGATTCTGACCTTCTGCCTGACTCTCCGCTTCTGAACCCTGCTGCCTGCCTTGACCCGGACCTGTTTTGACTACGCCTTCGCTTACTCCTTCGGTACTTCGCTATTTGGCCTTCCAGCCTCTCTCCACTGCTGCGCTTCCTGTCTCACTCTCAGGTTAAGCCTCCAGCCTAGTGTGAGGTGTTTGTGGGTGGCAAACCCGTCGGACTCGCTTGGCTTGACAGTCTGCCTCCCTCAAAATCCTCTTTAAAGTGCTAAGAAAGCACACCATGGCAACAGCCTTAGGAATATGGAGCTATCAATAATAAGGCAACTACCAACACTCTGTTTGACTCTCGAATACAGGTCCAAGCCTTTAGCTCCTACCCACGAATGAGTAGTGGTAACCTTATAAAGTGTTGAGATTGATTGGGAGATTAGTCAGGGGGAATGGCTGTGGTCTCTTGGTAGAATAAGGACACTATTGTATGAATATACTAAGCAATACAAGTTGTACACTTGGCTTGATAATGTTCAGCGCAAGGAGATCAAAGAGAAATGAGGGACTTTTCAGTAAGAATCAGGGACTGCGGGTTGAGCTGTTAAAGTTGGGAGCTATGTACTGTATATAGCAGTATGCAAGCAACTCTCACGTTTCACTGGGGAATTGCCACATATTGTTAAAAAAGGTGTCACCAGGCTTTAGAGCATATACAGGGCTAGACTGACCCACTGTATAATGAGTTGAGCAATACATCATAAAACATAAAATTTTGCCTTGCTGTCTGGAAAGAAGCAGAAACATACAGAGAATGCATTCATTTTTGCAATTTTACAGTGCAAATAATATATGTTCTGCAGATAGGCGCAAATCAACACAGCTCATTTATTATCCTACGACATGCTCTTAAAATGTTACCTATTTTAGTTAACTTTAAATGCAATGAAAATTTTTAAAGACCTTATATTGGAAAGTTGGGTAGAGATCATTCCATTCAATGTAATCTTTTTTTTGTTCTTATGAATACTTAAAACTTTTTGACTGGAGGTTTCCCAGTCCTAGCAACCTTGTGGTTTACTAACAAATATTAGACCTGAATAAAAAAATTAATAATAATAATACATATCTGGCCTCAGTGACAGTCTACATTCTGGTTGCTAGGGCCACAGGTTTTACTATCATCTACTAGATACTCATCAAATTAATTTCACAGTGAGCTTCCTTTTTATAGTACGGCCAATTTATATACGTGGCAGATAATCTTCCAGCAGGGATAAATAAAAATGGCAAGTATTCCTGTGCGTTTTGTACTGTGAATTTGAGACAGAACAAAGGGAAATTGTAGGGCCTTCCACTGAAATAAAGCTCACAATAACCAGCAACATTTTGATCCATGCTCTAGAAGCTGTGCAAATGGAACCTTTATGTGACAGCTGTGTATTAACAAAGGAAACAGTTTGTTAAGTGACTAATTGGACAGGAAAGAGACAAACTGCTGTGTGGGATTCTCACAAATGCATTAAGAACCTAATCACATGAAGTTATTAATTAAGGAAGCAATAGCAGCAGAACAAAATATAGTTCCATAATGGTATGGTAATAGACTGCATCCACAGAAATACACTCCCACATATAATGCTTTTGGAGCTAAATACAATACAGGCAGCATATACACAAACCTGTCTAATCCAATCATTTAAGTGTGAAGCAGTGACTCATTCAGCTGTCGATCCTTAGCACTTGGCAATGTAGGTGCTAACAGGGTTAGGCTTCTGCTGCTGCAGACCCACTTCATACATAAACTGATGCAACTCTTGTGCTCCTTTTGCAGGCACAATGCCATTGTTCCTATACAGTAGGTGGTGGGAAAAAAAATCCAAGGAGGGGAATGGTGCTTTGTACCTGTTATTTAGAATTGTGTATCATTGCTCCTAATTGTAAATGAGCCTTTTCTTTTCTGTGTTTAAGTACAGCTCAGTAGGCGAGGGTTATTTTGTGCTAGCCATAGGCCGGCAAAAGTAAGGGAGTTTTTTGTGACTCCATTTACTTAGTAATTTATGTACAAAAATGTAAGATTTGGAGATTTAAACATAACATCCCTGCATCAGACATTATGAGTTAAGGAGGAAAGCTAGCATTTATTACATCAATGTTAGCGAGTAATGTCACATTACCACATAAAACACTCTTTATTCAGTAAACATTAGACTGCACTAAATGGGAGGTCAAATTTGCCTGGCATTTTTCTAGCAGTTCCTAGAATTCTGAAACTGTTTTAATAATTTTACCAATTTTCCCCTTTCCCAAACTGGTGTTTTCATTAGAAAGTGTTCTTCAGCACTGAGTGGTCAGATTCCATTGTTTCCCATGGGCTAATAACAAACCTTTTGAAAATTCTATTTCTGAAGCCATTTGTAAAAAAATGCAGAAAAGTTGCACTAATTTCAGTTCACACAGTATAGGAAAATAAACTAAATAAAATTTATTATTTTAACACCAGGACATACTGGTTCACTTGCTGGCTGCTGGTATGCCTCAGAAACCTATAGTACATAGCTCCCAACTGTCCCAATTTTCACGGGACAGTCCCTCTTTTGACTCATTTTGACTCATCCTACAGTCCTGGATTTGTACTGAAAAGTCCTTAATTTCCCTTTGATCTCCTGCACTGAATGCTAAAAAAGATGCAAATTTAATTAAAAAGTAGCTTTTGGCAGAGAGCCCAGAAAGTTAAACAAGTTTCACCTGCATTTAGATACATTGTTTCTCACATTTAATTAAAAAGTAGATTTTGGCAGAGAGCCCAGAAATCTTAACGAGTGTCACCTGCACTTAGATACATTGTTTCTCACATTTAATGAAATAAGTAGCTTGTGGCACAGAGCCCAGGAAAACTTAACAAGCTACACCTACACCTACACCTTAAAGGAGACATATCCTATAAAAATTAAGAATGTACCAGTGAATTATACTCCTCTAGATATAGAAGGATTGTGCTTAAAAAAGTTGTATTTCAGACTGATTTATTTAGAAATTGCACCAAAACCCCACTAGTCCCGCCCATCTGTTCCACTTCCTGCTGGCTGAATTCTCTGGATGAGCTGGGGAGCCGGCGGCCCTCCGTACACTGCACTATAAGATAGGAACCAATCAGCAGCTAGGCTGACCTGATAGGGAACTGAAGCCTGTCTTTGCTTGTGTGAGTGCAAGGCTGTGATTGGCTCTCCTCCTCCTACTGTGCTTCTGGCAGGGACCGTTAGGACACGCCCACTCTTCATTTCAAACATGGTCGAAGAAGGGATAGGATCTATAGGGAGCTCCAATAAAGGGGCCATTATTACAGATAGGATTGTTTTTTTTAGCACAAAGTGAAACCAGCACCGTATATTATTCATAATTGCCTACAAAATTAGGGTTTTTCCCATTTATCCAATATGTCTCCTTTAACAAGCTACACTACAATTGTAACTAATAAGCTAAACAGGTCTGGGGGAACTGAGACTTGCAGCTTTCAGCTTTTTTAACAAAACTGTAATACACATAAAATAAGACGCCGAAACCCCCAGAAATGTGTTCCAACTTTAAATAACCTGCCAAATTTAGTCAAATGGGAGTGGTATTTAGGGGGTGTGGTTGCAAAGATGGGTGTGGTCAAATAATTGTGCCAATCTGTGAAATTCAGCATTTTTTTTTGTCCCTCTTTCCATTTTCAAAATGTTGGGAGGTATGATAGTGGTTTAGGCACTAAACCACTATTACAGTAATTTAACAGAGACATATTATATAATAATATATTTTACTTACAGTTTTTATTTCTTTGCTCTCCCAAAATTTAACAAGCTCAACCGCCATTTTCGAAACAAAGAGCTCACATCCCACCTTCCTTTCCCAGAGCAACTGTGCTGTTTTTTCCAGCCTGAGTAAACACAGTCCCTTTTATGCTCTCATAGGACATTCTGGGCAAGATACCTTTTTCACTGTGGTACACTGCCTATAACCAAACATAGTCTATGAGGTGTACATCATCTTTCTGGTGCATACATGAGATTTAGGCATGATGCAAAGCTTGTTTTTATCCTTGCCTTGTGACTCATGGTCTTTGTAAATTCTCTGCTTGTTAATCCAAATCGTATGATATAGTATATCACAAAGAATCTTTTATGCTGTGATCTCAAGTGGGTCAAGTCATGGGATTAACATTTCTCTTGATAATAAATTTGGGCCATTAAGATGTGAAACAACGTATTAGTTTTTAAATGACAGGATGCCCTTTGATGATATTTCTATGAACAACACAGGGGGTATCCTAATTAATATCACTCTGCAAATTCTCAGAAGCCAGATTGCTGGGTAACTTGCTGCTGCTATATAAATAAACAATGACGATGATAATGATGGTGATTGTTTTTCCAAATCTTAGAATATGCATCATTTGAACTCCAGCTCTACTAAAACTCACTTCCAGCATCTCCTTGTGTTAGGTGCAGTCCTGCAATTAGCCAGAGTGTCCTTAATTAACTTCTGTTTGCCTATATGAACATTTAACTTTATAGCAAGTGTAGCTTTCTTAAAAACTTTAAAGGTGAATCATCACCTGAAATCAACTTGCTTTTCTACAGGAAAGTGATGAAAACAAGTTGAATATTTTTTAATGCCAGACTAACGTCTAATATATGTGTTATTATTTTACACCACCAGTGAATAACTAGAGACCCATAAGCCCCTGCTGCAAAGTTTGCTGTCCACTCAATCACTTCCTTAAAATTGGCCCTGTGGGCTCTATGGGAAGAGAGGCCTGGGTGCAGTTACTTAACACTTGATAAAATTCGGCACACATCACCAGGCTTTGCCGTGTAAAAACGGCATAAAATCCGGAACTTATGGAAAATAACAGCGTAATATCCGGCATTCAGACGGCGATCTTTTCCATTTATTTTACACAGCTTTTTACTCTGTTATTTCAGCAAATTAGTTTTACACAGCATAATAAATATGCCCCTTGGTGTAACCAAGTTGAATATATATATATTGCAGGAGTAATGCCAGCACACACAGGATTTCCTACAAATGTATATAAAATGATATTTATTGAGAAAAAAGGAGCAAAATAAACATAGCAACCCTCAACGTTTCAGTCCCCACTGGGACTTTCATCAGGAGGCAATAACTGAAGCACCTCCTGATGAAAGTCTTCAGGACTGAAACGTTGAGGGTTGCTATGTTTATTTTGCTCCTTTTTTCTCAGTAAATATCATTTTATATACATTTGTATGAAACCCTGTGTGTGCTGGCATTACTCCTGCAATATTTTAGTTTATATGGCTCTTGCACCCAGGTTGTATTTTTTGTTAGTGGCGTGCACCATTATGATCTCTCTAGATATATATATATATATTGAAAAAAAGACCAGCAACACCGGATCTATTGTAAATAGTAGATTATATTAAAAAATGCATGAACAGCCAACGTTACGTTTCGATCCCCATCGGGACCTTTCTCAAGGCATATATATATAAACTATCTATAGCTGTGATCTTAAGATCATAATAGCCTTGGATAGTATGCTTGTCCAGGAATTTTTCCAAGTCCCACTTAAAGGCATTAACAGAATCTGCCATTACAACATCCCCCGGCAGGGTATTCCACAACCTCACTGCCCTCATCATGAAGAACCATTTTTGCCACTTAAAATGAAAGCTCAGTACCTCAGGTTGGCCACTTATTCTTTGATCTTTTCTATGTAAAAAGGCCATTATCTTTCTATAATGTCTTCATTATCTATTTATAATGTCTACTTTATCAATCTATTATGTCTTTTAATCCAGCCTATAACTAAGTACCCTTCTAGGTACGAAGCACGTAAGGCTTTGTAGCATTATGTGTAAATTTAAATAAAATACATTGATTTTACTACAATACCTGAGCTACACTAAAGGTTACCACACACGTGGCGATTTGCGATCTTTCGTGTGACCATCGGCGAGTCCAACCGATATCAGCAGCCTCCTGCGATATCGGTCAACTCGCCAACTTGCCATACACGCACCGAATATCGTACGAAACGAGGTTTTGTACAATATTATCGGTGCGTGTATGGCCACCTTTAGGGGCAGATTTATCTAAATGTGAGTTTAGAGCTTAATACATAAAAACTCACCCATGTTCTATTCATTCCTATGGGATTTTTAGAAGCGTATTTATCAATGGTCTAAAGTTAGAACTCTAAAAATTCTAAAAATCCCATAGGAATGAATAGAACAAGGGTGAATTTTTATGTATTAAGCTCTAAACTCACATTTTGATAAATCTGCCCCTAAGACTTTGATTTGTGATCCGGAGTGCCTGCCTGTTTTTTCGTTCCCCATGTCTTTAACAGTAACTTCTTTAACAGTATAGTTGCACATCACTGCACTTATTTCAGCTCATTAATATCCTTCTTAAGGACTGGAGAACTCAAGTTGAAGCCTGGTCAGCGATCTATTGAGAGGTAAAATTATATTTTCAGCCCTCAAGTTAATGCACTTTTTTTTTTTATGAAAGAAAGCACTTTGTTGGCTTTTGTAGATACTGACTGACTCTGCCAAGAGCTTCACAGTTTGTTATCCACAAAAATCCCCAAATCCCTCTCAATTAAGGATACTCCCACTGAACTACTATATAGTGCTTAACTCGCATTTATGTTATTTATACCAAAGTGCATAACTATTATTGAACATTGAACCTTATTTGACAATTTGCTGTCCATTTCTCCAATATAGTCAAATCCTTCTATACATACAGTACAAAAAGGACTGTCCAAAAAGCTGTTACAGCTTTGTTATGGTAAAAGTCCCTTCAAACACTTTTCACAATATAAAATGTAAATATTTTTTTCCACATGTAAAATGGTTACGCCCACTTACATTATTCAGCTCTACAAAATAACATTTACATATCTGCTCTAGGGATGTTTTTATAATGAAGCATGAATAGCTGCCTCTGGTAACTATAAGAACTGAATTTTTAATCGGGAATGTATTGCATTTAGTGCAGTGTGCTTTCTAGTGCAATAATATTAGGAAATTGAGGGTGGCCATCAGCTCTTAGGCACCATCACACCATGAGTAGCCTCTGATCTGGTTTACCTTAAAAAGAGAATTATGAATCTGTTGCATGTGCTCAAAAGAAATGGCAACAATAAAACAATAATGAAAAGATGTTTTGAAAAGATGATTCTGTCTGTAATAAATTCAACAAAAAAAAGTTTTCTTTACTTCTCTGAGTCAGCCACATATTCCCCCTAACTTTGTGACAACAGGATTTGCTGAAGGCATGGATACATTTTTCTATTTGACAGCCCTATAATCCATAGATTATAGCAGTGCACTATATTTCACAGGCCAAGAGCTCTAAAGCCTTCATAACTAAATATTATTGGCTTTTCCAAGTCACTTTTGTGACACTGACATTTATGCAAAAGGCATAATAAACTTCTGTTGCAGCAAAAAGTTTTCATGTGAGAAAAAGTTTATATCCATTGAAAAGGTCATTTACACCACAAGAACAGATTTTCCATTAAAATGACATTTCTTACAGAAATAAGCATAGGTCATAAGTATTACTCTTTATATAGCATATGCTGCATCACTTCACAGAGATTATACATCATTCACTGCCCCAGTAGAGCTTACAACATAAATCCCTACACTTTCACACACACACTATGCTTAATATATGAGGATATTAGTGCTTTTGCACTTCTGTCTGAGGTCTTTGTAAATTACTCCTCATGGATTTTACATTAAGAGATTTGCATGGTCATAATTCAAGATTTGTTTCCTTTTGCTTGATTTGAAATTTGAAATAACTAAATATACAAACCACTGGTGCTTTTCCTTTGATATGTCTGACTGTTCTATTAATGATAGAAGCTGTAAAAAATGTGGAAAATTTATGTTCCCCCCATTAGATAACTGTGCCACCTTAGCTTGTTAACAGCAGGGAAATGTAAATTTGTAGATTGACTTTAATCACAATGCCAACATATCAAAATATAGTATATCTTGGTATGGTTGGCATAGCAAAAGATATTTTTTTTATTTGACCTTTTAAACAATTTTCAAGGGTTTTAAGAGGATCTGGCAAGAGATTCATGTGGAAAGGAAAACCACTGCAGTGTAAATTTGAGAATTAAAGGACACGGTCCTGGCAGACTGTAGTACAAAGAGCAGTATGTAGGCTCCTGCTTGAAATTCCTGTATGAGAGTATATATAGAACCTGCAGCTAGAAAAGTTGTTTTCAGGCTGTTCTTGCCCCTCATGGTATTTTTTTGTTTGTTTGTTTATTCAGAATTTCTTTATTTTATCTTGTAAGGCTCTCTTCTAAATGTTATCATTTATAGTAAGCTATTATAGTACACCCATTACTCTTCATATAAACAGTTTTCACAGGTATGGGATCTATTATACAGAATGCTCAAAAAGTGGGGTTTTGCAGATAAGGGATCTTTTAGTAATTTGGATCTGTAATAAAAACTAATTTGAACACTGAATAAACCCTGCAATAAGGATTAATTATCTCTTAGTTAGGACCAAGTATAAGATACTGTTTTATTATTATAGAAAAAAAGGAAATCATTTTTCAAATTTTAATTATTTGCTTATAATGGAGAGGTGGCCTTCCCATATTTCGGAGCTTTCTGGATAATGGGTTTCCGGTAACAGATCCTGTACCTGTATATAGCTGACAAAAGGCTGTAGGAGACCAAAGGCCCTCATGAAAATATATATTTATTGCAATAACGGTATCAGTCATGTTTGTGCTATTATAACTGTTAGTTCCAATGCATTTATCCCACTAATTGTGTGTGTGAATCATACCAGTTTTCCATTGCAGAAAAATATATATTTTTTTCTTTACAGACATTTTGTACTTTTATTTGCAAAAATACCACATTTAATTATGCACTTTCATATTTCAGTCCTGTGACTCTTTCACAAAATGGTACATTCATGTATAAATAATAAAAGTGAGAAGGTTAGCACAGTTTCTACAAGAGCTCATGCTGTGACTGCAGGAGAGAAGCCTCTTTCAACCTCTGTGGGATATGGCACCCGGTTAAAGCACAATCCCAAGCAGGCCTTATAAAGAGGGTGTTGATGTAGTTATGGGGGAAATTACATTTGCAGTGGCCTTATAAAAAGGCAGTATTGTGTTAAAGCACTGTTAAAGTAAGGAAGGGTGTCATAAAGAGTTGGCTATATAAATACAGGTATGGCAAACCCATTATCCAGAAAGCTCCAAATTACGGAAAGCCCGTCTCCCATAGACTCCATTGTAATCAAATAATTCAGAATTTTAAAACTGATTTCCTTTTTCTCTGTAATAATAAAACAGTACCTTGTAATACTAAGATATAATTAATCTTTATTGAATGCAAAACATTCCTATTGGGTTTAATTAATGTTTTATTGATTTTTTAGTAGACTTAAGGTATGGAGATCCAAATTACGGAAAGACCCCTTATCCGGAATACCCTTGGTCCCATATATATATATAAATGAAGAACAGAGTGCCGCACACACAGGGACTTAAAAAAAGAACAAAAAACCTTTATTAATCCAAAGTTTCGAACACTAAGGGGCTTTTTTACTAATCCACGAATCCGAATCCCGAATGGGAAAAAATCGGATTGGAAACGAACATTTTGCACTTTTTCGTATTTTTTGCAATTTTTTCGTCACCGTCACAACTTTTTCGTAAATTGTCGCAACTTTTTCGTAGCCATTACGACTTGCTCGTAAATTGTCGCAACTTTTTCGTAGCCATTACGACTTGCTCGCAAATTGTCGCAACTTTTTCGTAGCCATTATGACTTGCTCGTAAATTGACGCAACTTTTTCGTATTGAGCGCTCGTAAACGGCGGGCAAACCTTTGTGACTTTGCATGATTTTGGAAGCCTCCCATAGGGCTCCAACCTGGCCCAAGGAAAGTCACGATACTGAAGCTTGAATGAATCCGAAACTTTCGTACTCGGCGCGACGGCTACGGCGCGGACAATTTACGAGCAAGTCGTAATGGCTACAAAAAAATCGCGAGAATTTACGAGCAAGTCGTAATGGCTACGAAAAAATTGCGTCAATTTACGAAAAAATTGCGTCAATTTACGAAAAAATTGCAAAATACCGATCATTATGAAGAAAACGCATTCGGGTGCTTTTCGGACGTTCGTGGATTAGTAAATGTACCCCTAGATGTGTTCTTTAGGGACAGGGGTTTTTCCCTGAAGAAGAACACATTTAGGGGCACATTTACTAATCACGAACGGGCCGAATGCGTCCGATTGCGTTTTTTTCGTAATGATCGGTATTTGGCGATGTTTCGGAAAATTGAAGCGACTTTTTCGTTGCCATTCCGAATGTTGCGCAAAATCTGGCGATTTTTTCGTAGCGTTACTACTTGCGCGAAAAGTCGCGACTTTTTCATAGCCTTCGCGCCGAGTACGAAAGATTCGGATTCATTCAAGCTTCAGTATGGTGACTTTTCTTGGGCCAGGTTGGAGCTGCAGGGTGCCATTGAGTCCTATGGGAGGCTTCCAAAATCATGCTAAGTCTGAAAGTTTCACCCGCCGCTTACGAGCGCTCAATACGAAAAAGTAGCGACAAGATACGAGCGCATCGTAATGGCTACGAAAAACTCGTGTTTTTTCGCGCAAATCGTATTGGTAACGAAAAAGTCGCGATAATTTCCGAAAAGTCGTAAAGGCGCCGAAAAAAATCGTAAAAAATACGAAAAAGTCGCAAAATGTTCGTTTTCCAATCGGAATTTTTCCAATTCGGATTCGGATTCGTGGGTTAGTAAATGTGCCCCTTAGTGTTCGAAACGTTGGATTAATAAAGGTTTTTTGTTCTTTTTTAAGTCCCTGTGTGTGCGGCACTCTGTTCTTCATTTACATAAACTTCTGGCCAGCACCTGGGGCAGTTGATTGTTTGTAGGGAGTGCTCGTTTAGTTTCTTTATATATATATTGGTATGGAATAAAGGATTTTTTGCAGACCTGATGCCGTGAGTGCATTCTGTGGATACAGTATATAAAATATTTGTTCACAGCTTATCAATATGATATAATTAGGTCAGATATGGCAGATATGGCAGAAATGGCAGATATGCTAATCATAAAGAAAATTAGATTGGCCTTTTTTCCCAAAACAGCTTTGACATATAATGATTGGACAAGTTATTTTATAGAATTTTGTATCATGATGATTGGGGGATATACTGCAAACTATTACTTATGAAAGGTGAGCTATTACACAGTGATTAAAATATACATTGACAAACATTGTAAAACCAAACAGATATTTAGTGCACTGAAATATTCCATTATCTGTCCTGTTAATGAAAATGTCCTACTGAAGAGCAGAATTAGTATGAAAATAATAGTGATCCCTGAAATTATTGGGTGATTGAAATCATATTGGTCAAGGCATGCTTAACCCATTAAACTCCTTTATTGAATTACTAATTTATCAGAGATTTGTTAGCGATGAACGCTGAATGGAATGTGCCTTTGATACATGTCTTCAATCAGTTTCAGTCTCATTAGTGCTGTGAATGATTGTGCAGCCCCTGCCTAGTCTCTTCTTCATGCACTGTGGCACAGTTATTCTGCTGACATAATGAACAACAGAGGAGGAGAAACCATTCAGTCTATTTCTGTTCATTGCACAGTAAAAATGAAAAAAATGCAATAACTATTTTCAAACCTGTAAAGGGCTTTAAGGAAGTTATGTGGTCGTATAAACAATAATTTCTATATTTTGTGTGTTTGTTTTTGGGGACCCCATGCCAGCAAAGTTTCTTTTTAAAATGACAGATTAGACAGGAGCCTTTTTAGTTCTTAACTACTGCTCTTTAAGGAAAGTGCCCTTTTTTATTCCTATTGGAGCCACCCCAGAGTCTTTATTGTACTCACATAAACAATCACTTTGGGCATCAAAAACATAACCCAGGGGATCTATTTAGGAACATTTGTATCAGACTTATGGGCTAATGTCTTAAAGGAATTTACCTGCAGTACATTAACTATAAAGGTTTATAGTTAGCACCATCATTCTTACACAGACTGGTCCGGAACACAGGGAAATAGGCTTCATGCATGTAGCTGACTCGAGCCAAGCCTGTGATACAGTGAACTGGACTGTTCAACCGAATGCAATTAACTCCATTCTATCAACCTAGTTTAAATGGCAGTAGACATGTCAGAAATATAGAACTGAGGGATATATGAGAATTATATTAGAGTGGCCATCTACAAAGTGCAATACAGTTTCTGATGTTTAGAACACCAGCAGGGTGAAATGAATTTTCTGTTTGGAGAATGAACTTTCTCCAAACAGTATATGTAAGAATGAATTGAAATCACTAGTATGCTCATGACGCAGTTGCGCTGCATCTACTGCATTTGTGTCCAATTCATCAAACTGCGCACATGCTTTGTCCCAGTTGCAGCAAATATTTTCAAAGTCTATCTGGCAAAATTTCCAGACGTTCAGCGTGTGAGTGATGTATGTGTCTTTTTCCAGTCTGCACAACTGAACTGCACTGAATGTTGCAGGATGCTGAGGGAACCCTGGAGTAACTGCCTTGTCTGGTGGTGGCAGTAGCTCCATGGTTCCTCTGCATCATGACGCACAACTCTTAAGGGAAAGTATGGGGGCAAAAACTGCACTTATGGATAAAGACTACACTGACTGCACTGACTTCCTTCTCAAAAGATTTGTTGTGTCTGTAATTCATGTGCCAGAGACACGCAGCTCTCTCCTCTGTCCTGCTCCCCCCTCCCTCAAAAATGCTAAGAACTCACTCCCCCCCCCTTAGGAATGTGGATCTGAGCCAATCAGCAGGAAGGTGACTCTTAGGGGCACATTTACTAACCCACGAACGGGTCGAATGATTCCGAATCCGTTTTTTTCGTATTCATCGGTAATTTTGCGACTTTTTCGGCGCTTTCGTATTGTTTTGCGGAGCCGCTACGACTTTATCGTATTATTTCCGACTTTTTCGTAATTTGTACGACTTTTTCGTATTTTTTACGACTTTTTCGTATTTTTTTACGACTTTTTCGGAAACATTTCCCGATAAATTCGCAAACATTGCGAAAATAGGAAATTCATAAACGCTTTTGGGTTACGATTTTTTCGGGCTACAGTCGGATTTTACATCCGACTGTATCCCGAAAAATCGTAACCAAAGCCTTCAATAGCCGAAATTTTCGTGTTGATGGCGAAAATAAGGCAAAAAGTGAATAACCATTGTCAGCCTGTCCTTTTACTACTTTCAAGGGGAAATTAAACCAAATAGGGATTTTCAATCATACATGGCTTTCAAGGGGAAATAAAACCAACTGTGTCTCATACCACATGGCACTTATATATATATATATTTATTGTATTTATTATATCACTTGTCCTCCCTGTGTGTAATTCTGTATTCTGTAAGATTGTACAGCGCTGCGTACCCTTGTGGCGCTTTATAAATAAAGTTATACATACATACAAATAGGGATTTTCAATCATACATGGCTTTCAAGGGGAAATTAAACCAAATAGGGATTTTCAATCATACATGGCTTTGAAATGGAAGTTGAGTAGTTTGTGTGTGATTTGTGTTTACAGAAAAATACAGTCATTTACAGGCTGCCATTACCTTTTCAGATAAACAAACAGGAAAGAGTTAAACACTGCACAGCTTGCTCGTTAAAGGCTGCCAAAGGTATAAAACCCCTCTAACTCACTTCAGTTTGGTTGGTGATGAAAGTTTGGTTTAGTTTGGTTGCCAAGCATGGAGCATGATGCTGTGGTGCCAGCACTGCTGGCAGCATTAGAATATTTAGAAGGGGCAGAGGCGCCAGAGGCGCAGGAGCCCCCACTTAATTTGCCACTTGCTAGGATCAGACAGCCTCGTCGGTTTTGGAGAGGTGTCCCTTCACTTAACGAGCTGTCTGATGATGAGGTGGTGCGGATGTACCGTCTGAGCCGTGCCGCCATTTTGCAGGTATTTGATTTGGTTAGGCAGGAGCTAGATCCTGTGACGGCACGGTCTCAGGCCCTGCCCGGGATAAGCAAACTGCTTGCAGTTTTGCATTTCCTGGGCAGTGGCAGTTTCCAGCAGGTCTCCGCACGCCTTGTTGGTATGAGCCAGCCCACCTTCAGCAGGATACTGAAGCAAGTGTTGAGGGCACTTCTACCGCACTCGCAAAGGCTCATTTCCTTTCCCTCAACTGAGGCAGAGTGGACAAGGGTAAAGCAAGACTTTTACCTCATTGGCCATTTTCCAAATTGCCTGGGAGCCATTGATTGCACTCATGTTCCGCTCACACCACCTCGGGCTCACCAGGAGCGCTACCTTAACAGAAAGCGCTCCCATTCCATCAATGTCCAGGTGGTGTGTGATTCCCACCTGCGGATCATGAGTGTGAGATCTGGTTTTCCTGGAAGTGTCCACGATGCCCATATCCTGCGTCAGTCAGCCCTCTATGAGCGCTTCACTCAAGGAGAAATGCCGCGGGGCTGGCTGGTGGGTAAGTACTTTTTGACAAATTTTTTTACCTCTACTTCCACAACTCTTATTAATTAATTGGTCATGGCGACACACACCCATCAGTCCTCTGTGCATACAGCTGGCCCAATATAATGGGCAGTAGCTTTTTACTATGTAATCATGTCAGTTCTTGCTACTGGCAAAATGTATCTCCAAATTAACACCACTTTACACTTGCCCTTGTTTTACTAAGCATCTTGGGAATGGTAGTTTTGGAAAGCATTACTTTCAACCTGTGTGTTTCTGATGGACTAATTAACTCCTCACACCTGAGCAGGTGTAATAGGTGGGAGTTGCTAAATGGGAGCTTATAGGGACATGCTGGCTTCAAGCGGCCGTATGCCACTGGTAGTGACAGTTAATTGGTCATGGCGACACACACCCATCAGTCCTCTGTGCATACAGCTGGCCCAATATAATGGGCAGTAGCTTTTTACTATGTAATCATGTCAGTTCTTGCTACTGGCAAAATGTATCTCCAAATTAACACCACTTTACACTTGCCCTTGTTTTACTGAGCATCTTGGGAATGGTAGTTTTGGAAAGCATTACTTTCAACCTGTGTGTTTCTGATGGACTAATTAACTCCTCACACCTGAGCAGGTGTAATAGGTGGGAGTTGCTAAATGGGAGTGCTTCCACTCATAATTTTTCCTTTCTTCTAGGAGACGCTGGATATGGGGTTCTGCCTTGGCTGATGACCCCTGTTCGTTTTCCACGCACACCTGCCCAACGTAGGTACAACCGTGCCCATCGGAAGACGCGCAATGTCATTGAGCGCCTGTTTGGGGTGCTCAAGTCGCGCTTCCGATGCCTCTCAGTCACGGGGGGAGCTCTTCTTTACTCCCCCATTAAGGTTTCAGAGATCATTGTTGTCTGCGCCATGTTGCACAATGTGGCAATGGATCATGGCCTAGGCGCAGACATCAATGATGCTCTGGAACCTGAGATTGAGGGGTATGTTGGCAGGCGCATGGATAACCAACCACAGGGGAGAAGAGTGCGTGATCAGCTGATTGCCTCACACTTTAGTTGTAAGTTGAGCATATCATTCACTTGATAATATATCTCATTAAATGTGTTTAACTTGCCCTTGCAACTGTGTTAACCAGAAGAACATGAATGATGCCAACAAAAATGTGTATGTTTATTTACTGGTTTGTTTTTGGAGGAAATGCTGGCACTGTCTGAACACAAGTGACTTTGGCCAGTGCAGAAACAAGTGTGATTGATTGGTGTTAGGCCTTGATATAGAGCAGGGGTCCCCAACCTTTTATACCCGTGAGCCACATTCAAGTGGAAAAAGTATTGGGGAGCAACACAAGCATGGAAAAAGTTCATGGGGGTGCAAATAAGAGCTATAATTGGCTATTTGGTAGCCTCTATGTGGACTGGCAGCCTACAGAAGGCTCTGTTTGGCTTTACACTGGGTTTCATTCAACCAAAACTTGGCTTCAAGCCAGAAATGCAAAAATGGCACCTACTTTGAGGCCCCTGGGAGCAACATCCAAGGGGTTGAGAAGCAACATGTTCACAAACCACTGGTTGGGGATCACTGATATAGAGGGATCTCATTACTGTGTTGGGGTAGAGCACAAGTTTATGGCACACACAACCTCAATGGCCATTATCATGCTTATGATGAGTTTGTTCACATTATCAGTGCAATGTCTCTTTAAATCTAATCAAATCTTTTCCTTTCTTAATTATAAAGAGCCTGCTGATTGTGATGTGCTGGTGTACCCCTAGCAGTATAGGCCTTCCCGGGACACCTTCTGGTGTAAGTAAACACGCTTACAAACCAAAAACACTAATGTTAAAATATTGTCAAACATTTAAAGGACAAGTCAACCCCAGTCAATTTAAGTGTGTTTTCCATTAGGGCTAAATGAAGTTTGGGGTTCACTTGTCCTTTAAATTATTAGCATTACTAAGTAATTATTCTTTCAGGTTTGTGGGATCTACTGTGTTGTGTGGCTACCCCCACTGGAATCCTTTTGTGCTTTTGAATGTCGCTGGTGAAAAGCTAAAACCTCATTTCTGTTGCTTGGACCTGTCACTGCTGTTACCAACCATCTGGGAGACGGACCTGCTATGGACAAGTGCCAGGCATTCTGCCCTTTGCTGCTAAGTGCCACTTTCAGGTGACTACCACTTACTCTGCTTTACAAAACAATAATGTTACTGCGTGTTACAGAATATGTTCACTTTCAGGCAAAAAAAAAACCCCAAAATGCATTCTGAATGATAAGACCAACTACACATCCTGCCAGGATCCATGGGACCGCCCCAGATGCTGCCCTAATCCCTATCAAGTTGACCACCTCTTATGCTTGGACTAAGCGCTGTTGTAAAGGGACCCACAAATACCGGGTAAGTGACTGTTTCAAACAGAAATTAAATGCTGTTCAAGGTTAAAACAAAGCAATTTTGTGGGGGTTAATTGAATAATTGTTGTTTTAGGAAATTTCCCTCACTTGCTCACAGTGGGAGAAGACTGCAGGCTGCTGAGACTCAGAAGGATGCGACTCTTGGCTAGCTGTGTGAAATCCCATTGCCTGTGTTCCCTCCAATCAATGTCCCCTTACTGACTGGAGCAATAACTTCACCTTTACACCTTCCTGCCTTTTACAACTAAATTGATCTTGAAAATTATGCAAAAGAAAGTAAAGGCCATTTTGAATGTCTTTTTAATGAGTCATAATAAATATGAAATCAATACTTTAAACATCCAGCAAAGTGTGTTTTTTTTTTTTTTTTAAACAAAAAAAAAAGGTGAACATTTCCACAAGAAATATAAATAGCTACGGTAGGCCTGGGGGGCATTAGAAACCCAGCAATGCTTGACCCGTAAAGGACAAAGGCTAAGAAAAAGTGCAAAGCACTTATTGCATTAAACTTATTGCACCCCTACAGCCAGGCAATAAAAACATTAACAAAAATACAATACATGATAAATACTTAACATGTATCACTTGTAAACATATCCATTTCTTTGGAAAAGCAGTCAGATACATGAGGTAAGTGCTGGCCTCTTGTGTTAGGCCCTTGCATAGTAGTACAACATTCAATTACCCTTGTAGGCATTATTGACTTGCATTTTGGAAAGCAAAGGGAGAGGAGGACTTTGAAAGCTGCCCTTTAAACAATATATTACAAAAGGAAGAGGAGAACATTTACCAGGCTGCTCTCTTGACTTTGGCTTTTGACAGCCACGCAGCATTAGTGCATAGTAGTACAACATTCAATTACCCTTGTAGGCATTAGTGACTTGCATTTTGGAAAGCAAAGGGAGAGGAGGACTTTGAAAGCTGCCCTTTAAACAATATATTACAAAAGGAGGAGGAGGAGGAGGAGAACATTTACCAGGCTGCTCTCTTGACTTTGGCTTTTGACAGCCACGCAGCATTAGTGCATAGTAGTACAACATTCAATTACCCTTGTAGGCATTAGTGACTTGCATTTTGGAAAGCAAAGGGAGAGGAGGACTTGGAAAGCTGCCCTTTAAACAATATATTACAAAAGGAGGAGGAGGAGGAGGAGAACATTTACCAGGCTGCTCTCTTGACTTTGGCTTTTGACAGCCACGCAGCATTAGTGCATAGTAGTACAACATTCAATTACCCTTGTAGGCATTAGTGACTTGCATTTTGGAAAGCAAAGGGAGAGGAGGACTTGGAAAGCTGCCCTTTAAACAATATATTACAAAAGGAAGAGGAGAACATTTACCAGGCTGCTCTCTTGACTTTGGCTTTTGACAGCCACGCAGCATTAGTGCATAGTAGTACAACATTCAATTACCCTTGTAGGCATTAGTGACTTGCATTTTGGAAAGCAAAGGGAGAGGAGGACTTGGAAAGCTGCCCTTTAAACAATATATTACAAAAGGAGGAGGAGGAGGAGAACATTTACCAGGCTGCTCTCTTGACTTTGGCTTTTGACAGCCACGCAGCATTAGTGCATAGTAGTACAACATTCAATTACCCTTGTAGGCATTAGTGACTTGCATTTTGGAAAGCAAAGGGAGAGGAGGACTTGGAAAGCTGCCCTTTAAACAATATATTACAAAAGGAGGAGGAGGAGAACATTTACCAGGCTGCTCTCTTGACTTTGGCTTTTGACAGCCACGCAGCATTAGTGCATAGTAGTACAACATTCAATTACCCTTGTAGGCATTAGTGACTTGCATTTTGGAAAGCAAAGGGAGAGGAGGACTTGGAAAGCTGCCCTTTAAACAATATATTACAAAAGGAGGAGGAGGAGGAGGAGGAGAACATTTACCAGGCTGCTCTCTTGACTTTGGCTTTTGACAGCCACGCAGCATTAGTGCATAGTAGTACAACATTCAATTACCCTTGTAGGCATTAGTGACTTGCATTTTGGAAAGCAAAGGGAGAGGAGGACTTTGAAAGCTGCCCTTTAAACAATATATTACAAAAGGAGGAGGAGAACATTTACCAGGCTGCTCTCTTGACTTTGGCTTTTGACAGCCACGCAGCATTAGTGCATAGTAGTACAACATTCAATTACCCTTGTAGGCATTAGTGACTTGCATTTTGGAAAGCAAAGGGAAAGGAGGACTTGGAAAGCTGGCTTCTGGGAACACTATACCAGCAGGAGACATACACAACCTGAAACCCATATAGTTGTTTCTACTGCACTTTAGACTGCACAGCAGAGAATAAGGAGCTTAAAGAGAGACCCCTTTTTAGTCAGGAGGCACGTTTCTTTGGTATGTCGGTTCAACACTTTTTTTTTTTTAAGGATGTTAGAATTCACAGGCATGACCACATTTGTATTTGGGGAAATGGCCCATATTCATGTTAGAGGAAATGCACTTTGATGTTATAAGTGCTTCCCAGATGGTATTGGGGAGGGCACCACCAGATATTTTTTTTGGTGCCCCTCAGTGAGGAAAATTCAGCTTTGGTGGAGGAAGATGGAGAACAATGGGACTACTTGTTTGGTGCTTAGTCCTGTCAGCTCATGTAGCGGATAGTGTGAGTCCTGAAGAGATGCATAAAAAAGTTCATGGCCAGAGAGCAAGTTGGTGTAGAGGTCTGTCTCAAAAAAGGCTGCAAGGCGAAAGTAGGGACTCAGATAGGAGACCTACTTGCGCTTTTTTAAAGGCCCACAGTCAGGGTCAGACCCTCTTCTGCGGCCTCTCCCACGCCCCCTTGCCCTAGGTGGAGGACTTGGAGGTGGTGGTTGAGGCGCAAAAGAGGGCCCAGGCAGTGACCCTTCAGCAGACCCGGCAGAGGCAGAGGCAGGCGCATGTAGTACATGCCCCAAAAGTGCCAGCAGAGCATTCCGGGACAGCTCTTCGCTTCTTAGCCGCTCCTCGTGCTGTGCTGCCCGCTCTCGGCGTTGGGTCTCCAGCTCGACCCTCAACGCAGCCACTTCTCGCCTCAAGGCGGCCTGTTCGCCGATCTGGCGAGCCAACAGCCGCCTTTGGGAGAGAAAGTAGCTGCGTTGGTTGCCGAGAGCAGGCCCGAGGGCGGCTACCACAACCTGGGACGCCCGCGGTCTCCTCACTGAACCTTCCGCAGATGGACGTTCCAGTCCTTGTCCTGGTTCCTGGCCACTCCCCCCGGCAGCAGCAACATTCGCAGCAGCATCTAGGATAAGAGTATAAACAAATAAGTAAATCATGTATTTGAATTGAAAAAACTTTATTCAGAGAAGAGCATTTTCAAGAACATGGTGCAGATTGATACAAATGTGAGTTTAGAACTTAATACAGAAAAAAAACCCATATTGTTTATTCTAAAAAAAAAAAAAAGGTTAGTTAGCAATAACTCACCCTTATGCTTACAAAATGACCATAGGAATGAATAGAACATGACTGAGTTTTTATGTATGAAGTTGTAGGCTCACATTTTGAAACATTTGCCCCTTAAAGGGGTCCAATTATATCCAGTTATTATCGCATTAAAAAGTGACCTTTATTGGTGAAATTTATGTGGATCCAAAACAACGGCTACTGCAATAACCGCAATAATTACAAACCATTATCCTACATGTACTCCAAAAAAGCATGGTTATCAAATATTCTTTTCAAACTGCATTCAGGATTGAGAAGAGTGGGCGTGCCTTACTATCTACTATGTCATCTGAAGACCCACAGCTGCCCCCTGGGCTGAGTTAGAGAAGTCAGACTGGCATGTCTGTAAAAGGGGTGGGCTCACCTTTAAGCGAAATTTTACCATGTTACAGAATGGACAATTATCACCAATATTTCAATTGGTCATATTTATTTGTTGGACTTCATTTTCCTGCTTTTACAAACTCTTTGCAGTTTTTAAATGGATGTCACTGACCCCATCAGTAAAAATTAAATTTTCTTAATAATGACATTGAAAAGGTAATCATTTTCACAGTGCCGATTTTCTATACATACTATAAACACAAAAATAAGAAGTTATTTCTTATGACAGTTCCCTTTTAAAGGGCACCTGGCACCCCCCACCACTGGGTCAGGTTAATAGAGGCACACTCCAGGTAGATGAAAAGAAAGCACTAGGCCAGCTGCACAATCTGCAGTCACAAGCATGTGTAATGAGTGAGTTTTGCCTCACAACTGCCTGCTCATTATGCGCGTGTGTGTGCCACAATTGGCTGCTCATTATGAGCATGTGTGTGAGCTTTTGGAGGCTGATTTACATTCACCGCACTTACGTCAGCTGCATAGTAATTGAGTGAGGAGTTAGCTTACTATGCACATGTGTGGCCAGCAGCAAGGCCACCCGCACCAGGAGGGTAGGCCAGTGTTGGCGGGGGGATTTTTAGGGTTCAAATTTTTGGGGGGACACAACCACAGTGTGGGCTCTATTAGCTCTATTGACCCACACCTTCAGTGGGGGAAACAATATAGGGGTTATAGACGCCTTTAAGAATCACAAACTGGGGGCAATACAAGCCAAGGCCCTGGCCTTGTCAGAACCATAACACCCCATTACCACCTCTGCAACTCTTCACTTAATCAGCTATGTCTATGAAGCCCTCAAAGCTGCCACTGCTAGCCCTGGCACTAAACACTCAGCTTTTTGTAATATTTTGCCAATACCAGAGGGTGCAAGTGCAAGAGAAGTTACTTACGCCTGGGGGGTGACACAGGTGGCGGGGACAAGGACTGGCGGGAAGGTCCAGCTTGGTGTTCTGAAAAATATAAATAGTGCATAGACATAAGAATACATTGCAGAAAATGCTAAATTGCCAGTTTTGTGAAACAACTAGGCAAATAATATTTACCTGGCGTCCCAGGGTCCCGTTCATCTGCTCCACTGACATCCTGGGGCTGGTCCTCTGCCTCTGGCGGCGACTGCTGCCGGGTCTGTTGCCTCTCCTGGACTGTGGGCCTTTGGCGCTGCGCTTGACCTACAAGTTCACAGAAAGCAAAAAACAAAAAATGCTCAACAAGTTTTGACCCCAAACTACAAAGCCACACAAACATTCTGGATTTAGCAGAGATTCAAAAACAAGACAAAAACCATTCAAAAACTACAGATAAATCACTTGTCATCATTAAAATGAGGCCTAACAGCTGCAGTTCATGGAATGTATTTGAGGGGCATGTGGGAGAACTGGGGTACTATTAAGACTGTCATGTGGAACCCAAGCTGCAAATGAACAAATATTTGGCATTTTTTTTTGTTAAAAAAACAGTCAGTTTGAAAAGCATCCAAAAACTAGACTAAAGCCACTTTGAAAGTAGCCCAAAAATAGCCCAATATGCACAATGAAAAAAAAAAGCCCATATTAATTATATATATATTAGATAAATCTATGGATAGATAGATGTATGGATGGTATCTATCTTTCTATCCATAGATATATCTATCTATCCATCCATCCATAGATATATCTATCTATCTATATATCTATCTATCTATCTATCCATAGATATATCTATCTATCCATAGATATATCTATCTATCTATAGATATATCCATCTATCTATCCATAGATATATCTATCTATCTATCTATAGATATATCCATCTATCTATCTATAGATATATCCATCTATCTATAGATATATCCATCTATCTATAGATATATCTATCTATCTATCTATCCATAGATATATCTATCTATCTATCTATCCATAGATATATCTATCTATCTATCTATCCATAGATCTATCTATCCATAGATAGATCTATCTATCTATCCATAGATCTATCTATCTATCCATAGATCTATCTATCTATCCATAGATCTATCTATCTATCCATAGATCTATCTATCTATCTATCTATCTATCTATCCATAGATCTATCTATGGATAGACACATAGATCTATCTATGGATAGATAGATCTATATATGGGAAAGCATGTCTTTTTAAAGCGTATAATCAGTAGCAATATCCTGTGTGGCCCCTCTCCAAGTAACTGGGATGGCTGATAATTCCCTGCCCTCTGTGCCCAGTCCAGCTGGGAAGTCACTACGCAAATATATTCACAATGTTGCATTAACCCCAGACATGATATACATATGGGTGCGTTTAACTACAACTCTCACAGCAGCCCCAAGATATCCTGAGTTATAGCTTAAAGATCAACTGAAGATCTACCCCCACATCCCAGTAGAAAGTAACGGTACAATCACATACCCTATAGAGCAGGCTGTAGAACAGACAAGTTTAGGCTGAAAGCTACAAACTACATTACCCAGCATGCAGTGTGACAGGCACACTAGGGTGGAAACAAATGTGAATAGTTTCCAAACTACAAAGCCGTCAAAGCTCCAAAAACTAGACCAAAACTCTACCTTACCAGCTTTGGACTTTGGAAAACCCCAAGGACTTTAAAGCTATGGTTTACCTTGAAGTAAATTTTTATTATGTTATAGAATGGCTTATTCTAAGCAACTTTTCAATTGGTCCTAATTATTTAATGTAGTTTTGGAAAAAAAAAATATATACAAACTTACGTCTCCTATCTGAGTCCATATATTCGCCACGCAGCCCTCCGAAGACCTCTACACCAGCTCGATCCAGAAGGCGGCGTTCATAGGGCTTGAACAAGATGTTGGTAGGAGGCCCTACACCCGCCTTCTGGGCCCGTGCTCTCTCGGCCACGAACCTCTTCTTTATGCATCTCTTCAGGTCGCTGAAGCGTTTGTACACCGTGTTGTGATCACGGTGCACTCCGCTTACAGCGCTCACACAATCCGCTACCTGCTGCCACAGGTCCCTTCTTCTGGCAGCAGTGAGCTGACAGGACTGCGCACCAAAAAGACTGTCCCATTGTCTCACAACTTCCTCCACCATTGCTGAATTTTCCTCACTGGAAAAACGGGGGCCTTTGGAGCTGGGCCCCGCCTCCTCCTCTTCCTCCTGCTCCTCCTCCTCCTGCTCCTCCTCCACCACCACCACTGGCTGGCGGCTCCTCCTTCCCACAGGGGGTTGCTGCCCCTCCTCCTCCTCCATACCCACCCCCCTGCCCTGGCCAGCCCTAACTAAACCCCCCCTCCCTCTACCTGCCCCCCCCTCCCTACCTACCTCCCCCCTCCCTCTACCTACCTCCTCCCTCCCTCTACCTGCCCCCCCCTCCCTACCTACCTCCCCCCCCACACTACCTGCCCCCCCCCTCCCTCTACCTGCCCCCCCCCTCCCTCTACCTGCCCCCCCCACACTACCTGCCCCCCCCTCCCTCTACCTGCCCCCCCCACACTACCTGCCCCCCCCCCTCCCTCTACCTGCCCCCCCCACGCTACCTGCCCCCCCACACTACCTGCCCCCCCCCTCCCTCTACCTGCCCCCCCCCTCCCTCTACCTGCCCCCCCCTCCCTCTACCTGCCCCCCCCTGCACCCACCCTTCCTCTGACTGCCCCCCCCCTGCACTAACCCAGGCCTCTTGGGCCTCCTCTCCCTCCCTCTCCCAAGGGTCTTGTGCCCTTTCCCTTACCCCCCATCTACCTTCCTCCCCATGGGGCTCAGGACTTGCCTGAGTTTCAGCCACCTCCTCCACCTCCTCTTGGCCTGACTCAGGCAAGTCCTGGGCCCCCCCACCCAAACCCTCCTCCTCCCAACTGTCCTCCTCACCTACCTCCCCAACTACCTCCTCAGCCACACCCAACCATTCCCTCCACTTCTCCCCCTCCTCCCTACCCCTGCTGTGGGCCATGGCAGAAAAAAATTTTTTTCGTTCAGCAGCTCTGCAGTGTACCTCCTCTCCCTTTGCTTTCCAATAATGCAGTGAAGAAAGAAAAGGGCGCCAATGCCTTTAAAATGGTCGCTGGAGAACTTCCTGTTTCATTTTAAACAAAACCGCCATTGATAGAAATGGCAAGCCATTTAAATTTACGAATATTTCGTGACATTCGGACCGCCGATACGAAATTATCGTGACTTTCGGAAGGCTGTTTCCGCCGTGTACGATCGTACGATACGAATATTTCGTGACTTTCGGACCGCCGTTACGAAATTATCGTGACTTTCGGAAGGCTGTTTCCGCCGTGTACGATCGTACGATACGAATATTTCGTGACTTTCGGAACGTCAATACGAAATTATCGTGACTTTCGGAAGGCTGTTTCCGCCGTTTACGATCGTCCGATACGAATATTTCGTGATTTTCGGATCGTCTATACGATATATTCGTGACCAATACGAAAGCTCCGAAAAAGTCGCAAAATTACCGATCATTACGAAAAAGTCGCAAATTTACCGATCAATACGAAAAAGTCGCAAAATGTTCGTTTTTCCAATCGGATTTTTCCAATTCGGATTCGAAATCGTGTCTTAGTAAATCAGCCCCATAGTCTTACAAACTGAGCATGTACAGGTATCAGTCTCGGTGCAGGAGTGAGGCATTATGGGAACTTTCTTTACACGGCTCAGCGTTTTTTCTTCCTGTTTGGCTTCTGATCATCTGAACAGGTGAAATATGGGGAGACTTAAGGGCAATACTGATACAACTGAAGGTATGCCTGCAGCTTGAGATTAACTCTTTACTAGCGTGACAAAACAATCCTCTTGTTCTGCCAGAACAATTCTTAGTTGTAAAACAAATCATGGTTTATTTTTCAGATAAGTACATTTAAAATATTAGATTTTTTTTTTTAATTATTAGAAAGTATCTGAGATGTATTTGGGATTTTGCAATCTAATGATTCTATTTTCCACTAAGAACCAAGGTACCTGCACCCTTTTATAATATTATATTCTATATTTATAAGGTAGAGTTGATTGCAGACATTTTAATTGTATACATTTCACTGATTAAACTTGAAAATGTGATAGATTTTATCAGATTAATGACTATAATTAAGATGATGAGTGTGGGTATGCCATACAGCAAGATAACGGTGAACTAAAAATATAAGAAAGCTTCTTTGATAGCTGGTATAGTATGAAATTAGATGACTATTTTTATGTTTGTTTTTTGGGTAAGGTTCTCACATTTATTTTACTTTCTTGCCAGTGAACTAAAGCAGAAGCTGGATGAAGAAGGCAACAAATGCTCCATTTTGGCCAAGCAGCAGAAGTTTAATGAGCACTGCTGCATCCGATGCTGTTCCCCTTTCACATTTCTGATCAATTCCAAGAGACAGTGTTCAGACTGCAAGTTTAACATCTGTAAAAACTGCAGCTCTTACCAAAAGAAAGAGAAAGCATGGATTTGCAATGTCTGCCAGCAAACAAGGTAGGGTGCCATGTTATACACTGTGTTCCTGTTGGTGGTTACTAAAGCTTGCTAACAATTGCACAGGGTAATGATAGGTGCACAGTTTCCCCAGGTCTGGTAACCTATAGCGTTTAGCTGACTAGTAAATGCTACCTGATGAGTGCTTGCTATGGTTATTGACCAGTAGCGAATTATATTATCCTTGAGTGTCTGAATGATTTCTTTTAAAAAATAAAGAGAGAGAAAAAAAACCTGACAGTTGTGGAGCCTATATAAAACAAATGATATAGTTTACTTTTAGCATGATTAATCTAGTTTTATACATTCTGTTCTGCTATTTAGATTGCAGCCATTGTGATTTGTACAGTGTGTTTATAGCATTAAAAAGCACATGGCAAATATGTACTAACAGCAAATGTGCGTGTGTGTGAGAGATTCTCTGCCCCTTGAACTTGATTTTTAATCTGTTGCAAACAACTGTGTTTTACCCTAAAGATATGTAAAAAGCTATTGATGGTCTTTAACCAGTAAATGCTAACTAATGATTGGTTGCTGTGGGTTGCTAGACAAGAAGCAAACTGGGGGGTGTTCATTACAGTCTACCCAATAGTTTGAAACCTCTTAAAGGAGAAGTAAAGGTGTAACTGTGTAAGAACAACTATCATTTAATCAAAGAACTGCCAATTGAACCACTATGTTTTTTCTGCTCTTAGCACGCTTTGTAATTCATGTTCAAATTGGAGCACTTAGCTTTTGATTGTGGCCGCCATTTTACATTTGCATTCGTCATTTTCCCTTGTGGCTCCTTTCTATTGTACATGAGCCAAGCTTTTTTTCCCTGACTCCTGCGCAACATCAGATTCCAACACAACTGCACAATATGTAAACATTTGAAGCAGCATGCCCTTTAAAATGCCCTTCCTAGTAATGTTGTGATGGCAGATTCTGTTAATGCCTTTAAGAGGGACTTGGATGAGTTCTTGAACAAGCATAGTATCCAAGGCTATTGTGATACTAAAATCTACAGTTAGTATTGATGTTGGTATATATGGTTTATGTATGTGAGTGTATAGATAGGTCAGTATAGGTTTGTGTGTGCTGGGTTTACTTGGAAGGGTTGAACTTGATGGACTCTGGTCTGTTTTCAATCCTATGTAACTATGTATGTGACACAGATACAGGTAGAGCAGTATAGAGACAGACGTGCCCTATTATACAGGGAACCACGAACACAGATGCTTTCAGCAACAACCATTTGGGGCACATTATTGAATTATACATAAAATTATTCTGTATATTCATTAGCCACAATAAAATCCTTTATTAATTATCTACCAATGTAGTTGTGATGTATTTGCAGTATTCCTTGTATACACGCCACATACATCAGTTTGTTAATTAATTTGCTACTTTTTGTCTTTTTTCAACTTGTCCTAATCTAAAAAAAAAATTAGACTGTTTAATTCTTTAAAAAATCTCTTTATATATAATGTTTACAATCTGAAATTGCATAGGAGGCTTTTGGGGAAGATTAATGCAGGTATGGGCTCAGCTATCCAGAAACTCGTTATTCAGATGGGAAGGCCATCTCCTATATACTCAGTTTACATTTTAAAATGAATTTCCTTTTTCTCTTTATTAGTAAGAAGCCTGAACTAAGATATAATTAATACTTATTGGAGGCAAATGAGTTTTTAGTAGACTTTATGTATGGTAATCAAAATTACAAAAAAGACCCCTTACCCGGAAAACCCCATCTCCCAAGCATTCTGGATAACAAGTTCCATACCTGTAATATGTTAAGCGCAGCAGCTCTCACTCAGTATTTATTGCATTTATTAGGAACCATTAAGGCCCAGCTATTCAGTCTGAACAGTTTATTTGTTCAGTGGATTTTCTTTATTCTCATGCATACATTCAGCTACAACTCCTGAGCTTGTGTTCAATTATATTGTACAACGCACGTGTCCCTTCTTACATTGAAACCTGCATACTGTTGGCAATATTTACCCTGCATGAACTTTTCTAGAGACAATTGACTTGTTCTGCCTGTGTATTGTAGCGTGTGCAAGTCAAAAATTATTAGCATTCGGAAATTCATCTTTTGTGAAATGAGTTATGAATATAAAGTAACCAATTTATCCTTGTCAGGGAAGCAAAAGTGCACTTTGCTACAGGTAGAACCAAACATTAAGGGGGAGATTTATCAATGTTCTAGTTCTTGAGTTTGTGCAAAAAAACTTGACAACTCGAATGTAAAAATTTGCCATCAAAAAGCTTGCGAGTTTTTATAGAAGTCAATGGAAGGTTTCTTAGGCAAAGTCAAGCTATATTTTCCAACTTAAAACTCGAAAAATTCAAGGTATTCAAGTTTTTTATTCGAAAATGAGCATTCGATATGCAAGTTTATTCAATTCAGAAAAACAAATTTGAATTTGCGAACTCAAAAATTGAGAAATAAGCCCATAAGACAAGAGTATATGGTTACAACAAGTGTTAAAATCTGGAAATAAATTGGCATGTAAATTTTTGTATTTATGAAAATTAACCCAACAAGTGAATGACCATTCTGCACTGAATTGTCAGCTGATTATATTACAAACCCAAAATGCCTTACATATTGGCCCAGATTAGCTGTTGACACTTTCTTTGGACAACCATATGGAAGAAATCTACCAGTAAATTCCTTTGACTAGCACTTAGCAGTTTTAGCCCCCCGAGAGAGCAATACTGAGCAGTTATGTCACAAAATAGGTGCAGTGATTTTTGTAATGATGTGCAATAAATATAATTGTAAATATACATGGAAGTGGTGCTGATATTGCTCTTTGCACACTGCACCTGTCATAAGTGACCCCTATAATTGCAATATTGCATCATAGCAAATGCAAAAAATAATTAAAAATCTTTGAAAAGCTAATCTGGGCCAATATGTAAGGCATTTTGGGTTCTAAACACTGTTACACTGCATGGGACTTGTACGCTGGATGTAATATTGTTTACTTAAAATAATAAAGAACCACTCGGAGACCAGAGCTGGGTGGAATATAATGGCCGCAGCTTATTTATTAAATCTCACCAAAATAAACACAAAATGAACCAAGCACGCCAGAATAATAACTCTTCCAGCTGCCTTATTTTAAATCTTTTGCCTCCGCCTTAATGCCAGGCCAGGAGCATATCAAATTTGTTTCAACTCTCCCATTAATTTTAGACCAACATAAACACCTCCACGCCAAAGCATCGCCCTAGCGATTTGCTTTGGCACCCTTCCATTTTAATATGGCTAACTCAATTGCATTCTGTAACCCCAAATTGAAAATATCTAAACCTATGTCAGATAAATGAACACCGTCATTTAGGTAAAGGCCATTACCACCCCGCTCCAGGTCTGTGTGTCTATATGTGAGTAGTTTTAACTTTGCAGTAAATTTAGAAACAGCATTATTAATTTTCTTACGACACTTTTCTAAAGGTTTTGTGGTGGGAGACTGTAGCCAAACAATCCGTGCCACAATCTCAGACCATAGAAAAACAACCCCAGGAAAAAAGAAATGCATTTGTGCTAAGTCCCGCCTTATATAACGAATAAGTTCAATAGATTTCTCCTTACCAATATCATTACCCCCTAAGTGGAGAATTACAACGTCAGGTGTACCCCATTTAGAAATCATTTGAGATAACAAAGGGAACCAGTCATGCCAACTGGCCCCCCCTTTACCTAACCAATTTATTCTAACCTCCTTCTCCTTGAAGTTAAGATTAGCTCCATAAGAACGATGTACTGCTCTTCTCTGTGCCCTGTGTATGTAGGAATGTCCTATTATGAAGACTGACACCATATTCGATTCTGAAAAAGAAATTAACAATTATCCACTAACTCTGGACGTATGTAGAGTTTGAACCTATCAGATTTCCATCTACCCAACTTCTTAATCACCTCTTCATTGGAACCATATAAAGACAATTGTGTAGCAGCACCAATTCTAAAGGAGTGAGTGCCATAGCACTCCTGATCCAAGCCAATTTTGGCAATAGTATTCCTTAGCACTTTAGAAAATTGAAATTTAGATACAAATTCCCCATTTTGGTGCATGAAGAGTGGACCAGGCTTTGGGCCTCTAATATTGGCAAACTCCACATATGCCTTCACTGGGCAAGCTTGGTGGGAAAAACAACCTAACCATATCAGTTCCCCTTTTCCTTCTATATCAGTTTTTGACTGTTTTATCTTAATTTGCAATTTATTTGCGATAACAGCAGTGTCAGCTAGATTCAAACCCCCTGGCCTATTTTTACTAGGAGATACTATTTCACCAACTCTCAAAGCACCAAAGAATGCAACAATGTATAACAATTTAAACAGGACATACTCGTAAACTGAAAGACATATTTGTTTCAATTCCTTCAGTATCAATAGTAACAAATTCAAAGTAATAGGTTTTCGCTTGTCACATAGGGGTTTTCCTTTTTGATAGCCTTTAAGAAGTTGTTTTACAATCATCTTTTTTGTAAGATCTGGCCTATCAAAAAGCTTGAAAAAGAAAGAAATTCCAGCCATGTGTTTTTTAATGGTATTAGGAGATTTTTCCTGCTGTTGTAACTGCAATATGAACTTAATCAAATTGTCTAAATCAGAGTTATTAGTGTTTTGCTTTAACTGCTGATTCCACAAGCTCCAACTGCTTACATATGCTGACCAAGAATTAACTGCTATGGAATTAGCAATTACAACTCCTAATCTGCTCAGATCAAGCCCCAGAGATGAGTTGGGCAGCCAATCCCAGTCTCCTCTGCATGAGGTACCAAACGTTTGAAGATATCTAGCTGAAAACGTGAGAGAGAATCAGCCACTTTGTTTTTACAACCTGGAATATGTTTTGCTTTGAGCCAAATGTTTAATTCTAAAGTTCTGAGTACTATTTGCCTGAGTATTGCAATGACTGGTGGAGATTTTGCAGATAACTTATTGATCACTTCCACCACGCCCATATTATCACAATGTAGCAGGATTCTCTTATTGGCCAATTGTTGGCCCCAAATATATAAAGCTACAAGCACGGGGAAAATCTCCAGAAGAACCATGTTTTTAGTAAACCCAACTTGTAACCAGGATGATGGCCAAGGCTCAGCACACCACTGACCGTTAAAGAAAACACCAAACCCTGTGGATGCCGCAGCATCCGTAAAGAGGTTAATGGCAGAATTATCCATAAATTCCTCTTGCCAACAGGACCTACCATTAAAAGTTTCTAGAAATGCCTGCCATATTAATAAATCCTCTTTTACTGGCGTTGGTACCCGTATATGCCAGTTTGGGTTTTGTATGCCTGCCGTTAAGGCTGTCAACCTCTTATTAAAAATTCTGCCCATTGGGATAATCTTTGTAGCAAAATTTAAGTGACCAATTAATGACTGCAGGTGTTTGAGCTTTAACTTTTTAACTTTTAAAGTTGATGCCACTAAACTACGTAATTTAATCAATTTATCTTCTGGCAGGCGAAACTGCATACGATTTGTGTCTATTTCTATACCTAAAAATTGAATAACCTGGGTTGGATAAATAGTCTTATCTTGAGCTAAAGGGATACCAAATTCATTGGCTAAATTAATGAAAGTATTTAACAGCACTTGGCATGTTGTAGTGCGAGATGGGCCGACAAACAAGAAATCGTCTAAGTAATGAGTAATGTAATCAGATTTTGTTATAAATGATACTGACCATTGTAGAAAAGTGGCGAATGCCTCAAAATAGAAGCATGATAGAGAACAGCCCATGGGTAAACATTTATCAAAATAAAACCGCTCCAAAAAATGAAAACCAAGAAGGTGATAACACTCTGGATTTATAGGTAATAGCCTGAAAGCTGCCTCAATATCAGTCTTGGCCAGCCATGCTCCACAGCCACATTCCCTAATAATCTGGATCGCTTTGTCAAATGATGCATATGACACAGTGCACAATTCGGGGTCTATGCCATCATTTATGGATAAACCTTGTGGGTATGACAAATGCTGTATTAAACGAAACGATCCCGGCACTTTTTTAGGAACTAAACCCAGTGGGGAGACCCTAAAATTTAAAAATGGTGGTTCCATGAAAGGTCCCTCCACTCTATTTAGGTCAATTTCTTTTTGAATTTTAGCTTGCACTACGTCTGGCCTCTCATTTGCCGATTTTAAATTATTAAATATAACTGGTGAAAACTTATCATCATCTGAAGGGATCCAAAAACCATTAGAAAACCCTTCAAATAGCAGCTGCGCTCTCTGTTGGTTTGGGTATAATCTTAGGAAAGGCAGCATTTTTCCCACCTTCACTGGAGTTGTCATTTTTTGCGGCCTGCTCTTTTGCTTTTCCTGTATTGGAGAGAAATCTTTTAATACAACGAAAAGCAGGATGCTGTCCCGTGCAAACTGCACACTCATGTTTGAATCTGCAATTATTTTGGAACTTACAAACACTTTCATTATATGCCCAGCAGCAATTGTATTTTTGCTGACCAGTTGGCGTTTTATGACCTACCGAGGGGGTTTGAGGCCTGGGAACTAACATGCCCATCCATAAATCAATATCTTTTACACCCCATTTTAATGTTCTATGGATAGACATTTTTTGACGAAATTTATCGTCGTAAATAAACCAAGCTACCCCGCCGTAGCTTTTGTAAGCCTCCAGTATTGTGTCAACATGCTTAAATAACCCAGGAGCTAAACCAGGATGCTTCTCTGTCAAAATGTTCGCATAAATACAGAAAGCCTGAAGCCAGTTAGAAAATGTTCTGGCCACAGGCCTTCTGCGATCTTCCTCATTATCTCCTTTCTTCTCAGTTTTTAAAAACTCCTTAGAAGATGGAAGTAATGACAGAAGATCAACATAATCACCTTTTACTATCTTATCCCTAACTGTGCTAGACAGATGCAGACCTAACGGAGTAACCTCACATATAAAAGCATCCTTAAAGCTTAACTCTGATACCCCTGCGCTTGACCTACTTGCCGTTGCGCCAGGAGTGCTATTAGACAGGTAAGCTAGTAAGCAGGATTTGAAACCAGGCAGTAAGCTGTCTAACTTACCCAAGTCCTGAAGGATAGCTGAATCAGATGGGTGGCTTGAGGGTGTTGCCTGGGATGCTCCGTCTTGAGGCAGTTGGGTAGGACCGGAGGGAGGGCAGCTGCTTGTGCTGGGTGCTGGTTGGACGGTGCTGCTGCTTCCTGGCAGCAGGGATGCTGCTTCCCAGATACTAGCTCCTGCTGCTGGTGTGTAGGTAGCCAGATGCTGGTAAACCCCGGAGCTGCCGGCAGGTGTGGAGTTGAGTTGCGCGACCCCAGCGCTGAGAGGGTTAAAAACCTGGGGGTCCGCAATGTGAAGCCCGTGCTGCTGCTGTTCTGCCGAGCTGCTGGTGGGCGGAGCGATCGGCGGTGACATGGAGGGCCAGGGCGGGCTGTGGGCGGGGCTAGCTGCTGCTGTGCCGGCTGGCTGCTTGTTGGGACCCGGCGTCTTCGTAAAGGCCCGCCTCTTCACGTTGCTCCTGACTGGACGTGCCCCTGCTGTGCGCGCCCCTGCCGTGCGCGCCCCTGCCGTGCGCGTCTCTGCTGTGCACGCTCTCGTCACCGGCTTCCGCTTCCTTCCTGCTCCTGTGCTGCGAGCAGGCACAGATGATGCTGCAACCGATGGCTGTAGGTCTGGCGCAGCTGAATCCGCCGATTCCTCCGCTTCTTCGGATGGGCAGGCCTCCATCTCCCCGACTTCCAGGTTCTTTTGTTGATTGAAGGCTTTCCAGATAGCATCTCGGCCCGTATCACTGCTTATCCAGCGGAGTAGCTCTTCAGACGAAAGCTCCTTAGCAGAAGCAGCGGAGACCAGCTGGGACATCATGGTGGGAACGTCTTAAGACCGCTCCTGATGGAAGGTGAGCCTGTGCCCAAGAGCTTGCCCTTTTATACCCCCCGTACCCTGTACATGTGACTCCTTGTAGCCAATATTCTGTCAGCCCCTAAACTTGCCATGACCCCTTGCCCAGCTGCTGCTTAATTTTCATCAGGAACCCCATTACCCACCAGGTGCGTTATCATTAACCCTGCCACTGCTGCTCCCCCCAGCTACAGTCCCATGCTACCTACAGCCCTAGATTAGGCCCTCCGTCTACATTACTTAACCACACTTTACTGCTGGACTGTATTCTAAGAATTGTTAAACATATTTCAAGGGTAAGTTATGCTGGGAACTGTAGTCCAGTAGCATCAGGGTTATATGTTTAACTCTTTTACTGCCAAGCACGTATGGCATACGTGCTGGCAGTAAAAGGGCTTAAACGCCAACGACGTGTCTCATACGTCGTTGGCGTTTAAGCGCTGCCCTCTGCAGCGGCGGCATGTGCCGCCGCTGCAGAGGGCTTCTAACAATGACAGCCCCCCTGGGCAATGTGCCAGGGGGGCTGTCATCAGGGTCCTGCGAACCGATCGCTCGCAGGACCCTCCAGGAAGCAGCAGATGCGATCGCATCGCATCTGCTGCTTCCTGCTTCCTCCCTCTCCCCCAGCACCGGCCCAAATGACGAAGGAGGCGATCGGTCTTCAGGAACAGGTAAGGACTTTTTTTTTTTATTGCATTTACACACTTTTACACACTTATACACACATTTACATACATTTATACACACTTACATACATTTACACACACTTACAGCACACATTTTAGCATTTTTTTATTTTTTTATTTTTTTATTTTTTTTTTCATTTTTCACACTTTTATACACTTATTTACACTCATATACACACTTACACACTATCACACAACTTTTACACATGTACACACATGTATACACAAACACTTTGGTTTTTTTTTGTTTTGCTTTTTTTTTTTTTTTTTTTCATATTACCACTTTGTTTTTATTTTCTTTTACCTAAAAACTGTTTATTTTGACAGCGTAACTATTGGATCAGATATTCTGGCCACTAATTACACTGTCATGTAACTTATTTTGTTGTTTCACTGATTTGCACAATTTTTGTGGTTTTATCACATTTTATCCCTATATAAGTGTTCCTGATCTGTTTTTAGCGTAGCTTTGCCAGGTGTAACTTTGGTGTACAAAAATAACTTTACCTATTTTGAATTCATCAGAATGTGTACTTTCCAAAAATATATGGTTTTCTGGGGGTCACTGTATAGTTAGGGGGGGGTTACTGCACATAATACACTGACGGGGCTCTGTGTGCAAAAGCTGAGCTGGCAGGCGAGAAATCCTTATGCGCTATTTTCATTTAGGGTTCAGTACATACCGCAGACTTTGGTATATCTATGCATATTGGGCATCAAACTGTTCAGTAGGCCTCTGGTGTTCCTATTTGGGGTGACTTGCCTTTGTACGCAAGAAATTGTGTGAGATAAATGCGGCAAATTGCAACATTTTTAGGCGATTTTCTGAAATCTCATAAAAACCGATAACTTTAGGAAAGCTTTGCGGCTTGGTACTTTGGTGTAGAAAGGACTCTTTACCCTTGTTGGATTTGTCAGAATGTGTACTTTCCAAAAATATATGGTTTTGTGGGGGTCTCTGTATAGTTAGGGGGGGGTTACTGCACATAATACACTGACAGGGGGCTCTGTGTGCAAAAGCTGAGCTGGCAGGCGAGAAATCCTTATGCGCTATTTTCATTTAGGGTTCAGTACATACTGCAGACTTTGGTATATCTATGCATATTGGGCATCAAACTGTTCAGTAGGCCTCTGGTGTTCCTATTTGGGGTGACTTGCCTTTGTACGCAAGAAATTGTGTGAGATAAATACGACAAATTGCAACATTTTTAGGCAATTTTCTGAAATGTCATAAAAACCAATAACTTTAGGAAAGCTCTGCAGATTGGTACTTTGGTGTAGAAAGGACTCTTTACCCTTGTTGGATTTGTCAGAATGTGTACTTTCCAAAAATATATGGTTTTGTGGGGGATCTGTATAGTTAGGGGAAGTTTTGGCACATAATACACTGACAGGGGGCTCTGTGTGCAAAAGCTGAGCTGGCAGGCGAGAAATCCTTATGCGCTATTTTCATTTAGGGTTCAGTACATACCGCAGACTTTGGTATATCTATGCATATTGGGCATCAAACTGTTCAGTAGGCCTCTGGTGTTCCTATTGGGGGTGATTTGCCTTTGTACGCAAGAAATTGTGTGAGATAAATGTGACAAATTGCAACATTTTTAGGCAATTTTCTGAAATGTCATAAAAACCAATAACTTTAGGAAAGCTCTGCAGATTGGTACTTTGGTGTAGAAAGGACTCTTTACCCTTGTTGGATTTGTCAGAATGTGTACTTTCCAAAAATATATGGTTTTGTGGGGGATCTGTATAGTTAGGGGAAGTTTTGGCACATAATACACTGACAGGGGGCTCTGTGTGCAAAAGCTGAGCTGGCAGGCGAGAAATCCTTATGCGCTATTTTCATTTAGGGTTCAGTACATACCGCAGACTTTGGTATATCTATGCATATTGGGCATCAAACTGTTCAGTAGGCCTCTGGTGTTCCTATTTGGGGTGACTTGCCTTTGTACGCAAGAAATTGTGTGAGATAAATGCGGCAAATTGCAACATTTTTAGGCGATTTTCTGAAATGTCATAAAAACCGATAACTTTAGGAAAGCTTTGCGGCTTGGTACTTTGGTGTAGAAAGGACTCTTTACCTTTGTTGGATTTGTCAGAATGTGTACTTTCCAAAAATATATGGTTTTGTGGGGGTCTCTGTATAGTTAGGGGAAGTTTTGGCACATAATACACTGACAGGGGGCTCTGTGTGCAAAAGCTGAGCTGGCAGGAGAGAAATCCTTATGCGCTATTTTCATTTAGGGTTCAGTACATACTGCAGACTTTGGTATATCTATGCATATTGGGCATCAAACTGTTCAGTAGGCCTCTGGTGTTCCTATTTGGGGTGACTTGCCTTTGTACGCAAGAAATTGTGTGAGATAAATGCGACAAATTGCAACATTTTTAGGCGATTTTCTGAAATGTCATAAAAACCAATAACTTTAGGAAAGCTCTGCAGATTGGTACTTTGGTGTAGAAAGGACTCTTTACCCTTGTTGGATTTGTCAGAATGTGTACTTTCCAAAAATATATGGTTTTGTGGGGGTCACTGTATGGTTAGGGGAAGTTTTGGCACATAATACACTGACAGGGGGCTCTGTGTGCAAAAGCTGAGCTGGCAGGCGAGAAATCCTTATGCGCTATTTTCATTTTGGGTTCAGTACATACCGCAGACTTTGGTATATCTATGCATATTGGGCATCAAACTGTTCAGTAGACCTCCGGTGTTCCTTTTTGGGGTGATTTGTCTTTATCTGATCTTTATCAAGAAATTGTGAGAGATAAATGCGGCAAATTGCAACATTTTTATGCGATTTTCGAAAATGTCATATAAATCTGCAAACTTAGGAAAGCTTTACAGCTTGGTACTTTGTAGCAATAAGAAATATTTACCCATTATAGATTCGGGGGGATGTGTATTTTCCAAAAATATATGGCTTTCTGGGGTGAATGTACTTTTTTTGTAGCATTATCCCACATAAAGGATGTAAATGTGTTGATTTTGCAGGAGCTGAAATGATAGATCATATGGGGGTATGTTCCCATTGGGGCCCCTACATGCCACATACTTAGGTAAACCTATACATATTGGGCATCAAACTGTTCAGTGGACCCCTGGCGTTCAAATTTAGGGTGTTTTATCTTGGTACCTAACACTATGTGGGAGATAAGATGCTGCAAAGTGGAAGCTTTGAGGGGATTTTTGGAAATGTCATCAAAATTGCTAACTTTAGAAAAGCTGTGCGGCTTGGTACTTTGGAGTAGAAAGACATGGGTACCCATTTTAGATTCGGGGGAATGTGTACTTTCCAAAAATATATGACTTTCTGGGGTGAGCGTACTTTTTTGTAGCTTTATCCCACATATAATGATGTAAATGTGTTGATTTTGCATGAGCTGAAATGACAGAAATGACAGTATATATGGGGGTATGTTCACATTGGGGCCCCTACATGCCACATACTTAGGTAAACCTATACATATTGGGCATCAAACTGTTCAGTGGACCCCTGGCGTTCAAATTCAGGGTGTTTTATCTTGGTACCTAATGCTATGTGGGAGATAAGATGCTTCAAAATGGAAGCTTTGAGGGGATTTTTGGAAATGTCATCAAAATTGCTAACTTTAGAAAAGCTGTGCGGCTTGGTACTTTGGAGTAGAAAGACATGGGTACCCATTTTAGATTCGGGGGAATGTGTACTTTCCAAAAATATATGACTTTCTGGGGTGAGCGTACTTTTTTGTAGCTTTATCCCACATATAATGATGTAAATGTGTTGATTTTGCAGGAGCTGAAATGACAGAAATGACAGTATATATGGGGGTATGTTCACATTGGGGCCCCTACATGCCACATACTTAGGTAAACCTATACATATTGGGCATCAAACTGTTCAGTGGACCCCTGGCGTTCAAATTCAGGGTGTTTTATCTTGGTACCTAATGCTATGTGGGAGATAAGATGCTTCAAAATGGAAGCTTTGAGGGGATTTTTGGAAATGTCATCAAAATTGCTAACTTTAGAAAAGCTGTGCGGCTTGGTACTTTGGAGTAGAAAGACATGGGTACCCATTTTAGATTCGGGGGAATGTGTACTTTCCAAAAATATATGGCTTTCTGGGGTGAGCGTACTTTTTTGTAGCTTTATCTCACATATAATGATGTAAATGTGTTGATTTTGCAGGAGCTGAAATGACAGAAATGACAGTATATATGGGGGTATGTTCACATTCGGGCCCCTACATGCCACATACTTGGGTAAACCTATACATATTGGGCATCAAACTGTTCAGTGGACCCCTGGTGTTCAAATTCAGGGTGTTTTATCTTGGTACCTAATGCTATGTGGGAGATAAGATGCTTCAAAGTGGAAGCTTTGAGGGGATTTTTGGAAATGTCATCAAAATTGCTAACTTTAGAAAAGCTGTGCGGCTTGGTACTTTGGAGTAGAAAGACATGGGTACCCATTTTAGATTCGGGGGAATGTGTACTTTCCAAAAATATATGACTTTCTGGGGTGAGCGTACTTTTTTGTAGCTTTATCCCACATATAATAATGTAAATGTGTTGATTTTGCAGGAGCTGAAATGACAGAAATGACAGTTCATATGGGGGTATGTTCACATTGGGGCCCCTACATGCCACATACTTAGGTAAACCTATACATATTGGGCATCAAACTGTTTAGTGGACCCCTGGCGTTCAAATTCAGGGTGTTTTATCTTGGTACCTAATGCTATGTGGGAGATAAGATGCTTCAAAGTGGAAGCTTTGAGGGGATTTTTGGAAATGTCATCAAAATTGCTAACTTTAGAAAAGCTGTGCGGCTTGGTACTTTGGAGTAGAAAGACATAGGTACCCATTTTAGATTCGGGGGAATGTGTACTTTCCAAAAATATATGACTTTCTGGGGTGAGCATACTTTTTACTAGCTTTATCCCACATATAATGATGTAAATGTGTTGATTTTGCAGAAGCTGAAATGACAGAAATGACAGTATATATGGGGGTATGTTCACATTCGGGCCCCTACATGCCACATACTTGGGTAAACCTATACATATTGGGCATCAAACTGTTCAGTGGACCCCTGGTGTTCAAATTCAGGGTGTTTTATCTTGGTACCTAATGCTATGTGGGAGATAAGATGCTTCAAATTGGAAGCTTTGAGGGGATTTTTGGAAATGTCATCAAAATTGCTAACTTTAGAAAAGCTGTGCGGCTTGGTACTTTGGAGTAGAAAGACATGGGTACCCATTTTAGATTCGGGGGAATGTGTACTTTCCAAAAATATATGACTTTCTGGGGTGAGCGTACTTTTTTGTAGCTTTATCCCACATATAATAATGTAAATGTGTTGATTTTGCAGGAGCTGAAATGACAGAAATGACAGTTCATATGGGGGTATGTTCACATTGGGGCCCCTACATGCCACATACTTAGGTAAACCTATACATATTGGGCATCAAACTGTTCAGTGGACCCCTGGCGTTCAAATTCAGGGTGTTTTATCTTGGTACCTAATGCTATGTGGGAGATAAGATGCTTCAAAGTGGAAGCTTTGAGGGGATTTTTGGAAATGTCATCAAAATTGCTAACTTTAGAAAAGCTGTGCGGCTTGGTACTTTGGAGTAGAAAGACATGGGTACCCATTTTAGATTCGGGGGAATGTGTACTTTCCAAAAATATATGACTTTCTGGGGTGAGCGTACTTTTTACTAGCTTCATCCCACATATAATGATGTAAATGTGTTGATTTTGCAGAAGCTGAAATGACAGAAATGACAGTTCATATGGGGTATGTTCACATTGGGGCCCCTACATGCCACATACTTAGGTAAACCTATACATATTGGGCATCAAACTGTTCAGTGGACCCCAGGCATTCATATTTAGGGTGTTTTATTTGGTTACTTTATGACCTGTAGGAGATAAGATACTATAGACTAGAAGCTTTGAAGCGATTTTTAAAAAAAATCACAAATTTTGATAAAAACCAATAACTTTAGGAAAGCATTGCGACTTGATAGTTTGGAGTAGACAGACAGTTGTGCCTATTCTGTATTCCCCAGAATCTGTTCTTTCCAAAAATGTACAATTTTTTGGGATAAACCTTCTGTTAGTGGAATTTTGGCCTTGAAATCCAAAGTATGCAGTTTTTTTGGAGCAGTGCTTTGGGAATTTGGTAGTGTACTGCTGGGAGTTTTTGACCTATACAAGTGAGAAATCTCCATAAAACTATATATATTTGGTATTGGCACGTTCAGGAGACATGGGACTTTCCAAATCAGTTGTATATTCGTGCATAAAATAATTTTTGTTTCTAGTATGTGTGATTATATTATGGAAAATTTGATTTTTTTTGCATTTTTAGACATTTAGAAGCCTATATCTTGTTACAGAATTGGAATTACACAAAAATTCTACCATATTTTGAAAGCTTAGGTTGTTCTGAAAAAAACGATATATTGTTTTCCTTGGTAAACTAAAAGTCCCCCCGAGGAAAGGCCCCTAAAGTGAAACAGTGCAAAATGTTCAAAAACTGTCTGGCAATACAAGTTCCGCTTTGACCAAAATGGCTGGCAGTAAA
This sequence comes from Xenopus tropicalis, assembly GCF_000004195.4. Lineage (NCBI taxonomy): Eukaryota > Metazoa > Chordata > Amphibia > Anura > Pipidae > Xenopus > Xenopus tropicalis. The sequence goes on along the minus strand of NC_030682.2, from coordinate 54,652,305 downwards.
AGGGTTAATGCAATATTGCAGAATAAAACTGGCCTCTCACTGAAATCCTCCGAAGAGTCTGGATTCATGCTCTCTGTTCCTGCAACTGGAGCTGGGAGATTTCAACAAAGTATTTATATATCTGATGTCTGATTACAGTATAATATTTTAAAGCCAAAATAACTGTTTGTATGTAAGATAACAGCAAGATGGCTGATATGAGAAGTCATCTACAGAAAGCTCAAAGAACAGGTGCTGCCATTGGGTTTTTCTTTCTTGCTCCATGCCCTTCTGTCAGTGCCTCTGGGTGCCCCAGAACAGAGCAAAATGGCATGCCTTTTTCCCTCATAACCATTTCTACATTCCTTCAGGTGTAAAGAGTAAAACAGTTAAAGATTAGTGCATAAACTACAGCATGATCAAAGTATATGTGACAGCAGAACCATACCTAGATGGCATAAACCTAGGGGCAGATTTGGTGAGTTCTAACGTCTCACGCACTGATAAATACACTTCTAAAAATCCCATAGGAATGAATAGAACATGAGTGAGTTTTATGTATTACGCTCTAAACTCCATGTTTATTTGATTTGTTGCGGTTTTGTCGCATAATAAATTGCGAAAAAAATCACATTTTTTTCTGTGACAAAATTGTATTTTGGAGCCAAAAAAGCCCAAATCGAAACATAAAAACTAACTTTATTAATTGGTGAGTTCTAACTTTTACCCATTGATACAAAAGCTTCTAAAATAACTATAGGAATAGGTGCAGCTTTCAACCAACAATGCATTAACTTTTAAAATTCTCTGGTGTTAAATACTCAGTAACCTCTAGAACTGTGTTCTAAACCATTTTGTGCCTCAGATACAGTAGTTATCATAACTACTGGGACTCGCCTACCTAAAAAATAACTGCCTGTATTATAACTTGGTTATAACTTGGTTACAAGTGACTGCAGGCACGGCTGTGATATTTATTTGACACAACACGACTGCAAAACTACAGATAATACATGTAATGCATACTGCTGGCACAGAAAGTCTATGAAGAAGTAGCAGTAGCTGCTGCAATGTATGTGGAGCAGCTAAGCTTTGTTCTGGAAAGATTCCAAACTCCAGCTATTATTATTTCAGGCTGCTGCAGCTATGTCTGCTGTAAAAACACAAGTAATTTCTGTAGCTTCCCCTAAGTATTTTCTCTACTTGCCCTTTATTTATCTACTAGCTACCTCCTGTGTACAGTCAATTTCACTCTCCAATCATTCTTAGTGACCTTTGCTAGAGGTGAATGTCAGTATTTATCTTTATATTTTATGAAAGCTCTTTGGTTTTAGTTTACAGTGTACAAAAGTACATGTCCATACATCAGTAACAGTAAAGTATTAATGATAATGCTGCAGTATTTGAATCTCATTAAATATATTGCCATGAATAAGTATTTACAGAGCTTTGTATTTTGCAGGAGCTGTGTTTGTAAGTTGCTCATATCAGTAACAGGGACTGCAGAGAGGCATAGGGTTTAATAAAACCTGAGATTAATGGCAGATACCTTATTAAACTCATTGTGATACATTAAAACTTACAAATTACTTACAACTCAATGCTACTCAATACTTATGCCTTGCACTAAAATGCCAGTATGCTTTGCTGCATAAGGTGCAATGTACAGGTTGCACAGATGCAAGGGAGCCCTGGAATTTTAGCAACCAAATTTACGCCAGAAAAGCAGTGCATGTTTTTTTTGAGGCAACAGCAATTATGCAGCAAATCTGCAATACTGCATTGTGGGCAGTGCTTGAATTGGGTTGAGAAAAGTGGAGGGATTCTATGTGCCAAATTAAAGCCCCACCCATAACCACAAGCCCCACCCACCGGTTTTGTCTACTGTAAAGCAATGTTATTTTGCTATTTCCATCTACTGAACAGTTTGTAGATGTAGAGACCCTAAAATAAAAATAGATCATATGAATTTTCTGGGCTGGCAGTTTCTGCAAACAAAGCCCCCTGCCTACATATTGGGGCACATTTACTTACTCACGAACGGGCCGAATGCGTCCGATTGCGTTTTTTTCGCAATGATCGGTATTTGGCGATTTTTCGGAAAATTGTCGCGACTTTTTCGTTGCCATTCCGAATGTTGCGCAAAATCTGGCGATTTTTTTCGTTGCGTTACTACTTGCGCGAAAAGTCGCGATTTTTTCGTAGCCTTCGCGCCGAGTACGAAAGATTCGGATTCATTCAAGCTTCAGTATGGTGACTTTTCTTGGGCCAGGTTGGAGCTGCAGGGTGCCATTGAGTCCTATGGGAGGCTTCCAAAATCATGCTAAGTCTGAAAGTTTCGCCCGCCGCTTACGAGCGCTCAATACGAAAAAGTCGCGACAAGATACGAGCGCATCATAATGGCTACGAAAAACTCGCATTTTTTCGCGCAAATCGTATTGGTAACGAAAAAGTCGCGACAATTTCTGAAAAGTCGTAAAGGCGCCGAAAAAATCGAAAAAAATACGAAAAAGCCGCAAAATGTTTGTTTTCCAATCGGAATTTTTACAATTCGGATTCGTGGGTTAGTAAATGTGCCCCATTGTGGGTTGTAACACAGCATCACCTTAGCATATTTTATATTACCCCAAATTGTTAAATATATATCATTCTCTCGCCATTTCTCAGTCTGCTTTCCAATCCGTCTTTTTCTTGTGTTCTCTACATTTATTTTCTTTCTTTTTGTTTCCACTATTTTCTTTGCCTTCTGTTCTCTTGTTCTCCATATGCCACTGAGATGCCTTCACCTTCCTCATATGTATTATGCTTCTCCATCAATTGATTTCAATTGATACGTTTATCAATATTTTCTACCCCTTTACCTCCTATATGTTTTTTCCCTGCTCTTTTTAACCTTTCAGTTTTATATTTTCATATATAGGCAGAAAACATAAGTCCATGAAACAGGAAAAGGTCTGGGCAGGCAGCAAACAAAGTCCAAATAACAGGCCAAAGGTCAGGAAGGGCAGAAAATGTGTGGAGTCAAAACTGGGAAGTCAGATCAGAGGGTACAAGGGCAGGAACAGGACTTAGAAGAAGGGGAATTGCATAATAATTTTATGTATGAGGCTAACTGGGCATTACATTAGACTGTGTTGCAGGGGTTTAGTTCTTGCAATGTATGATGAGAACTGACCATTTAGGTATGTATACTTTTAGGTATATATCAAGCAATTATTGGGCCAAAAATTGTTCCAACTAAAAGAGATATTTTAATGCCTCTCTGCTCTTTAATATAATAATCTAAAGCCATTACACTTTTGTTTACAGCAGTATATTCATTTTAATACCAGTGTTTCTCTTGAAGTTGAAATGATGTGCTCCACTGATATTTTTCAATTACTGTAAATGAATCCTCTATAACATATAAAAAAAAAAGTGCATTCCTGTTTAGCATCTGTACAGTGTCCCTCCTAATGTGATGTGATTGTTTCTGTTCAGTTGCTTTTCTAAGACATAATCAGTGTTGTTTGTTTCTGTGCCATAACTAATGATAACAAATTGGTTTATGAAAGAGCAAGCTGATGACTACATATACCGTTTGAACACACTGTTAACAATAGCAATGTGCTGGTTAAAATAGTCTGACTTCAGATGTATTTTCTATATTTTTCCAATGCATTTCTGGGTTAATGTAACAAGAGCAAAACAGCATACAGTCTTTGGGGCTAATACTGTCTGCAACCATACTCCATACCTCCCAACACTCCCATTTTTGACAGTCCCTCTTTTAACAGCTCAACCCTCAGTCCTGGATTCTTACTGAAAAGTCCCTCATTTCCCTTTGATCTCCTGTACTGAACTCTAAAAAAGATACAAACTTAATTAAAAAATAGCTTTTGGTAGAAAGCCCAGAAATCTTAAGGAGCTTCACCTGCACTTAGATATATTGTTTCTCAAACTTAATTAAATAAATGGGCTTTTGACAGAGAACCCAGGAATCTTAACAAGTTATATCTGCACTTAGATACATTGTTTCTCAGACTTAAGTGGGTTTTTGGCAGAGAGCCCAGAAAATTAACAAGCTACACCTGCACTGAGATCCAATTGAAACTAATAAGCTAAACAGGTCTCTTGGGGGAACCGAGACTTGCAGCTTAAAGGGCAGTTTCACCTTCATTAGCAAAACTGTAATAAGATATAAAACAAGACCCCCCAAAACAGTATCTCTATATTCTTTATATATATATATATATATATATATATATATATATATATATATATATATATATATAATATAAATGTATTTATATATATAAAATCCATTTCAGCCTATATGAACCACAGCAGTATTTTCTTTTCAAATATTGTAACAATGTATGCAATTTAAATTTATTGATTGAAAACACAAGTTAGTAAGCTAGGATGACATTCAATTATTTTTTAATGAAATGATCATTAAAGCATAAGGACATAGGTTAATCTGTACTTAGAACCTTATTTATCTGTATAATTGTATTAATTTATATGAGTGGCCCATGTGATGAATTGCTCCACTTGAGCATTAAAATGAAATCTTTACATTCAAGTAAAGCAATTGTTGCGCCAATGGAGAAATTATTATTTAATAAAAAAAATAGTATGCTCTGTAACTCTTGTTTGTTAAATTATTATATGAGCCCAATTTGTTATACATGAAATGTAAAGCTCTGTGTAACATGCTGGTACTATAAAACTAAATGATGGTGCACCGTGAGTTATTGCTGTTAGAGATAAGCAGAAAAAAAATATAGCTGCTGTTGTGAAAAAGAGTAATGCCAAAATAATAACTACAGTAATACCAAAATAATAATAACATATATTACATTATAAACACACAAATATATATATATATATATATCAAAATAAAACAGCCAGCACCAAGGGTCTTTGTGTTTCAAAAAATCTCTTGTGTATTATAATTGCATGTACAACCGATGTTTCGGACCCTTTTGAGACCTTTTTCAAGGTCCCAAAAGGGACCGAAACGTCGGTTGTACATGCAATTATAATTTTTGAGTGTGGTGCTGTCGTGTGGACTATTATATATATATATATATATATATATATATATATATATATATATAATACAAAAGGTTCTGGAAGCTGCACACCATAAGGTATAGATGATACCTGGGTGCCTGTGCAAAAAAAAATGATCATAGAGGCATGGAGTGACGGCACACACAGGAGTTACACACCAGAGTCTCAGGATCAAAGAAAATTATTGGGAGGTTTATTTAGACCAACGTTTCAGTTCCTAACTGGAACTTTCGTCAGGGACACAGATGCAAGAGAATTCAGCATTGAGCATCCTGCTTACCAGCATGATGGGCCTCACTTATAAATTGCTCTGCAGAGCACAGGTGGGTACAAAACAATGCTGTTCTTTTCTCATTTGAAGATCAGATAGCAAGTACGGCACTTCCTGTGTCCTACCTCCCCCCTCTTCCTGCATTACATGAATACAGCACTGCTGAATGCTGACACCCCTGTATTCATGGGTGTGCTGTAGGCCCTTTTGCTCTATTGTCTGTTCTATAGTGCCCACAGGCAATTTGCACCTTTGTCTGCACCTGTCCGCAAATAAACGGATTTCAGGCATTTTGCGGTATCTTACATACAGAGATTATTGTGATATTTTTACTTTATGATATTACACTGTAATTATACATCAGGAGGGAGGATTACACACACTGGATCTGAATTCTTACAATCACGTGACTTTTTTGTCACATAAACACAGAAGAAGTTGAAAATTTTTCTCTTCTAGAATATTTATAGAATTAAGTGCTATACAGCACTACATTTTTCTTACAGTACATTCATTATGCAGATGGGGAGCAATAGCACAAGTAGTAAAATAAAAATGAATAATATAAGAATTTACAATTGCTAGGACTATGTTTCAAATGTTAAGGAGACACATGAGAAGAGAAGTACCTGTGCTGGAAAGCTTACAGTCTAAGCAGCTGGCTAATGTACAGACAGATATCTTTGACCTGAATGAAATAGTAGCTTGTGGTCTTACACAATAACATCACAAATAACAAAATGACTAATTTAACAGTAAACTGCAGTCATACTTTAAATGAAGACACACAGAGCTACTAGTAGCAGCTACTTGTCACTGCTACAAAAATAAACAATGTTGATCAGTTACTGATAATTTTCTCTACATATGTTTTAGCAGAGGCAACTCTCAGTATTGTCTATGGCAGGGTATTTTCTGGTGTTTAGTAGCCATGACAAGTAGCTGCTACTAGTAGCTCCATGTGTCTTCTCCCTAAGACATGTATTTGCCATTAAATGTTATCAACTCCACTACTTTCTATATCAAAACACAACACGTTTCTTGCTTGGCCTACACACTGATATAGACTTTCCAGCACCTCCAACTGCCAGCTACTGACACACACATTTTTTGGTAGGAAAAATTTTAAAGAAGAATGGGGTAGCGGATTAACTTATAACTATTCTTGGAATTATTCATTTTGACATATCCGTGCAGAAGCAGGAAAAACATTAGCAGCCAGCCTTAATCCATTCTAATTGGATTTTTGTACATTTTGAATAGAAAAAGCAAACTAGAAAGAGGCCTTATAAGGTCACATGCAAGGACAGCATTTCCCAAACTGGCATAGAATGTCAGTGCTTAGTGTATTAGTGGTGCTTTGCAACAATAAATCATCCAGATCATGAGACAAGTGTTATACGTCTTAGCAGTATCATTCATTAAACCATTGTGTATATGTAGGTAAAAGTGTCCCCATTTTTAACTAAAGTAAAGCTGTGATTTTAGTTTTTTCCCTGTTTGTTTGTTAAAGCTGCAATATCACCTATGATCACTTTAAAAGTGACATACATGTGCTGGCTATTTAACCCTTTACGAATTTGTAAGAGTTTATCCTGTCTCCACTTTAGTTTACTAAGGAGCCTTTAGTCTACCTAGAAAAAATATATAACTAGTTATTTTCAGGAAAATCTAAGGTTTGTAAATCTGTAATGGTGTGTCTGTCTACTTCTGTAATAAAATAGGCCTCCAAATACTGAAAAAAAAAACAATTTTCAAATAATATAGGCATATATCAGTGATTCCCAGCCAGTGGCTTGTGAGCTCATGTTTCTCACCAACCCCTTGTATGTTGCTCCCAGTGACCTCAAACCAGGTAGTTGTTTTTGAATTCCTGACTTGGTGGCAAGTTTTGGTTGAATGAAACAAGATTTATTAACAAATAAAGCCCCCTGTAAGCGGATATTGTGCATAGAGGCTGCCTAATAGCCAATCTTAGCCCTTATTTGGCACCTCCATAAACTTTTATGGTGCTTGTGTTGCTCCCCAAGTCTTTTTACATTTGACTGTGGCTCACGAGTAAGAAAGGTTGGGGACCCCTGGCATATAAATTACAAACATAATTTATTTTATGCTTGAAAAGACAGCTGATTTCGAAAGCTCCATGTGTCTGGAGTGCATCAATACCAAATATATATAGTTATGAAGAAAAATTAGTTTTATGTATAGATCATATACAGGGATGGGATCCCTTATCCAGAAACCCGTTATCGAGAAAGCTCCGAATTACGGAAAGCCCGTCTCCCATAGACTCCATTTTAATCAAATAATTTAGAATTTTAAAACTGATTTCCTTATTCTCTGTAATAATAAAACAGTATTTTGTAATTGATCCCAACTGAGATTTAAATAATCCTTATTGGATGCAAAACAATCCTATTGGGTTTAATTAATGTTTTATTGATTTTTTAGTAGACTTAAGGTATGGAGATCCAAATTACGGAAAGACCCCTTATCCGGAATACCCTTGGTCCCTAGCATTCTGGATAACGGGTCCTATACCTGTATATGCTTTAGACTGCAAGGCCAAAAAGTAGGTTTACCAAAGAAACCATACACTTTAAAAAGTAAAATTCTAGTGAATCCAAAATGGGTAAATCTGCAACGCTGTACTAAATTTAGCAGGTTATATTAAATCTGCAACTTGCAGCATTTTATTCACCAGTTTTGTTAGGTACAAAGGTAAAACATCCTAAATATATATTCCAGGGGTCTTCTGAACAGTTTGATGCTATTAATTTTAGCAGGTTTGCTTCAGGTTGCTTGGCTATTGTAGGAAATTCCACTTTTTAGTTTTAAACCACTCCAGTGTTACTTCGCCCTTCTGTTTGGCATCATTGTCTTATTGATGGTTTTTATCATCAGGGACTTGGCATCATGTTAAAGGAATTCATGATTTTTATGTTGTACTTATTATTTCTAAATTACACATTTTATATTGCAAATAATGCACTCATTTTTTAGCTGTAATATTGGTGTGAAGGCAGCTATCTCCTTCTGAGCTTTCAGAAGGAGCCAGCTAGTTAGCCTATTGTTTCTCATACTCATTGTAAAAAGAGGAGTTATTTGGCTGAGCCAGACTTGGATTTTTACTATTGAGTGCTAATCTCATATGTACCACTAGGTGGGGCATGGGAGCATTTGTAGCTATACAGGTGTTAGGGTTTTTATGTTTTTTTATTAAAAACTTCACAAAAAAGAATTAACTCAGACCGACATGCCGGCCAATAATTACAACTTACAACCAGCTGCCATTTTGCTACCTTTCCATTGTTCTGCTTATCTGTTGCTGGAGGGAAAGGGAGGGGGGTAATATCACTCCAGTTTGCAGCTCAGCAATAAAGTGTGACTGAAGTTTATCAACTTTGACTGAGTGTCAAATTTCAAAATTAAATATAGAAAATCTGTTTGCTCTTTTAAAACAAGGAAGGAAACGAAGGAAAACTATAAACTGATGCATTAAAAAAGAAACAAAGAAACTGCTTTCCCATTACAGAATCCCTATAAAATGAAAGAATGTCTGGTGCAAAATACTGGACTATACTGTAAGAGAACCAGTTTTACTGGACCGTGGGAGGTTTTTATTTTTCAGTAGGACACAAATCCTAAACACAAGGCCAAAGAACCTTGGTCTCAAGAACCAGAAGATGCCCTACAAAAAACATTAAGGAAACAATTCTTTAACAAACTATATATTTTTTTTTATATTTGTAACAATACAGATGGTACATAATGGTTTCAGTGCTTTGAAGTAAAAATATCAGAGAACAAAGTTTTAGTGTAGAAGTTTTTATTCAACAGAATGAGAGAATTAATTAAAGGTCTGAGAATTCTTGGAAAGCACTGAATATGACACTTTTTTCCTCTAAACCTCCGGCTGGTTAACAAAGGCAGACATTGCTTGGTGCCAGGGATAAGCAAAAATCTGTGTGTGAATTTCAACATGCATTTAGTTTAGTTAGAAAAAAAATAGCTTTTTTTCATGCAGGAAATAACTAATAACACTAATAAGCACATGACTGATGGCCATTGGCAGAAGACATAGATAGCTAAAGGTTTATTTTTGATGGAATGCAAAACATTTCCAAACAGGAGATTGGGCACCTTTATTTTAAATGGGGGGCTTAATCAAAAAAGCTTTACTTGCAGACAAATTGAACTCAAGTGCCACATTAAAGCTCAGCGCTGGATTTGATCAATGGGCACCCAGAGGCCGCCCTCTGTCACTCCCTCCCCAGGATCGAGCAGAAGCGCATCCATTTGTCTTGCGTATGGAGCACTGGGGACAGGACATGCAGAAATCCCAGGTAGGGGAGTAGGTGGAAAGTGGGGATTCACATGCAAATGGGCTGGGGCCGGGTGAGTTTTTCTGTGGTCAGCTCATATCTCACATTAGTATGGAGATTCAAATTACCGGAAGACCCCTTATCTGGAAAACATTAGGTCTGAGCATACAGGTTCCATACTTGTATTAATATTCAATGTAATTTTTTTCTGCCATTAGTAAAAGTGTATAATAAGAAACATGAAAATTGTGAGATCACTTTTTGGTATACTTGAGTATTCAGGATTTCTTAGAAATACATACATAATCATGGGAAAAAACAATCTGAGGAAAAACAACAATATCATTTGTTTGCATTTTTTTTTAAATAAATCTTCCCCTTAATGTTCTCTTTCACTTTCTGAGAATTCTAGTCTAATTGGATGCTTTACATCTTACAGTCAGCTGCACAACTGCTTATTTTTGAAGTGACTCCCATTTCACATGCACACTTATGCTTAAGGATTCTATTTTTTGAATTTTTATTCTGCTAGAATTTGCACTGTATGCCAATTAATCCAAAATCAGACATAGGGTAAGCAGAAACCTTATTATAAAAATTATTTGTACTGCATAGAGAAATCTAGAAATTGCAAGGTTGGGTTGGAGACAAAACTGATGGCCAGTGGTTACAGCATACCTCCCAGGCAGATGTAGCTTAAGTTTTCTGGGCTCTCTGCCAAAAGCTACCTTTTAAATTAAGTTTGAGAAACATTGTATTTTTTTTTTTTAGCATTCAGTGCAGGTTCAGTGCAGGTGGTCAAAGGGAAATTAGGAATTTTCAGTAAGAATCCGGAGCTGTGGGTTGAGCTGTCAAAATTCGGACTGTCCCACGAAAATCGGGACAGTTGGGAGGTACGGCTGAAGGGGATTTTTTTGATCATTTATTATATCAAGGACTCACTGAGAATTGTTAGCAAAGGTCTTTACACTGGTGTGTGGTTGTCAATAAAGGCTACTTGCCAAATCTTATTATATGGTGCTAGATAACAGTTTAATGCATATGCTGTAATAGAGTATTAGCTGGATTGTATGTGTATTAGATAAAGGTCCTTTCCTTGACTTTTACATTTGTATATTAATATATTTGAAGCAGGAATTTAATACAATGTCTCATATTGCATAATAAAGAAGTAAAATATAAATCTGGATATGTTCAAACACTTTCTTTTACTATTACATTTGCTAGGATATTTATTACAGTATATGTATTTTACGGAATTGATATTCACTCCAATAACCCATTTACCCAGTATTTTTTATGTTTGGCACTGGCTGAGCTAAGCTATATTTATTATTAATGTGAGGTGAAGAAATGTAAGGATAGTATGTTATTTTTCAAGCAGTGGTAAATCCTAAAATTGATTTTTTTATTGGTATTACCTCCCCATGATAATTTGATTCAGAACATTAATAATCTGTATGTGAAGAAAAGAAATCTAAATGCTATCTCCTAAAAGCTGATATTAGGAATTAGTTTGTGTACACATCCTCCGTGTACTTCAGCATAGCCCCATTTTATAAAAATCAGACCAATTAAGTCATGAGGGCAACTCACATCAAAGTCTTTAACTGAATGCATCCTAGATGTCTTGGGTATAGACCCAATGAAATTTAAGTTTGAACTTAATTGCGGCTTTTAACATCTGATTTAAACAACATACTTTGCAGCTTCAAACATTTTTATCATGGCATAGAAGTCCCACAGGATTCACTATTGGATCCACTTTTACTTAATTTGTTCATTAATGATTTGGGTTGGTTATTGTAATGAATGTATCAGGAGATCACGCAAAATTATGCAGCCCAATTAATTAGCAGATGAGATTTAGAGTTGATATATGTAAGGTTATGTACGTGGGATGTAAAAAAATATGAAAGCTACTTACTAGGCAAATCCATAATGGAAAAGGACCTTGGAGTCCAAAGAGATAATAAATTTGGCTGCAGCAAGCAAAGCCAGGCAACAGCTGCAAGGGCAAACAAGGTTTTGAGCTGTATTAAAAGGGGAATTAATTCGCAGGAGTGTGATATTCCTTCCCCTTTGTACAGTTTTGGTCTCCTGTGCTCAAGCAGGATATTATTAAAATAAAGAGGGTCCAGAGGAGGGCAACTTAGCTGGTAAATGTTGTGGAAAATCTGAATTATGAAGAAAGACTGGAGAAGAAGTGCTAAAGGGGGATATGATAACATTATCTAAATTTATAAAGGAATCATATATTAAACTAAATCTAATGTTTATTTACCAGTAGGTCTTTCCAGCAGAAACAAGGGCATACATTTAGGGCTCTGGCACACGGGGAGATTAGTCGCCTGCGTATGCCATCCCACCGGCGATTCACATTTTCGCCAGTTGGATGGCAATCCGGGGAGATTAGTCGCCTGCAAACAGGGAGATTTGTCGCGGGCGACTACCGCCCCCTTCCCATTAATTACTCAAAAACTGACTCTCAACCTGCTGAGGAATGCAGGAAACTAACTTCCGGTTTGAACTGGAAGTTAAGAAATCACCATATTGCCTCTTTGGTTTTGTCCTAAGGTTTTATTTTTACATTAAGAGTTGTGGAATTCTCTCCCTGAATCAGTCATACTGACTGATACATTAAATAGATTTGAGCCAAGATATGGATAGGGCTACACCGAGCACAAATCCTCGGAATCAGAAATAAGGTTGCCATATGTGCAGTTTGTTTTTTATTGGACTTGTTCAGTATAAAACTGTCTGTCTGGGTTTCAGCATTGTGAAACCCAAACAAAAATCCTGTCAATACCTGCCCTGATATGTCACATACACCCCACTCATCACTAATCTGCACCTACCATTACTGCTCAGCCCCCCCATTGACCCACCCCCTTGTTTGGTTTCCGCCCAGGCCAAAGGTGGCAACCATACTCACAACAATTTACATAATGCAAAATAAGCACAAAAGCTTTTATTTAACTTCTGTGTGATAAGTAAGTTCTTAAACTTCATTTCTGGTGCTGCTTAATAGATACATTTTTAGAGTACACAATTCATTTCAAAATTTGCTGCATTGAAGTTCTGTTTCATAAACAGACTTTCCTTTCCAGTTATTTTTCATGAGCAGACATAGGGGCAGATTTACTAATCCACGAATCCGAATCCTGAAAGGGAAAAAATCGTATTGGAAACGAAAATTTTGCGACTTTTTCATCGCCGTCGCGATTTTTCATATTTGTCGCGACTTTTTCGTCGCTGACACGACTTTATCGGATTTGTCACGACTTTTTCGATATTGCAATAATAAAAAAAGCAGTAACACAATCTAGAAAATAAATATTCTACTTCTCTTTGGGGACTTCCTATAGCAAGTAAATTATTTATCCCTTAAAGAGGAACTCCACCCAAAAATATATTTTCACATAGTGAAAGAAAATGTAATTCTAAGCAAATGTTCCAAAATACATTAATAAAAACAAGTACGTGGTTATAAGGCTATTTCTAAATGTTATTGAAAGCAGTATATTTTCCACACTGGTACTGACTCCTGACTCCTCATGCTGTGGGTCGCTGTGGTAGAATAAGTATATGTTGCACAAGCATAACTAGAGTTGCCAAAGGGGACAATGGGCCCCAATTTTATATTTCAATTGGGCTCCATATTTTGTTCAGACAGCCCTGGCAATTTATTAGTTAATACATTTAGAATGTGCCTGACAATTTAAAAGTAGAAATTTCAGTAATGATAATTAGAAGTAAACTGGTAAATATGTCTTATGAAATAAATCTATAGCTTGCTTTTTATGCACATATGATATTGGATATTTATATGTTATAAATATTCATAGTAATTAATTCTATGAGGAGCTATATATTCTGTGCCTCAAGGTATTGTTTTGCATGCACAGCTTGGGCATTAGACATTTAATGTTTTTGCTCGGCTGTGTATCAAATATTGATTATATGGATTTGTGCTTTCCATTTCTTACTGCAGGCGATTTATTTTCAGTACCTTGTATCAAATACAAAAGAATAAGATCACAAAGTGATCACTGTGTTTTTATGTATATATGCTGGTGCACCAAGAGTGGGTCACCAGGTGGTTCCAGGATTATATAAAGGTGCAAAAAAAAAAAAAAACCTGACGGTTATACTGTAGTTCAAAAGTCTTCTTTAGTAAAATGAACTGAAGTAGGGATGCCTTTATCAAAAGAATCTGTCTTTAAAATTAGCTGGGGCAGATTAGACTTGGGGATCAATTATGGCAACCTAATAGTTAAATGTAAGCACTATAAATGGACTTGAATTTTGATGATGTTGATCACCTTAAAGAATAAGGAAACCTTTTTGTTCTGCCTAAAATTACTCTAAATAGTGCCCAGAATAACAAACCTTCTTACTGCATTCAGTCTCATGCATATTCTGTACCACAAGCAGCTCAACTTCAGCTCTCTCAGCTACTTCCTAGTGTAGAGTGAAACTCCACTCCCTTTTCTTTGCTGAGCTCTCCTTTTTTCTCTGACTGTTCATATTGTCAAAGAGCTGCTTGTGATTCAAAATTTGCACAAGATATATGCAGGGAGAAAGGTATGTTATTCTGGGTGTCATATAGAATTTTTAGGAGCTTTTATGATACTTATCCTTTAATAAATGTGCATTGAAAGGCATTGGTGTAACAGGACATCAGTGACAGGCATGAGGTCTAAGCCGTATATGCTTCAACCATTAGTACGTTGGGGAGCAATGGAGAGAAACTGGAAGCTTACCAAATTACCAGATGAGGCACCTGCCTAGGGTGCAATGATGGAGTGCACCACTCAGGTACCTCTCCTGCCTACCCCTAGTCAACTCTCCCTTGTCATTGCCCACACACATGCAAAGGGGAGGGTGCAGGGGCGAGGTGGCCGACCGGGTTGCCCAGGGTGCCTGGCTTGGCCTGCCCCACGCCCTCAGAGTATCACTTTGGCTCCTATATGTGCACCTTTTTAAGTTGTACGTGTGAGTGCAATATTTTATTGAAAGAATAAACGTTTAGAAACAATATTATAAGACACACACACACTATTAATATTTCTGAAATGAGCACATACATTTGTGGCACAGTATATACTGTGGATGGAATAAAATTCATGTTTCCTGATTAATTTGTGTGTTGAAGTATGGATTTGAGCACTTTGGCACTTCTGGAAGGAATTTACTTAAAGGAGAAGGAAAGGCTAAGTCACTTCGGGGTGCCAAAATGTTAGGCACCCCCAAGTGACTTAGATCGCTTACCTTTTACCCCGGGCTGGTGCCCCTGATCGGAGAGAACAGTACCAGCCCGGGGTAGCAGCGAGTGCTTCCTTCTTCCTTTTCGCTTGCGCGCACATGCGCAGTAGAGTGAAAAGCCGAACTTAAACAAGAAAGTCGGCTTTTCACTCTACTGCGCATGCGCCGGCCGACGGATTTCGCCGGCAGAAGAGAAAGGGAGGAGGAAGCGCTTCCTACAGGTACCCTGGGCTGGTGCTTTTTTCTCCTAACAGGGGCACCAGCCCAGGGTACAAGGTTAGCGATCTAAGTCACTTGGGGGTGCCTAACATTTTGGCACCCCCAAGTGACTTAGCCTTTCCTTCCCCTTTAAAGCACAATAGTAAATTATAAATCCCTGCAATTTGAGATGGTCATAAATAAAACCACTTGCACTTTATGCACTTTTAGTTTGTAAATTAATAAAAGTGCATCATTTATTAATTAATTATTATCCAGAATACATGGGACCTGGGAACTTTCCATAATTTGGATCTCCATACCTTCTTCTAAAGCAGTGCTGTCCAACTTCTGTTGTACCGAGGGCCGGAATTTTTCCGATCTTCGTGGTGGAGGGCCGATAATGGAAGCCAGTTTTGACCACTCCCCTTTTTGAAACTGCACCCACTTGAAACCACACCCATGTTATCACATGACCATACCCATATTAATGGTTGTAGTACAGCAAAAACCTGCGATACTCTGCCTGCCCTACCCTGCCTGTGTGCCATACTCTGCCTGCCCTACCCTGCCTTTGTGTGTGCCATACTCGGCCTTCCCTACCCTGCCTGTGTGTGCCATACTCTGCCTGCCCTACCCTGCCTGCGTGCCATGCTTTCACTGTGTGTGCCATTCTTGGCTGGTTTGTGCCATACTTGGCCTGTGTGTGCCATACTCTGCCTGCCCTACCCTGCCTGTGTGTGCCATACTCTGCCTGCCCTACCCTGCCTGTGTGTGCCATACTTTCACTGTGTGTGCCATTCTTGGCTGGTTTGTGCCAAACTTGGCCTGTGTGTGCCATACTCTGCCTGCCCTACCCTGCCTGCGTGCCATACTTTCACTGTGTGTGCCATTCTTGGCTGGTTTGTGCCATACTTGGCCTGTGTGTGCCATACTCTGCCTGTCCTACTCTGCCTGTGTGTGCCATACTCTGCCTTCCCTACCCTGCCTGCGTGTGCCATACTTTCACTGTGTGTGCCATTCTTGGCTGGTTTGTGCCAAACTTGGCCTGTGTGTGCCATACTTTGCCTGCCCTACTCTGCCTGTGTGTGCCATACTCTGCCTTCCCTACCCTGCCTGTGTGTGCCATACTCTGCCTTCCCTACCCTGCCTGTGTGTGCCATACTCTGCCTTCCCTACCCTGCCTGTGTGTGCCATACTCTGCCTTCCCTACCCTGCCTGTGTGTGCCATACTCTGCCTTCCCTACCCTGCCTGTGTGTGCCATACTCTGCCTTCCCTACCCTGCCTGCGTGTGCCATACTTTCGCTGTGTGTGCCATTCTTTGCTGGTTTGTGCCAAACTTGGCCTGTGTGTGCCATACTCTGCTTGCCCTATTTTGCCTGTGTGTATGGCACACACAGGCAGCCTACAGTGACACAATGCTGGCACTGCTCCTACAGTCTGCACAATAACTATATATTAAAAAACTTTTTAATTGCAGTACCACCTCAGTATATGTTCTTTTTGTAGTGCGCAGGGATTATTTGTGGGTTTCTACTGCTCCTGAGGTGTGAACAGGGGAACAATGGGGGTGATTACAGCCTGAGCCTGAGGTGTGAACACTGCAGGGGGTGAACAATGCAGAGATTAAAAGGTGTGAACAACACAGGGGATTACATATTTAAACAATACAGGGGGATTACAGCCTGAATCTGAGGTGAGAACCATGCAGGGGGGCCAGTTAATCTCAGTACTGATACCATTTAAAGCTTACACAAGAGTAAGCCATCAAAGCAGCCAGACAGGTGGGGGGCCACACAGAGGGGGGTCGCGGGCCGCCAGTTGGACAGCACTGTTCTAAAGAATTATTTAAATATTAATTAAACGTAAAAGGATTGTTTTGCCACCAATAAGGGTTAATTTAGTCAAATACAAGGTACTTATTAACAGAGGAAAGGGTACATTATTATTATTATAGAGAAAAGGGAAATTATTTTTAACAATGTAAATTATTTGGTTAAAATGGACTCCGGATAATGAATCCCATAATTCCACAGTTGTTTCTCATTCACCTGTATGTAAAACATAGTATATATGGAACATGCTTGTGGCAATAGGCATGCATCCCTTGGGAATATAGAAGTCAGTGATTCTGAGTAATACCACCTTCTGGCACAACCATCTGTCAAATATGGCATTTTATTCAGGGGAATGTGAAGCGCATTTTGATTACAGACGTTCTCTCTGAGGGGATAACAATAAAAAATGGTCTTATGCCAAATCCTTAATTGCGCAGCTCAGCAAAATAAGAATAAATATGTCAAAGCACCACTCGCATAGTTACTAAGTGTTACCAATGTTATTTCATTTTATAGTCAATATAATTTCTTTTATAAAAAATGTGGATTTACCATGCTAATTTGATATATGATCACAAGGAATCTGTAATTATATCTTTAGAATAGTATATGTGTGGAGGCAGATCAGATCTCTACGTGTTGCTGAGTCTGGTTTTGGAGCCTCATTATTCTGTATTCAAAACAAATTAGTATTTTAATTTGTTTGCAAGAAAAATATGTCGAATTCATTCTGATCTCCTGAAATTAACTGAGATTTCAGTCCTTGTTTATCAGTTTATTTGGATTATAGTTTATAGAAAAGGACATCCGTACTTTATAGAAGTAGATAACATGCACTGAAATGTGGTTTACTGCCAAATAGTAATTAGAAGGGTTAAAAGCCTACATTTATTTGAATATTAATTGCTATTGAAAGCAGTGTCTGTCTGCCCTTACTGCTTGTTCTGTCTCATTAAAACAATACTTGCGTTGAATAAGGCATCAGGGGCAGAGAGATACTGCTTTCATCATGTTATATTTTCAAAAAAACATTAAAACCACTCAAAATTTGTAATCAGTGCATATCAGAATGTTCCTTAGAACTATTACAGATAAATGTATTTTTGGGTTTGCATCCCCTTTAAGTACAGATCAGAGCAGGGGTCCCGAACCTTTCTCTCTCGTGAGCCACAAACAAATGTAAAAAGACTTTGGGAGCAACACAAACATCATAAAAATATATGGGGGTGCCAAATAAGGGCTGTGATTGGCTATTTAGTAGCCTCTATGCATAATCTCAGTTTACAGGAGGGTTTGTTTGGTAGTACATCTTGTTTTTATTGAACCAAAACTTGCCTCCAAGCCAGGAATTCAAAAATAAGCACTTGCTTTGAGGCCTGGGAGCAACATCCAAGAGGTTGGGGAGCAACATGTTGCCCCCGGGCCACTGGTTGGGGATCACTGGGTAGTTTGAATGTACTGGAGCATGCTTTGAGATTTAGGTGGGAAATGCTGGCAGAGATTATTTAAGTCTTTTAACCCCAATAAATTGCACAGGTTTAAGAGCCCTACATTTAGTAAAAATGTTAATACCTACAGTATGATCCTTTTTAGTTGTGTTATTATTAGACTCCAGTTTGTTTTATATATTTGCAAAGGGCTGCATGATATGCTGCCAATTTATAAATAGATGATGTTAATGAAGGTGCAGATGGGTCAGATTTACCAGATGAAAAGTCGCCTTGTATATTAGAATTTACTTTCTTGAAGTTTTTTAACTGCATTTTCTGGTTTAGTTGTTAAAAATACATGCCTCAGATAAAGCACATTTTTTAACACTAGGTACATTGTTGGTGCCAGACAGACAAACATTTAGAACAGATATACTAGTACATCACCCCCCCCAAAGGATTGGGGAGCAACATGTTGCTCATAAGCCACTGGTTGAGGATCACTGCTTTACCCTTATATGCAGTATACATGGAAAGTTTTGTTATGTGTCTGTTGCCAAGTATTGAGTTTACCTGGAGGCAAATGCATCAAGGAACCTTCTACAACATAAAGCAAATGCATATAGTGATTATGGGAAACAGCAGGTGGACAGGGCAACCTTCATGGTTCACATTTTAAAAAGATTACAGTACAGGGCCTATTGGGGTCCATAAGCCATAGTTCTAGCTACTTTTAAGCTAAAATTTTGTAAGCATTATTGATTAATAAGTAATCTAATAGCACTGGGCAAAGCACTGAAAATATATCACCTACATATTAATCAATAACAATTTGGTTTATCAACGAGTTGAAGGATCAATATTGGGTAACAATTTTCAAGAGAATTAAGCATTGAACAATGAAAGAGATCTATGGTGGACGACATGGGATATCAGCCTTAAGCTCTAAACTCACATTTTGATAAATCTGCCTTATAATGTCTTTATAATAAGATGTATAAATATTGAATACTCCACTGCCACTTTCATATTATTCTTCCTCCCAGAAAAGTTTGTTTTTCAAATCATTTCATTCTAAAGCTGAATAATGGACACACTGGTGGGTACTAGGAAGCTGTATTTAGGAAGTGTCAGCAAGATGGATGGGAGGAAACCTCATATGAGAGAGATCTATCATAAGCTAGTTAGATCAGTCGTTAAAAAAAAAGGGTACCTCAACTTTCAGTGTGTTACATATGTTCTAAAGGTCCCCATACACGGGCCGATTATAGCTGCTGATATCGGTGTGGGGGCTGAACCGAAGGGCCTGGCCGACCGATATTTGGCCTGAAATTGGCCAGATATCGATCGGCCAGGTTAGAAAATTCGGAGCCGATGCGGTCCCCGTGCCAACTGCCCCATTGCCACCGTCTGAATTCGATGGTTTGGCCCCAGGGCCAAACGATCGAATTTGCCTGCAGGTTCCCCGATATTGCCCACCCGTAGTTGGGGATATCGGGCGAAGATCCGCTCGCTTGGTGACATCACCAAGCGAGCGGGTCTTCCTGTGTATGGCCAGCTTTAGGAACTTTTCTGTGGTTTTATGGTTTTTCAGGTCTGAATCTACTCATTCTGCCTCTTTAGTAATCTAGGCTAGTTATTTATTAGTCCCCTTTCCATTTTCTTTCATCCAGGACTCAGATAAAAATAAAAGGTCCAGTGAAAACCTTTATGTGTGGCTTCATGATGAGCATAGCTTTCTGTCCTTATCAATAGTGCTGAGCAAATCCTTCCCAAATCTGTCCCATTCAAAAAAACCCTTTTAAATATGCCTGTGTATGCATTTGTGAACTATAGTGTAATTTGAGTGTGTTAGCATAGCAAATTCTCAGTATTACCTATGGCAAGTTATTTTCTGGTACTTTGTAGCTGCAACAAACTGCACTATGTGTCATTGTATTGTATGCCTCAGTAGGTAACAAGGAGGCTGTAACAGGTCTTTTTGACCCATATTCCATAACATGGCATATTTATCAGGCAAGAGAACTTTGGGGTCAGGGATATAGTTTTCTAGTCATTTTAATAATTAAGTAGCACAAGATATTGGTGCCATTTTAAGCCATAAGTTCAAAAGAGTTAGTGCCACCAACTGGCAGGATATACCCAGGGTGTCCCACAGATAGTCCATGTGTAGCCAAGCCCCACAAAGGCTAATATACTGCAGTCCTTGATGTTATTGTTTCTCCAGGCTGCACAGATCCAGTGGGGCTGATGGTTCCACTTTAAGACATTGACTGATAACTTTTCTGGCTGTAGGTGTGAAGATGCAGACACAGTATGGATACACAGGATACACAGGATACACATTAGGGGGTGGAGCTCCCATATTGAAAGGGGTTAGGTTCAGAAAACAAAATGGCACCAGTGCCTCTAAGATCAAGATTACTATGCAAATTACAGAATAATGTAACACTGTATATCCTGTAACACATGGCACTGAATCAACCACAGTAAATCAAGTTATAAGTACAAGATAGACAGTGATAGCATACAAACTCATGACAGAAGCCAACAAACTTCTAAAAATACCCACAGGAACACCCTAGAATTCCAGGGTATAGGGAAAGAGTAAGTTTGACAGGAGTTGCTGTAGATCAGCACAATTTGAGAACTCTACTGTTTTATATAGTGCTAACATTTGTTCTGAGGTTTACTGCTTTTGAGTAATACTAAACTATGCCCCAGTTTTTAAAGATTTTAAATCTTACAGGGATAATAAAGATTGTCTTACAGGTTACAGTAAAAAAAAAAGTGTGTTACAAGTCTACAAATAGACAAAGTATAAACAAATAAAAGTATATTTGGGTAAGAGAAATATTTGATAAACATTACAGGGAATACTAACCCATGTTATGAAATTTGCATAAATGCAAATTTACCAACTTTAATATCCTTTTTTTCCAATAGTAATAGTGCTGGAAGTGCTCCATGTATGGGCCATATTAGGGGTGCAATTGTGCATCCCTTTACTCTCCAGGAATTGTGTTTGTGCCATTAGAAATTAGCCCTATTTTGTATACCACAGCACTTCCTATAAATGTCAATGTAAGGCGCTGCCACACAGATCTTAGTATCCAGTAGAACTTGATCTGTGTCAGACACATGGAAACAGCATGCCCTTTGGTTTGACCTTGCCTCTGGCTTGGATCTCTAGCTGCGTGTGGCCATCCTTCTTTAGAATTGGACCCTGGCTTGGGAAGCTTGGTGTGTACTGTATGAGCACATACAGCCCTATAAACTTCCAACCCATTATGAATAGGGAGATCATTTTTATTTTGAGGAGAAAGACATGGGTGGGTCAACTGTTTGCTGATTGTGGATGTGATGATTTGAGTCATGCCCTGCAGTACTCATTCTCTCTCTCTCTATATATATATATATACATATATTCATACACTTTATCAGTGCTATGGCCCCTAACTAAAGAATTAATGCAACATTTTCTTATAAATATTAAAAATAAATTTTTTTGTTATACTTGCCAGGCAGGAAATCAATGTTTAATGTTTTGCCTTGAAATCAGCTCTGACATTATAAGGTTCCACTAAATGAATTTTTAATTAAGGAGCATATTGTTTTTGTGCTAGCATTTATGGGGGGGGATGGGGGGGTCACCACTGTTGCTATGGAAACACTTCTAAACCCTGTAGTTTTTTCAGCTTCCTAAAGAATATTTTTAGTTTTCCATTTTTGCTGACAAGACATATTTTAAAATATCACATGCTAAAGGTATGCTTGAGCAGCATAATATGAATTTCCAAAAATGTAACTTTTTTTTTATTATTATGGTTCAGTCATTATTGACACAGGCACATCACTTACCTTGATATAAAAATGAACTGCTTATTACACAGAGATTTAAATATAATGTTATTAATAGCACAACAGGATGTCAGTGCTTAAGAGAAAATAAGGGTTGTACTGATTACCTGGCTTAGTGTGAGTTTTTGGTTATTTTCTGTTATGTGTGTTGGGCTGCTGTGAGATGAGCTATTTCCCAGCAGCCTTGTGCTAAAGCCAGGGAAACCAGCACACAGCTGATACATCCACAGCAGGCTTTGGTCTTAATCCCCCTCCTTCTATCCATTAAAGCAGCCTTTATAAATACCCCCACAAGGATTCAGAGGATGCTTTTGCAGAGACATCCTCCAGCTTTCTTCCCTGGGAAATGTGTGCAGTTTTTCAGCTGAGACTATTATCTTTTTTTATTTAGTTGCCCTATTGCGCTGCTTATATAGAAGGACATTGCTTCAGGTAATGTACTTAATGATGGAATAATAGAATACATGTATCTTTGTACATACTGCTTTCTGTTAATAGATTATTGAACTGTACATTTTGCTATAATTGCACACACTATTCACACAGTATTGTGCTATTGCTTCTCCATCATTTTTAAGGCGAGGCAAAACATTTCTTCCTCATACTGATTAGAATTGAAAGTGTAAATGTGTGTTTGGCTTCTTGACTTTAAAAATCATTACAGTAATTTGAAATTGTCTTGGTATAGAGAGTGTTTTGTGAATGATGAAATTGTTTAGCATTAATCTCTATGGCATAAGAACAGGAAGGCTGAAAAGGTAAGAAAGGTCAAGTACTGTAAATCTAGAAAATAGAAATTCTAGGTTGCCCTAGCATAGAATCCTGTCTGTGAGTGTCTCTCGTGTGGATCCTGAGATAAGAGAAATACTTTGAGTCAGGAGCATGATTGCTGTGCTTTGCATCTCTGCACTGTTCAACTGAGCAAAGAACCTGGATCTGTTGTACACTAGTACCTTGTAATTTGCCTCCTCATTTATTTTAGATGCAGCAAATGTCAGAAAATAATTCCTAGTGTAAAATATAGTATTAAAATGGGGAGCCTTAGAAGTGACGCTATTTAAAAATGACAAGCTACAAACATCATGTACAGTAGCTGAACCACAATACCCAGCATCCCCCTGACAATATTTAGCAGATGCAGTTCAACCCCAACAAAAAGCTGCAGGTTAGACATCCTTTATTTATGGTGTACCTACCAAATATATGTATGAGTTTTTAAACATTTTGCCCCAAAGCCACTTTAAACTTATGGTTTACACCAGTGTACCGCCTTAGCCTGTTCTGATATATTACTTGCAAGTGCATGCATTGTTGCAAGGGAACTCTGGAATAAGTGCCATTATGGAACTACCTAATGCCAGGTAATGACCTAAAGTATCTTATTCTTCCTAACTCTGCACAGCTACCAGAGCACATTTCACAAAATCATAGTAGGGATATACTCAGCAGAATCCCCATTTTGGTCTTCAAGAGCAACCACCACATCAATAATTACCATTGGTAGATGTTAACACTTAACTGCTTATCAATATATGCATGTTCTTCTCTCATTGCCCATCTCCCTTTTTCTTCTGTTCCTTCAATTTTTAATTTTCATTCCCAGTGTGTGCAAAGGGATTTAATAATTGGATTTTTGATCCATTTGATCCAAGGAAAATTACATTGTTTAAATATCTGCACCTATAATGATGTTACTTTGAAATTGGTGGCTTCTTTGGAAAGCAAAAGATATTTATTTTATTACGCCCTTGGTCATACATTTTAAATAAGTCTTTATTTTACAGTGGCATGACCACAGCATTGTTTCATTGTTTTTTCTCAAGTTGGCAGAGCTTTTGCTGGATTAGATATTTTGGTGAGCACTCTTGACTGCAACTTATCCTTAATAAGTGGTTGGAATTCTTTTATAATACACCATATAACCATTTAAAATGACATATCCTCAGGTGGAACTTACATTACACCTCCCTCTTTGTTTTGGCTATGTAAGCAAGAATTATTTTTTGTTGCCTGCAAACAGCTCTAACTTTAACCAAACTTAACCTGAACCTATGTCCATCCAAGGTAATACTTTTGTGGCTGAATGGAAACAAATGCCTTCAACAATGTTCTAGCCTAAAGGAAAACCTTGAAAGAGAGGTACAGGCTGTTTTAGCAGCAATGTCATATTAATATTCTTACTTTTATTTTGGATGTTGGACAGGCAGTGAGGCTAGATAGTTGGCCATATTTGGCCATATATTTATTTTGCTGAATTCATATTTTAACATTTTTAATATACCATGATGCTTTAAAACACACTGATACTTACACTTTTTCTGCTAAGTAGTGTAATGCCTGCAACTTCATGTCCTCAAGCAGTTGGAAAATGAAATTGGAAAAGCCAAATTCAGTTTGACTGATTTTATTAGAAGGCAACAATTGCATTGCTGGTTTGTAGCTGAATTGTTTACATTTGCTAGCTGGGAGGGGGAATTCTGAATGCCATATGCAGGAATGGTGCCTGTTGTCCAGAATTCTCAGGACATGGAGTTTTCCAGATAAGGAGTCCTCCCGTACTTTGGATTACTATACCTTAAGGCTAATAAGAAATCATTCAAACTTTAAGACCAACAGAATTGTTTTGCCCCCAATAAAGATTAATTATATCTTAGTTATTTTTGATTAAAATGGAGTCCATGGGAGAAGGTCTTCCTGTAATTCTGGATAAAGGGTTTCTGGATAATGGATCCAAATCTGTATATGCTTTCCCCATACTTGTCTGCGATAGATTTTCTGTGGAATGTATATTCTAGAATTGCTCTTAGCACTGTACTGTCTGCTTTGCTGTATATATATTACCCAGTGCTGCATATACTACTTAAACCTATTGCATAGTTAATTATTACTTGTGTTTGATAAAAGACACATGTCCATCAGTTCCAGCCTTTGCTCAGTAAAACCATATTAAACTTTTCCAGAAGTCCCTACCAGTCCGTAAAACATAATTTTATTATCATTACTAAAATTACTGCTTGTCTCATATATTCTTACTTATTTAAAAGGACCCCAAGTCTTTTAAAAACCAGGTTTAACTCACAGGGAGAAAACTCCAACTTCACAGATCTCTCACTAAAAGCACTTTTTTCATCTTAAGATAGAACTTTCTTGTAATCTCCAAGGATGCCTCATGGCCTCTGGAAGAAACTAGTGGTGATCATAAAGGACAAACTTCCCAATATTACAAGAATAAAACACTGGTTTTCTCATTACCGCTGCCTATGCAGAAAGTTATGAGACACATTTACACTTGATAAAAAGATTCTAGTTCAAAGTAATAGCAGCGCAACAGTTTCATTAAAAAATAAAGAGAATAGCACTGAAAAGAGTTTATCAGTCCCTGTCCCAGTAAAGCTTATGTTATAAGGACAGGATAGGCATGCACATATACACAAACACAAGGGTTACTACCTGTCCAATTCTGAATCAGACAACCCAGGTTTTGTTCAAAACTGCTCAGAGCTCTAAAACCTGGACAAAACTCTCTGCTGGGAAATCAAGCCCTGATCCCAGTCTGCCAAAACTCTGCTTTCTTACATCATAGCCACTGTCCCATTTTGTCATGCCAGATGTGCAGAGTCAATTTATTGATTAGTTAAATAAGCTAATTTAGTTAAAATGCTGAGAAAATATTGTGTAGCAGTCAGTTTTACAGAGCAAGTTACGTCTGAAAGATAAATTAATTGCAGGTTCAATTGTTTTTGCTAATAGGATCAATTAAAATAAAAGCAAATGAATGCTAAATTATTACTGATGGCGCCAGTAGTCATTTTGCTTGATGCATGTGTTATACAGAACACATGAGAGTTTAATAGTGATTTAAATTGTGCATTTTCTGATGATGGCAAAATTCCAGTACTGTGCAGCATTAAGGTATCATTGTGACTGCACATTAGGGGAATTTTTCCAAGTAATTAGTATATGGCTATTCCTTCTGCAGACATGGCAGTTCTTTCTAGGATTTCTCTGGCAAGTAAATTATTATTGAACAAAATGTTTTGGACATAATTAGAAGATTTTTAAAAACACATCAGAGACATTTAAGGTAATTAGCACCCAAAAACAGTGTTTGCATGATAAAAGAAAACAGAATTCTAAGCAGCTTATATATTCATTCAATTTTTTTCAGTGGTTTTAAATGTATTTGCAAATTTAATTGCTACTGAAAGCAGTATATGCCTGGCTGGTCTGCACTTCTGTTGCTGACTCCTGAAACATCTACATGAATATAGAAGCCCATCTCTAAGCTTAACAGACCTGGCACAAAACTGCTTCTGCAGATATCTGTTGTAACACATTTAATTCAAGAAACAAATGTTTGGAGAACACTCCTCATTTCCAGGTCAGGTAGGATTAGTGCAGTTAAGATGCTGGTACTTCCAAAAGTACTCTATATCTTTTGCACTATGCCTATTTCTATACCTATTTGCTTCCTCAAAGAAATTTTCTATCAAGCTTTACCTGGCAGATGAAAAAACACAGATTAGAAAGATGTATACTACATAGAACTTACAAAAGAGGCGGTATGTCCCGAATATAAGCTGCTACCATTATGTCAGCATACAAGATGAACTTTCTCAATGGTATCTCCCTGCGACATATGAGATGGTTGTAAATTGAACAAGAGGCGGTTAGACACTATGCAACGATCAATTGATCGATCCTAGCCTTCCTTCTATATAGGAAGGAGTCAGGCTAGGATCGATCAATCGATCATCGCATAGTGGATTCTGCCCTGCATCGCCGTATCGCCCTATTTCAAATGACCGGAAGCCAAGTTTTAGCAGGTATTTTCTAATAAAGAATTCAAAATAAAAAATGGTGTGCAGGATAGGGCAATTATTGGGGCAGGGTAGAATAGATATTTTACTTAAAAAGTTTTAGTGTTACTTTTCCTTTAAGTACAAAAACCCCCAAAAACTTGAATTGAAAATTTGCCATCTAAAAGCTTGCAAGTTTCTATAGAAGTCAATGGGAGTTGCCCTAGGCAAAGTAAAACCATATTTGCAAACTTAAATTTTAAAAATTCTAGATATTAGAGTTTTTTATTCGTAGTTGTTTCCTTAATAAATAAGGGAGCATTCAGTATGCGAGTTTATTCAATTTAGAAGGACAAACTCAAATTCACAACCTTGAAAATTGAGAAGCACAATAGAGACCTGAAAGAAGATCATTTACAGATGGTATTTGTACCCTACAACGCTAGTAAAATCTACAAAGACTGTGGTCACAAAAATATTTCAATACTGGAAAAGTGCCTTTGATTTAATAGAACACTGAATCCCAACCAGTTGCTCGAGAGCAACATATTGCTAACCTCCCTATTTGATGTTTCTTCCAGTGGCCATAAATTAGGTGACCATTTCGATATATCTGGATTGGAAACTTGGAAGTTTTGGAAGCACAGAGACACAGCTTTACTCCAAGTAAAGCCTCCTGCAGGCTAGCAGTCCACACAGGGTTACCAAATAGCCAATTACAGCGCTTATTTGGCATCCCCAAAGAACTGTTTTCTTGCTTTTTACATCTGAGTGTGGCTTATGAGTGATAAATGCTGGGGATCCCTGTGATAGAAAAAAGTACTGCTCTTAAATTGTCTTGTGACTAAGCCATCGCTTTGTTGGGCATCTTCCCACATAAAACCAATTCAGTACAATTGCAGTAGCATTATCATATGCTTTTTTCTTTTAGATGTTGCCAAAACATTTGGTTCCTGGGAAAGAACCGCAGAATTTCGAAAACCATGGAGCTGCTTTTTCAGCTCTTTCAATCCGACAAATGCCTTAAATATTTATATTGTTTAATTTTTATTGTAAGTGGATATGTCATCTGCCATACTTCAGACCAGAACAGTACATTTCTTGAATTGTTTTATTATTACATCACGATTAAGAAATATTTTTCTTCTTTCTATCTCCTTGTTATCTAATGTTTCCTTTCCCCTTCCTTTAACCTTTCTCTTCATTTTCTCTTTGAGTGCATAATCTTACTGCAGTTGATAGCATTAATAGCAAAAAAAAAAGAAAAACAAAAGACAACTTTAAAATGCCAAAAATGTTGAATTTAAGTGTATTGGAAAGTTGCTTAGAATTTTATTTTTTTCAAATGCAAAAATCAAAATATTTTTGATGTTGAATGCTTTTATCCTTTTTATTCCTATATGATAACATGAAAACTCTCTAACATTATTTTGACTGTAATACTGTGACCACTTGAAGAACCCTTTACAAACAAGTGTTGTAATCTATGTAGTAAAACTAGGTTTTCATCATATATGTTCAGAAACACTATAAATTTGATTGATTTTTGTTTGATTTTTGATATTTGTAAACATTTCCATGCTATTTGCTCTATATAAGCACCTTAAATCTGTGTATTGACCACATTTCAGGATGTACAAGGATGTACAGGTGGGCTAATACTGTTCTATCTAGTGGGCTAATACTAAAAAACAAACCAACCAACAAACCATACCATAGGCCATCAGCTTTAGGGTGATCAATCTCAAAAATCACAGTTCATAAGACCTGAATTTCCAGCTGCTTACTCTTTTCTAATCCCCACCATGTAGTGCCTAATGTAGATAAAAAGAAATAAGCAATTCCAAAGCAGATTATACTACAGTTAGCTTTATTGTGGCGAATAAAGCTAACTTTTTGGTTTAATGTACAATAGGTTTTCAGTGAAATCTACAGTAGCTTTGGCTCAATAATGCATACCCAATTGTGGATACAGCAGTCCAGGGAGCCAATGCGCACCCCATCTGTTTTAGTGGCATAACTGTAACTCTGTGTAATGTGCCAAATTTGTCGTTATTTTTTTTTTCAGACTACTGAGGACTCAATCACTGGAATGGTATTACAATAATGTAAAAAGTCGGTTTAAGCGATTTGGAAGTGCCAAGGTCCTTAAGAATTTATACAGAAAGCATAGACTTGAGAGTGGAGCTTGTGCAGATATTGTAGGTAAGTGCTTTCATTCTACAGAGTTATTTAACTGATAACACAAAGTTAACGTTCTCTCTTGGACAGACCAATACAGACATGCAATTTTTAAGGGAAAAATAGTAAAAGTACATGCAGGTTTGCTCCTCTGTAAAGTATTTTGAACACAAATAATGAAACAAATCTTTTATATTAGAGCTATTTTTTATTTGTGACAAGAATTGTTTGTTCAGAACTACAAGTAAGTAAGTGAAGATAAGTGAAGGTTCTCTTCTGTATGTTGATGTGGAATTGAGCCAATATCAGGCAGAAGCACAGCAGTTGGGTTTTAACAGGACTGCCCTCGCTGTAAAGACATGCAGCTTTGACTCTCCATGATGTTGGCACATTTCCCTGCTAATCTATATACCTCTGTGTTTTATGGATACAAAGGATTTGTTAGCCAATTAATGTTTAAATATAGCTTTTCTATGCACAGGGTGAGTATAAAAGGGGGAGTAAAGGAGTAAAGTTCAGTAGAAGCTAATTATACAGTATTTAGAAATGTTTCATGTTAGTTACAGATTGAAATGCCCCTCTCATAGTTTTTATTTATATGCACTAATAAAAAGTCAGTTTTGTTATTATTCTTTATTGATCTAATAGTGACATGTTTGGGTCAGTTTCATTAGGAATCAATCAACCTACAGTAACTCTTTATCTTTGGATTCAGACTCTGTAATCATATACACATATGCATGTGTAGTACAACCATTAGATAAATGAAGGTGAAATAAAGGTAGATTGCCATTGATTGATGTGGAACAAGATATCATCAAGCAGTTACAGTATCATATAGACAGTAGATTGAAGTTTCACAATATCACTTTGTACAACATTAGCAGTACCGTCATAACTAGACTGAATTCTACAGTGTATATACAGACGTATGGCTGTATTGTCCTGCTCTGTGCTAATCATGGATTTCCATGGTAACACAGGATGATACAGTCAATACTAATAACTGTTGGTAGTTAATTCTAGATGCAGGAGTTGTTTATGCATGCTGTTAAACCTATGCCTGATAAGATGTTATTTAAGTCTACTGGGTGATTTATAGGATTATTTAATGCATCTTAAAGGGCAGCCTGACTTTGGAAGCTCTTAGCATAACATGCATTTATTTAAGAGTCTGTACTTTTAATTAATGTATTCAGACCTGATCATTCTCTTTTAAAATCTATATTAGGAGGAGGCACTCTGCATATTTTATATGTATGATCACTGATATACCATTATATAGCCATTCACACTAAGCATAGAAGGAGTAGGTCTATAAAGAATGGTTACAAAGGCTTTTTTAAAATGAATCACCAGTTACGAGTTTACAAGTTTACAAGGTATGTTTATTACACTTGAAAAATATACTATAGTAATAGTAAATCTGCATTGTGTAATGCTTTTTGCCAAGGTCTAATACAAGTTCCAGTGACTTAAAATCATATGGAAGAAAATTTTGTAAAAAATGCATCAACACTGTAAATTACCTTCAATGTGTCACAACTACATTAAACTGCCAACTTCATTTTAAGTTAAAAATTTTCTTTTAGCAAATTTGTTCTCTTATTGATGTATCAGTGTTATTTTATTGGATAAAATTGCTACATTACATTAGCCTTGGTTTTTTTTTATGGTATTTTATGCTCTTGCATGACACAGCAGCAGTTTATGTATTTCGTGATACCCTGCAATGAATGTTAATAATACCAACTGAAAGTACATTATTTGCATTAAAAATGTATTAAAATATTTTATTTAGCTGGGCCATATTTTAAAAGTGCCATCTGGAAACCTAATACCCAGGACCTATCCTTTACTTTTTTAAAAGTCAGTCTCCTGCTATTATCTGTTTCCTTTTCTTCTTTATTCTGCACCCCCTCAACATTTAAACTTGATCTGGCATACTGTTTATTTCTATCCAGTACAAGTGCAAAATATGCTACTATGTGTTTGATATAATCACTGCATGTTAACTTATTCATTATTCTTCTTAGAGGGAAATTTTATTGATGAAAGCATTGAAAATGAAGGGAGTCTTTGTGGAAGTGATTCAACATTCTACAGACAGACAGAAGGTAACTATGCATGATTTGTTCACTTCATTATACTTGATGAAAAGGAATTTAAAGGCTGATAAGGGCTACAGCACAAAGTGTACTTAAATCCCATCAAAAGTATTGCAGATAAAGAATGTAATGTAAAAATCATTGGGGGATGCCAAAATGATAGGTACCCCTAATAGTTCTAATCACTCACCTGAATCCCCAGGCCAGTCTCTTGGGGCACTGTCTTGGGGTATTTCTGTAAAAGTATCTAGTAGAATTAAGTTTAAAACAACTGGACGTTTCTGAGTTTTTCTTGAAAATGTTTCACCACTCATCCGAGTGGCTTCTTCAGTTCAAATGACTGGTAGGGAATTCCCCGGTATTTAAACTCTTGAGGGTAGTACAGTCACAGACATCCAATCACAAAGTCCATTGTCACCTTCTTCTTCTTCAGCCTCTTTGGTCTTCTCTTCATTTCACTTTGGACAGGTGAATGAGCAGTAGAGTGAAAGCCAGACTTAGATGCAAAAAGCTGAATTTTCCCTCTACTGCACATGTGCCTGCCAGAGCCCAGAGGAGAGAAGGCAGAAGAGGAAGAATGTTGCTGCACATCATATTCTACAGAAATACCTTGGGCTTGTACAGTTTACTGTTAACCGGGTATCAGGGCATCAGGTGAGTATTTATAATCACTGTGGGGTGTACACTATTTGGCATCCCAAACAGTAGACACCCCACAGTTTTCCTTCAGAAATGTTTCCCTGGGGGCTTCCCAATTCAATACCATGGAATGGGCTCAATTATCACATCTGTGCCCCAAACAACTAGGCCTAAGGGCTTTCCGGTGATGATGGCCTTTGGCCTATTATATCCGGTAGGAAGAGACTGCACTTGAACCACTTGGTGGTCCTTCTCAAACCAACTTTTATTGCAGTCTTTTATTAGCTGTAAAAGTTGTTGGTATATAGCCATATAGCTGTAGCTTGAACTGTATAAGTATTCCATTGCAGATATTCCTGATCGGTGACAGTGAACAATATTTCTCACATTCTTAATATTCAAGGTTTGCTTATACCTTGATTTATATGACAAGTTGTCTATTTTTGTTCTGCAGATTATATATCATTATGAAAAACAGTTATGTCAAACATTGTCTTTTTTAACATTGTTATGATTTGAAACATAAAAATAGGCAAGTTGTCACATTCTGCAAGGTGTCGGCTTACACATCTGCCACCCTAATTACTGGATGGTGGATATTCAAATTGGATTACAATTCATTCAGAATATGTCATTATAAATAACTACATGTTATGCCTTGTAACTGTAGTGAAATGGATGGAAATTGCCAAAGGTGTATGGTTAGAATTTGAGAGGATATATTATGTAAATGTATATTTGAATAATAAAAAAAGACACAAATAGAATTAAGTTATGAAGGACACAATGGAGTAGATTTATCATGCTGTGTATAAAGTGGAGTAAAACATTATCGATGATGTTGCCCATAGCAGCCAATCAGATGCTTGCTTTGGTTTTCTAACTGTTGAAATCTAATTGCTAATTGGTTGCCCTGGGCAACATCACCGGTAATGCTTCACTCCACTTTTTACACAGCATGATAAATATACCCCTAAGGGGGAAATTTAATAAATGTCATAAACAAAAAAAAAATGTACAAATAAGAATACAAATTCTCATTTTGCAATGCAACATTTTTTGTTAGTGAACTGCAAATTTTAATTGTACATAGTGCACGTTTAAGGCCTGCTTGAAGAAGGTGTAGGGGGAAAAGTAATATAAGTCTTAACCGGCTTAAAAAATTGCATAAACAAGTGCAAATTAATTGCACTTTTAATGGGTGCTTAAAGGTGATTTTTGGCGCAAAACCAACGTTTTTAGTAAAAAAAAGTTATTACAAAAACTACTCACTGGTGCAAACTATAAACTTTATAATCTTTCTTGCACTGGCAGATGTGGTTCTCTAAAGCTATATTCAACTTGTGAAAAGGGAATACATTTTTGCATTGCATATATTTTTTTTTTGTTAGCAATATTTGCTGGTTACCTGTTTAATAGCAAACCTCATATCGGTTGCTGTGAGTTACTGCATCTGGGTTAGTTTAGTGCCACTCATTACAAATGAGGGAATAGTTTTTTTAATCATTACAGAGATAAGGTTACAACCTATGCAACAATTAAGGGTAAGAGCAAGAGACAAGGAGAAAACTATTATTCCCCCTACAGAAGTAGTGATTCTCTTACTATTTACAGGTATGGGATCTGTTATCCAGAATGCTCAGGACCAGGGGTTTTCGAGATAAGGGGTCTTTCCGTAATTTGGATCTCCTACCTTAAGTTTACTAAAAAAATTTAACCCAATAGGATTGTTTTGTCTCCAATAAGGATTAATTATATCTTAGTTGGGATCAAAAGGAAACCATTTTTAAAAATGTGAATTATTTTATTAAAATGGAGTCTATGGGCCTTTCCGTAATTTGAACTTTCTGGATAATGGGTTTCCGGATAAGGGGTCCGATACCTGTATAAATATCTTTAAAACCATTGAACATGTGTAATGAATGTATATTGGTAAGGTGCTTAAAAAATTTTTTATTTTATTTTTTTCGTAACATCTTATTAAAAATTGTACTTCTGTGTTTTGTTGAGTTCATGGAGAATTATGACAGGCTTTCCTGTACAGTAATTTAGATGTGCTCACTTGGGAAGCAACAGCTAAACAGATGTTTGTGAGACATGTTCCAAAAGGTTTTAGAAGCAGAAAGGGTAGAATGTAATGTAGGAATATAAAGTAGTTCAGTGCAGAAACCTGAAAATGAAATCCATGCATTTATGTGACCACTAGTTAAAGATAAATAGGTAAATAAGGAAAGTAAGGAAAGTAAAGTATACTACTACCATCAACCCATTAAACAAGGAGTTGACTAGACAACAATTTCAACAATTTCAGCACTTACTACTGATGTGTTTTGAAACTAGTGTAATTCTACTACTGTATGTCTTCTTAGGTTTGCCATGTTATACAGCAATGGTAAATGGTCTTATCCATATGTTGGCAAATAATCTGGATATTTTGGGGGAAGGGGAAACTGTTATCATGCCAGCACAGTACTTAACTGTTAATGCATTATTTTCATGACTAAAGGAGGCAATTTAAAGGCACACTATTGTCTCACAATAGTATATAAAAGATAAATATTGACATCTGTTTTTGCTGTAACGTGTTTTCATTTAGGGCACAGTATGATGGACACTCTCTCGGTGGCCTTACGTGTTGCAGAAGAAGCAGTAGAAGAAGCCATTGCCAAAGCTGACTCATACAGAGACAGCCTGGTAAGGTTAAAGTGTTTTTGTTTTATCATGTAATGCTTACTAATTTATAATAAAAATGATAAAACCCCACATTATAACAGGATATATATATATTAATATAAAGATAGATAGTAATGATCTTTATGGTTCTACAAAGTACCATTAATACTCTTACGTTATTCCTAAAGTATTTTACAAAATCAACCCTGAAATATTGTAAATGGATTAAAGAAAATGCTTGGTTTTTATATATACAGGAGAAGGAAAGGCTAAGTCACTTGGGGTTGCCAAAATGTTAGGCACCCCAAGTGACTTTAATCACTTATACCACAATCCTATACAATAGGTTAGGTGCCAGGTGCATGACCAGCAAAGCTGCTAACTTAGTTTATGAAGATTTGGGGCATTTTGGTCACACTGTTTGTGCAATCAGAAACTGGTACTGTGCTGGGATGAGTAGGGTAGGTGGCAGATGTGGAACCAGTGGAACTTGTAACAGTAAGAGGCATTCCAAAGTCAAGTACACAAACCCATGTAAGTAACCAAAAGTGTTTTTTTAAATTCAATAAGCAGTTAAGCAAAGGCCATTTAATGAGGTCTGATTACCTTTTTCAGTTACAATATAATTTGTACTAGTTCACAGTAGACTTTACTGTAGTCTTTTTTTGAGCTGGCAGATCACTGGGTGCTGGTTTCCAACACTGTGACCAGTCCAGGATTTCTATGGGTGCACTGAAGTTTTCTGCGCATCCTTGTCCCCAGTGCTCCGTATGGGAGCCTTTGTGAGTTTGCCGCAAATCTGTGCCTGACTATGACCTATGTGTATATAGGCTTTAAGCTGTTGTTGGATTTTCCCATGGTCAAAATGATATGAAATGGAAGTCATACAGTAACAGCTATTTCTGACAGTCAAACAACTAGGCCCAATAGGTGCACAGATTTTTGTACTTATACCCAATAATCATTTGTGCTGTGTGGGACTACTTGGCAGCCCTGGAAGGAGTTTAAAGAAGAATGCAAGTCAAAATTTAAAAAGCATACTGCCCAATAGTCCTCCTATTGTTTAGTAAAAACGCCACACTTTTGGCTCACCTAATCAAATATTTACTCAGTCACACTTACTTCACATTTTCTAGAACAGGCAGCCATCTCTAAAAAGGTATTTCCCTTCCTTTCCCTCCTTGCTTCATACTGCACATGTGTTTCATTCCCCCCCCCCTCCCCTGGCAGATCCGCTTCTGATTGGCTGGTGGGCATGTGTAGCTCAGAACAGGAGACAGGATCAAGTTACACACATGCTCAGAGAATAGGAAGGCTGCCGCTGGCACCTACAGGAAGGGGAGAGAGATTTCAGTGATGTCACTGTAGTCTTCACACTGCTGTAGGCTGCCAGCATCATATCTCAGAGAAGCAAGCAGGGATCTGGGAATTTAGATATGCAGTAAGTACTTAAAAAGAATGACTTACTTTTAATTTATATTAACCTTTCATTGTCCTTTAAAGGAACAGTAACATCAAAAAGTTTAAGTGTTTTAAAGTAATTAAAATATAATGTGCTGTTGCTCTGCAAAAACCTGGTGTTTTTGCTACAGAAAAGCTACTATATAAATAAGTTGCTGTGTAGCCATGGGGGCAGCCATTCAAGCTGGAAAAAAGGAGAAAAGGCACAGGTTACATAGCAGATAACTAGTAGATAAGCCCCATATAATGGGGGTTTATCTGTTATCTGATAAGTAACCTGTGCCTTTTCTCCTTTGAATGGCTGCCCCCATGGCTACACAGCAGCTTACTTATATAAACTATAGTAGTCTTTCTGAGGCAAACACACCAGTTGTAGCAATGCAGGGCAACAGTACATTATATTGTTATTACTTTTATACACTTTCATTTTTTAGTGTTACTGTTCCTTTAAGGAATCAGATAACTCCTATGTATAAATCACTCTGGCACCCACCTCAACTTGTTTTGTTTCTAACCTCCCCATTATCTGTCCAAATAGTTTTAGAAATACAGAATAGAAATATAATTTTAGAAAACCACTATCCTGATTCTCTCCTCTTTACCATGCTGTTTATATTACAGATATTTTAATAGTATTGTATCATTTAATAGCGAAACATTCTGATAAAATGATAATATGGTAATATTCTCTGGAGCCTGTATGGGAAATAGGGTTGATATGCCTACTGATGTAGGTGCAACATAGATAGCAACCACAGTGGAATACATGGGATAAGCTTTCTCTTTTATTACTTTATCTTAATGTTAGAAAATGTAATTTAAAATGAGAGATTGAAAAATTAATTTGGATGTTTATAGAGTTTGTACAAGGGCTACATCCTGAAGTGTTCTACAAGATGCAATTGAAACAATGCTTTGTTTATACACAGGGAAGATTTCTTATCTGAAGTCTAACTGCATTGTTTTGTCTAAGGGTTAGGAGTTCATTTATTATAATTTGTACATAGAACTTGACTTCCCGTATATAATTTACAGAACACATATTGTCTGCTTGTCAGTGTTTTTCTTTTATTTGTCTGATTTTTTTTTTGTTATAATTCTGATAGATTTGGAAGTAATCCTGGATATTATTTTCTCTGTTTTACATTGAAATTTCTGTCAGCACAGTAGCACAGTGGTTAGCACTGCTGCCCTGCAGCACAGGGGTCTTAGGTAGGGTTTCACACCAGATACTGGTGTGAATGATGTATATTCTCTGAAATATGTCATTTTGATATAAACAAAGCATTAACTTGTTGGATCTGTGATACATTATAGCCAATCCAAAGCATGCTACAATTAATAGGCAGTGGTATAACAGTTTAATTAAAAACAGTGATAAAGCCAGACAATTTAAACAATGACAGAACACTTAATAGAAGATCTTGTAGAGGCCAGTTCCCAAGGAATTGCCCTAACAGTACCTTGTTCTTGATCTAAAATGTAATGAATCCTACTGGGTTTAATTCATATAAATGATTTTTCAGTAGAGGAGATTCAAATCCCAAGCCCCAAGCATTTTTGTTAACAGGTCTCATACCTGAACAGCATTAAAGCATCATTGTGCATTTATGGAAAAACATTAGGGAGATCTTTCTTTAAAAGAGAAGGAAAATTACAATCACTGTGGGGGTGCCAAGGTGAACCCCCCAGTGATTGTAATCACTTACCTGAAAACCCTGGCTGGTACTCCTATTTGGAAAAAACTGCACTGGGCAGGGTGGAGACAAGCGAGCATTCCTCTTCCCCCTTCAGTCTTCATGCATGTGCAGTACAGTGATTAAGCCTTTCCTTCTCCTTTAATTCAGATGCACAACGTGATGCAATAAATCATTTATTATCATCATTTGTGGATGGCCATATGAGGTACAGCTTAACTGGAATTCACTATTCAAAGAAGGGTCCTGGCAAAATATGCATGTGGCTGGTATTCTAAACAGCTTAATATCACTAATATTATTAAAGATAACCTTCTAGACAACAAGGCCAAACAAACATTTTTAGGAAAAATGGAACAAAATAAAATTTTATATAAAATGCAGGAAAATGTTGTGTGAAATCATCCACTGACATGCATTAGAACTGGTCAGCAACCAAATTCTAACTGGAATACAGGAATATGAAAAATTACGTTTTGACTGGATACGGAATGTTTTTTTTCCCTAGATGTTAATCATATTTGCTTAAAACAAAACAGTACCGAGCAGTGGGTGAACAGACAGATGTGCATGGCGTCTGCCTTTCACTCTGTTTATTTGTGCCAATATCTTACAGAGCTGCAGAAACTGAGGAGGACATGCCCACCCTTCATTTGAAACAGCACCATATACTATTTCTGATTTTCTACAAGATTAGGGAGGTTTTAACATATGATATATGTCTCCTTACAAGATTTTACAGTTTTCCACAATTTATGTACAGGTATGGGATCCCTTATCCGGAAACCCATTATCCAGAAAGCTCCGAATTATGGAATGCCTGTCTCCCATAGACTCCATTTTAATCAAATAATTCAGAATTTTAAAACTGATTTCCTTTTTCTCTGTAATAATAAAACAGTACCTTGTAATTGATCCCAACGTAGATATAAATAATCCTTATTGGATGCAAAACAATCTTATTGGGTTTAATTAATGTTTTATTGATTTTTTAGTAGACTTAAGGTATGGAGATCCAAATAACGGAAAGACCCCTTATCCGGAATACCCTTGGTCCCGAGCATTCTGGACACGGGTCCTATACCTGTATTGCTAGGTCCCATAATAGCCCATAATATGTTGCTTATATTTTCCCATTTACACTGTTTCTGAGGACTGTAAATTTGAACTTCAACTCAACTGTTGTAATGATCACTGTCACAAACATGTGATTGGTAAGCATTGTAAGAAAAAAGAAAATGGACTGTTGGACAAGTTCCCATTTTCATTGCATTTAAC
Organism: Xenopus tropicalis; assembly: GCF_000004195.4. Classification (NCBI taxonomy): domain Eukaryota; kingdom Metazoa; phylum Chordata; class Amphibia; order Anura; family Pipidae; genus Xenopus; species Xenopus tropicalis. Next base: position 54,613,237 of record NC_030682.2, on the reverse strand, counting down.
AACCATGTTAACTTAATTTCATGGTCTGTTTCCAAGCAGTGAAACGTGGCGTGTTAATATATACTGCTCCAGAACGTATTTTCTGCTTGATAGCTAAGGAGCGTCAAATGTCATTTGTTGGACGCTTTGTAAACCGTACACTACGCCTGACTGCTCCCTGTTCATGAAAAAAAAGTTCAGAAAAGTGGAAATTACTAGATTCTATCTAGCAACATGCTGCATGGATTTGACAAATGGAACGTGCCAAACAGAAATTTTCAACATAGATTTTACTGCATACACCATGTGCAAGGTATAAATAGATATGACTTGGTCTTAAAGGACCAGTAATACTAAAAACAGAAAGTATTTTGTATGCATATAAATATAATCTACTGTCACCCTGTCAGACTTACGTATTTGCTTTAAAAAATACTGCTATATAAATAAGCAGCTGTGCAGCCATAGGTTACCCATTGATATTGATTAGGTTAAAGGGCACATGGTTTTATTTCTTATAAAGAAAGATAAACATGTCACATCTCTGCATTCGATTAATGGTATTTATTATATATTAAATTCCTAACAAATTATATTTTTCGATCTAACATGAACATTACAAATTTTACTAAGATTAAGATAAATAGGGTTAGGGTACTGCTTTAAATTTGTTGTGGGTTGTTGGGGCTGGCAGCTGAGTCTCACTAATTGTATCCTGTGTTCTAGGAGCTATTTAAAGGACATGTAAACCCCCCACACAAAAATGTAATCCGCAAACAGCCTCTTTATCTTTAAATAACTGCCACTCCTGTTGTTCAAAGGTTAAAGGAAAACGAAAGGCAAAATCACTTGAGGGTGCCAAAATGTTAGGCACCCCCAAGTGACTTTAACCGCTTACCTCGTACCCCGGGCTGGTGCCCCTATTAGGAGAAAACAGCACCAGCCCGGGGCACCTGGAGCAGATCGCTTCCTTCTTCCGGCTTCCGTTGCTGAAATGCCAGCGGTGGGCGCATGTGCAGTAGAGTGAAAAGCCGACTTTAATGTTTAAGTTCGGCTTTTCACTCCACTGCGCATGCGCGCGCAGCGAGTCAGGAAGAAGGAAGCGCCGGCAGCTACCCCGGGCTGGTGCTGTTCTCTCCTCACAGGGGCACCATCCCGGGGTAAAAGGTAGGTGGTCAAAGTCACTTGGGGGTGCCTAACATTTTGGCACCCCCAAGTGACTTTGACTTTCTTTTTCCTTTAATAGTAAGGCTGCAGTATCCCCTTAATCACTTAGGATTCTGTCTCCTCGGCCCCCTCCCTTACGAATTGACTTTTGATCTTGACTAACTAGGCATGTTCAGTTGTTCCCAAAAACTCCCTCCAGTGCCAATGAAGAGATGACACTGCTGGTTTCTTTGCTCTAGCTGTGTACTTCGTTGAAGAAAAATGTTCTTTTCTCCAAACCACCTCTCCTGAGCTCAGCTTAACCATCACAGTGCTCAATCCAAGCAGAACTAGTTTGTGTAAGCCTGAATTCTTGATTGCTTTAGGACATGCAGTGGTCAGGACGATAGTGTAAAGTCGAAAAACCAATGACATGGAGAGCACAAAGTATCATAATGCTTCATAAGTGTAGATTATTTATAGAGACATCATAGCATGATAGCCCCTATATGAACTGCCAACCTACAGAAGGCTCAGTTTGGCATTGCACTGGGTTTTTATGCAACTAAAACTTGCCTCCAAACCAAGAATTAAAAAATAAGCACTTGCTTTAAGGCCAGTGGGAGCAACATCCAAGGGGTTGGTGAGGTACATGTTGCTCAAGAGCCACTGGTTGGGGATCAGTGCTGTAAAGGTAAAATGGTGCTCCTTGCACTTTCTTGCACCCGTGTGTCTGTCCCCCCCTTCTCTGAATCGAGTGCAGGTGTGTCTGTTGACATAGATTGTGGCACCCAGAGCATGTTACCCAGTGAGAGACTGGATATTGGCACCCCACGCACATACAGTAACTTATACGTATGATCACAGATAGATTTTAATTAAAGTGCAGTTTGACCACTGTGCTGCTCTAGGGCCACCAAAATAACCATATAATTTATAGATGTACAAAAATATTTTAAAAAAAATACTCAGTACTCTACTCACATTATATTTCGTTGCTCATTGCTTTTGTATTATTTTCCTTCTATTTGCTGTGCAAAAGATATTTTTAGGTAGGTGAGGGGGTGTGCTGATGGCAGCAGGTAAGTTGACCTACAGTTTTTGGGAGTAAGACAGGTACTGCAGTTCCTTGTTAAACATTCAGTGACCACAGGTTAACTATTCTGTTTCTTGTCTGCTACAGCTAAGGTGCTGCAGCTATTGCTGGAAAGTTTGTCCCAGTACAGGAAGCAGTACAGGGAGTGGAAAGAGAATTTGCTGGAGGGAGGTTTAAAGTTTGCCCTCCAGCCAACCATATTCCCTGCATTCGAACTGGGACTTAAACCTTCATGGAACAGTTCAGTGTAGAAGTGAAACAGGGTAAAATAGATAGACTGTGCAAAATAAAAAATATTTCTTGATATAGTTAGTCAGGCAAAAATGTAATCTATTAAGGCTGGAGTGAGCAGATATCTAACATAATGGCCAGAACACTACTTCCTCCTTTACAGCAGTTAGCAGGCAGTAACCAATCAGTGACTTGAGGGGGGTGGGCTATGGGACATAACTGTTCAGTTAGTTTGCTTTTGAATCTGACCTTCATGCTTACAAACTAAATGAACAGGAAGGTGAGTTCTGGCTATTATGTTAGACATCTGCTCACTCCAGCCTTTATAGATTACATTTTTGCCTAACTAACTATATTACAAATATTTTTTATTTTGCACAGTCTATCTATTTTACCGAGTTTCATTTTTACAGCATACTGTTTCTTTAAAGCAGAAGCAGCACTTGTGGAGGAATGTACTTGATCTGTTGTCACAGATGTTGAAAGCAGCCCAGCACTGCAGTAACTGTCTGACCACTATATCTCTGGGACAATCAGCTGCCAGTAGCACCCGCTGAAAATACACATCACACCAGCACTTAGTAAGGGAGAAGCATTTGTTTTCCTTTTATTTATTATTGTTTGTATTGTCTTTCAAGTGTCAAGGAGGCCTCCCCTCCCCAAGCCTTAATGAAAATGCGCCCATGCTTTTTAGAGCTGAGTGCCAAAGCTCAATCCCGACCTACTCTGGACAAAATGGCAACCAATTTTTTTTAGTTTTTTTGGCACAAGGACTACTGTTGCGTAAGCTGCAATTAAACTAAAATAGTTGAAAATATTCTGAATTGTGGGTAAAAAAACGCACTTTTTACACTGTTCTTGCGTTCATAAATTGTCCCTGTAGTTTTACATAGAGCTTTCTATACAAGGACACAAAGGCATCTCTTTTTTTTTAAAGCTGCACCAAAAGATGTAGCATGTAATGCAATAAAAGGAGAATTTCACTTACCTTCTTGATGTAAATTCTATTTCTTCTAGTCCTGACATGTCAGTACACATGGGTAGCATCGCCCCTCCTGTGTGGGAGGGGCGATGCTACCCATGTGTACTGACATGGAGGGACGCAGAAGAAATATAAATTATTCCTTATATGTTTTACTTTTCTTACAGTCTGCTGTAGTGTGTGAAAATTATCCTTGGTTGTTTAAACTGTCTACAAAAATGTTATCCCTTCCTCATACACACTTACAGTAGGCAGAGTAGATTTGTATCTAGCTGTATTGCTGGCTGCTGTGAAGGCTACCTGTGTTATTGATGAGAATGGTCAGTCAATCTGTTAGAAAGGGTTGCGGGGGCATTGTTTCCTAGTTTATTCCATTCATCCAGCTGGGTTAAAAAGGAGTACCTTTCAAACTTGTTGGCCTGTTACTTTGTGTGGTGCAAGCCCAATATGCCAACAGAGTTCAGCTAAATTTTATAATTTTATGCTACATTTTTTGATAAAGCCTTTGGTGGGCTACTTTTAAATGTTTATTTCCCTAGGTTTAATGATTGCTGAGTTGTTACCTGATTGTAACTGTTCTGACATTTCGGGTTACCATGACAACCACATTCTAAAAGAATTGCATGGTTACCTTTGTGGAAAGCAGTTCCCAGAAATGTAGCACTGAATTAGGAAAAAGCAGCACTTAAACACGGACCTACTTTTTGCACTTCCATGTATACCCAATGTAACACCTCTGTAAATAATATTCTTGTATGTGTGTGCTAAACTGTTTAATAATACTGTTTACAAATTATTTTTCATCCTTGCTTTTATTCTGTTTAGTTTTGCTAAATGCTCTCCAGTACACAGAGACAGGATCTTTCCACATCAGCTATTAAACCCAAGCTGTGTGCAGCATTTATCTCAATTCAATCTCTGTAGCCGCCCAACTGGATGTAAACAGTTGGCATCCTAGAAACGAGTCCTAACCTCCTGCCACTGTGTAGAATTATGTGGCATTATGTACTGCTGTGTCACACATTCTATAAAATGATGATTTATGAACACGTTTCCAATCTTCCCTTAGGACAAACAGAACGAGGCCTGCTATTTGAGAGAGCATAAAGAAGAACTGATTGAAGAACTGGCCACAACCATTGTTCAAAAGGTATAGAAATTATTTTTTTATTAGTTTTTGCCATACTCTGTCTGTCCTATACGCTGCCTGTGTGTGCCATACTTTGCCTGCCCTATGCTGTCTGTATGTGCCTTACCCTGTCTGCCCTATGCCTGTGTGTGCCATACTCTGCCTGCCCTATGCTGTCTGTGTGTGCCATACTATGCCTGCCCTATGCTGCCTGTGTGTGCCATACTCTGCCTGCCCTATGCTGCCTGTGTGTGCCATACTCTGCCTGCCCTATGCTGCCTGTGTGTACCATATTATGTGCCCTATGCTGCCTGTGTGTGCTATACTCTGTCTGCCCTATCCTGCCTGTGTATGCCATACTCTGACTGTCCTATACGCTGCCTGTGTGTGCCATACTTTGCCTGCCCTATGCTGTCTGTATGTGCCTTACCCTGTCTGCCCTATGCCTGTGTGTGCCATTCTCTGCCTGCCCTATGCTGTCTGTATGTGCCATACTCTGCCTGCCCTATGCCTGTGTGTGCCATACTCTGCCTGCCTTGTGCTGCCTGTGTGTTAAATTATGTGCTGGGGGTTGCTGTGCTATGTACAGGGGAGGCATATGGATTTAATGGTAGGTCTTAATATGACATAATAAACCTCTTTCACGTATAAATGAAGGGTGATATCCCTGCAGTGAGCATCAACTATTTGGGTTTTTGTTGTGCTACCACCATTAATGTGGGTATGGTCTTAAAAGTGCTTGTGATAACATGGGTGTTGTTTGAAGTGGGTGCGGTTTAAAAAAGTAAAGTGGTCCAAAATGGCTTCCATTAGTGGCCCTCCACCATGTAGGCCAGATAAATTCTGCCCATCAGTACCATAGAAGTTAGACTGCACTGTGTTAAGGTATAGAAATCCTGTATCCCCAGGTCCCAAGAACTTTGCATAACAGGTCCCATACCTGAATCTTTTTTAAATCCAGCATTAATGAATGTACACACTTTTTTCTTTCCTTTTAGAAAATAAATGAGCATATGTATGTGAATTTTACCAATGCACCATATTGACCAGTGCAATTGGCCAAATGAGCAGCACAGTAAAAAGGTGGCCCCACATACAGTATCTTTTCATTCAGCTCTCGGGTTGGTTTCTTGCAGGATCACCCTGTATATGGACACCTTCACTGTACTGTACTGTAGCTGATTATCAGACTCTTGTCATAAAGTTATAGTTCATGAAGAAAAGAAACATGCCATCTCACCATAAGGTGATTGCCTTTACGCCTGCCATAGTACAGCAAGAAGGTACAGGGCCCCATTGTGGCATCCGTGTCTTCCCACTCCCTAACTTGCACATTGAGTGACAACTATGTGACTCTGCCACTTGTCTGCAACAGTTATAGTAAATGTTATAAACGAGCTCTCATCCCTAACGCCAAGTCAGTGTATTTTAGATGCAGGATGCAGAAGCAGCATGTATTGATCTTCGGCTGATGGAAATGTGTATTTTTATGCATACAGTAGTTCTAACAGATGCCTTCATATACTGTGTCAGTAGAGACTGACGACCTGTGTGTGTAACAGGGATATTCAGAATGTGTTTCTTCAGGTTTGATGAAATGATCATATTGTAGGTTTATTTAATCCTTTTATGAATAATGTTAAAGGGAATTAAATGGTTCTCTTACTAATATAGATTATCAAAAGAAAGAAAAGCAAAAGTGAACAAGCTGAAGCCATTTATGAATGGCAGCAGTCAAGAGGCAGTGCCATAACATCACCCGCCACGTCGGATCGCAGCATGCTAAACCTTCAGGACAGCAACAGAGGATCAGATGCATTGTGGGTAAGTGTACAGATATAACTTTCCCTTTCCCATATCGCTTATTATCTGGCACAAGTATAGCTAATTAGTAGCATACAGTGTTTTACACATTTCATTAACCGTCAGATTCAAAGGAAGATATTTTTAAACTGTTCCTCCAGGCTTACAGTTGGATAGAAATGTGATGCAAATGCATACGGATGAGAGCTAGACTCACACAAGCATTTCATGTTAATTGATGTGTATTCATTTGGTTAAAGGTGGCCATACACGTTAAGATTTTTCTCTCCCTAACGACCAATTTTAGTGTGATCCATCAAATTATTGTAAGGTTAGTGGGCACCAAATGATCGTACATGTAGCGATTTTTCATTCGACATCGGTCAGAAAATTGATTGGGCCGGTTGGAAAATTCTCATCAATGAATTTTGCCCATTGTCCAATTGTTTGCAGGACCAAGCAGGTAGTTTTCCTAGCTTCAAGTAGACGATAATGCTTGAAATGGTTGTTTTCGTTGATAGACAAACTGTACTTTTAAATCATCGTTTCAGGTTAAGCTTGGTCCTACAATAAAAAACGTGTATGGCCAGCTTTGCACTTTAGCGGGGCTGTTTGAGGGTACAGTAGCTTCTCTTCTAAACTCTGCAAATTGGGGACTACTTGATTAAGTCAGAATATGGTTAAGTACTTGTACTTAACCCAACTAATTTCAAACCATAAAAGTGTGGCTTTAAAGCAACTGATGATCATTTTTGTCAGATGACACAAACAGTAATTGTCTATTGCTCAAAAATGGAAGCCATTTTTATGACATTCATTAGGTTCTTGGATTCAAAGATGCTTTTTGTATTTGTGCCTTATAGTTAAGTTCATCACCAGAGCATCTGCCCTGCCTCTGCTTCTGTATCGCATGCAGTCTGGGCTGCTTCAATAGCTGAAGTACAATTGTGCCCAGTGAGCCATGCACACATGAAGTAGTAGTAGTAATGGCGAGCGCTGGAAATTACACAATCCTTTATCTTTGCACACAGTTACATCTGATTCATAACAACCTGCACCTGCAATTAGTTTTGTATTGATGCAACAGATGCTGTTTTTTCCCCAGCAGTGAGTTGTGTCGTTAAAAGCACTTGTGTCCAAATGCACTCTGCATACTTTTGTGGTCTTTAAAGTGCCCTCCCCACCCCCCTTTTTCTGGTGTTGATGGATACAGTTTTTCTGCACCCCTAGCTGGTAGTCTGGGCTGGTGCACCTGGTGAGTTCATATTAAAGTTTTTCTGGGCTGGATGTGGTTATATTTGATTTGGTTTAAATTGTGCAAACTACTCAAATGAAGAATTCATTCTAATAATATCAGGTTAAATGGTATACTGGAGGAGGAGTGTAGCTTATTATAGTTCATCTTAGTGAAGCTAATAATATGGTTTGTCCATATTAATTAAAGTTTCTGTCCCCCCAGCTCATTTATAGCTAACAAGCATTATCCTGCTATATATTATTTTTTTAATTAGTTTTCATTTTTGTAAAGAAAATATTAATATCATAGGGGCATTGTATAATCTCCCACTTTACAACATCCCTCAGCTTCTATAATAGACATAAGGCTTCAATCTGAGAAGGTAACACTAACAAGCTGGCCCATAACCCTTCCGTTATGTTATAATCACCTTGCAAGAAACCAGCAGTTAGCATGACCTAGCATTCCTATGGACATGGACTGACATTACTGGGGCCTGAGCCATCTGAATGGGTCATAACATTTCTATTGAGTGATATGAAAACTGTCAGCATAGGTATTCTCTTGAGCTTTTTGAGCATTGAAGCAGCTGACCAGGATAAAAAAAAGCATTCCAAGCGATGATGCTCCAGTATATACAACGTAGATAAAGCTTAATTCAAGGATGTATATGGTGTGCAAAAAATTTGATTGTGTATGGAAATAGCATCAATATTTATAAAGGCTAGTAAAAATGCCAGTTCCAATAAGCAGGCTATAACTTTTAAGTTTACAGCTAATGAAAAGGTGAGACCCTGTTTACAGCTGTAAGATGGATGTTTAATGGTGAATGCAAGTCCTGTATAGGTATCCACAGAGAGGCAAGAATCCATGCAGTCATGCATAGAGCACTCTCTCACAGATACAGAATATATTTATCTATATCCTGTTTAACACTAGCATTTTGTTTCAGAATCCCATGCCGCAGTTGATTTGTGGGCCTTATATAAATACTGCAAATGCATATGTCAAAGCCTGGCACTTTCTCATTTGCATAAGAGAGTAAATCAATAATATATTCTTTGCAGAAGCACTGATGCCGCAGGATAGCAATTTATCACTGCTATATTACAGTACAGTTACATTCAACATCAAGGAAGCTGAGCCATATTTATAGAAGAACAGATTACTGGTAAACTCTTTTGGGCAAAAGAATCGAAATTTCATTTATACATTCCCAATAAATTGTTTTTTAGGCCTTTAAGGGACACCATATTCCCCGTCAATATCAGCAAGAAGCACAGTTACTGTGTTGCAGTTAGCTGAACAATACTGCCATCTACTGGCCTTTCATGGGAATGCTTATATGCCGTCAGAATAGATTTTATAACCAACAGTTTCATATTTTAGTAAGTCAGATCTTTTAGTAGGGTTACTTGTATTTATTATAAGCCCCCTCTTATAAAATTAATGTAAAGCATTGTGTTTCTGCTGATATATAAATAAATGCACACCTCCCAACATTTTGAAAATGGAAGGAGGGAGAGAGAGACATTTTGACCACGCCCATTTTTGTGACCACATCCCCTAAATACCACTCCCATTTGACTAAATTTGGCAGGTTATTTAACGTTTGAACACATTTCTGGGGGTTTTTGGGGTCGTTTTATGTGTTATTAAAGTTTTGTTAAAAAAGCAATGTTAGGCACCCCCAAGTAACTTTAATCGCTTACCTTGTACCCCGGGCTGGTGCCCCTGTTAGGAGAAAACAGCACCAGCCCAGGGTACCTGCAGCGGGCGCTTTCTCCTTCCGTGTTTCTTCTGCCAGCGAAATCCCTGGGCCGGCGCATGCGCATTAGAGTGAAAAGCCGACTTTTTTCAGGCTACTGCGCAAGCGCGAACACGGAAGAGGAAGCACTCGCTGCAGCTACCCCGGGCTGGTGCTGTTTTCTGCTAACAGGGGCACCAGCCCGGGGTAAAAGGTAAGCGATTAAAGTCACTTGGGGGTGCCTAACATTTTGGCACCCCCAAGTGACTTAAACAATATATCTAAGTGCAGGTGAATGTCTATTTGATCTCCATAAAAATAAAATTGGGGTGAACATGGCAGATTTATCAAAATGTGAGTTTAGAGCTTAATACATAACTTTGTTATGAACTAAAGGAGGTTCTGACCAAAGGAGTTCTTGAACCAAAAAAAATCTGACATCCACTGATCAGACCATCAGTACTCAGCAATCTTATATTCCATATCCTTGCCTGCATAGCTAGAGAATAATGAAGATTTATGAATACTTAAAAGAGGGCTGCTATATATGCACATATATAATTATTAGTTCTTAATGTAAAGCTTTCTATTTGTAGCCTCCCCAAACAAAAAATTCTCCCCCTCTCTGCTCGCCTGCATTTAAAGCATGAAGTGAATGAAATTGAAATCCAGTAGTCCTGTCACACGCTAGCTGGATTTTACATTTTGCAGGGTCCACCACTCAGGACTTTGTTTTTTCCTATAATACAATCAACCTGGGGCCAGGTGCATTTTTGCACAATCGGGCAACATGCAAAGTGCACTTTGCATATTTTCCTACTGCTTTCCCCCTTAAAGGAGAAGGAAAGGTGAAAACTAAGTAAGCGTCATCAGAAAAGAAAATACAGCCATAAGCACTCACTCTCCCATCTCTATCCCCTCTGCTCCCCTCTCTCTCCCCTCTCCTTCCACAAAAATGCTAAGAACTCCCTCCCCCTCCCTTAGGAATGTGTGATCTGAACTATAACTGCAGCAGGAAGCTACTTAAAATGGCAGCTGCTGTCTTAAGCAAACAGAGAAAGGTTTTTGGAGCTGTTTATTCAGGTATGGTAATGCTTTCTGCTGACTAAATATAGTGTTCTAGGTGGCACTAATGTTACATAGTTACATAGGGTTGAAAAAGGACCAGTGTCCATCAAGTTCAACCCATCCAAGTAAACCCAGCACACCTAACCCACACCTACCAATCTATACACTCACATACATAAACTATAAATACAACCACTAGTACTAACTGTAGATATTAGTATCACAATAGCCTTGGATATTCTGATTGTTCAAGAACTCATCCAGGCCCCTCTTAAAGGCATTAACAGAATCTGCCATTACCACATCACTAGGAAGGGCATTCCATAACCTCACTGCCCTCACCGTGAAAAACCCCCTACGCTGCTTCAAATGGAAGCTCCGTTCCTCTAATCTAAAGGGGTGACCTCTGGTGCGTTGATTGTTTTTATGGGAAAAAAGAACATCCCACATCTGCCTATAATCCCCTCTAATGTACTTGTACAGAGTAATCATGTCCCCTCGCAAGCGCCTCTTTTCCAGAGAAAAGTGAATCCATTGGCAGTAAAATGCCAAAATTACATTCCTTCTACTTTAAGCACATCTTTTTGTGCTCGTGAATGATGGTATAGGCAGGCAACATTATGGAGAGAAACATAGACAGAGTTAAGCAACCTGGCGTTATGGTATAAAAAAAACATTGAGTTAGCACAAAAGTGAGACCCTTGTTTTGCAACTTATAGATCCACCTTTTGTTAATTGAACCCTACCCTCTTGCTAGTTCTTATTTATAGCTTGGGTATGAAAAGTAATTAATGAAAATGATTACTTTGTGTGGCAGAAAACAATGGAAAGACTTTACTTACAACAACTGCATTTTAAATTTCAGAGGTCTCATTCGGCATTTTCTCTGATGAGTGAAGATACCCCAAGCACCAATGTTGACATGAAATCTGCCCGACCGGAAGTGCTTTGCCAGCATCCGAGAAATTGCAGTAAAAGAGCAAAAGAAAGGAGGCCTTCTACACTTCCAAGCTGGAAAAGTGTTGATAGCCTATATGATTCAAGTAAATGATATGGATTTATATTATTGTTGCAAATGTTACTGATATTGGCTGAGTGCTATAGGAAACACATAGACAATATTTATGGTTGATTACAACACAGCAAAGCATTGCTGCAGTCTTGAAAGTGTGCCTAAGGCAAGTGTTCTCAAGGGCTAGAAAAGAACTCTGATAGATAATGGCTAAAGGGCCAGCGTGCCCCTTCCCCAGTGCACGTGAGCAAAACCAGTTAATTATGTTTATTATAATAATATAGAACTTACATGAAGTGCTTTAAGCAGCACATGTAAACTGTTCGCTTTAATGGAAAAAAGCATGCGTCTGAATTACCTTGTTTATTAGTCGTGCGTCAGCAGTTTTCTCCCAAAAGGTCACCCATTCCACCTCTCAGTCCAACAGTTCAACCAATAACCTGTCCGTCTCTCTTCTCTCATGCTACATTTTGACATTTAGAAGGAAATTAAAGCAAACTGAAAATCATGAATAATGCACAATGGAGATAATGCATTAGTTATACTCCCACTCTTTTCCTCAGATAAATGGAAAATCTGAAAATGCATTTCATGCTTTGCACTGTTATACTGGTTTAGCAAAGCATATGGAAGTATCCCTATCATTGGTAGTCAATAGTCACTTAAAGGAAAACTATACTCCCGGAATTAATACTTAAAACAAACAGATAATTTATATCCTAAAAAGTGACCTATTAAAGAATTGTACCAAATTAGAATATATATTGGTAAATATTTTCATTTATCTTGAGCCACCATTTTTTCTGGTCTGTGTGCTCCCTCAAAGATCACCTGACAGGAAATAATGCAGCTCTAACTGTAACAGGAAGAAGTGTGAGAGCAAAAGACAGAACTGTGTCTATTCATTGGCTGATGTGGCCTAGCATGTATATGTACCCTTGGTTTGTTTGTGTGCACTGTGAATCTTATGACCCCAGGAGGCGGCCCTTAGTATTTAAAATGGCAATTTTCTATTTAGGAGTACCCAATGGCACATACTGCTAAAAATATATTATTGAAATGGTTCAGATGAAGCAGGGTTTTACATATGGGCTGTGTTATGCAATTTATTTTTATAGAGATCCACATTGTTCAGGGGTAAAGTTTTCCTTTAATAGAGGCAAATATGACTTTCAGTAATAAAGTTTTTCTCTCCTATTTTTCCAAAAATGATCACCCTTTATTAATTGAAAAATTATTTTATACCCTCTTTCAAAAAACTAAAGTTATCCTCAATGTACAACAGGGCTTCCAAATCATTTTCCTCCTGGCATTCTGCTCCCCGAACCAATTCCATATCATGCGCCTAATGAGTCTAATGAGCTTAATGCAGGTTAAAAGGCACACAATATTGTAGAATTTATATGGATGCATACTGCCATAAGCAAAACAATTAAAGCATTTCCTACTTTGGTTGCCAATTCAGTGTTTTAGGTCTACAATATACGCTCTATACTGTATGCTGAAATAAAGTGTACAGTTTTATCAACCTGTGTTCTATTAGAAACATACAAAACATAAAATTAGCATGTCTGACATTTCCCTGAGGTCTGGGAAGAAAAGCCCTGCACATCTCCCTTCTTTGTGCCTTATATATACAGGTATGGGATCCCTTGTCCGGCAACCCATTTTCCCGAAAGTTCTGAATTACGGAAAGGCCATCTCCCATAGACTTCATTATAAATTATTTCCTTTTTCTCTGTAATAATAAAACAGTACCTTGTACTTGATCCCAACTAAGACATAATTAATCCTTATTGGAGGCAAAGCAAGCCTATTGGGTTTGTTCAATATTTAAATGATTTTTAGCAGACTTGCTAAATTATGGAGATCCAAATTACGGAAAGATCCCTTATCCAGAAAAACCCAGGTCCCGAACATTCTGGATAACAGGTCCCATACCTGTATATCCATCTTGCAAAATAACTTCATTTTTGAAACCTACCCCTTAAATCAGTAGCATATTTCCCAAAGGACTCAACAGAGGAGAAGTTCCTCTGCATACAGAGGAACTGCCCAACTGGAACCCTCCCAATAAAGGATGATGAATAGCAACTTAAGGAATATAGAAATGCATTGGTGGAGGTTTCAAACCCTTAATATTTCAAGTACCAATTTAGCATTTTGTGTGCATTGTGTACCTTTCATTTTGAGATACAATTTGTTAGCCTCAATTTCCACTTTATGGAGTATGGATGAATAAAGAGACCAGAGCCGCTATGATGGTATCCTTTTATTGCCAGATTATCTAACTGGAGTCAGCAGTGTCCTCCCTTTTTATTTTTCTTATTGACATTTTCTCAATTTTAAAGGAATACATCCATTAACTAACTTTTTATTGATTAAATATGTATGTATATAAGTGGTACCTACTATTTTTGGAAATTGGCAGGACTGGTTTTGTTCTTTAACATGCATAATTAAGTTTCTTATATGTGCTACTATATGAGAAGTCACCAAGTAGTTCTATGACCATATAAAGGTACAAAACGAAAGACCAAGTGTTTTTATACACTTTTTATACACTCTAATATCCTAACACAAGTTTTAATGAGCCTTTTAACACAAATAACATCTTAAAGTACTATTTAAAAGGCTATATTTTACAGGATATTCATAGTTCTTGTGTTTTATAATAGATGTAATTTATACTTTGAGAATGTTTTGCTACTTGTATTTACATGAGATGATTTCACTAGTTAAAGATAAGCCCCATTTTTCTAAGGTCTACTGAGTATCATAAGGTAACTTAAATGACATATATTTACCTTTTTATGTGTTGTTCCTGTGGAAAAAATGTCCATGGTGTTTACTGTTTTCTTTATAAAGCGTTTTCTTTTGTGAAAGTGAAGGAAATATTTTTATTTGCAATGTCTTATTGCAATGTCAACATTTTTATTAGATGCTGTATAACAACGTACAATTTTGTAGGTATACACAAACTCAGAGAACGGAAAACCATGACCCTGAGTGAAAACAACAAAGTTTAGGAAATAGTGAGAATAAACACACATCCAAAAAAATAAGTTGCACAGGAAAAACTAAAACAAACAAGTCATCCATATTTGACTTTTACTAAATAGGAACATTTATATATTGTGTATTATATATAGAGAGAATGAGAGAGAGTTTGTGGGGGGCACTTCTTGCTTCCATAAGAGACCCTTAATCCCTGGAGTAACATGTACTGAGCCCAAGGTTTAGCCTGGTGTAGATATGAAGAGGTGCAATGAATAAATGTGCTAACTTTTGTTACACAGGTCCCTCGCCAGTTCTGCACAGTTCTGATGGGAATTGGGTAGCTCTTCAAAGCATTACACTGCCTCCTCCAAGAATGCTTGCTCAGCCAAAGAGTCAAGTCTTCAAAGCCTTGGAAGATGAGTCCCGAGTTGTTTCAGCCTATGATGAGATGGGCTCAGAGAGCGATGAGGAAGTTGACTGGAGCTTAGCCCTCAATGCATATAGACGAAGAGCACGAGATTTGTCAGATGATTCTTGCTATGCAGACTCACAATACAACCCTGAATGGGCATGCAGTAATGATTACTATCAGCCTGTGACATCTCCATCATCTGGCCTATACACCAACACTGAAACTGTTTACTCTGATTCAGAGACCTCATCACTGAACTCATTGAAGGAAACAAGGCAATCCTCCAAGTCATTATGGCCAAACAGAAAAGTTCCATTTAATCAGATTCAAAAGGATCATGGCTATGGAAAAATGGATATTAACTTTAACCCTCAGTCAAATAGTATGGAATATTCAGACAGCAGTGAAGCTGAGAAAACGCATTTTGATGTAGAAAAAAAGTCTAGAAGGTGGAAAAGGAACAAAACTGAAATTGAAGAGCAAGGGGATTTTATGAAGGGGCAGAAAAGATCTCTAAGCACAAATACGGTATAGTATTTCTTGTTGATATTAATTAACTACACAAAAATGAAACAATAATCTAATCAGATTTATTCATCTGTTTTAATCATTTCTTTTTCAGTAGTAGAAATGGTGTTTAGTTTTGATTTCCCTTGCTCCTGTGTGTTCGCACTCAAACTTGCCTCATTAGGGTGAAGGTTCAAAAACAGATAAATATCAGCAAAAAGATCTGCACACCTTTAACTGAAAAAGTGTATATGAATAGAATATATATATATATTTAAAGGTAAACATGTTTGCTTAGTTCTTAGCACATTTAATATATTTAAGAAAATACATGACGAGTGCACTGCTGACACCTGCAGTATCACCCCACCCATTTTCACTTCTTCACACAGTAAATGGACACTAACCACAGTTAGAAAGACAAAGCCACAATTATTTATTAACAAGAATACTAGTGTTTTTAATTACATAACCCTATTGGTATGTTATAGAATATACTACTTTTTGCAACATTTCAGTCAGTTATTATTTCTTTTTAAATTTTAGCCTTCCTTTTTCTGCTTACAGTAAACAGGCAGATATAGCTAATACCGGCAACACAATCTATTGCTCTATAAATTTATTGTTATGGTCACTTTTTATTACTTGTCTTTTTATTCTCTCCATATGCATTTCACTTTCTCATTGAGACCACAACTTTGTTGCTGGAATCGATACTGAAATTTCAAAATGAGGAGCAATTTTCCTCAGAAAATCACTATATTGTACTTAAAGTGACTTTTTTTTATTGACCCCTCTAAATATATGTTTTATAGAACACATACATTAACCTATTTTAAAAAAATCTTTAACTAGCCTTCAAGTTTTTATTTTTGTCTAAATTTGCCCTTTTTCTAGACTGCAGTTGACAATGTTGTTTGGTTGTCTGGGTCATGAACTTTGACAACCAAAAATGAGATTGACTTTAAAGGAGAAGGAAAGGCAAGTAAAGAGTTAATCTCAAGCTGCAGGCATACCTTCAGTTGTCTCAATAGTGCCCTTAAGTCTCCCCATCTGTTCAGATGATCAGAAGCCAAACAGGAAGAAAAAACGCTGAGCTGTGTAAAGAAAGTTCCCATAATGCCTTACTCCTGCACAGACATGGAGACCTAGTGAACATGCTCAGTTAGTAAGACTATGGGGCCGATTCATTAAAACACGAGTTCGAATCCCGAATGGGAAAAATTCGAATTGGATACGATAATCTCTGAAAATGCTTATGAAAAAATCATATTAGTCACGATAATATCGTATTGGCGAAAGTCACAAAATTTTTGTACCGAACTATTGTAAACAGTGGCAGAGCCTTTACGAATTTGTTGCACTGTAAAAAAGTGCTAAAAAGTGCACTAAAAAGTCGCGCAGTCATACGAAAAAGACACGCAATCGCAAAAAAACAACAAAAATACGCTCGGAGTGTTCACGTCTTAATAAATCTCCCCCTATGAGTCAGCTTCCTGCTGATTGGCTCAGATCCACATTCCTAAGTGGGGGAATGAGTTCTTATCATTCTTGAGGGAGGGGGAGCAGGAAAGAGCAGAGAACAGAAAGCTGTGTGTCTCTGGCACAGGAATTACAGACACAACTAATCTTTTTTTAGACAAGTCAGTGCAGCGTTTCTGTGAGTGTTTATGGCTGTATTTACATAGACCTTTCTGATAAAACTTACTTAGTTTTTACCTTTCTTTCTCCTTTAAAGGAGAAGGAAAGGTAAAAACTAAGTAAGCATTTTTAGAAAGGTTTATGTAAATACAGCCATAAACACTGCACTGAACCCTCTATCAAAAGAAACACAGGATTTCTTGTTCCTTTTTTGTAAACATGTTCTTAGGGTATCTGACTTCCTCTCCTTTAGGGCTCCTTCAAGTTTGTGGCACAAGTCTGTGCAGCTCTCTCCTCTTCTCCTCCTCCGCTCCTCCCCCCCACATAAGAATTCATAAGAACTCCCTCCTCCCTTAGGAATGTGTGATCTGAACTACCAACTGCTAAAGCTGCAGCAGGAAGCTAGGAAGACCAAGCTAAAATGGCAGCTGCAATCTTAAACAAACAGAGAAAGCTTCTAGGGCTCTTTACTCACGTATGGTAATGCTTTCTGCAGAATAAATATAGGGGTATATTTATCATGCTGTGTAAAAAAGAGGAGTAAAACATTAACGGTGATGTTGCTCAAAGCAGCCAATCAGATGCTTTGCTTTGGTTTTCTAACTGATGAAATGTAATTGCTGATTGGTTGCCCAGGGCAACATCACCATTAATGCTTCACTCCACTTTTTACACAGCATGATAAATATACCCCTTGGGGCAGACTTATCAAGGTACGTTTTTCAAGATACGTATTTATTAAATACAATTTTTTTGTATTGTGCTTTTAAAAGTACGAAAAATTCGTATTTAGAAATACGGAAAAATTGTATCTTATCGTATGATGTCCGAAAAGTGCGATTTTTTCGGATCTGAACGATCGTAAATTGCAGGAAAACCTTTCTGACTTTGATCCTTCTGTGCATGATTTTGGAAGCCTCCCATAGGACTCAATGGCACTCTGCAGCTCCAACCCGGCCCAAGGAAAGTCTCACATAGGGCTCAATGGCACTCTGCAGCTCCAACCTGGCCCAAGGAAAGCCTCCCATAGGGCTCAATGGCACTCTGCAGCTCCAACCCGACCCAAGGAAAGTCTCCCATAGGGCTCAATGGCACTCTGCAGCTCCAACCTGGCCCAAGGAAAGTCACCCATAGGGCTCAATGGCACTCTGCAGCTCCAACCCAGCCCAAGGAAAGTCTCCCATAAGGCTCAATGGCACTCTGCAGCTCCAACCCGGCCCAAGGAAAGCCTCCCATAGGGCTCAATGGCACTCTGCAGCTCCAACCCGGCCCAAGGAAAGTCTCCCATAGGACTCAATGGCATTTTGCAGCTCCAACCTGGCGCAAGGAAAGTCACAATACCGAAGCTTGAATAAATCCAAAACTTTCGTACTCCGCCGCGTTTTTTGTCTCAAAGTACGAAAAAGTTGTGCAGATGTCACAGAAAATACACAAAAGTTGGAACCTTTAAAAAAAATAATTTTTTTTTATATTCAGACCTTTCATACTTTGATGAATGTGCCCCTTAGTGTTCTATGTGGCACTATTATGAATAATCTATTGGCAGTAAAATGCCAAAATGCCTTCCTTCTCTTTCAATTTTAGCAATATTCTTATATTGCTATACTGCCCATTTTATTATCTTCCATTCTGACATTATTAAACCCTAGCAACCTAGTAATTGTTAAAACTGCACAACTCAATATTTAAAATAATGAAAAAAAAGTATTGGAGAAATTAGAGAGAACACTGGGTGGGGACACAAATATGTAATATTTGTTATAGGCCCTTTAATGGGTCCTAATATAAACTATAATTTATGTTTCAAATGGGAGAAGAGTTAGTGCCTTTTTTTCTAGATATGCAACAGGGGTATAGAGAATGTTATATATTATATATTTTGCTAAACACTTGCCCTTGTACGACAGGTGCACGCACCTGAAGTCAAAAGTTTCTGATACATATGATATCCTTTTGACTTTTTTTCTCAGGTCATCTAACTTGTAAAGGCACATTTAGTAGCATTTTTTTTCCTAGCATTCCAGAATCAGGCAGAGTTGAGCCTACCACCAGGGGCACTGCAACACGAGGTAAGGTGAGAAAAGAAAGTGGCTCCTGGTAACTTTAAGAACAGAAATTCAAATTTTAAATAGAATTTTGGCTCTTGTAGTGCAGATAGCACACGGCACTAGTGTAAACTTGGTTGGGGGGGCGGCAGCCAGGGGCCCAGGAACGTATGCAGCGCCGGATTTATCTTCCAGACCCCCCCGTGCAGCTGCGAGTGCGCATACATACAGTCCCATACAGAGCAGTGGGGAGAGGTCCCCATTGCTCCGTATCGGAGCAAAATTTAAAAATATCATTGTGGCGGGGCGGCGTGCCCTTCATTTCTGCCGCCCTAGGCCCGGCCCTTTGTGGCCTCTTCACAAATCCAGGCCTGAACTTATGTTACATAGTTACATAGGGTTGAAAAAAGACCTGTGTCCATCAAGTTCAACCCATCCAAGTAAACCCAGCACACCTAACCCACACCTACCAATCTATACACTCACATACATAAACTATAAATACAACCACTAGTACTAACTGTAGATATTAGTATCACAATAGCCTTGGATATTCTGATTGATCAAGAACTCATCCAGGCCCCTCTTAAAGGCATTAACAGAATCTGCCATTACCACATCACTAGGAAGGGCATTCCATAACCTCACTGCCCTCACCGTGAAAAACCACCTACGCTGCTTCAAATGGAAACTCCTTTCCTCTAATCTAAAGGGGTGACCTCTGGTGCGTTGATTGTTTTTATGGGAAAAAAGAACATCCCCCAACTGCCTATAATCCCCTCTAATGTACTTGTACAGAGTAATCATGTCCCCTCGCAAGCGCCTCTTTTCCAGAGAAAACAACCCCAACCTCGACAGTCTAACCTCATAGTTTAAATCTTCCATCCCCTTAACCAGTTTAGTTGCACGTCTCTGCACTCTCTCCAGCTCATTAATATCCTTCTTAAGGACTGGAGCCCAAAACTGCACTGCATACTCAAGGTGAGGCCTTACCAGGGACCTATAAAGGGGCAAAATTATGTTCTCATCCCTTGAGTCAATGCCCTTTTTTATACAAGACAGCACTTTATTTGCTTTAGTAGCCACAGAATGACACTGCCTGGAATTAGACAACTTGTTATCAACAAAAACCCCTAGATCCTTCTCCATTAAGGATACCCCCAACACACTACCATTCAGTAGATAGTTTGCGTTTATATTATTTCTACCAAAGTGCATAACTTTGCACTTATCAACATTGAACCTCATTTTCCAGTTTGCTGCCCAGTTATCTAATTTTGTCAAATCGCTGTGCAAAGCGGCAGCATCCTGCATGGAACTTATAGTTTTGCACAATTTAGTGTCATCAGCAAAAATAGAAACAATACTGTCTATGCCCACCTCCAGGTCATTAATAAACAAGTTAATTGTGCCTTTTCATGGAACCCACTGTGGAAACTACATAAATAGGGAAAGATCACAGGGTCCCCAATGCCAGTATTGTAAGTTCTTTTGGGCAGGGCATATTTGCCATGTCTTTTTCCCACAAAGCAAAGCATTTTTCCCCATAATTCCAGCACAAGGGGGTGAGATGCAATTGGGGCTGATGCATTAAAAAGCATAGTATTGCACTTGTGAATCAGATGCAAGTTGCACCAAAAATATTTGATATTAAGTTTGCCACTCTTGGCGCTTGGTGTCAAGATGATGTAAATGCTTGATTCCCTAGATGCAAGTGTGAGGCGACTATTGACACAGGCTGCTCTGGGAACCCTGGATGCGTCAATAGACGTACTGTGCTTGGGGTAAGGTGGACCGAGCAGCACTGAGAAACTATGTGGAAGTGAAGTACTCTTTGATGCAAGAACTTTTAATGAATAGGATTTCTCGTTCAAATGACTGCGACTTGCATGTCCATAGCTACACTTTAGCCCGTAAACACCAAAAAGAAAATAATAAAAAAATAACAAAAAAGTTTAATAAACAAAAAATCAAAATCTATCTAAAGAACCAATGTGCAACGCATAAAACAAATTATATAAATTACGAAATTCGTACCAAATCGGGCGTTGAGGTCCAGGTGTAGATACCCCGAACCTAGCACTAATATAAGCAGGCAAAGCCCATAAAGTCCAATAAAGTCAGTTTCACTCACCCAGGTCCCAAGGTGGTCCGGGTGCTCAGGGCCCCGAACCCGTAGCCAAGGAGGTTTATTCAAAATTCGAACGTAAGAAGCACCAAGCACTCCGGATTTCAAACGATAAGATCCATCTTTATTAGTCCATTAAAACGTAAATATCTAACGCGTTTCGTGCGCGTGCGCACTTAGTCATAGGCATACCCGTATGTAGAGACAGAGATTTAAATAGTGTGTAGCAACAATTAGCAATAATTGGCAATTGACAAAAACACATATCATTTCATACAAAGTTAAAAACTGAATCAAAAGAACAATTCTAATGGAAACATAATAAAAAGGACATATTGCAAGGTAAGTACAACACATTTCAAAATGGAAGATAGACAATTCACAAATGCATAGAAAATCAATAATCTTTTATACAAAAAGTATATATGTTTTAGCGATCCTGATATACAATGATTAATAAATAAATTGAGATGAATCTCCAATAGAAGTCACAGACCTCATTATTGAGGTTTATATCAATTCAAGTTAATTTATGTAATATATATAAATCCAAAAGTATAAACATCAATAAAAGTCAATAAATATCTAAAAAGAAGGCAACCATTTAGCTAAAGTTACTACATTGTAGGTAAAGGTCTGTAATTGAGAAACACATCTATATAGTCAAAGTAATAAAACGGCCGATCTCAGCATTAAGTACACCAACCATTAAATCACTGTCATATCCAGAAACAGACCAATTTGCCACAGACTATTACAACAGTCTAATATTCCGACATCGACTCACCATAATAAATGTCGGGCAGATCATCTTACCATAAGTGCTACAAGTCGGACGATATGGGACTTAAAGTCTGCACGCTATCCAACTCATGCTGGCAAGAAACGATCACTATGTACAAAGCTGAGGTGTTAATAATCCACCTACAATAATTTACATGATATGAAGGCCCACAACCTTAATTCTAAAAATAAAAGCACACTATTATAATAGTCAGAGCATCGTTCAGCTATAGCTGCACTAGGTATAGCAGCTCACATCAAATATGGAATTAAGACCATTCGGATGTCGTGTACCAAGATGGAAAATCCATTTTACTTCAGATCGCAAAAGACGTGCATATATATCGCCACGTCTCTCATCAAAAACGATCCTATCAATACCCTGTATTTGTAAGAACGATACATCAGAGTTGTTACATTGAACAAAGTGTCTAGCGATAGGGCTATTATTGTCCCTTGCAACTATATTTCGAATGTGTTCACGCATCCTGTTCTTAAGGGGACGTGTTGTGCAGCCAACGTATTGAATACTACATTTAGAGCAAGTTAACAGATAAACAACATTTCGAGTGTTACAGTTAATATAAGAATCCATATTATATACCCTGCCAGTTACAGTGCTAGAGAAGTTATCTGATTGCTTGATGTAGTTACAGGTCACACACCTCCTAGCACCACAACTGTAAGTCCCTTTAGTGGCCAACCACGTTGGTTTCCTTAAGGGTTGTGATCTCCATAGGGTCGGGGATAAAAGATTTCCTAAAGTTGGAGCCCTACGTGCTACCACCTTATAACCATTCTGTAAGATCAAGGCTAGGTCAGAATCATTATATAAGACCGGAATAAGCTCATTCACTATTTGCCTGATCCTATAGAACTGATTACTATAGGCCGTCACAAGGATAGGTGATCCTCCAGATGCAGCAACTGCACTAGAGCTCTTGTGTTTGGACAAAAGTACAGATCTATCAGTATTTAAAGCTTTTCTAAAGGCCCGAGAAAGTGATCCCATACTGTAACCCCGGTCCAAAAACCTATCACGTAATGCAAGAGATTGTTCAATGAAAGCACTTCAGTGCTACAATTTCTACGCAACCGGTAGAATTGTCCCAAGGGTATACCCTTGAACATGTGACCGGGGTGGCAAGAATCTGCCCGCAATAGGGAGTTCCCCGCACACGCCTTCCTGAAAGCAGTGGTCTCTATGACCAAACCCTTGGCAACAAGCCGTAAATCAAGAAACGATATAGTGGTCTTATTGAATTCAGAAGTAAATTTCAAATTAAGGTCATTAGTATTTAAATCATCAACAAGGCTTGAAAAGTCCTGCCCTGTTCCCCGCCAAATAAAAAGTAGATCGTCAACAAAACGCTTATAGAAAACAATATTGTGCAAGTGAGTAGACACACCTCCATAGATGTGGGACTCCTCCCACCAACCCATGTACAGGTTGGCGTAGGTGGGCGCAAATTTGGCGCCCATTGACGTCCCACATCTCTGGAGGTAAAATTGCCCATCAAAAAGAAAATAATTGTGAGAAAGCAAATAACTGATTGAATCTAAAATAAAATTCTTAGTGATAATGTCATAAGAGCTATACTTATCTAAATGATAAGCAATAGCATATAAACCCCGTTCATGGGGGATACAAGAATAAAGTGACGCTACGTCTATAGTGCCCCAAGAGAAGGACTCCTGCCACTGGAAATCCTCCAATAATTGCAAAATGTGCTTGGTGTCCAAAACAAAAGAGATTAGACGTTTAACTAAAGGTTGTAAATAAAGATCAATAAGCTCGGATAACCTTTCATTGAGGGAAGCTATACCAGATACAATGGGTCGTCCTAATGGCGGGCGTTGGGCCTTATGGACCTTAGGCAAATGATGAAAAAGAGGTACTCTAGGAGAAGTGGGAATCAGATATTCCCTCATCTTTTCAGTGAGTAACCCACTCATATGGGCATCATGGATCAAGGTTGTTAAAGTTATAGTGTACTCTGGTGTGGGATCACCCTTCAAAGGTATATAGGTGGTGGTATCCAAAAGCTGTCGCATGGCCTCATCTTTATAAGTCTTACTATCAAGTACTACCACCATCCCACCTTTATCCGCATTTTTAATCACCAGAGAGGGATCATCCCGTAATTGTTTTAAAGCCAACTTCTCTAGGCCCGTCAAATTGGAACTGGAAGCCCATGTCCTTGTTTCAGATTTTAGAGACAATAGCCTATCCTCAACCAATTCTTGAAATCTATCAACCACAATCCCTCTACAATGGACGGGATAAAAATTAGATTTCATACATAACCTCTCCTTTAATATGCCAGGGTCGATACCAATACTATTTAAGGTACCAGAGTCATTTTGTAAAGATTGCAAATCATGAATACAACACTCATCCCTGAAAGAAAAACCCTCAACAGGTGTAACCACTGTAACATCAGATCTTGTTTGATCAATATTCACATCCATAAGCGAATCATCAACAATGGTATCCCAAAAGTTTTGTAAAGGTTGCCATGATTCGGCAGTATCAGGGACATTCAAAAAATATTTCTTTAAAGCAAGCTTGCGAACAAAATTGTTGATATCTATCATAGTCTCCAACACGTTAAAGTCCCTGGAAGGTGAAAAGGATAAACCCTTTGCAAGTAATGATAACTGCATACAAGTCAATTTTTTGCATGAAAGATTCAATACATGGGTCTCTTGCTCCCCTTGCGATCGCGAAGATGATAATTCGTGCGGTCTCCCCGTGTGGAAAAAGGAGAACCCCTCCTTCAATTGCCCTCACTAAAACCAGTACGATCACTCCGATCATCCAAATCATTAAACCGTCTCTGCTGGGATGTGTCCCTATTTCCTGCCTCATATTCACGATCCTCATTCTTTTTATTAGCAGTGCGTCCACGGGATCGGGTAATTCGTTTAGATATTTCACCAACATCATTGAAGGAATCTAAAGCCCGCAATTTACGATCCCTCTGTAAAAAAACAGAAGAAACAGAGGAGCAGAAGGAAGTACTCTCATTCCCCGCACCTGACTCATCATCAGTGCTTGTAAATCTGACAAACTTGTGGGGCTGTGACTTCTTTAAAATAGTCTTACGAGAGTCACGATACACAGAACTAACTCGTTTTTTAAAACCCCATTGAGTTGTCAGGTATACTTTCCCCTCTGTATAGTCCTGTTTATCCCTGTTAAGTTTCTTAATTTTACGCAAAAGGACCAAGTCCTCAGCTTTCTTAAGTTTAGTTTTTAAATTGATATTAAGGGCACTATACTCATCCAATTGATGAAATCTGGTAAGTGACTCATAGAGATTATTCAAATCACCTTGAGTACGTAGAAGATCATTCTTCTTATGTTCAATCAATAAACCCATTAATCTCAGGGAACAATCAGATAATACCAGGTTCCACCTATCCATAAATTCAGTTTCGTGTATATCAAAAGAAGGCATTTTGCGAATACGCAGACCACGAGGTATAATATTAAGTTCTACATATTTTTCCAGAGACGCTAGATCCCACCAGAGGTTCATCTCCCTTATAGATAATTTTTCCAGATCACGAAATCTATAATCAAGAGGCAAATCTACGTCTAATTCCTTAAGGTGCCCAGAAAAGGCATCCTGCAGGCGCTGCCGGCGTTCATTTGCAATCTGCATATAATTAATTAACTCTAGGTCTGCAATAGGCTGAGAGCCATTAGAAAGGGGACCTGACATGGTGAGTGAGAATATCAAATTAGAGAAAAAAGCTACTAAATTTACCCATAAACACCAAAAAGAAAATAATAAAAAAATAACAAAAAAGTTTAATAAACAAAAAATCAAAATCTATCTAAAGAACCAATGTGCAACGCATAAAACAAATTATATAAATTACGAAATTCGTACCAAATCGGGCGTTGAGGTCCAGGTGTAGATACCCCGAACCTAGCACTAATATAAGCAGGCAAAGCCCATAAAGTCCAATAAAGTCAGTTTCACTCACCCAGGTCCCAAGGTGGTCCGGGTGCTCAGGGCCCCGAACCCGTAGCCAAGGAGGTTTATTCAAAATTCGAACGTAAGAAGCACCAAGCACTCCGGATTTCAAACGATAAGATCCATCTTTATTAGTCCATTAAAACGTAAATACCTAACGCGTTTCGTGCGCGTGCGCACTTAGTCATAGGCATACCCGTATGTAGAGACAGAGATTTAAATAGTGTGTAGCAACAATTAGCAATAATTGGCAATTGACAAAAACACATATCATTTCATACAAAGTTAAAAACTGAATCAAAAGAACAATTCTAATGGAAACATAATAAAAAGGACATATTGCAAGGTAAGTACAACACATTTCAAAATGGAAGATAGACAATTCACAAATGCATAGAAAATCAATAATCTTTTATACAAAAAGTATATATGTTTTAGCGATCCTGATATACAATGATTAATAAATAAATTGAGATGAATCTCCAATAGAAGTCACAGACCTCATTATTGAGGTTTATATCAATTATTAAATACAATAAATTCAAGTTAATTTAGCCCGTCCAAGTTTGTAGTCTTGGTGTTGTATCCAACATCCACGTTGAAGGGTTAGGGTATTGACATGTTCAACATGTATGGCATTGCCTTTAAGGATTTTAGGAGTTCACCTGCTTTTTATTATTTAGCCCCCTGGAATTGCCCTTCATTGGCCCTATTCTCTTGCATATACATTAACCTGCCCTTCTGAGAAGATTCATGAAAAACATCTAGACAAT
Source organism: Xenopus tropicalis (assembly GCF_000004195.4). Taxonomy (NCBI): domain Eukaryota; kingdom Metazoa; phylum Chordata; class Amphibia; order Anura; family Pipidae; genus Xenopus; species Xenopus tropicalis. The sequence goes on along the minus strand of NC_030682.2, from coordinate 54,586,529 downwards.
TATTGGTGTTTATGCTGTTTAAACCTGGAGAATAATTTATGCAGTGAACAAAAAGCTTTTCATAGAGCTGTTGTACCTACATAACAATACCTGGGAAGAAAAAAGCCAAAGAACAAATCTAAACCTTTAGGTGCCCTGTAATTCACTGTTTTTGAATTTGTTTTTTCTTTCCTAGTTATAACGAGGGATTTACAACCATACAGCAGTGTTTTTTCTGCTGTTCTTTGGCTCCACCCAGTGGTGATTTCTAAAATCATACATGTTCTGTTTCTGCACTTGATGCAGTCTTTGGATAACGTAAAATAGAAACATTTTTGCTCCAGGTCTCCAGTTTTTTCAGATATAAATAAAATCTGTTCATTGACCCAAACCTGACAGAAGCTGGTATTTCCTATAAGAACTTGTCAAAATGAGAGGAACAAATTCACCAAATCATTCCTACGTGTTACTAAATTTGTTGTAATGACATTATAGCTTTGGGATTTGAGTAACAATTGCTTTTTCATTTTTATTCCAATATTAGCAATGATCTCTCTTTCCATTGTTTTTGATGTCTTATAAATTCCATGATACAATTTTATGTGTATGACTGTGAGTCCTTCTGTAGAGCAGTTTGGTTGAGCAGCAATGGGACACTGCAATGCCCAGTGACACGTGGGGAGCACTCAGTGCCGGCTGCATGTAAATGGGAAGCAGCTGGTGTATGAGAGGACTGCAACATTTAAAAGGCCTAAGCCTGATTTTTTACTTTCTTCTCATGTTTTAAATAGGAAATAACATGTATTTTTATGCAGTTGACTAATATTGTATTGCTCTGCACAAAGTCTCTCCCAGTGAGAAAAATTTTGTAGGGATTTTTTGAATCAAAACATTTATAGAATATACGGTTTCCCCACAGATTATATTAATCACCCCTTCCCCTAGAGCAGGCAAGTAATAATACTTGGCTGTCTGTGTTAAAGAGCTGGGTAGTATAATGGGGGCTTGCCTAAAAAGTTCTTCAACTCCACTCTTTGGTCACTGTAATATAATGATCATGACTTGGTCTGATACAATAAATATGAAAAAGTTGAAGAGGTAAGTATATTAATATGTTCTTTCTGTTCTGTTTTTTTTCTGTGATCTTATCCTTATTATCATTTGTATAGTACATGACTGCACCACCCACCATCATCATTCAGGAACAACTGAAACAGATCCCCTCCAGTGGAAGCCTTTCGAAGATGAAAGATAGCCCGTAGTGGTCCCTACACTAGGCAGGAGTACTAATGCCATGAACATGCTGCTTTTGCTAAGCGTCCTTTCTATTCTCACATTTCCTACGAGTGCGCTATAACAAAGCTGCCTGCCACAACCTTTACCTTGTTCATGTACTCCCTGTTCCCCTAATTCACAAAGGGCTCAATGCTTGTTTCTACTCCAGGCTCCTAGGTACAGTATATGCACCCCTGTTACAAGGTGGAGACCAAAAATGTATGAGGGAGTGTATTTGCTATTGTGTAAAGTACCAAATGGGAAACCTCTATTTCACAGGGTATAGGCTACAGACAGGGCACTTCCTGAGCAGCAGCAGAAGGTAACCCTTTGGGTCCCCTACATTAGCTAAGTGGGTAAGATATTTTATCCTAATTGGGGCCAAGCACTGGTGTTCCACTGACCTAAATAAAGGCAAGTGACCTATTATTTTGCACCTTTATATATTTGCAGAAATCATTAGTAAATTTTAATGTACCCTTGAAGTGGAAGCTTCCTATAGTAAGTAAAATAGTATATATATATATATATATATATATTTATTTATTTATTTTTTTCTTGCAGGCTTTCAGTGATGTATCAGAAACCGATACAGGCAACAGAGGACCACATCACAGGACCATGACAGATAACCTAGAACAAAAACTAAAGACTAAATTATGTGAATTAACAGCAAAGATTAGTGACAAAGAAACTTCGTCTGGGGAAGAGCAAGATCCAGAGTTCAGAGTGGAAAACAGAAACCCTGAGATGTTATCTGAGGAGAGTGGCATGTGTGTGCAAGAGGAGTTAAAAAAGGTATGTGTTCATTTTTTAGTGTAATAATTCTTTTCACAAGAGTTCTATGGCAGGAATAGGCAACTATATTCACTGTCATCCACTCCCAGCAACCACCAAAGTGCTGGAAGGTGCCTGTCCCCGTTGTATGGTTTGATTTGATCAGGTATGCTCATTAGGGCAGTATTTCATTAATATTGATTATATGTACTGAATGCACATTATCTTTGTACAATTTGGATAATTATTTAATACTGTATAGCCACATAGAATATAATGACTTTTTTGTAACTTAAGGAAGTTGTTCACCTGCAATGTTCAAATCTAATGAAATCACCAATGATGCTCTCCGCACGTTAGAAAATGCATTTTCCATGAAAAAGTAAAAATCTCACTGTAAAAGCTACTTTTTATACCTGTTAAATCAGTCCTTCTTCTGTCTCTCTGATCAGTTTTCAGAAGGGATGGGAGTGGCCTTTTTTGTACCTGACATAACTGAGAACTTCCTCTATGCTTACATGATTACTTTTCATAAATTGAAAGGTCATTGGTTATTTTTTCCCTTGCAATGGCATAGGCAAACAGACTCAGGGTATCACAAATTTAACATATTGTTATGTTAGATTGGCAGCATTCTGCAGGAAGCAATGGCAGACTGACAGGAGACACAGCCAATAGGACTTAAGTCTGTTGCCAGTACTATGTGTAACATCACATAAGGAAGTAAAAAAGCGACTAGTATTTATAGGGGTCACTGACCCCCCCAGCACAGGGTCTGTGTAGAAGTGAGGGAGTGAGGTGAATATCTCTCCAGCTGCACATTTATTGTTAACTGTATATGGCAAAGATTGTTCTATTAATGTGAACTGTTAGATTTGTGAATATTGTACAAAGGTGAACAACTCCTTTACTTCTGGGGTGCTTGATAATAATAATTTTAGGAGAACCTTTCTAATTTTAGCAGAATAAATAAGCCAAGTCAAAAAAAAAAAATTGGATTTCCACTTCTCTTCATTGCACTTTCCTCATAATCTGCTCTTTTAAAGCTGAAAGACACAGTACACCAACTAGATTCTTAAAACTGCCCTCATATGCTGAACTGAAGTATAACTGGGATAAACCTCAAAGAGAGAATTATAGTTATGCTGATTGAATTTTGGCCTAATTGTTTAATAGCTTTCATTGGGACTCATTTACAAATGCAGGTGCTAAGAACAAAATTGTACCTACCATGCAACTGACTTGCACCTAACAAGCTGGGTCCAGCACATTTTGCATTGCTGAAAAAAAGGGAAACTTAAAATAAACTTACCAGAATTTTCTTTTCCTGGTTACTATGGGCTGCATTCACACACATGGGTTATCCCTAGGGTGGCCTGGTTCCTGGTTACTATGGGCAGCATTCACACACATGGGTTATCCCTAGGGTGGCCTGGTTCCTGGTTACTATGGGCTGCATTCACACACATGGGTTATCTCTAGGGTGGCCTGGTTCCTGGTTACTATGGGCAGCATTCACACACATGGGTTATCCCTAGGGTGGCCTGGTTCCTGGTTACTATGGGCAGCATTCACACACATGGGTTATCCCTAGGGTGGCCTGGTCCAAAAAGTAGGACACAGTCACATATATTTTTTATGATGAGTTGAAATATACAAAATATACTATTTTTTTTAAAAACACACTGTATATATGACATACATGCATTTATGTGAAGAATTGGAAGAAATTCATTTTCATTTTTTTCTGGAACATTATAAGATAACCAAATTAATTTTTTACAAACTAAATGATGTAGCCTATTTGCCATATATTTACTGTATTTGCCATAGATTTCTATTTCTTGTATTTCTGCCCTTAGCTTGCCTTTACTTGACATGGTGTGTGACAGAGTGCTCAAAAATAGGACTGTCCTGCCTAGAGCAGAATATCTGCCCACCCTAGTTATCCCCATCCCAGAGGGTGTGAAGGCTGCCATAATAACCAGGGAAAACACTTTCTCACATCCCATTAAAAAGTATGCACATGCTGATTATTTAAGAGTAAAAAAAAAACAGATTTACTGGCTTTTTCCACTTTGCACTTGTGCTAATTAATGAACCTTACTGACTGTATCCTTGATACGCAAAACTGTAAAATTGGCCAACCAATAACCTCCACAGCTGCATGTAGAAGGTCACAGGCCAACCCACAATTGAGAAGACCCACTCATAAACAGTTGCCTTGAAATCCAGAATATACTGTACCTGATTAAATCAACCCAAATACTGTTTTTTAAAACAATGGTAAGTTTAAACTCATTGGGTACCAGTTGTGAGCATTCCAGATAATGGCCACCCCCCCCCCAACCTTTTTTTTTCCAGTAACTTTTTTCTGATAGTCTAAGGACTATAATTGGGGTAGAATAAAAACAGCAAACTTTAATGCACTTATAATTATATTGTTGTAATGGAACTGAGATTGCTGCATAAGAAGCCCCAATGTGTTTTAGGAATTACCCAGGATCCACTCGATAGACAATGGTATCACACCAGTTCCTGTCATAGTCACAGTCTCTACAATATTCAAGCATATTCTTCAGGACTGAATGATTTTAAGGGTGAATTGTATACACTTTGATGTAGCCGTATGCTTGTTTATTACAGTATTAGTAAGCAGGAGGCCCAGCTGGGAAATAGCTGAATAATTGTAGAAGAAATTGTTAGAGGAAACAGTATTTAGTGCGTTTGAAGTCCTTAAGGGACCTCCAGCTCATTAAAATGTTCTACTTGAAAGTAGGGCTTGTTAGTGATGCCTAGCAGTTTTACTTGTTTTGTCACAGTGTGAAGTGTAAAATGAGCCATTTTGTGGTTTTTACATTCTTAGGAACCCCTGGGAAAATTCAGTGCTGCAATTTGAACTCATATTCCGCTCCCATGCTTATTATCTACAAACTTCATTTTTTTAATTTCACTGTTCTCACTTTGGGGAAAAATTTTGATTCTAATTATAACCCTGATTTATTTAACTCACCAGACATTAATATAAAGAAATGAGCGCCGTCTATCCACATTTATAGACAATACATTTACTGTATTTGTACACTGTGTAACCATGAGACAATGTATATAAACATTCAATTGAATGTAGGCAAAATATATTACATATTAATAAATAAATATCTTGGGTCGTGCTGCTCCATTTACAGAATGCATTGCAGATGCATAAGTTAAAGGGACAGTATACATTTGACACCACCTTTGCTAAATAAAAGTACATGCATCCTGAGTATTCTTTAACTTACGTTTTAAAAACCGTGTTTAGAATTTATTAATATAAAGCACTATTTGGATAATTTTTTTGATGAATGTCTTCCCCTCTCTCCAATTATAAACAGAACAATTTGTTCAAAGCTCCTTATCATCCTTAAAAACATACCCTTCACTTCCTTTAGCATTTAAGCAGCTCATTATTAGAGGCCTTGAATATGCATACTGCTTCTGCCCTCTGGTTGGCGAGGTTATTTCTAAAAATGAAGTACTTCCTTCTTTGCAGCTGCCTATCTGCCAAACATGGTACCTCATCTTTTCTCTAAAGGCATTTTCCAAAACTTATAGCTTAAGACCGAAACCGAATCATTGTGTGATTTGCAATCCCCTTTAATACAGTCAACTTTTCTTCTACAAGAGTTAGACAAATATTACATGTGATGATAGGAGTGATTTAATTTGATGTCTCTAAACTAAATCTTTATTCACAAACAGGCAGGGTCGGACTGGGCTTCCGGGACACCGGGAAAAAACCCGGTGGGCCCCGGCCCTAGTGGGCCCGGCGGCCAAGACCCAATGCCTGTTGCCGGACGCTGGTGTCCTCCCCTGCAAACAGGGAGACTAAAGCTACTTCATGTTTTGCCCTTGCACGGTAAATAATTATATTTGATTAGATAATGCCCCTGCATCAGGAACTCCTGCTAACAAAACAGTCATAACTGAAGGTAAAGGGAGTGGGGTTGTATTCTGATTTACCATGCAATGCCCAAACCATGGAATAGCTTTGATTAAAAATGCTTACTGCTGGCTGGTTGCGCTTGATGATTAGACTAGTAGAAAACATTGCACCTTTTATTATATAACCCCTTATATGTTTTCAATTTATCTAACTGTGACAGAAATCAAAGCATTCAAAGTAGTTGATGGCTTACCATTCACATTAATATTTGGGGGTCACTCATGGCAACAGGTAAACCAGAAACACATCCTTCTGCCATTCGGTGGTTAAGCACCGTGCTGTGGGTACAGGCCACAGGGCAAGTCATTGGCTTTAATGACACCTGCATAACCTTTCAGCAGAATTCTTATGGTAGTTATGGAAGTACTCTGCATGAGTCTTATTTTTTGTGTTGTAATTTTCCCTCCACATACCCTCTACAAAGCAGAAAAACAATGAGTTGAGGGGGGGATAGATTTTTTTGCACCTATTTTTTTACTGTTACCCACTTCACAGCTCTGCTAGTTGAAATAATAGAAGAACATTACATGGCTTGGGAATGCACTGTTCCAAATTGCAAATTCCTGTGTCTGTGTAGTGATCCACATTGTTCATGTAAAGAACCTAACTGATCCATTAAGATTTCAAGTTTGCATTATGCAGAAAGTAACAATTGTTGATGCATGCAAGTGCCCTGTGTCTTTTCTTCTGCATGTGCTGTACTTTAGGGGCTTTTAACAGCAGGATAAACAAAATCTATTCTAATTGTATACTTCTAACTCTCTCTTTTAACTGCTTTCTGAAAAATAGGAAAAACGCCAGGCTTTAGAGCTTCATTTAAAACTACAGTTTTTATCCTGTGTACTGCAACAGGTGAGGCTACTCTTTTGTTGATCTCTACTAATATCAGTTCAGTGTTCCTCCAGAAAGAAAGAAATAGCAGCTTATTGCTTATTCAAATTAATAATATCATATAATAATTGTATCAACAATTTTACATTTATTTTTTGGAAGGAGGAAACAAAATGGGTTTCTTTTCCAGAGCTCAGGTTCAGGTTTTAGATAACCACAGGCTGGAGTGGTCTACCAGTCACAGGCTAAAGTTAGCCTTCTTTAGCTGACCATTTCTTCAGAAGCTATTAGCAGATTCATCTCCTCCTAGTTAAGTCTGCTAAAAAAAAATAACTTTTTTCTAAACATGAATAAACCCAATAGAATAGTTTTGCCTTTAATTTGAATTAATTATATCTCAGTTGAAATCAAGTACAAGGTACTGTCTTATTATTACAGAGAAAAATGAATTAATTTTTAAAAATTTGATTTATTTGAATGGAGTCTATGGGGGATGGCCTTCCTGTAATTTAGTGCTTTCTGGATAATCGGTTTTCGGGTAATGGATCCCATATCTGTAATAAAATTGCAATTTTAAAGGTTTAAGCCAATTCAAAAAGCATAAACCTTCCATAGGAGCATTGCTCTACCTACATGGTACAAGGGCTGGTAACTGCTGTGTGCCAAGCTAGAACATACAGTATATACAGTATATAACATTTATGTTTTGGAAGGGCACTGATCATTGCGGCTTGACACTGGGCCACACAACATATGACACATCATATAGAGACACTTGACAACTAACACTGTAGAATTTACAGTATAGGGCTGACAAAGAGTTAAAGTCATTAGTTACAATGTTGTTATAATCAATGATAAAATGAGTCTTAATAGTTCTGATTCCTCTATTCAATGGTTTTGATCAATAAAGAACTAAAACACAATTATGTGTATATTTTTACACACACTACATATTGGCAACAGTTAGATTCAAGCCTTTTATAGACGTGTAATTCTGTTTTAGTTTGAGATGTGATGAGTATTTAAATTTGAATTACCTGTAAGTACCAGATAATTTATGGCTGATGCTGGACAGCTAATTAGGGGAGTGAAAACTTTATCTAACAGTTTCTGGCCTACACTCGCAGTATACTCCCACATACTGTATTAACAGGAGTAAAGATGAAAAATTGCCCTTCAGATAAATTGGTTGTTAGTGATTTTCAGCTGTAAAGGAATATTTTACAATTTCAAATTTTGCCTTAATATTACTAATAATATTACTTTTTATTCCGCCCCAATGATAAGAAATGTAGATAAGCGAAATCATCATTAAAGCAATATTGCATAATAAAACTAAAATCTTTCCCCAGCCATCCACTGCATCCAATGAAAAATAGTGTTCTAATCTGTGTAAATATGGCTCTATGTTCTTTGTAAGCATTAAACAAAGTTTTCCTAGCACTGAACAATATATTGCTCCACATGTTTGATGGTAATAGAGTAAAGTATGAATTCTGCTGCATCTATAAATATGTTTTTGGTCAAGTTCCGTAAATAACAATGGGGAACAGTGTGACAGTTGTATGAAGAGCTTTACACAACTAGCCATGGGCAGTTAGTGATGAGCGAATTTCGCCATTGGCGAATTGTTTAGCGAAACTTCTGTGAAAATTTTTTGCAGAAAAAAATCACTGTGTATCAGTAAAAGCCGTGGGTGACAAAAAAGTTTCTCAAATGTTATTGTCAGATTCTCTCTAATGGCCATTGGTATGCGAGAATGTTTTCCATTGAGGATCCTGCCTGGTCTAATCGCTTATGAACCCCTGGTATCTGCTCATTTCGACTAACTTCAGACATTCTGAAATGGGCAATGGCACTACAGCCATGGTTTTGCCCATGTGTTTTCTCACTTGGATATGTGACAAACAAACAACAAATACACCTCCATAGGGTAACATTGTAATCACTTTGCCCCTGACATTGTTATGGCACAAAAAATGCTCACTGGTAATATATGAAACAGCCAGTAAGGTAATCCTTTTAGCTAGGAAGGAGTGACCAGAAGTGCAAAAACATGGCTTATTGGTAAACAACACCATATACTCTTCTGTGTGTACCCATGTGTGTATATATTAGAAAATACCTGTTATAGAAAACCCATTGGTTTTATTGCAGTATTTTCTTTTGTTCTGTTGGTGATAATCTGCAGGAATATTGATTGAGTGACCTTAAAAAGTTGCATACAATTGCCTTGCATTTTACTGATTTTAAATGTAAGTAGTCCCATGAGTGTAATAATGAGAAGATGAGCTCCAGAATCTAGGTAACCATAATAGGCATAGTAAGCCCTTTTATCCTCTTTTAAAAAGAAAAAAGCTGTGTGTTTATCAGAATGATAGCCATCAATATGTTCATCAATAGTATTTAGGAATATATGAGATCCAAGATCTGGTTCATGGTGACTGTGAGTCATGTGGAAGGACAAGAAAGCTAAATGCCCCAGTTTTGTTTCATGCGGTACAAACTTTTTTTGGATTTTGATAATTTAATATACAAATTTAAACTGACATATATTTATAAAATGGGAATACATTAAAGATAATAATTATGTAACGATAGATCAAACATACAAATGATATATAGTGATCAGTACAAGAGGTAAAAATCCTGTGTTCAGCAGGATTCGGCTGAATCCATGCCACGGGCTGAACTGAATTTGAATCCTTACACTCGTGACTTTTTGTCACATGAACACGAAAATTGAAATTTTCACCCCGTGGTTCTCTTTAATCCTTCCTTGTCCTAATTTACATTTGGATTTGGATGTTGGGGGGAACTTCTGCAAAGGATTCGGGGTCTAAAATAGTGTATTTGGTGCAACCCTAAAAATTAATTTTCTTTTTTCTCTGTAATAATAAAGCAGTACTTTGTACATAATCCCAGCTAAGATATTATTAATTATTATTGGAGGCAAACAAACCTATTGTATTTAATGTTGAAATGATCTGGAAAACCCAAGGTCCCCAGCATTCTGGATAATAGGTCCCATACCTGTATCTAACGCCATTATTTATGTTGTGCTTCAGAAATGATGCCATTTGCATGCAAATTCAGTAAGAAAAACTTGCATTTACTAAAGCAGTGCCCTTACTGGTACATCACATGCAAGTGGTGGCGCATACTATTTATTGGACCCTTAGAATGACAATAGAATTCTGTGGAAAAAACGTTGCATTTGTGTTCATGTATGAGCCTTTGTGATCTTTATACATTTCAATTGTTTTGTAAACATTTGCTATTTTGATACAGGGAAAGAAATACTTAATTACACAATGAGTATGATATAGTTGTAGCTCATTATGAAGTTTAATACCAATAAATAAATCCAGTAGCAAGAAATATTGAATTTTGATGACTTAATAAAGGTGCCTTGTTTTAAGGACCCTAAGAAAAATCCGGAACACTTGGGTATTCATTAGCAACATGAAGGAGTCTGGGCTCACGAAGACCTATATGTATTGATAAGAAGCATTGATTTCCAGGCTTTTTACTGTAATGTTCTCCATGGTTGTATTTCTAATTGGCACTTGTGAGTGTAAAAAGCACTCAGCACCCTAAGGGCTTCACATCACTCTGTTTGAAGAGAATAAGCAGCTTTTACCGCTGCCTTAATGACTCATTGGCTTTCCAGAAGGGTCAAAATTATATGTAATTTTCCAGCTTGCTTTTGTTCTCAAGCACAATGTATTGTCTGCATACACCACCAAATAGCTGTAATATATAAATGCATATATAGATACATACCCTCTACTAGGATTCATTTATGTAGAAGGGATTTTTTGACATTTTAGTAAGAATGAAGTAGTGCACACTTGAGGTATGCCAATGCGCATGCCATCGGAAACTGTTTTATTATGTGCACGTAACTTGTATCTCAAGGTGCAATGGAAGCCCTGGAAGTAAAACCTCCTTAAGGAAGGTGTTAATCCCAGGGCTTCAGTGCCATTTCTGCCATAAGGTGAGTTAAGATACTAGCCTCTGGAGGCATTTTCAATTCGGCATGAGAGGCAGAGCATAGTTTACCCTGGGGCACAAATGCTTCTTATGTGAGCACTAAGGGGTGCACACTTGTGCCCTGTGGTAAAAATGGCCTGGGTTCTTATATAAAAACAATATACATATGCTGTTCATTGTACTCATGGGCAATATGTTAATAAGTAATGTATTGTTTTACTTTGGACTTTTATCATGTATGAACTTTAATATTAAAGTGTTCCACTGCTATACAATACAGAAACTTTAGCACTCATATAATATAACCATCGTGCCAATGCTGCAGAGTCTACAATTTAGCTCTTTGATCTATGATATGTCAAAGGGATACTGTCATGATTTTTATGGTATACTTTCTTTTTATTTCTAATTACACTATTTACATAGCAAATAATTCACTTTACCATTTAGAATTTTATTCTTGAACCAACAAATGTATTTTTTTAGCTGTAATATTGGTGTGTATGCAGCCATCTCAGTGCATTGTGCCAGAGTCTCAGCTTTCAGTAAGAGCCAGGGCTACACATTGTATATATAGTTTGTGTATGTGAGTGTATAGATAGGTAGGTATAGGGTTGTGTGTGCTGGGTTTACTTGGAAGGGTTGAACTTGATGGTCTCTGGTCTTTTTTCAACCCTATGTAACTATGTAACATTAGAACTGCTTTCAGGTAACCTATTGTTTTTCCTACTCCAATGTAACTTGAGGAGTCCCAAGCTGGACTTGGATTTCTTACTATTGAGTGCTATTCTGATACCTACTGGGAGCTGCTATCTTGCTACCTTCCCTTTGTTCTGATCGGCTGCTGGGAGGTGGGTGATATAACTCCAACTTGCAGCTCAGAAGCAAAGTGTGAGATGACTGTGGCACCCTGGGAAATGCAGAATATGGCTAGCCCCATGGGAAATTTCAAAATTAAATACAAACAAAAACTTTACATTTTTTAAAAACAGATTTCAGTCTGCTGGGAAGCTCTATTAACTGATGTGTTTTGAAAAAACAAAAAAACATATTTTCCCGTGATAGTATTTGTTTAACTTGACAACATGTGGTATAGATTAAAGAGCTGCTGTTGCTTATTAGTTCACCATTTACTCTTAGAAGACTATGTACTAAGCAGTCTTTGTAATCAATAAAATGTGGGTTATTAGATTATAGCAAACAAGGTTATTTCCTTCCTTGCTATGTGAATGGCCATGCTCTTATGTGTGAGGAAGGTTTAGAGGGGGTGATGTCCTTATGTTGAAAATGGTTGGATTTTAGAATCGTCTAGTTTTGGGGGGTAAATGAGAGGGTCAAAAATTTCCCCCTGAGCCAGGGCTTTGATAAAATGCTAATACAGGTATGGGACCCTTTATATGGAAATCCTTTATCTAGAAAGCTCTGAATTATGGGAAGGCCATCTCCCATTGATTCCATTATAATCAAATAATTAGAATTTTTTTAAAATGTTTTCCTTTTTCTCTGTAATAATATAACATTACCTTGTATTTGAACCCAAATAAGATATAATTAATCCTTACTGTAGGCTAAGCCCTCCTATTGGGTTTATTTAAAATAAATTGATTATTTAGAAAGAACCCTTATCCGGAATACCCCAGGTTCTGGATAACAGGTCCCAAACCTGTAGTGAGGTAGTAGGTGATGTAGAAAGCTGGAGAATGGAGGTTAAATTATTGGGATGTTGCAGGACTGTGGATATGGGACAAAGATGTGGGAAATATGAATATGAAGCCAGCTGCTTCCCTAAAGTCTTGTAAGGATCTTTGTATTTGGTAAGGGTTAGGGATCACTGGAATTATCCATAAATAAAATGGGGTAGTTAGATTTTTTTAATGGTTTGAGGATGGAGCACTGTCAAGTGTATGGACCCTGTATCAAGTGTATGGACCCGGTATCAAGTGTATGGACCCTGTATCAAGTGTATGGACCCTGTATCAAGTGTACGGACCCTGTATCAAGTGTATGGACCCGGTATCAAGTGTATGGACCCGGTATCAAGTGTATGGACCCTGTATCAAGTTTATGGACCCTGCTGATTAATCTTTTAAGTTACAAAGAACACATACTCATTGTTGTGATTCTCTTTTGTCATGCAAATTGAGATTTAAATGTATGATTGTTGCAGGTTGCAACACAAAGTGCTAACAAAGTCCACCTACCTAAAAGAGCTATATTATATCCTGCAACATTCAGCAATAAAGTAAAATCCTGATATGCATTCATTCCTTGTGAGATTTTTTGGAGTTAGTTAGAATATTTGTTGTTTGAATAATCATTGTAGCTTCAGAATGATGATTGTATAATAGTGGTAACATGTAAAAAGCATCACAAGTAGTAAGGTGGTTGTTTATGTGGGTGTATTCCCTGATCCTTACAGAAAGAGAGGATCGACTGATTGGGGGGGAGTCTTAAAGGGGACATATACCATAAATATTTACAATGCACTAAACCATGTAAAATAATGTAAAATAGAAGTAAGTGCTTTTATTTTAATACCTTTGGGTTCAAATATGTCCATAGCTGCTTGAAAACTGTGCTCTACCCAGGCCTTTTGCCAGCTTCCGGTTTAGACTCTTCAGTATGTGGTGGGGCCCCCTGCAATGTCACAGGCAGTCTGTTGGTTCCTCTCCCGCCCCCCTGGCAGCAGCACAAGCAGAGAGACACAGAAGGAGGAAACTGGGAGGGGTTTTCCCTGCTACTGCTGAGTAAAGCCTGTCAGTCAGTGCTGTGACCACTTCCTGTGGGAGACTAAAGCCGCACTCCCACCTTTCATTTTGCTCTGGCTTCTGACTTGAGAGGATGTGTATGCAATGCTCATATAATGACAGTTTTAGGAGGTAAAACATCTTTCTTTCTGCATCATTTCACATTTTGAGGGAGGATGAACATTATAACTGAATATGAACTTTATATACAATGTCTCCTTTAAGTTCATACAATGCTTAATGTCTGACTTTTGAAGAACATATGGACAGGTAGACAACTAAGTTATTTATTAGGTTATCTAAAAAGGCTTCCCCGCATAATCCTAAAAAACAGGGCTAAACATGTTTGTGTATATGTATATGTAAATGTATACATATAAGAATCCTGATTCTTAATTAGACAAGTTGGCAGACAGTATTGGACATATACAGACTGATTTACAATACAGCTAGCATGTTCAGAGTACAGAAGCAAGATAAAGTCAACATGGAATGTTTTTAAAAAATTGCTTAGCAAGTATACGATCAGTATATTCCCATTGTGAGTAAGGAGAGGCATCACAAAGCTAAACCTTTATGGTTGAATAACATTTTAAATGCTTTTAAAGCATTCAAGTTAGCTGGGACAGCAGAAACTTTCATCAGGTACAAGGAAGCAAATAAAGCATGCAAAAAAGCTATCAGGCAAGCTAAAATAGAGATGGAAAGGGATATTGCAGCTAGGAGTAAAAAGAATCCAAAATTATTTTTTAAATATGTGAATAGTAAAAGAATGAAGCAAGAAGGGGTGCAATTTCTAGGGCTAACCCCCTAAAATGTATTGATAGAGAGCCTTTGTAAGTTAACATCCATAGGCCATCCTTTATGAGCCTTGATATTACTGAACTTTCAGATAAGGCCATATGGGTCCATATGGTTATTTGTCATATTTTCTGGTGAGTGTCTACCTAAGTACAGAATACTGTAAGTATGTATGATAACCCATGTATGTGTGTATTTACATGGGTGCACACGTATGGGTGTTTCTTGTGAATATAAGTTGGTTTTATTTCTGATATGAGTGCAAAAGTGATTTGTTCAAAATGTTTATATGGTTTACTCTTCAGTTCAGCATCAGTGAATAGGAAAAGAGAGTGGACAAAAACTGTACATTTCTCTGCATAGGGAAGAATGTTTTCTCTATAATAATAAAACAGTATCTTATTCTTGATCCCAAGTAATCTGCAGGAATCCATATTAGATTATCTGAAAAATCCCTGGTCCCAAGCATTCTGGATAACAGATTCCATATGTAGGACCTTTCCAAAGTTAGGCATGACACGTTTTTTTTTTTTGTGAGTAAGACATTTGCTTTCCTCGCTAGACACATAATCCAAGATAGTTTCTAAGGGCTTAAAAGCAGACTTGAGTCAGAGAGAGAAGTATTATGTTATTCCTGTAAGTTCATTGATTTTCTAGAGGTCACTATATAAAGTACTAAAGTTTATTACTTTGACACTGACTTGCAGGAATTAGTACTCTGTAGAGGAGCAAGTGTAATTAAGTGGCACAAAGATGAACGTTTTAAAGTAGATCTTGGTTTGCTCATGGAATGAGAATGTCAGAATGCCCTTGGCCGTAAAATCAAATCATTTTAGCTTGCTATATGCAAAGTAATTACAGGTATAGGATCAGTTATCCGGAAGGGGTGGGAACCTTATTATCACAGGGGAGTCAGATGGTTGATGAGAACAGGGAAAATGCAGAAATGTTGAACTATTATTATTTATATGTCTATAATGGAACTTTCATATGAAGCAGCGTAGGTGGTTTTTCACGGTGAGAGCAATGAGGTTGGGGAATGCCCTTCCTAGTGATGTTGTGATGGCAGATTCTGTTAATGCCTTTAAGAGGGGCCTGGATGAGTTCTTGAACAAGCATAATATCCAAGGCTATTGTGATACTAAAATCTGCAGTTAGTATTCATTTTGATATATAGAGTTTATGTATGTGAGTTTATAGATAGGCCAGTATAGGTTTTTGTGTGCTGGGTTCACTTTCAAGGGTTGAACTTGATGGACTCTGGTCTTTTTTCAACCCTATGTAACTATATAACTATGTAACAAATTTTGATGGAGACTTTTTTGACCTCCATGTGTTTGGTTCATTTTCTAATGCTCTGCTATTTTATCCCCATGCGCTCTTGCTCATAAACAGAAGTACTCTGCTGTGTCTCTCTGCAACATATCAACAGAGGTCCTTAAAGTCATCAATGCCACGGAGGAAATGATAGCAGGATCCTCGGGTCCATGGGAATCCCCAGCAAATACGCATGATCGAGGGTCTTTTCCTATAGGTGCTGATCCTGTAAGACTAGATGAACAGCTCACCAAACTGGAAGAAAATGTAAGACTGGAATTATTTTATTTTTTAAATAGCGATTAGGGAATTCATTATATAATAAAAAATAGAACAATATCCTATTTCAGAAAGCCATCTCTACTGCTTTAAATTAAACCTATTTGAGACTTGAGAGTGGCAGTTTTTTTGTACTGTTTTTTGAATAAAAGCCTCTGTTTTTATTCACCTGGCATTTCTTTAATTGAGGAATAGTGGGTATTTATTATGGACATTTATTAGAGACACATGCATTGAGGTTTCTGGTGCAAGATTCCTTTGGTATAGTAAGCTTCTCTTGTTGCTAATGGTTTGCAATTTTATTGCATAAGGCAGTGCAGTATGAAAAGGGTTTCTTAAATTATTTCCTGTTTTTAGGTAGTACATTTTACCTTTTTCATTGGGATTTATTTATGGGTCCAAGTCTGGATAATATATTATTGTTTTGTTGCTAAATCAGTTTTTCTTCAGCATAGGGTGACTGCGCTTACTCACTACAATATGTCAAATTACCGTGCCTTTTTAGTCAAATTTTCTGTGTCTGACACTGTAGGATGAACTTATAGGCCTTGGCTTTAGTTTTGATCTGTAGCTGATAGAAACGTAAGTTATTTGTCATATGATGAGCACCTCAGATTTTCTCTTTTTCTTGTAACCTCTTATATGGAATCAGGGACACCTCCTGTTTGGGTTGAATTAATCTTTGTACTAAGCATTCACAATATTTATTTATTGTGTCTCTGCACCTTACAGCTTTATGAAATCATAAAGTATATCATGACCTGATATTTTCATCACATCTGTAATAAAACCTACAAGTTCTGCATTCAGCTATGCTTAATGACCAAATGCTTAATTGTAAAAAAATACAGGGGCATGCACCTCCATGCATACCTCCCAAATCACATTTGAGGACATGCCTTGTTTAGCCTTGTACACGCCAAGTTAAACCCAAAAATGCTCAATCCGCAGAACCCCTTCCCATTTCCATGTACGCACCACCCCTTTTTAGGTCCAGAAGTTGGGACTGTGCCACCTATATTGGGACGGTTATGGGATGTGCTATCACCTTAATTTGTTTCCTAATCCTTTCTTTCTTTCTAAAGTGGAAAAACTCTGTAACATATAGTTATGAAACTGAATATGCAGGGTAAAGTATCCTATTAGACTTTCATTCTATATATTAAAAGAAAAGGTAACACTAAAAATTTTTAAGTAAAAAATCTATTTTACCCTGCCCCAATAATTGCCCTATCCCTCAAACCATTTAGTATTTTGAATGCTGTATTAGAAAATACCTGTTAAAACTTGTCTTCCGGTAATTTGAAAAAAGGCGATATGGCGATGCAATCAATCCACTGTGCGGTGATCGATTGATCGAGCCTAGCCTGACTACTTCCTATACATAAGGAAGGCTAGGCTCGATCAATCGATCACTGCATAGTGGATGCTTCCCCTGCATCGCCGTATCGACTTTTTTCAAATGACCGGAAGCCAAGTTTTAACAGGTATTTTCTAATACAGCATTCAAAATACTAAATGGTTTGCAGGATAGGGCAATTATTGGGGCAGGGTAGAATAGATATTTTACTTAAAAAATTTTAGTGTTACTTTTCCTTTAACATATGTAAATCACTGCCATTCTAGGTCAGAAATATTTGGTTAAGCAGCACTGTTATAGCAAGCTGGCATCCCTTTAAATAAATCTATGTTGTTATCCTGTAGCTGTCACATGCTATAAGGGTAAACTTAAAATCAACTGTCACCCACACTTAAAAGCTGTATAATAAAAGTCTGTTGCAAATTAAACATAATTTTTTTTATTAAAACATCCATAGCTGTTATTATTATATAAACATCCATAACTGTTATATTATTATTATTATATATTGCTGCCCCCCTCTATTTCAGGGAATTATCTTCACTTTCCATTCAGCACTTCCTAGATATCACTGCACTCCTCACATTCACCTTCCCTCTTCGCGGTCTATAATTGTGTAGCCTGTGCATGGGCATCAGGTTCCTCATTCTGGTGCAAACACAAGAATTTGGGGTAATACAAAACTTGCCTTAATAACATGTCCAAGACTGGAGGAGACAACATTTATTTAATATATATAGTTTTTTTCAGCTGACATGATAGAAAAGGATGTTGAATTATTTTTTAGGGTGTCAGGTCCCCTTTAATAGTGTAACACTGTTTTAGAGCTGTGCTGGTGCTTTACCACTCTCTGCTACTTCTTTTTCTGGATAGGAACAACTCCCTGCAACTTCCTGTAGAGCATGTGTTAGATTGCTCCCTTAGGTGGGCCTTTGCTGTAGAACAGAAGATGGTCACCAGCAGTTCTTCAGGAGGGTGGTTAGCTGTACATTTTTGAGATCACAGTCTCTTTTATACCTTTTATACCCAGGCAGTAGTACTACCTAGCCCAGTCCTCAGAGTACAAGGCTTTTCAGCAGATCTCTCTATCCCTGAATCTAAGCGCTTGAATCCCTCTGCTGCAGGTTGACACCCAAGGTACTAACTCTTCTACTCTTCTCCTCTCCTTCTGCTCTCCTTGGCTACAATACTAACTTCTAAAGTCTTTGCTACCTTTGCACTCCAAAACAGTGTATATAAGGGTGGTGCTTATGCAATTTCTAGGGCTAACCCCCTAAAATGTATTGATAGAGAGCCTTTGTAAGTTAACATCCATAGGCCATCCTTTATGAGCCTTGATATTACTGAACTTTCAGATAAGGCCATATGGGTCCATATGGTTATTTGTCATATTTTCTGGTGAGTGTCTACCTAAGTACAGAATACTGTAAGTATGTATGATAACCCATGTATGTGTGTATTTACATGGGTGCACACGTATGGGTGTTTCTTGTGAATATAAGTTGGTTTTATTTCTGATATGAGTGCAAAAGTGATTTGTTCAAAATGTTTATATGGTTTACTTTTCAGTTCAGCATCAGTGAATAGGAAAAGAGAGTGGACAAAAACTGTACATTTCTCTGCATAGGGAAGAATGTTTTCTCTATAATAATAAAACAGTATCTTATTCTTGATCCCAAGTAATCTGCAGGAATCCATATTAGATTATCTGAAAAATCCCTGGTCCCAAGCATTCTGGATAACAGATTCCATATGTAGGACCTTTCCAAAGTTAGGCATGACACGTTTTTTTTTTTTGTGAGTAAGACATTTGCTTTCCTCGCTAGACACATAATCCAAGATAGTTTCTAAGGGCTTAAAAGCAGACTTGAGTCAGAGAGAGAAGTATTATGTTATTCCTGTAAGTTCATTGATTTTCTAGAGGTCACTATATAAAGTACTAAAGTTTATTACTTTGACACTGACTTGCAGGAATTAGTACTCTGTAGAGGAGCAAGTGTAATTAAGTGGCACAAAGATGAACGTTTTAAAGTAGATCTTGGTTTGCTCATGGAATGAGAATGTCAGAATGCCCTTGGCCGTAAAATCAAATCATTTTAGCTTGCTATATGCAAAGTAATTACAGGTATAGGATCAGTTATCCGGAAACCTATTATCTGGAAAATTCCGAATTACGGGAAGCCTATCACCCATAGATTCCATTCTAAGCAAATAATTCAGATTTTAAAAGTGATATTCTTTTTCTCTGTAATAACAAAACAGTACCTTGTATTTGATCCCAACTAAGATATAATTAACTCTTATTGGTGGCAAAACAAGTCTTAAGGTATGGTGATCAAAATTATAGAAAGATCCCTTATCCGGAAAACCCCAGGCCCTGAGCATTCTGGATAATAGATCCCATACCTGTACTTTGTTTATAGAAGTCAAGCAAAAAGGTGCAGCTGCAAAAGCATAAAAATGGATGCATTTTGATACATATGTAACCCTTTCTTGGCTGTAACAAGCCAACAGCACGGCTAGATAGGCCTTGAGCATGGGGTACACGTGACTCAGTCCTTCAGGATGGGCCTTCGCTATGTGGAAGTAACCAAACGGAGCTATGGTGTAGTGCAACTACAACCCACTGTAGCTGTGTGCAGTGCAGAATAACAAATGGGCGCCAGAAGGTTCTTGCAGTTTAACAGTAGAACTGGTTTGTCAGAGACAAGTAACTTGCAGGGTTATACAATATACTCACACATCAGTTAGCATAGCAGTCACTGAGGACAGCACAGAGAGGGTGCACACCCGCTCCTCCCAACTCCGCTTGAGCCTGGGCAGGATTAGTGCCACCGGGTCAGTTGCTCACTCTGTGGAACAGTCAGCTGGATACCACTCTCCTCAGGCCCCACGGCAACTTTGGATCAGGGTTCACACTACCTGCCTCCTAGGTCTAAACCGTGGCCCTACACTAAGGCAACAGTGCCTGTCTGGAAGGGTACTCCCACAGCTACTTTCCTCTGAGCCAAACTGCTCGTGCTCTCTTCCCTCACTATCTCACTTTCCTAGAAAGTGCTCCACAAAACTTGCTATCTAACTGGCCCTCATTCACGGGGTCCCTGTCCCCGACTTCACCAGAGTGGCTGACACACTCTGGGGCACATGGCCTTACTGGAGGCCTAGTCTTCTCCCTCCAGGCTCAGAGACTCCTTCCCTTGAGAACACAGGCAGCCAAAGAGACAGACCCACCCCCTGCTAAGCACTATATCAGAGTGCCAAGGGAGTGGTCTCCCTGTTAACCAATAATCACACATATGAACTCAAAACTGATACATGGGTCTTTGCCCAGTAACAGCACAAACCAGGAAGCTGCAGGGTTTAAAGCCATAGGGACTAGTTAACCCTATGGATCCCTACACATATATTCATACATAAGCCTTAGCAACTTGCAGAAAGTGCCAATGTGGTTACTAAACATGCACTAATGAATTGGGAGCATGGAAAAGGGAACTGAATTGCCTGCAAGCTGGACCTAGTGGGAATTTGAAATTCCCCTTATCAGCTCATCCATAGCCATAAATGACTTGCACCAAGTGAATTGGACATCTTTGATGTCCTGTTTGTGCCTTACGCAGTTCAGTGGCACTCTGATCTATTGGGCAGTAGTGATCAGCACTGCTCATAACCAGTTATAAGCACTATTACATGCGAGAATCCTGGCTCCCTGTTGCATATTGCATGTAAGAGGAAATGATTCAGGTAATTATACTTGCTTTCCAGTGTGAAAAATAAACTGTTTATCTAAAACCCTTGGTAATATTTTACTGAGCAGTAACTGTCATTATAAAAGTTTGCAGCAGTACTGCATATCTGCATCAATAGCACTTTCGAACCACAGCTATTATATATGATATAGCATTCTGATAACAACAGAGGGTTAGTTGTATGTATTGAAATACATTTTGAAACAAAGCACAACTTTGGATTCCTTAAAGGGGACCTGTCACCTTAAGAAATAATTCTAAATTGTTTTCTATTGTGTTTGTCAAGAAAAATAGACTTTACTGACACTATATAAATTATTTTAATCTTATTTTCTTCAACCTTGGAATTCCCAATTGCAGCAAGCAGGCAGGTGCCATTTTGTGGACACTGTTATCAAAGCAGGCATTGCATCCTGCCAAAATCTTGTTTCTGTGCTAGTATGGGGGGGGGGGGGGGGGCTGATGCTCATGCCTATGCACTGGTTACAAAATTACATGGTGAAGAGGAGGGGGCAATGTGAGGAGTGCAGCAACATCTAAGATGTTCTGAATTGAAAGTGAAAGTAACTGCCTGCCCCACCTCTATGCCTAAGGCATAGAGGCGGGGCAGGCAATGTATGACTGACAGCTGGGGTTTTAAATGCTTTTATAATGGGTATGGATGTGGTAATAAAAAAATGATTTTGGATTTAATGTTTAATTTAAAAAGGGCTTTTATTATACAGCTTTTTATGTCTGGGTGATAGGTCCACTTTAAGGGTATTGTCAGCAGCTGCAGTTTATCAAAACCATCTTTACTAATTGATATTTTTGATTTTTTTTTAAAGGTTTACCTCACAGCTGGCACAGTGTATGGGTTAGAGGGGCAGCTCAGTGAGATCGAAGATTCAGCACGCAAGATTAGCAGTGTTACAACTGAGTTAGAACTCGCTGACCTTGAAGATCAAGTTGCTACAGCAGCAGCGCAAGTTCATCATGCTGAGCGCCAGGTGATATACAGGGGAATCAAACATGGAGTAGCCTCAGTTCGCTGCTTTGCCTGCTCTAGCTCAGGATATAACACAAACCATAGACTTTCATGATTAAAGCAATAGAGGGCAAAAGTATTTTCAGCACAAGCCCAATTTACTGACCTCACGTTGTACAAGAGGATTTAAATTCTCTGAAAAAGTCACTTTAATTAGTAGTTAAACATTTTCATGTTTATTCTGCAAGTCTGGGTGGTTTAGGCTGATGTCAGATGTGGCGGCTTGCTGAGAATACGCCCCGCTAATGTAAATGCGTCCTACCTGTGCCTGCACCCGAATGAATGAGATACGCATGGGTGCAGGCACATGTAGCCGATATACGCATAAAAACACGAGACAAATGCTTGCCGAGAATACGCCACGACATCAGCCTTAGACATGCCTTAATCCTATACAAACAAACCTGGATATCCAAAGCATGCTGTGTGTGGTATGGTAAATACGCTTACACAGTATAATAAAGATGGAGCACCAGCACAGAGTTGCTTGCATTCCTGTGAGTGTATTCATTTAATCGAGCAAGTGAACAATTATTTTATTTAGTCCAAAAACTGCATTTTCCCCTGTTGTTTTTCCCCTGATGTATTTGTTTTTAGTTTTGTTTCTCATTTATCAGTGTTTATGTCTTCAGTTTGGTTTAATATGAACTACTACACACCTAATTAAGCATGTTTCTAAATACAGGTATGGGATCCATTATGTGAAATCCCTTTATACAGAAAGCTCTCAATTAAGGGAAAGCTATCCCTTATAGACTCCCTCAAAATATTAAATTTTTTCAAAATGATTTCCTTTTTCTCTGCAGTTATAAAAGAATATCTCAACTAAGATATATTTAATCCTTATTGGAGGCAAAACTATTCTATTGGGATTAATGTTTAATTGATTTTTCAGTACACTTAGGGGCACATTTACTAATCCACGAATCCGAATGGGAAAAATTCGGATTGGAAACGAACATTTTGCGACTTTTTTGTATTTTTTGCGATTTTTTCGTCGCCGTTACGACTTTTTCATAAATTGTCATGACTTTTTCGTAGCCGTTACGAATTGCGCGAATTGTCGCGACTTTTTCGTAGCCGTAACGATTTGCTCGTATATTGTCGCGACTTTTTCGTATTGAGCGCTCGTAAACTGCGGGCAAACCTTTCAGACTTTGCATGATTTTGGAAGCCTCCCATAGGACTCAATGGCACACTGCAGCTCCAACCTGGCCCAAGGAAAGTCGCTATATTGAAGCTTGAATGAATCCGAAACTTTCCTACTCTGCGCGACGGCTACGAAAAAGTTGCGACAATTCGCGCAAGTCGTAACGGCTGCGAAAATGTCGCAACAATTTACTAAAAAATCGCAAAATACCGATCATTACGAAAAAAAACGCATTCGGACGCTTTTCGGACGTTCGTGGATTAGTAAATGTGCCCCTTAAGGTATGGAGATCCAAATTATGGAATTTCGAGCATTCTGGATAATAGATCCCATACCTATATATGGAGAATGCATAACATATACTTAAACATTTCTGTACATTTTTGTAATACAACTTTCTTTTCAGATTTCTGATATTGAGAGTCGGATCTCAGCACTTACCATTGCAGGCCTAAATGTTGCCCCTTGTGTGAGGCTAACAAGAAGACGGGAGCTGATAAGCAGTAGTCAGGTAATAATTTCTTGTAAAAATGGACATAAGTCTTCCCAGCAAAGTGGCTCCAAACAAATAATGCTGAATTCTAGCTTACATATTCAAACGTTAAAGCATGCTGGTAGCAGTAGTCCATTAAGAGCACAGATTCATTTTTCAATAAATTTTGTCAGTTTCTCCAGCAGTGCAATGAAATCAAGAGAATCTTTCAAAGAATCCCATCCGCTTTAGGTATACCTGGTTCCTTTTTTCTGATTCCTGTGTTTGCCACTAGTGGCATTAACACATTTTTTTCTAGCACCAAATTCCTAACCAGTACAATGTCTGCTCTCCTTGTTACTTTTGGCTGAAAAAAGACCCATATGGGAAGATTTTATTAAAGGTTTACATCCCTTTTAAATGTTAACAGGCTGCACCACTGAGGAATTCCAAGATAGCTAATAATGTTATTAAAGAAAAATATTGGTTTCTGCTTTTTACAGTGTATTTATTAGCATTTATACAGTATAATATAATCATGGTTTTTTCCTGATGTTTCACTTTGATACAGTGGGATGATATCTGACTACCAACATTATTTGGCAACCAATTCACTGTTAGCTGAGAAAATGTCAGTGAAATAATAACAATATCAGCGTTTAATGAATTAAGCCAGTATATAATAAACAAAGGCCAATTTACTAAACCAGTTCAAAATGCGGATGCAAATGAGTAGAGAACTCATACCTCATTAAAGGAGAAGGAATGGCATTTTGGCATTTTAATGCCAATAGATTAGCCATATTAGTGCCACCTAGAACGCTATATTTAATCTATAGTAAGCTTTACCATACTTCAGTAAACAGTTATAGAAGCTCCCTCTGTTTGTTTAAGATAGCAGCCGCCATTTTAGCTCAGTAGCTTCCGTATTGTAGCTCTGGCTGTTGGTAGCTCAGATCACACTTGCTGATGGGAGGGGGAGTGAATTCTTATGAATTTTTATGGGAGGGGTGAGCAGGAGAAGGGAGAGAGCTGCGCAGACTGTGGCCCCTGGAATGAAGGATTTTTCTGAGAGAGGAAGTCAGATACACAAGAACATGATTACCAAAAGAAGACAAGAAATCCTGTGTTTCTTTTGATAGAGGACACAGAGCAGTCTGGCTGTATTTACATAGACCTTTCTGATAAAGCTTACTTAGTTTTTACATTTCCTTCACCTTTAAGGCTGGTGTTAATTCTGGGGCTCCTTTGTGCACTGGCTGATTCAACCAGAGATGGTATCTTTTAAATACCGTGTTACCTCCATCATACATGATATGCTTCATGGTTATACTAATTTTAGTTTTAATTATCTCTTTTTAATAATATTTTGGTACACAGAGCAGACAATAAAAAACTATTTCTGACCATAAAATCGTTGATACACTATTGTATAGTTGGCCAGTTTTAAATCAAAACTCTTAAAATAGATATTGATAGAAATGCTGTATTTCATATATTATCCTTACTGCACCAGCCTAAAGCTTCTATAACAGTAATGATCCATCTTGAATTTTATAAGGAGTGTCAGTGACCCTGTACATACCTGTGCTCTGGGAAGCTGTTGAGAATCAAAGGGGTCATTGCAAATCACCAAGCAGAAAATGGGGATCATAGAAGTTTATAGAAGCTGATACTACAGCAATGTAATAAAACTCTGAATTAATAGCTAACATTTATTTTCAACAGTATATTGAGTTGCTCCTTAAGCTTAGGGTAACTCAGCATCTTAGAGAATCAGCAGAGAAGAAGATTGGGAGCTACTAAGGGTATATTCAAAGGCATGGATTTTCACTGTTAAAGGGCCGTGGTGGCCTTTGGTTGGTATATAATCCTAAAATATAATGGGCAGAATTTTAGCCAACTTCTTTGTTAAATTTTAGTTCTCCTATAAAAACCAGGGGCATATTCATGTCAAAACCCATGGACTTTTTCTGGAAATTAAAGACAGCTAGAAGTTTTGGATTTGTGCTCTTTGGTGACTGATAAATGAGCCTAAATGGCTTCACTGTTTCTTAGAGATAGCATGCAAATAATTGCTGGTTGCCATTGGACTGTGAGTCATTTCAGGGTGTGCAGAACAATCTGAGAAGGTGATCTCTGTGTACTGTAAAAATGATAAAAATAGACACTTCTTTCTTCTTTTCTGTCTCTGTGAGACTGCAATAATATTAATGCAGCACATACACAAATTACTTTTACTACGAATTGCCTTAAAAGGGCCATGAAGCCTTAATTTTTAATTAAAACAACCTTTCTTAACAATCAGTTTTATATTTTCTAGGTACAAACAATAGACACCTCCAGACAACAAAGGAGAAAATTACCAGCAACTCCCTTGCAAGGTCTGTAAACAACTAACTTGTTAACATTTTTATTTCAGATACAATTTCTGAAGTCCCCCCCCCCCCCCTTGAAATAATGGTCTTAATGATTCAGCTTGGTGTTTTAGCCATTGTAGCAGAATAAAGTAAAAATATTAAAAATATGGAACATTTAAGATGGTGGTATCTCTTTAATGTTATTTCTCTGTATTCCAATTCAAGTGATTACCTTGTCTGAAGTATGTTGAAATGTACTGCCAAATCCTCTTTCCTGTCTGCTGTCTGGATAGTAGGAAGGGCTATATAAATAAGTTCTATAATTGAGCTTAATGTGCTCTATTACAGTTAAAATCAATACATACGTATGAAATGCTTTAATATTAATAGCTGTTGCGCAGATTTCTGGGGGATATTTATAAATATATATAATATACAGTACTCATGATATCCTTTTCTTCAAAGCATATAAAAATAACCTCATTAGTACAAAAATAAATCATGGTAATCAATGGTAAATCATTCTGTGCTGTTTTTGAAAGTACGATTGTTGCTGCCAAATAATGTATTCTATTCTTTTTCACATTTTCCATTAGAAAAAGAAAAAAAAGTAAAAACAGGTTAAAAAACATCCAATTCTAAACAATGACACCATAAAAATATGCACTTTTACAGCATTTCAGAGGTTTTATTTATAGAACAATTCAGTGCACATTTGTGTGCTTTGTGCACTAAATTTAAACATTCAGGGAAATAAATAATATGCACTGCACAAACTTTATAAATGATCTCCATTTTGTGTTACATTTTCATTTGTTCAGTACAAAGTATTCATGTTATGACAGTGCTATATATTTTTCTTCATGCATAAAAAGATGAAGAATCTGAAGGCTCAGTAGTGACTGCTATGAGAACATTTAATCATAACTTTGTTCTGCAAGGATCTTTGACACAACGTACGAAGGAGCGGAAAAATGCTGCAATGGATGTTATGGTAAGGAAGGAAATAAATAAAGCAAAGGAACAATCAGCCAGGTGTCATTCGGCTAGGTTTGATTTTCCTGTTGGATTGAGGACCGCATCGGTTCATTGATGTGGTCCTTGGTTTGACCCAATCACCAGTTTGAAAATGAGCCCCACTGTGGACAAAATGAGTACAGCAGATGAAAAGGCAGGGTACCCTAGAAATGTGATCACTTGCAAAACTAGTACAGGTATGGGATCTATCCAGAATGCTTGGGACCTGGGGTTTTCTGGATAAGGAATGTTTTTTTTTTTATTTGGATTTCATATATTTAGGGGCAGATTAAAGGAGAAGGAAAGTCATTTTGGCATTTTAATGCCAATAGATTTGCCACATTAGTGCCACCTAGAACACTATATTTATTCTGCAGAAAGCTTTATCATACCTGAGTAAAGAGCCTTAGAAGCTTTCTCTGCTTGTTTAAGTTTGCAGCTGCCATTTTAGCTTGGCCTTCATAGCTTCCTGTTTGCAGTCTAGCCTTTATAGCTCAGATCACACATTCCTAAGGGTGGGGGAGTGAGTTTTATGAATTCTCATGGGAAGGGGGGAGCAGGAGAGGATAGAATTGCAGACTCTGGCCCCAGGAATGAAGGATTTCATTACTCACTGCATACTCAGTGCAGCTTTTCTGTGAGTGCTTATGGCTGTATTTACATAGACCTTTCTGATAAAGCTTACTTAGTTTTTACCTTTCCTTCTCCTTTAATTAATATGTGAGCTTTATGGATAACAGGTTTCCAGATAACCGTTCCCATACCTGTATGTTGAAATTGATCTTTTAATTGCCACGTAACAAAGGCCATCTGAATAGACCTTCCTGCATGTGTTTTGCTCAAAATTCATAGATATTTCCCTTTGTATCTTTTCAGGAACCAACTAAAGGCTCCACTATAATGTATTGAAGACACATGAAACCTGCCAAAATTATGATGCCTAAAAGTTGTACACGAGAGTGCCTTTCTTTATCTGTCATTATTGTTCCTTCTACAATGTGGATTGTTGTGTGAAGCTCAGTAACAGGGCTTTATTGAGATACCTCACTGGAAATGTCAGCGCTGTTTTCTGCTAAAAAACCTCCGCCTTAAATATTTAGCAGACGCAGTGAATGGGTACTGAGTTTCAAATGAAAGGCTCTTGGTATAATGATGCACTTTTTATTTCTGTCCAAGTAGCACAGTAATGTGTCAAAAACTGTTTTCTATCCATGCCAAAATCTGTAAGAACAAATCTTTTTGTGGAAATGCATTTCCAGAATGTATCGTCAGGAGGAATCACTGTATTACCGTGCAATGTTTTTGTAACAATTTTAAATATTGTTCTAATAAGTTGTTTGTATATAAGCAGAATTATAGTAACGGTTGTAACAAAAAGTTATATTTCGCTCCTAATAAAATCTACAGGAAAGATCACATTATCAACATAAAGCAAAGAGAATCTATAAAAAAATGTTGTTCTATAAACCCATTTTAAAGCTAATCCCAGAGATTAGTTATTTAATTGTATTATTTTATTTAAATAGGTGATATCCTCTTGATGTTTTAATCAAGTAAAAAGTAAACATTGTTACCCAAATCCCGTATAATCTTGAGTTTCCTCTTCTGAAAATAGTCCAGAGATTGTACTTGTAGCATGAAACAGAAGTTGGGTTAACCCTTTTACTCTGCCAGCGGTGTAGTATCTACCTTTCTGGTTTGAAGCCTAACCTATAGAATAAACATGTAGTCTAGCGATGCGTCTTTCCTAATGCACAGCTTTCCTGGCCAGATCATTGGTAGAAAAAAGGGTAAAGCTTGACTGGCATAACCCTGATTTCATAGTAAATATTACAATACACTGCTATTTATTGACCCTGTGCTGCTTGTGGACTGATTCGTCCTTGCTCAGCCCCTAACTAATGTTGCTTTAGGGTTTCAGTAATTAAACTGTTGGAGTTAAATTATGCACTTAAGAATGATAAACTGCTATATTTAGTCTGTTGTAATACAGAGTTTTACATTTTATTTAGAAAAAATAGTTTAGATACTGAACTTACTGTACCAGCCTAGAAGTATAGGCGTTCTATAACAATGATGATTTTTGTCTTTTAAATATGGCCCCAAAGATCCATGTCCTAAAAGAACCATCTGCATGTGCTGTACCGCCAATACAAGGAAGACTGCTGAAGATCAGAAAGATATAGATATATAAAGATAGATTTTTTACCCCGCAGTTAATGTTTTTTTCCTCTAAAAATCATAATTGTTTTCTTAAAAAATTCTTTTCATTCTTTATTATGCGACAAAACCGCAATAAACACAAAAGTAAAAATATGCCATTTAAAATCTGTCAGTCATGTAGAAGTCGGTCCTTTCTCTTTGAGGTATTCAGTTTTTCAGGGTTTTTTTGGGGAGTTATTCATCCAATTTAAGTCATGTAACATTCATAATTCAAGGTATTCATGTTTTTTTTATACATCTTGGCATTCACGTTTTTTTTGGTCACAGTTCTTAATAAATAAGGCAACATTTGTGCTTTTTTTAAATTTGTAGGGTTAATTTATAAAGACTGGACAAATTTACACCTGGGCAGTAACCTATAGCAACCAATGAGTGATTAGCCTTTTCATCAAGCTTCAGGTTAAGCAGTAAAATCAAATATCTGATTGGTCGCCATGGGTTACTGTCCAGGTGCAAATTTGCCCAGTCTTGCCCAATGTGAGTTTAATTGTGGTAGAAAAAAACTCTAAAATTACATAAATCTGAATTTTGATAAATCTGCCCCATAGAGTTATGAAGGGCAATCTCAGAAGCATAGAACCTTATTGTCATAGGGTGGCTGTACATCTTGGCTGGTTAGCTAACCTTATAAAAAGGATACTTCATATTAAGACCCATCATTGAACAATGAAATAGTTGCAGGTCTTCGTGATACCTTCACATTAAAAGGAAACTTATGCCAGTAACTTAGCCATAATATACGATTTACTGCCAGAAAACATATATAGAACTTTCTTTGCTAAGCTTGGGTGCTGGCAAAACATGTCCTGTTAATATTCCCATTGCCACAATGTTCACGTGTTTATAAAACACTGTCACTGTATAAACCATAATTCTAAAGATAAAGAATTCCTCCCTATTGTGTTACTGTGGGAAGTAGTATATATAGTGTATTTCTGTTTCTTTTCCAAAGAGCTGTTTCAATGAAGGGCCAGGAGTCCATTCTTTTTGTTTTTTTGTGGTGATTTTTCTAACAAAATGAGAATGATGGCTGTTTACCTAACTGTTAAACCTCTGTGGATTGCAAAGTTATATCCATTCTGAACTGAAGAAATAATACATCCTCCCTGCTCCTTTGTTGGTGTCTTTCAAGCAGTTCTGAAAGTTTAATGTGATGTCAAATGGTTCTCATGCAAGCATGAATCGCAGCTACTGTAATGTACTAATGTAGAAACAAATATATGTACTATGTAAGCACTGCAAAAAAAATACATATATCAGATTTTAATTTTTTAGCAGATTTATTTGTGCCAAATATATGTAAAAAGAATTTATTGGTCAAACACATGTTATATAAATATATCACTGATGTTTATTTTGCCATTGAGTAATTTTCATTCTTAGTTTCATATTTACAGCAAGATTTTTTTATTTAAAAAAATAAATAAATAAATAAGTGAAAGATTATATCAAGAGTATATAGCAAAGATCTGTTGTACTTGGTTTGAAAAGCTAAATGTTCGTTCATGGAACCATTTCCTCATTTTTAAAAAAGATTGTTGACCAGAATGAAGAAGAAAGTTAATATGGTTTGGTGTATCTAAATGCATGTTAGCTCAATTATTCTGGAAAATAAAAAGCCTTGATTACAGATACAAATTTAAGAAAGTAAAAGCTATAAATCTTAACCTTTGTCTGTTCTGTTCTTCAAAATGCTTCTTGTACCTTTTTTTAATGTATTAATTATTGGAATGTGTAAAACCATGCCTTCATTGACATACAGGGGCAGATATATTCATGGTGTTTAGATAACAATCCTTTCTCGACCAGAAATAATCAATATAATTTATTATAGCAAATACAGACTCAAAATGCAACAGGTCAAGTACATTGTTTTCGATCGATATTTACCCAATGGAAGGAACTAGCCTATTAAATTGATCTATATTTACTTAAAGGAAAGATATACCCCCAAACAATGTTTCTCTATAAAAATATATTGCATAAACAAGCTCATATGTAAAACCCTGCTTCATCTAAAGAAACCATTTTCATAGAAATATTCTTTGTTAGTAGTATGTGCTATAGGGTACTCCTAAATAGAAAATTGCCATTTTAAGAATTAAAGGCCGCCTCCTGGCATCATAGGATTCACAGTGCACACAAACAAAGGCACACATACACCAGCCAATTAATGGACAGAGTTTTGTCTTTTGTTCCGACACTTCTTCCTGTTACAGTTAAAGCTGCATTATTTCTGGTCATGTGATCTCTGAGGGAGCACCCAGCCCATCACTAAATGGTGGATCAAGGGAAAGGATGTAAAAGTAAACTATCTGTTAGTTAAGTATTCATTCTGGGGGTATAGTCTCCATTTAACCAAAATCTAGTGATACAGCCACAATCAAGTTTTTTTTCACTACTGCAGAAAGAAATGCTCTGCTCATGCAAAATATAATACAAATATGGTCAGGAGGACTCCAAAAAATTACTTAAAAATATAGAGAAAAAAAATTTAAATTATGTGCAGCATTATTGTCCATAATATTAACAAAATACAACATACACCAACTACACTAAAAATTAATTAACTTAATGAAGTTGTATCTCTAAGAAATTCTGCAATTTATGTTCATTTTTTATTTTTCAGTTTCTGAAATATTAGCATTTTGATAGGAGGCTTTTATCTCAACTGGGAGTCAGCAACCTTATAGTTAACTAAATCCAGGAAGTATATGGACAGTGAATAGACTTGCTGACTCTAAGGGGCTGATTTACTAATCCACGAACGGTCCGTAGGCGTCCGAACGCGTTTTTTTTCATAATGATTGGTATTTTTAGATTTCTTTGTAAATTGTCGCAACTTTTTCGTAGCCATTACAACTTTTCGCAAAATGTCGCGCTATGACTTTTGCGAATTGTCGCAACTTTTTCGTAGCCTTCGCGCCGAGTACGAAAGTTTCGGATTCATTCAAGCTTCAGTATCGTGACTTTCCTTGGGCCAGGTTGGAGCTGCAGAGTGCCATTGAGTCCTATGGGAGGCTTCCAAAATCATGCAAAGTCTGAAAGGTTTGCCCGCCGGTTACGAGCGCTCAATCCGAAAAAGTTGCGACAATGTACGAGCAAATCGTAACGGCTATGAAAAAGTCGCGACTTTTCGCGCAAGTCGTAACAGCTACGAAAAAGTCGCGACAATTTACGATAAAGTCGTAACGGCGATGAAAAAATCGCAAAAATACGAAAAAGTCGCAAAATGTTCGTTTCCAATCCGAATTTTTCCCATTCGGATTCAAATTTGTGGATTAGTAAATCAGCCCCTAAGGGTCCTATTTATGACTATTCATTTATACCTATTAATGAGCTAAATAATTAGTGCGCTATGCATCAACTATTTTCACAATTTTTATTAAACAGAAAAAAAATCTTTGCCATCTAAAAGCTGCTGAAGTTGTTCTTCATTGTAAAAGGCTGATTAAAAAAAAAGACATTTTGGAAATAGCCAAGCTTCTTCCACTCAAACTCAAATTTAGCTGGGTTTTGCTAGAAAATCTCCACTTTTTCAAACTGTGGCAGTGACAATTTGATGAAATTGGAATTTTTGTGGCCACAATTCGAAAATGCGTTTTTTTTATGAGTTTTCTCGCAGCAACTTTTCCCTGCGACAGACATTCTTTTTGCATTAAAAAGCATGCGATAATTAAGTCCCAATTCATCAAAGTCATTTTTCATGCGGTAAAACGCATATCTCATGCGCAAAAAATGTATTATGGCAATGCGTTATTTACCTCGCATTAATAACGAATAGAAATAATTCTAACGCATGATTCACAAAAACATATGAATCGTTAAATGCACTAAATATCGCATTAGCCTGTGTGAATATTAACACCTACTTGGGGCAGGCAGTACTTAAAGAAAATTGTGGTTCGTGAGCTTTTGGCAACACAACATGGACTTTGCAGTGGGATTTTTTCAAGAATGTGTTGGCCCTAGAGTGATGCAGCCGCCAGTTTTCAGGGAAATGGTCATTTTCAGAACAGAAGTTTACCGAAAGTAATGGTTACGTGCGTAATATTGTGCGCTAATATAGCACGCGGCGAAATATATCGCACACAGCGCAAAATAATGTACATGCCGGGAAATAACACAAGAAAAACGCTCATTGCGAGTTAAATAACGCAAAGAACATTGCTTCTTAATTATGACAATGTCCTGTTTTATGCGTTGTCGCAAAAAATAAACGATAACAATTTTAACGCATGCTATAAATATCGCTTGTTTTATCGCCCTTTAGTGAATCAGCCCCTATATGTATAAACTTTGGGTTTGGGTGCCCGTTGGAAAAGTAGAAAGAATAAAATACAGTATCCTTGTAAGAGACCAGGGCAGAGTGATTTCCCCTAATCCAGTGCTGCAGTGCTGACCCCATGTTACATCAACACCACCAGAGGGTCAGGAACAGGGAATGGAACATGCTTTGCATTGCAATGTAAATGATACTTGCTTGCCTACCCTCCCAGCTGCTATCTCTCCATGGATGTGGGACAGTTTGTAAAGGACCGAAACATTGGATGCACAGTAAAAGTAAATTCAGTGGAGGTACCGGTTTCTATTAAATATACATATTAAATACGGCCCTTCCTTTGTTAAAGGCTAGACAGCACTGTGCTGGATAACAGGTTGTACATCTCTGATCAGCAATTTCACTATTGGTGAAAAGATATTAATTCTGGTCACTACTGCCCATGTGTGAAGGGATTGATTTGAATGGGATCCATCTGTCACACAGGGCAGATATCAGAAAATGACCATATTAGCATGTTCTGCCTTAATCTGTATCTGCAGTCACAAGCTAATGCTGTATAAACACTAGCAGAGAAAATCCCTATTGACATAAGCCTTAGGGTGCTTAATTTAGAGGGCAACACAAAGGGGCAGATTTATCAAAATGTGAGATTAAAGCTTACTGCAGGAAAATGTACCCGCTTTATATTCCCTCATAAGGAATTTTTAGAAGTGCATTTATGAAATGTTGAATTCTAACTTTCACCCATTGATAAATACATTTACTGCTCCTGTGCTAACTTAGTGCCTCTTATTACATATGTTGGGAAGTCTTTAATACAAGCCTGACATAACCAGAATGTTTTCTACACTGCATATGAATCTGCACTAGAGCTGAAACATCAAAGATCTTCTACACTGCAGTATAAATGCAACCTCCCCACAGCAAACCTGAATCAACACACATGCGTATCAACACTGGTGATAAGTTGAAAAAGAAGCATCTACATAAAAAATATTACATATCAACCTTATTTTACCAGCCACTACGATCAACAAAAATATTATCTTCAAATATGATAAATATATTAATTTACTAGTCATACCTAAAATACTCACAACTAATAATAACATGCCTGCAGGTAAAGGGGTCCTTCCTCTATTCAATTACAATTTGTGGTTACTACTTAACATAGTGGAGTCATCTTTCATTTCCCGTAATTATTATAATTCCTCTATATTGTTTACACAGGGCTGCACTATGTAATGGGCTTTAATGAGTTAATGGATTGATACATGCACCCCCCTCCCAGGGTTAATGCAGAGCTTAGGTGTGCAACAAACTCCAAATTATTGTGTAGTGTATACAGTAGTGTAGTGTATAGAGAGCAGTTAAATATACAGGGCTTCCCAGAAGCCCCCTGGGAGCTCTGATTGTATTGGTTCTCAAAGTCTTTAGCAGCACATCACAGCAGGGTTTGTGAAAGCATCCTAACATTCCCACTCGACTCCTTGAAACGACTCAGGACAGATGCATCCAATATGTCTATGATAGAAAGGAAAGGGAAACATGGTGCTCTAGGAAAAATCCTTAACAGCTATTTTTCCTCTATCTTGACTTTGTACATCAATCCATTTACTCATTAATGCCCTGCTACATATTGCAACCCGCGTGCACTAAAAACCATTAAAAAAAAAATCACAATTTTTTTTATCTCAGTGTTTAATACATGAGTAGACATTTGTGCGTTTTTAAAAAAGTGAGTTTAGATGTGATAGAGAAATCCTCTAAAATGAAACAAATTCAAATTTTACTACAGGTGTATCTGGGTGTATAATGACTACATTGAAAATTGTTTGATATTTTAAATCTATGCTCTACATATGTATGCATTCGGTCACATGCATCCATTGTGTTAAGTTTGTGTTAAGTTCTATTTGTGTTTGTGTGAAAGATCTATATCACATCTACAACCCAAATGATAGCATTAGGCTAAGGTACGGGAGATTAGTCACTGCGATTTTTAAAAAGCGACTTGTTGTTTGTTTTGTCTCTACATAAAGAACAATATGAATCTCCAGTACATAAACCGACGATACTACTTCGAATCGCATATTGCTCCGAATCGCTAAGAGACCCTTTTTTGAGCGATCTTACAAAGAAAGCATTGTCATTCAAAACTATTGGAATTGCTTAAAGGAAAACTCATTGGGCAGGAAGATGCTGGGGAATATGACATGCTGATTTGTGCCTTTGTGCTGGCATATTGATTTTTGCCATTTTTAACATTTTAATTGCTTTCAATACATTTCTCCATACAATTTGACAGTGGTATAATTTGGGGAATGTTAAAGTTTGTGATCCAATTGTCTTATAATGTGCACATATCAGCTTTTATGATCAAACATTTCAGTGCCCAAAGGTGAAGCAGAAAGCACTTCCCAACTTTGGGAAATTGGGAGTGTTCCCATTAATGTAGGAATCTAGGTCACTGTAGACCTATAGAACAACCTTGGTACTGTTGCCAGTGAGGCAGTGCAAAAGTCAGAATACACCTCTTCTTATCCAAGCTGCATCTAAACACTAGACTGTACAGCGCTGCGTACCCTTGTGGCGCTTTATAAATAAAGTTATACATACATACATACACTAAATAGGTTATTGCAACCATTTCCTTGTAACAACAGGCGGTATAAACTTCATCCCAGTGTTTTTACCACTAAGGGGCTCATTTATCAAAGTACGATCGCTTCTGAATACAAAAAAGTCGTATCTAAGTTTTCGTACTGTGCGTATTTTTTGTGACTTTTTCGTTCATACTTTCGTACTTTGCAACAAAAAGCGCAACAAAATCGTATTTGTCACATCGAGTTTCGGATTCATTCGAGCCTCGGTATTGTGACTTTCCTTTGGCCAGGTTGGAGCTGCAGAGTGCCATGGGAGGCTTCCAAAAACATGCACAGAAGGACCAAAGTCAGAAAGGTTTTCCCGCTGTTTACGATCCCTCGGATACGAAAATTTTGTGACTTTCGGATCACCAATACGATATTATTGTGACTAATAGATTTTTTTTGTGAGCATTTTTGTCACATTCGCGACAGCAGAAATGATCGTATCTAATCTGAATTTTACCCATTTCAGGATTCGAACTCGTACTTTGATGAATCAGCACCTAAATCTAGCTTTATGATAAATGTTCAAGTCATCCCTCTTTCAGGAGACCTGAAGTGCATAACCAGGAAATAAATGAGTTTGTCAAAATAAAATGTCAGTATTTAATTTAGCTTTAGTAATTTATTTAAAAAAAAAAAAAGGTTTTTATATGAACAGCAAATATAACTGTCCCATAAAGCTGAGAGTCAGCAACCATGCACAGCAGAGAAGCACACAGGGAGGGTTTCATAAAAGGCTCATTCTCTTAAATGCAAGTGTAAGTGCAATTCGATAAAATAGGCACAACATT
The DNA here is from genome assembly GCF_000004195.4 of Xenopus tropicalis. Lineage (NCBI taxonomy): Eukaryota > Metazoa > Chordata > Amphibia > Anura > Pipidae > Xenopus > Xenopus tropicalis. The sequence continues at coordinate 54,549,454 of NC_030682.2, read as the reverse complement.
ATTCACAAAGCTGCTTGCACCTATGCATCCGTTAAATCTTGTGGCAACAAGCCCCACTGCACCTGTTAAGCATGTTCTGGTGAATTTTGCGCAACTTCATGCATAGATAAAAGGGGACCCCAAGTCTGGGTTTTGTTAGCAGGTCAATGCAAAAAAGGCAACAGATTTGTGACCAGTGAATTGAACGCCAATGCTATTATAGATGCTAAGCACTGGAGTGATGCCATTCACATACAAATCAGTAAGAAAAACGTGCTCCACAACTTGCTAATTTGATAATAAAATGCTACTTTGCATTTTAACTGGGCGGTTAACCCTAATTAACTTTAAGGAGTATGTGGGCAGCTGGATCTTTTTTTTCCTTGTGGTTTTTGAATTATTAATTTTTTTGGTAGTGTAGCTGTCAGGTTGGGAATTGTAACTGCCTGCCTGGTTTCTAGAAACGTAACAAATAACTTAAGGATAGCTATAAAACTGAAATCTCTTAGTGATCTGTTTTCTAGTTGCCGCTAATAGAACAGGAACCCTAATAATGTGAAAACCATAGAAAAAAAACATGAAGACTAACTGTAAGATTTCTTAAAATGCATCTTTCTGGAAATCTGTTATCCAGAAAGCTCAGAATTACAGAAAGGCCATCACCCATAGACTCCTTTGTAATCAAATACTTCTAAGATTTGTAAATCATTTCCTTTTTTTCTGTAATAAAAAAAACAAAAAAACAGTACCTTGTACTTGATACCAACTAAGATATAATTAATCCTTATTGGAGGCAAAACAATCCTATTGGGTTTATTTATTTTTTAAATGATTTTTTAGTAGACAAGGTATGAAGATCCAAATTACAGAAAGATCCTTTATCCGGAAAAACAAGCCCTATTTTACACATTTTGAACACAGGTGTACAGCATATTGCCCCTCTTAGAATAAGGAATAAATTCAAGGAAATCTATCATATGCCATTTTTTAAAAAAATCCTAAAGTACTTCTTTAAAACACGATTTGCCTTGTTTTTGCTGGTTTGTTGTTATAGTTATCCATTGCAATCTCCTTAACCTTTCCCCTGTCTTTATCTAACTAGGGAATATCAATCTAATTGTTATTTATCCAGGCATACACTGCCACATAATTTGTATTGGAATTGTATACATATTCTTAGCAGTTTATCAACAAGTCTATCAATTTTTTTGGGTGCAGCAAAAGCGAGCAAACCTTTCTTAACCCTTTACAGTCTTAATCATCACAATATTATGCCTCTCACTGTGTGACTTTGTTGAACATGTTTTTAAGGCTGAAAAATACTGATACTGAAAGGAAACATATTAGGCGTTATGAAGGCTAATACAGCTGAGGGAAATGTGTCCCCATCACTGCTGAAAAGCAAAAAAAACTGTTGTTGAAGCAGAGAAATAATATAGATTTTTGACTAACTGGTATACATAAAACACCAGGATGAATAGTTAAAACAGTGCACCTAATACCCCAGTGACCAATTTGTCTAGTGGATTATGTGTAATGTGGCCACACATGAAATGCAAAATGAACCATTAAGCTGCTAACAAGGGCAGGGAGAGAAAGAATATATTTGACAGCTTATTTTAACAGTGAATAGAAAACAAATACAGAAAAAAGAAAGTGAAAAAAGTACTTGAATACAACTAGGATGGCTTATCATTTCTGTTAGGCGCCTACAATCTGCTATGCACCTTAAATTACTATTTTCAATTCTAGAAAGTTTACATTAAATGAGAATTAAACCCTAAAAATGAATCTGGGTAGAAATGCCATATTTTACACATTGAAGTTATTGCACCAGCCTAAAGGTTCAGCATCTCTACTGTAGTAATTATCCAGGTTAATTATCCAAGCTCCAAAGCTGCCATATACTAATAATCCAAGTTGTTTACTAATCAGCCTTATATTGTGATATTTATATTCTATATATATAGTATATTTTGAGTGGGTCCCTAAGCTCAGTAACTGACAGCAGCACAGAGCATGTGCAGGGAATCAGCAGAAAGAGAGATGGGGCATCTTTGGAGGCACAGAACTTCCTTGCTAAAGGGCTATGTTGCCTTGGGCTGGTACAAAACCTCAAAACGCAGCATTTCTACCCTAGTTCTTTAGTTAAGCTTTAGTTCTAATTTAAGAAGAAGAATCATGGAGACCCAACCTTAACAGTACTGGAACCCCGTTTTGGGTGCAAACCCAGAACCAAAGATATATTTTAGTGTTTCAATACAGTAGCTAATTTCTTTATTGCACCTCTCAATGAATCAGTCAGCATACCTTACATTTCTTAGACAAGACAAGTGCTGCAATGTGTGTGTATGTGCTTTAGAACATGAATGAGAAAATGTCCTAAAATAAACAATACTTAAAAGATCAGATCAGAAGCAAACGTCCATGTTAGGTGTGCAGTTTAAAGCAAACAAAAATACTGGGCTGTCAGCAATACAGGAAGTCTCACTTTAAAATATATATTAACACTTTATAAATATATATTTGTCCCTTTAACAGTAAAGGTAAACAAGTCACCAAGAATGTATTTTCTCTATATTAAGTACTCCATGTTTCTTCATGATCTCCAGGGTCTGCTCTAAGAGAAATCTTAATCGAGGCTGAAATGTCTTCTTAAATTTTAGCTGGCGTTTTCCAAACCGACCTATTGGTCGAACTCCTCGACCCACATACCAGTAGGGATCAATCTCAGGACCTGTAGACACAACAATTAAAAATATCTTTCAGACTGCAAGCCAAATATATCTCTTTGTAACTCTGGACAAAATATTAAGTTTCCAGTCTTGTTACCGTAAAGGATGCCCAAAATATTAAGTTTTGCAATTCAGACAAACTTAAGTTTGGATTTAACAGACTTTGAATCTCATTACAAATCTAGGCATATGCTAATCTTCCAAAGATTTATGAGTCCAACGTTCAAAAACCCAACCTCAGTTTCTCTAACAAACCTAAAGGGGGACTCTCTTCCTTGTGCGTCATAAATGACAAGAAAGGAAGGGGGTGTGCCAGAGAATGGCCAACTCCCACCCATGTGCTGACTCTCTAGTACAGTGCTGTCCAACTGGCGGCCCGCGACCCCCCTCTGTGTGGCCCCCCACCTGTCTGGCTGCTTTGATGGCTTACTCTTGTGTAAGCTTTAAATGGTATCAGTACTGAGATTAACTGCCCCCCCTGCATGGTTCTCACCTCAGATTCAGGCTGTAATCAGGCTGTATTGTTTAAATATGTAATTCCCTGTGTTGTTCACACCTTTTAATCTCTGCATTGTTCACCCCCTGCAGTGTTCACACCTCAGGCTCAGGCTGTAATCACCCCCATTGTTCCCCTGTTCACACCTCAGGAGCAGTAGAAACCCACAAATAATCCCTGCACACTACAAAAAGAACATATACTGAGGTGGTACTGCAATTAAAAAGTTTTTTAATATATAGTTATTGTGCAGCAGTGCCAGCATTGTGTCACTGTAGGCTGCCTGTGTGTGCCATACACACAGGCATCATAGGGCAAGCAGAGTATGGCACACACAGGCAGGGTAGGGAAATCAGAGTATGGCACACACAGGCCAAGTATGGCACAAACCAGCCAAGAATGGCAAACACAATGAAAGTATGGCACATGCAGGCAGGGTAGGGCAGGCAGAGTATGGCACACACAGGCCAAGTATGGCACAAACCAGCCAAGTATGGCACACAGGCAGGGTAGGGAAGGCAGAGTATGGCACACACAGGCAGGGTAGGGAAGGCAGAGTATGGCACACACAGGCAGGGTAGGGCAGGCAGAGTATGGCAGGTTTTTGCTGTACTACAACCATTAATATGGGTATGGTCATGTGATAGCATGGGTGTGGTTTCAAGTGGGTGCGGTTTCAAAAAGGGGATTGGTCAAAACTGGCTTCCATTATCGGCCCTCCACCACGTAGGTCGGAAAAATTCCGGCCCTCGGTACAACAGAAGTTGGACAGCACTGCTCTAGTATATAACTACTATATATCCCTCAAATCATTTTTGTTAAATGCCTATTGGGAAGTGTTGTACTGGATATCTAAAGTGCTACCCTTCAGTTTTAAAATACAAATATCTCCAAATGACCTCAAGATATTTCAGGTAGATATTCTCAAATGTATTCCTATAGGCTAGTATGGTTCATATGGTTGAAGGTAACTTGAACTATTTTTAAGGGGTTATCCAAAAAGAGCCATTTACTCAAATGGATCCCTAGGAATCCAGCTTAGAAAATGTAACTGCCTGGGAACCAAAGAAATAATTTGGCATAGCCAGTTCGCCATCTGTACAAGCATTGTTAACACTGTTAAATTACTAAAATGCAAGGGTTGGTAGGTATCAATATTGTGTTGTCTGTGACAGCCTGTCCTGTCCACACATGGAAGATGTCAACCTTCTCAGATATTTTAAAGGACATCTAAAAGTTCATGTACACATAAAATGGCCTGCTGAAAATAACCAATGCAGTGGAGTTAAATATAATTGGGTAATTGTTGCTATTAGGCACTGTGTTCCTAATATTAGAAATAAAGGCAAACAGGACACAGTATTTGAGGGGTTCCATCTGCATCATGGGAACTATCCAGGGAAGATATTGCCTTTTTATGCTGTGCACATAACAAATAATGAACAACATTTCATTAAATAGTAATTAAGTAAGTAAGTAATCAAAGTATATCCGAAAATAAATACTTACTTCTGTTGTCAATCTGATGATTAAAAGACCTGCTTTGGGCAGATATGACGGTGAATGACACAAGTAGGAGCAGTATATAGGCAGTGCAGAGCTTAGGTTTCGACAAGCATTGAGGGGAACTTGGCCATGGATCAAAATTCAACATATTGGTTCCTAGAAACAAATATATTAAGAGTTCTAAATACTAACATATAATTTAAATAAATTAATAATAATTAAATTAATAGTAAATAATATATTAAAATATTCACATTTGTATCTGTAAAGTACTATAGGTTTTGCAAGAGTTATGCAGAATGCTTGGGACCTTGGGTTTTCTAGATAAGGGATCCTTCTGTAATTTGGAGATCCATACCTTAAGTCTACTAAAAAGTAATTTAAACATTAATTAACCCTAAAAGGATTGTTTGCCTCCAATTAGAATTTTATCATAGTTGGGATCAAATGCTACTGGTTTATAATTACAGAGAAATTGGAAATCGTGTTTAAAAATTAGGATTATTTGCTTATAACGGAGTCTATGGGAGATGACCTTCCCGTAATTCGGAACTTTTTTATACATTTTAAAAAGAAGCAAAAATGTAGGGTATGCCGTACAGAATTATGTTTAACAACAGACATTTCTGGAAACTTAGTAAAGAATTATTTTCTTGGGACAAATTTTCCAAGTGTTGTGTAGCTGAAATTATTTTTCAGGATATTCTGGATAGATGTTCTTTGTTGGATTAATAGAGGTTAATTTAGATGGTGGACGTTTATATGAACATACTTGTTATATAAAAGAGACTGCCATGTACTATATTAAACCATATAAACTGATTAAACCCAAGAAATCGAGTTAATTTAACTCTCTGATCCTATTCTGGGCCAGCCAGCAAGCAATATGTAGCTATGAGTGCCAGTGAAATGAGTTTAACACTTTGCCCCTTCATTTAGATTCACAAAATTGACAACATCAAGCTCATAAAAAATTGTCTTTTAAAAAAATATGTAATAAAAAATGAAATATTTTTTCTAGTATATGTGTTAGCGTCACATTCTCATTAAAAAAGAAATGTATAATGTGCCATTAAAAGACTTTTATTATTTTTCTGATTTTTAAATGGAAAAAATATGTCTGAGCAGCTAAAACATCAAATCAATAAGATCTTCAAGAGAATCGGTAGCAGATAATAGCCACATGTTACCATTAAATATAGTTTAAAAGGTGCAGTAGCAGTTGAATTTTCATCTCATTAGTTCTTAATGAACTGGAAAGCCATCTCATATACACCTATAAAGAAAAAGCTCCTCTTATCCCATTTTAAATGGAAGTAATAGATAAAGGCTTAGTGTAATTTGGAGTGTAAAGAGTCCTCTTTACTGCTTTCTGTGTTCCTTTATTGATTATACTTGGACTTTTTGTGTGCACAGAGTCACAGTTTCTGTCAAGTAACAGTCAATGCAAAGGCTACTTATTGGATGTAATCACAAATGAATTATATTTCATAAAATCAGCTAATTTTTTAAACAGTTTATTTCTTATGCACAGTTTTTAATATAACTTTTTAAAAATAAGTTATAAAATAAAACTATGCATGTGTATTACAGTATATTGAATTGCATGTGATTCTACTGTGCTGTATAAATGATCATAGTTAAAAACAAATGTAGTAATCCAGCTTTTAAGTATGTTAAGACACACTATCTTAACAAATGCATAACATGTTGGTCAAAAATGAACAAAAAGCTGTGCTAAGAAATTATGTTTTTTTACAGAAAAATATAAGCATGATAATGAAACAAAATGACCATTTTCAAATTAAACAGTTAATAGAAAATTGTTATTGCTACCAAACTCACCTTTTGCCTTTGATTTTTCTTTTCAGTAGGCTGCAACAAGAACCAATGTATTCCACTATATCTTGTGTTTAGGAGGAATAATTCTTATATAGTTAATTGATCTGGCTGATGAGTGAATGAAAGGGACGTCAGGAGATGCGTAAGTGTATCCACAAAATATCCTAAATATAATTAGAGATAGGGGAAAAATACACTTATCAATGACAAAAAATAGAGCTGCCTCCAGAGCACGTCTCTGTACACTTTGTCAGGTAGAACTGACAGCTCTGCAGCATTAATAACCAAGTGGGTCTTTAACTTACTAATAACCAGACCCACTTATAAAGAACCAGTAGGAGTCTTGGAGGTGGATCCTGCGTCAACATCATCTTTTAAGTCATTGATTAGGCAAATCCCTTGCCATTTCATAATGAGCACCATTGACTGCTATTACAAGATATACTAGGGGTCATGTGTTAAAAGCACGCACAGTGGTAATCCTAGTAATACACCCATTCTGACACCACGCATTGAAGTTTATGCACCTATATACACTGTGGGGCAGGAATGCATAGTGCTTTGGAGCATCAAATGCAAGAAATCCTGTACGGCCTTAGGCAGTTACAAATCAGCTTTTTGCACTGTGTCCCTTTGATGAATAAGAAGTACTATGTTTACTAGGGATGACTATTCCAGTGTTTTCATTAGAAACACTTACAAATATAGCATTTTATGTAAAAACAAGTATCTGCACTGGTACCCATGGTGGTGTGCTCAACCTGGAGTAACATATGAGGCTGAACTACAGCCTTTACAATACTCCACGAAATAGCTCAAGAGTTAAATCATACAAATCTCCCTTGTCGCGGGCTACTAATCTCCCCGAAATGCCATTCCACTGGGAGGCATATGCGGCGCCAAAATCGCTGAAGTTTCCTCTCAAGGCAACTTCGGTTGGGCGCGTATGCCATCCCACCAGCGATTTGCAGTCTAGCCGGTGGGATGACATTTCGGGGAGATTAGTTGCCTGTGACAAGGCAGATTGATCTTCCCGTCTGTTACGGCCCTTACACAACATAGCTGAAAACCGGTACCTTTTTAATCAAGCTAAGGGCTTGCAGGGATGAAGGCATGTAGGTGTAAATGACCCTGGTTATGCACTGAAAACTGAAAACACCCCCACTTACCATGTTTAATTGTTGCCTCACATTGATCCCAACTCCTCAGCCTGACAAATATTTTTCTCTGTTATTAAACATACCTATTTATATTGGTGCAGAAATGACAGTAGTACCATCCATGACTGTTAATTATTCTTATGTTACATGTGCTGGAGAAATTGGTTGAAGTAAGGGAAGCTGTAAATGAAATGTAGCTGAAGGAGTTAATAGATTTTTTTTATACATGTCTGTACATCAGTTGCACAGTAAACCAACACGAGTTTCTGCCTTACTATACAGACCAACAGTTGCCAATCAAAACTTGATGCTGCAGGACTTATTTAAGAAACTAACATCTGTCTCTGACATCTACATGTTAAATTTGACATCCACTACTCTCTATACTAAACAAAGTTTTCCAGAATTTTCCTTCTCCTTCCCAATACAATATGTCAAAAAGTTCTCTAGAAATGGTAAACAGGAAGCGGAAGCGTGTCTCCCTTAGTATAAAAGGCAAAGTAGCTGTATTAAAGCAGCTAGACAGTGGTGCCTCAGCAAAGTCCCTGTGTGACAAATTTGGTATTGGTTCGTCTACTCTCTATGAACTTAAGAAACAAAAACAAAAATTGCTTAAGTTCTATGGTGATAGTGATGCCCTCAAATTAATGGCAGGTAGAAAAACACTGCACCATGCAAAGAACACCTCTGTGGACAAAGTATTAATGGAATAAATTTGACAGCATCGCAGTGAAAGGTTCCTAATTTCTCGTACTCTTCTTATGACCCAGGCAAGAGAATTTCATGACCAGTTAAACATTCCAACACCTTAGGTGTAGTCATCAGGATGGTATGGAAAATTTAAGAAACGGAATCATCACCTGATTATGATGCTGCTGAAGCATATGTGGCATTAACTAACAAATTAGTTCAAAATGAGCATCTGTCAGCAGAGCAGGTATACAATGCAGATGAAACCTCGTTTTTTTTGGAAAACAGTTGTTACAGCTCAAGAGCCTGCACCAAGTGGGTTTAAAGACAATAAAGAAAGGTTAACTGTGCTTGCTTGTATGCAGCAGGAACACACAAAACAAAGCTGCTTATTGGTATTAAAGTTTTTCCTGCCACATATACTGCTAATAAGCGAGCATGGATTACAAGAGATATTTTCAAGGACTAGTTTGAGAATCATTTTGTTCCTGAGGCTAGAGCACACTGTACATGAGCAGGACTTAGATGCGCACACCCAGATGCAGAGCTTCTTATCAAAGATAATGTTTTTGTTGCCTACTTGCCTCCTAACTGTACATCCTTAATTCAGCCTCTTGGCCAAGGAATTCTGTGCTCATTCAAGTCACATTACAAGAATGATTTCCTACATAAAATGCTAAGTAAATGTAATAAAGGTATTGGTGTAAAAGAATTCCAGCGTAACTTTAAAGGGGATCTATACCATAAATTTTCACAATGCACTAAACCAGTGCTGTCCAACTGGCGGCCCGCGGGCCACATACAGCCCGCGACCCCCCTCTGTGTGGCCCCCCACCTGTCTGGCTGCTTTGATGGCTTACTCTTGTGTAAGCTTTAAATGGTATCAGTATTGTGATTAACTGCCCCCCCCTGTATGGTTCTCACCTCAGATTCAGGCTGTATTGTTTAAATATGTAATCCCCTGTACTGTTCACACCTTTTAATCTCTGCATTGTTCACCCCCTGCAGTGTTCACACCTCAGGCTCAGGCTGTAATCACCCCCATTGTTCCCCTGTTCACACCTCAGGAGCAGTAGAAACCCACAAATAATCCCTGCATACTACAAAAAGAACATATACTGAGGTGGTACTGCAATTAAAAAGTTTTTAAATATATAGTTATTGTGCAGACTGTTGGAGCAGTGCCAGCATTGTGTCACTGTAGGCTGCCTGTGTGTGCCATACACACAGGCAGCATATGGCAAGCAGAGTATGGCACACACAGGCAGGGTAGGGAAGGCAGAGTATGGCACACACAGGCAGAGTAGGGCAGGCAGAGTATAGCACACACAGGCCAAGTTTGGCACAAACCAGCCAAGAATGGCACACACAGTGAAAGTATGGCACGCAGGCAGGGTAGGGAAGGCAGAGTATGGCACACACAGGCAGGGTAGGGAAGGCAGAGTATGGCACACACAGGCAGGGTAGGGAAGGCAGAGTATGGCACACACAGGCAGGGTAGGGCAGGCAGAGTATGGCACACACAGGCCAAGTATGGCACAAACCAGCCAAGAATGGCACACACAGTGAAAGTATGGCACGCAGGCAGGGTAGGGCAGGCAGAGTATGGCACACACAGGCAGGGTAGGGAAGGCAGAGTATGGCACACACAAAGGCAGGGTAGGGCAGGCAGAGTATGGCACACAGGCAGGGTAGGGCAGGCAGAGTATGGCAGGTTTTTGCTGTACTACAACCATTAATATGGGTATGGTCATGTGATAACATGGGTGTGGTTTCAAGTGGGTGCGGTTTCAAAAAGGGGAGTGGTCAAAACTGGCTTCCATTATCGGCCCTCCACCACGTAGGTTGGAAAAATTCCGGCCCTCGGTACAACAGAAGTTGGGCAGCACTGCACTAAACCATGTAAAATACTGTAAAATAGAAGGTGCTTTTATTTTAATACCTTTGGGTTCAAATATGTCCATAACTGCTTGAAAACTGTGCTCTACCCAGACCTTATGCCAGCTTCCGGTTTAGACTCTTCAGTATATGGCTCTGGGCCGCCGGCCCTCATAGACTTCAATGACACAACCTCACCTACTTAAAGTGAAGTGAATATTCATAGAGTGGGCAGGGCTTAGCAATGTCACAGACAGTCCATTCCTGCTCTACTGGCTCCTCCCCCCGGCAGCAGCACAAGCAGAGACACAGAAGGAGGGAGGGGTTTTCCCTGCTGCTGCTGAGTAAAGCCTGTCAGTCAGTGCTGTGACCAGTTCCTGTGGGAGACTGAAGCGACACTCCCATGTCTCATTTGGCTCTGGCTTCAGACTGGAGAGCTTATGTATGCAGCTCTCATATAATGGCAGTTTTAGGAGGTAAAATGCTTTCAAAACAACTTTCTTTCTGCATCATTTCACATTTTGAGGGAGGATAAATATTATAACTGAATATGAACTTTATATAAAATGTCTCCTTTAACATAAAAGATGCAATTTGGAGTGCTGCTAGAGAATAGGATAAAGTTGATAAAGAAACATTAATTCATGGATGGCATCACTTGTGGCCTGCCTCATTTTTCTTTGATGATGATGATGATGATGACTCAGAGGAAGAGTTTCTGGGTTTTTCAGATTCAAATGAAATCCAACTTGTCACAGAGTTGATTAACTATGCAAAGAGCCTGTCTTGTCCAGAAACCCAGTTGCTGTGGAATATGCAACATGGTTCTTAATGACAATTCAGATGAAGAAAGTGACAATGATGAGCAGGATGTCATTGTGAAACCAAACATTTCTATTAAAAGAATGATAAAACTTTCTGAAGAACTAATTTGTGGCATGGAACAGAAGAGCTTTATCACAGAGCAACAAATAACGTCAGTCTATAAAATTAAAGAACAACTCTTACGTGAAAGGCCAAAACACATGAAACAGATGTCACTTACTGAAATGTTCCAAAATGTTCAAACTGCACCTCTCTCACTGATCCTAAGCCTTTAGATTCTGACATTTGTTGTATAGAACTTATTTAAAAATATGGCCTTTCTAATCAATGCTGCTGTTGAAGCACACATTATACATTTGGCTGTAGTGTTCAAGTTTAGTGTTTAGTTCTGTATGTGTTTTTTTTCACTTAGAATAGCAGATCCAGTATTGCTCTAAGACCTGCAGTACACCAGGCATGACAGTCTGAATGTCTCATAAGCCACAGTCCTTAGAGTAACATACTGGTGTTGACATGGAAACTCATTTAAAAGCCAAGGTGTTATTCAGAACAGGAGTTAACCTTTTGACATCCTTCTTACCTATGTGTAGATTTCTGTTTTTACTAGTTAGATCTCTTGCAAAATGTTTAGGTTCTCAATGTGTTTTTTGTGGCACTGCAAAATTTAGGATATTCTACTACTCTGCAATCACTATGGCCAAACCCCTGGCCATTCGCAAGAGTGTTGCAGAAGGGGCTATACAGTATTTTCTTATTCAGAGGTAAATAATAATGAGCCTTAGTAAGTGTTTCTGGTTGTTTGCCAGGCTTTGCAGGGAAGCAATATCATAAGCAGAAAAGAGCACAGACAAAATTATACAGCGATAGAAAAACAGTATGGTAGTAAAAAAGCTTATGGTCAGAAAATCCCACTGCATGTTAATTTAATTTCTATAATGCCAGAAACCTGGAAACTTAAATAAACAAATATAAGCTGTTGTTGTAAAAATAGTTGTGCTGTGTTTTTTTCCCAGCTTTTAAACACACTGGTAAATAGTGCTCCTTTAAGACACGGATGCTCTGAAATTAGTGAGGTAAAATGTGTACACAATGTTTTAGGCTAACAGTCCTTCCTCAGGAATAAAAAATGTTACAAATGAGATCACCAGGTAACCAACAAATATCTAACTATCTAGTGCTTACAACAGCTTTGTGTCCTCTGCTTATAACAATCATCATTCTTTTTTTTTTTTTTTTTTTAATATTTATTTATTCAGTTTTCAGCAAAAAGAAAAAAAAAAGTAGAAACAGTTTTAAAGCACCATATATAACATACATATGCAGTATACAAAAACATAAATCCCATCCAATATACTAGAATTGTATAACATATATTGAACAGATGTAAAGTTATATCACATATAGAACATATACAGGTTATGGGGTAGCCGCCTATTGATATTCCTCTTTTCCATAATTCAGTCTTACCACTTCACCCAGACTTTTCACCCTCCTACACCATTCTTTCCAAGAAACCCATCGGTGAATAAATTTGTATTCCACATTATTTAATCTAGCCGCCATCCACTCATAATCATCATTTGAGTGGATCTCTTCTATCAATTGGTTTAAATCTGGAAGTCGGGACCGTTTCCAGTTTTGCTGCTGGCGCGGGCTGCAAAAGTTATCTGATGAACCACTGTAGCCCATTTATTCCCTCCCCCATCATCCATAATCCCCAGTAAAGCTAGTGCAGCACTAATTTGATACATGCCCTCTGTAATGTCCACCAAGATTCCATTAACTACCTCTGTCCAGAACCTACAGTATATATACCCGGGCATTCCCACCACAGGTGGAAAGTGTTACCTATTTGATTGCACCTTCACCAGCATTTATTGTATTCCTTTAACAATCATCATTCTGAGTCACTAGGGCCCCATTTACTAACCATAGGAAAATTCACAAAAGCAAAGTAAACTGAAAACTGGGGAAATAAATATTGGTATATTACATAACCAATATTGCCATAAGTCATAAGATATGACTTTAATTTAATTATAAACTGGTTGTAATCAGTTGTATTTGTTTGCTCAAGGGGTAACAGCAGTTTTTATTACAAAAATATGTCTAACTAAGATAATTAACTCTATCCTATATCAGCAATAGTAATAAAATGTAACATGGCTCAACACCAGCTTTAGATAAAACCTTATAGAGCAATAGGACAACTTGTTTTTTTTTTCTATTACAGGTACTGTATGAGACCTATTATCCAGAATGCTCGGGACCTGGAGTTTACCAGATAAGGGATCTTTCCGTAATTTGGATCTCCATAACCTAAGTCTGCTAAAATTCATTTAAACGTTAAATAAACCCAGTAGAGGCTTGTTTTGCCTCCCATAAGAATTAATTATATCTTAGTTTGGATCAAGTACAAGGTACTGTTTTATAATTAAAGAGAAAAAGGAAATCCTTTTAAAAAATTTTAATTATTTGCTTATAATGCAGTCTATAGGAGATGGCCTTTACGTAATTCTGAACTTTCTGGATAACAGGTGCCTTTGGCTCAGGCTGGGGGCAGTGTTAGGAAATCAAGCAGCACAAGACAAGTGGTTGATTCTATCTTGCAATCAGACATTGAATATTTTACAAATAAAAGCATTATTCATTTATTTATTTATTTAAGCACTATTGTATTTTCAGGGCTTGGCTTGAACATACATCTTGACTATTGTTTCAGTTATAAAACAATTGATGTTGCTGTTACTTTTTGGGTTTAACAGGGCACATTGCAGCCATTCCATGTTTGGTTCTTGTGATGTAGATAATTAGATTACCAGTATACAACCTCCTCAATTTGTTGAGACTGTTTTGTAATCAGAATTCCATTATGTGCACTAATTATCCAACTTGCAAGAACCAAACATGGAGCAGCTTCAATTAATGTGAAAAAAAATGTTTTTTTTTTTCCAACACTTTATTAATAGATCCCTATGCATAAATTCATATGGGCCATTGGGCCACTTTAATTTAGCCGTAGAATTTTAAATTAGCCTTAAATTAAAGCATAGAGCTGTTAAAAGCTTATCTATAATGTTGCAAAATAAATCAAAAAAGGTATAATGATAATAAGGTATATTAAAAACTGATTACGGTAGTTATTACATATTTTGTTCTGTTTACTAGAACAAAATTGGCTGTGCTTTGTTTTCAGCACAGTGCAATTTGAAATTATGGGAGTTATTTGTAAATTACTGTATCTAGTATCTGTACCACTATAAATGTTTCAGAAAAGCTTGTTTTAGTTCTGGAAAAAGTAGAACTAAATACAAATCAAGACACATTAAAGTTATACAAGTCACCCCACCAAAGGAGAGAAAGGTATGACATTATGGACCTCCCCGGGGCATTCAGTTTGAAATAGATGAGGAAGCTGTACCCTAAGGTACTGTTTTGTTTTAATATGTTTTTTAACCACACAAAACAGTTTTTACTGTAATCAACTATGAATGTGCTAAATGCTGGATTTGGATAAGGGATTAAAGCAACCGTTTCCCCCACCATAGCTTTTTGTTGTTTTCATGATACTGAGCCTTGCTGAGAAATAATCAGCTGATCAAAAAAACGTTAAACATGACAGAGAAAATAATGTTCTTTCAGTCAATACACCAGCACTGTGTGACTAGAATAAATGAAATTGATCTTGTGTTGACAAATGCAATAAAAAATAAATGATAGGAAAATACACAGGATAAATGACAAACAGAAAGGTAAACAAGATAGCTGAGTACTTAATAAAATAATTTATTCAAACTACTAATTTGAGATATTTTAATGTTAAACTTGTTTTCCCTTATGTATATATTAACTGTACCAGCCTGCAGATACAGATGTGCATGAATTTCCATGTATTGGAGTTTTAGTAGTCTGCCTCTCTGATTTGCTGTTTGTGATTACTGCCTTAGGATTATAGGTCACCCCATAGGAACTTTTTAATGCTTGGTTTGCTCCCCAACTTTTTTTTTATATTTAAGCGTGCTGACTGGTAAAAAAACATTGGGGACCCACTTTCAGGCACTATTGAAGGCACATGCCCTCCTAGATATATAGAGGATCAACCAGCCAAAAGAAAGGAGATATACTTATTATTCCCCTTCACATAAAAGCTCAACTAGGCTTGACCTCCCCGGAATGTTTAAAATATAATATTACAACCTCTATTCAGCCTATTACATGGTCAGACCATGCTCCCACACTTTCTATCGCTTTAGAAACTTATTAAAAAACTGCACTGGCTGCTCAATGAAACAAGTTTACATAATAAAGAGATACAGACTACAACCCTTAATTACATAAAGGAATTCTTTACTATAAACAAAGGATCCATACAGTCTAAAGCATTAACCTGGGAAGCCCATATTGCTACTATCAGAGGCCAACTTATAGCAACAACTACAGCTAAACACTCTATTAGGAAGACAGAACTACATAAGCTAGAAACTCATCTCTACAACCTAGAAAAGACTTAAAAGACTTATAGCACCCACCCAACCCCGACCATTTTACAAGAAATCCAGGCAACATGTGCTAACCTAAAACAATTGGCTCTTAACACAAATATTACCGGAAATAAAGCCCACACCTTACTGGCAAAACAGCTAAAACAACAGAATACACAATCCCAAATTCTGGCCATCCAATCAGAAACGGGCACCTTGACCCACAATCCCAGAAATATTGGCAAAACATTCTATGATTACTATGACTCTCTATATAATTTACCAAAGAATGGTCAAAATCAAGGAGATGCCTAAAGATTGCAACTAACACTATCAAAAGATGAATTAGGATACCTTAACATGGCAATAACAACAGAAGAAGTACTCCAAACCATACAAGCATTACCCCCTACAGAAATCACCAGGGCCAGATGGGTTTCCCAACTCATACTACAAAATTTATAAAGAATACTTTAGCCCTATCTTGGCTGACCTATTTAATGAATTCCTAGGAGGTAAGGAGGAAATCTCTGAGACTATGCTCTCTTCATATATAACAATACTCCCAAAAGAAGGAAAAGATGTAACTTTGTGCTCTAATTACAGACCAGTAACATTACTGAACTGCGACTTAAACATTTTAAAAAAATATTAGCTAACAGATTAGCAAGATTACTTGCACATTTAATAAATCTAGACCAAGTAGGGTTCATTAAAGGATGCCAAGCAGGGGATAATACCCGGAGAGTAACTGATATATTAGATGTAATACACAGCAAGTAAATACCCGCAATAGCCCTCAGCCTAGATGCCGAAAAGGCTTTTGATCGCCTGAACTAGGTATTTATATAGTGGCTTGCAAAAGTATTCGGCCCCCTTGAACTTTTCCACATTTTGTCACATTACAGCCACAAACATGAATCAGTTTTATTGGAATTCCACGTGAAAGACCAATACAAAGTGGTGTACACGTGAGAAGTGGAACAAAAATCATACATGATTCCAAACATTTTTTACAAATAAATAACTGCAAAGTGGGGTGTGCGTAATTATTCAGCCCCCTGAGTCAATACTTTGTAGAACCCCCTTTTGCTGCAATTGCAGCTGCCAGTCTTTTAGGGTATGTCTCTACCAGCTTTGCACATCTACAGATTGAAATCCTTGCCCATTCTTCTTTGCAAAACAGCTCCAGCTCAGTCAGATTAGATGGACAGCGTTTGTGAACAGCAGTTTTCAGATCTTGCCACAGATTCTCGATTGGATTTAGATCTGGACTTTGACTGGGCCATTCTAACACATGGATATGTTTTGTTTTAAACCATTCCATTGTTGCCCTGGCTTTATGTTTAGGGTCGTTGTCCTGCTGGAAGGTGAACCTCCGCCCCAGTCTCAAGTCTTTTGCAGACTCCAAGAGGCTAATAGGATAGCAAAATTTATCCCGCAAGCATCCCCACTATGTTGGAGAGGCTGCCTAGGAATTGGAACCCTATCACATACCCTTGGACCTGCCTAAATTGACAACAATATGGAAAGAGGTTTGTGAGATTATAAAAACAGGCCTAGCACTCTCAAATGATATTAAACCACCACATCTACTATTGGGACTACCTATACCACAATTAAAACACTCTTTCCAGAAACTGGTCAATCACATAACCACAAATGTTTGTTTACCAATCACATCCAAATGGAAATCTCAAATGATCCCCACAATAACAAAAGTCATTGCTAAAGTGGAAAGCAATAAACGCTTTTAACAGATGACAGCCCACATAACAAACAAAGAAAATCTATTCCTTAAAATATGGTCCCCTTGGGAAACTCATTTTTTAAACAAATACTACAGACTCTGCAGAAGTAACCCACACAGAAACTACAAGCACAAGCAATGGAAACCTCTAACCCACTCTCTGAACTCCCAAAGCAAAGACAGATTAAAACCCCCATACCCAGAGCAAAATCCTTAAATCCCTGTAGCAAGGGTAATGCAAATACAGCTATATATGTGTGTGTGTGTGTGTGTGTGTTGGTCAAACAAAAAACTGGACTTATTTGCACTAACTGTATATACCTCTACAAGTATCTAGTAGAATTAAGTCTAAAACAACTGGACTGGAGTTTTTCTTGAAGACGTTTCACCACTCATCCGAGTGGCTTCTTCAGTTCAAATGACTGGTAGGGAATTCCCCGGTATTTAAACTCTTGATGGTAGTAGAGTCACAGACATCCAATCACAATGGTTCCATTGAACTTGTTCAGTTAGGTGTTAGCTGAAACTGACAGGTGTAAGAAGGTATGATCCAATCACAATGGTACCAAGATTCTCATTGATGAAGGTGTTAATCCTTCAAAGTACATGACTGGAAGTGTGAACTGTTGTGAGACCGCTGAGTCTTGTCCTGAGGAGTTTGCCCGCCTATGTTGGGCCATTCTCTTACAGAGAGGTTGTTTTGTCTCCCCAATGTATAAGTCTGAGCACTCTTCACTACACTGGACAGCATAGACCACATTACTTTTCATGTGCTTGGGTGTTGGGTCTTTCGGGTGCACCAGCTTTTGTCTCAGGGTGTTGCTGGGTTTGAAAAACACAGGAATGCGATGTTTGTTGAAAATTCGCCTAAGTTTTTCCGATGTTCCAGCAACATATGGGATGACTATGTTGTTTTGCCTGCTGTGTTCCTCCCTTCTGTTTGTAGGTCTGGTCTTTCTGTTGGTCTTTGATTTGGCAGTTTCACAACAGTTCACACTTCCAGTCATGTACTTTGAAGGATTAACACCTTCATCAATGAGAATCTTGGTACCATTGTGATTGGATCATACCTTCTTACACCTGTCAGTTTCAGCTAACACCTAACTGAACAAGTTCAATGGAACCATTGTGATTGGATGTCTGTGAAACGTTTTCAAGAAAAACTCAGAAAAGTCCAGTTGTTTTAGACTTAATTCTACTAGATACTGTATATCATGACCTGGATGAATGAGAATCTTCATAGACACCTCTACAAGTACAAATGACTGTATCTTGCTACTGAATGCATATACCTGTATTGTTCTTTATTATGGAAACTTCGCAATAAAAATTTGTAAGTTACAAAAAAAAAAAAAAGGTTGGGGACCCCTGTGTATGTGGCACACCAAATTCCCTAAAAAAAGTGGAGTGGTGCAGGTGGTCACATATATAAATATTCTGAATATAGCTGTTTTTACTCATTCTTGTCTGCTTAAGACCCCATTAAGCAAAATACATAAGCATTAAACTTGCAAGTTGCAATTGTAAACCAAACCAAAAGTATTTTTGTATTTTTTTGTAACTACAGGAAACTCATTGCCCTGTCAAAAATGAGGTGCGATGCTATTCTATTTGTCAGACCTTCAGCCAACCAACAATAGGGTTTGTATAGAGGCCCATGCAGCCCCCTGGCTTAATTCTGATCAACGCTTCAGTTCATTATTCCAGCCAACACAATTTGTGGATGAATAGAAGTTCCCACATTCAACAAGCAACTAAGTCTCCAAGTTGACTAAGTCTGCAGGGAATACCATTTACCAAATAAAATATTTAACAAACATAACCTATATATGTAAACGTGCAGTTATCTTTTTCAAGAAAAATGATTGGGAAATCCTGTTTACTCAAATATTTAGCAACTGGACTAAAAAAATTTTACCAAAAACTCAATGACAATGCACTTAAAAATTCTGCACTAAGCAGATAAGGTGAAGTTCATGAAATTTTAAAGCAGAACATTTTTTTGTTACCATTAGTTCTTCTCAAAGCTTGCATATGTTGCTTAGCGAAAACATGACCATTATCTTACCACTTCTTACTGGGGATTACTACTCACATTAACCAGTGTTAGATTGATGTTTATTGCATGTGTGCAGAAACAAGCCTTTGAGTTATTGCCCACGTCACCATTCTTTTGCGCTCATCCTAATCTATAACATGCCATTAATAAGGAAAATGCAAGCATTATTGCACTCCAAATAAAATACAATTTGTGTTTAAACGTAAATAAGATGGTCCATGGGATTCCCACACAATTAACTAGAAAAAGAAATATAAGACAGATTGAGAGAATTATGCAATATACAGTATAAGCAAATTTCATTCTATATTGCATGGACTTTCGTATGTATGTTTTCTTAGATTTATAAATACTAGACTTTATTGTAGTGTATGCTTTATATACATATGCAGCTTTGATTTGGAATTGTATATTGTAACTATATAACTTCAGTTTAAATGCTGTAATATCTA
Source organism: Xenopus tropicalis (assembly GCF_000004195.4). Taxonomy (NCBI): domain Eukaryota; kingdom Metazoa; phylum Chordata; class Amphibia; order Anura; family Pipidae; genus Xenopus; species Xenopus tropicalis. The sequence continues at coordinate 54,529,601 of NC_030682.2, read as the reverse complement.
GGGCTAGTCTTGCTATTGCTACTCTGTGAGGTATAATTATAAAGGAGCATAAAATATTGCTAAAAAATGGTTTAAATGTGGTATAAATGAAACGGCATATATTTAGAAGCACTATGGCCTATTTACCAATGGCTTGGGCCCTTGTATCAATTTTGCGCTAATTGCAGGAAGAACTTGCGTAAGTGGCATTGGCCTGGGCATTCTGCCTTTTGTAAATTTCAAAAGATTAACATTTTTGGGAGAGGTGTAGGAGTCAACTTTGTCTGGTTAAATGCAGTGTTTCCAAACACAGTCAATAACCTATATACAAGGAATCAAAATTCTTTGTACATTCTAGGAGTTCAATAAAATTCACCTCTTAGTACAACAAGCAGGACAAGAGGGGACGTGGCCAACTGTCTACCAAGATGGACGCTTAGCTTAGAAGCTGCAATATAGCTCAATGCACAAGTGAGGATAACTCCTTCAAAAATGGGGAAGCAGGGCAAAAATAGAGAGCCCCAGAGAGAGGAAACCAAGGGGAACAAACTTACTGAATCGCAAAAGTTTTTAAAGAAATTTCTGATGACAGCGGAGCAGGACAGTGATGCGCACAAGGCTGGCTCTGAGACGGGTAGGCCCGAAGGAAGAGATGCGGAATCCGAGTGCGACTCTGTAAACATGGAACAAGGTACTCTTACTTATCTTAAATCATTATCTACAAAGAAAGACTTCCTAGACTTATCCACGCAGATTAATGCAACGCAAACTCCCTGTTCGCGGGCGACTAATCTCCCCGAGTTGCCTACCCCTGCCATCCCACCGGCGAACATGTAAGTCGCCGGCGGGATGGCAGACACGGCGGCGCGATTTCAGGAAATTGCCGAAAAAGACTCGCGAGTCTTTTTCGGCGATTTGCGCGAAATCGCGCCGCCGTGGTTGGCCTAATATTGGCCAGACATTGAAAACAGGTCGGAGTCAGTGGAAACAACTGGCTCATTACTGATGGTAACGGAAACAGAAAGTAGAGCAATACAACTACTAACCCGTAGAATCGAAGACCTTGATAATCAAGGCAGACGATGCAACCTCAGAATAAGGGGCCTTCCAGAGTCCATTGACCAGCCGATCCTGAAACAGACGGTACAAACTGTGTTTAAAGAGATATTAGGCCAGACATTGAAAACAGGTCGGAGTCAGTGGAAACAACTGGCTCATTACTGATGGTAACGGAAACGGAAAGTAGAGCAATACAACTACTTACCCGTAGAATCGAAGACCTTGATAATCGAGGCAGACGATGCAACCTCAGAATAAGGGACCTTCCAGAGTCCATTGACCAGCCGATCCTGAAACAGACGGTACAAACTGTGTTTAAAGAGATATTAGGCCAGACATTGAAAACAGGTCGGAGTCAGTGGAAACAACTGGCTCATTACTGATGGTAACGGAAACGGAAAGTAGAGCAATACAACTACTTACCCGTAGAATTAAAGACCTTGATAATCGAGGCAGACGAGGCAACCTCAGTATAAGGGGCCTTCCAGAGTCCATTGACCAGCCGATCCTGAAACAGACGGTACAAACTGTGTTTAAAGAGATATTAGGCCAGACATTGAAAACAGGTTGGAGTCAGTGGAAACAACTGGCTCATTACTGATGGTAACGGAAACGGAAAGTAGAGCAATACAACTACTTACCCGTAGAATCGAAGACCTTGATAATCGAGGCAGACAATGCAACCTCAGAATAAGGGGCCTTCCAGAGTCCATTGACCAGCCGATCCTGAAACAGACGGTACAAACTGTGTTTAAAGAGATATTAGGCCAACCACATACAAGTGAAATACAAATTGAAAGGGTACATAGAGCAACCGAGAGATCTTATTTGCTGTCTATTAAGCTTTGTAAAAAAGGAAGAAATACTAACAAAAACATGAAAATACAGAGATTGCCATTTTGCAGGACCTATCTTGGTGTACTCTTCAACAAAGGAGATTACTAAAACCACTAACAGATATGCTTAAGGATAAAAGAATACAGTTCCGCTGGGGACTCCCATTTTCTATACAAGCCAAAACAGAAGGGAAATCCCATACACAAACAACGCCAGACGACATCCAACTATTTCTACAGGCCTGCAAGGCGGAAAAAATAGACCTTACGGAATGGGTTAAATTTGTCAAACTACCCAAACCTACCCCACTGCAATACAAAGAGACGTGGGCCGAGATCTCAACACTTAAGACAAAACGGAGAAAGGTGAAACTAACACCTGAAAAACCCACACCCCAAGAACGAGCTAAGGAAAATGGATGAGACAGAACCACCCCACATCATTTGATATAAATAGAAAATATCCTCACAAGCAAAACTAACCTGATGTCTAAAATTTTCGGAGCTAACACGGAAATTTGGTACAACACACACCCCCCCCCCCACACTCATGGGCAAGACAAACAATTTGTCTGGAAAAATTTGCCTGAGAGCAATGAGCCTATTAGAAAACATGATAATAAATGTAATACTTCTTAATGATGATTTGGTTTTTGTTAGGTAATAAGTTCAAAGTTGAATGTTTTACAAATGATTACTTTGACTATGTATATTGCTTTCTTAACTCTGGTCTATAACATATGACATTTCATATAAGCTGTTGTGAGTAAAATGTAAAAGTAAAAAAACACCTATACTTACCAATAACTAACGATGGGTAGCAAACTAAAAGTGATCTCCCTGAATGTTAATGTCCCTGAAAAGAGAAACCAAATAGTAATCATAATGAGAAAAGATAAAGGGGACATAATTTTACTGCAAGAAACCCACTTTAAAGGCAACCCACAACCAATGCATAAGATAGGAACCTATTCCCAATGGTATTATAGTAACAACCCAGAACAAAAATGAAAGGGGTAGCATTATGTAAAAACCTAGATTTTAAATTGAAAAGCACCCTGTGTGACCCAAACAGAAGATATTTATTCATTAAAGGGCTTCTTTATCACACACCCTGTACCATAGGATGTATATATCTGCTTAATACTAATCAACCCCTTTTTCTGAATAAACTAGCAAATAAAATAGCTGAATTTATTAAAGGACTGCTAATTATAGGAGGGGATCTAAACCTCCCTCTAGACCCTCAAAAAGACACCTCCAAAGGTCATACTATACTCTCACCCCCCAAGCTAAGACTCCCCACAAAAACCTTACAATCACTAAGGTTAATAGACACCTGGAGATTTCGTAATCCTATCTCAAAACAATACACAAACAAGCAGGGCAAGTTGCAACTTGCTTTCTACCTATCCTTTTTTACTTTGCACCTTGCTTCATATTTAATAATTGTTGTACTGCCTGGCACTCTAAAATTGACATACTGTATATTGAAAGGCAATGGGATCTGGCACCCATGAAAACTCTACCCTATCCCTGAAAAAAATCTAATCACTTTTTAACCTTCTCCTACAAGTTATATAGAACATAGTACAAAGGAAGTGATTGGGCAGCTTTAGGCCACCATGGGAACTGAGCATCTACCAATATTGTCCCTATTAAATTCTGCCAGTGATTACAGTGTAATAATGACAATCAAACATTGCACTATAATCTCAATATGTTATATAACATCCAGATTACTACTGCAGTGCTAGTAGAATTTTCACTGGGCGACCCACTGTATTAATTTTGAGTTGCCTACTTTAGAAAAATAAGGGGTTGTGAAGGAGTCCATTTGAGAAAAGGTTTCCATAGTTTTTAATATGTGTTCTATAGAGTCTACTAAAAACTGATTGCATACTCATGATGACATCACATCAGGGTCCTTAAAGAGGCAACATCATGCCTTTGTAATACTTTTATACATTAAATCTCATGCCCACATGTATAACTATATGTCTGTATTCTTGTTTGGTGAGCTTGATTTATGTAAATTGTTTACTGCTGTGTTCTTCTCTTATGAAAATGTATGTTATTTGTCATTCAAACTGGGCCCTACACTGGGCTGTCAACCCCGGGGGACTATCTGCTGGGGTACTGTTACAGCACGCCACTGATACGGTGTGGGCATGTGTTATGTGACGTCATGCTACATGTGCACAGTGTGTGTGACGTCACGGAATGCTCACCGCACAAGCATTTGTGAGGAATTTATACGTATGAGGAGACAGGGGGGAGGATTTCTCTGAGACTACCAGCTTGACAGCTCTGCCTTACAGTATCTGCACAGCAGCCTTCATTGCAGCAAAGAGTTTATTTGTTATAATGCTAACTGACATTATACATAGTCAAAATAAATTTAAATTTATCATAGCTATACATTAAGGGAGCCATTTACTAAAGGTCGGATTTTTTTTTTTCTTATTCAGGTTTTTTAGCATTAAGTCGCTGAAGAAAACAAACTGTGGGAAAACTGTGGGACAAAAAGGTTAAAAATCTGAATCTGACTATTGGCCAGCTAAAACTTGTTGAGATAATGTAGAAGTCAATGGCAGATTTCCCTTCCATAGAGGATCCTTCTTTGCTTCGAAACTTCCAAGGTTTTCAGATTTTTGACGATTTTTGCACTTCAGACTTTTTAGTAAATGTCAGACATTTGTGGAAATTAATTCATTTGAATTTTTAAAAAGAAAAAAATAAGAAAAGTTGGAGTTAGTAAATCTGCCTCTAAAGGTCAGTTTTATAAAAATTGAGCTTGCAACAGAAAGATTCACCCACTTTCTATTTATTCATATGGGATTTTTACAAGCATATACAGTATATATCAAATGGTAAATTATTTTTTAAAATTTTTTTAATCTTACAGTCCCTTTTTTCCTCTTTATAAAAAAACTGCAATAAGCAAAAGGTATATATTTTTCCCATTTTATTCTTTTTTTATTTTGCTTTTTATCATTCTCAAAGAAGCAAATTTAATGGAGAAGTAAAGTCATTTTGGCATTTTACTGCCAATAGATTTGCCACATTAGTGCCACCTAGAACACTATATTTATTCTGCACCCAACACTTCCACAAATGTATGTTAGGTTGTGCTCTTCATTATTATGTATTTTTAATGGGCCAAAACAATTTTCTGTATTTATTTAGCCCAAAACATACTTTTTTTATACAAAAAATCCAGCGTTCATCTGATCAAGGAATGCAGGCATGTTCTTCAAAAGTGTTTTTTTTATTTATTACTTTTTTTTTTAATTTAAAATTTTTGCTCAATTAAACAACCCACTAGTGCAATTTTCTGTCTGCCGTTAAGGACTACTGAACATAGGAATGAGTAAAAAGTCGGTGAATTTTTCTGTGGTGAGCTAAAATCTCACATTTTTATAAATCTGCCTCTGTGATTTAGGGCTCATTTATAACCACAACAATAGTGGGCTGCAAAAAAGGACGTAGGCGAATCCATTACCAGCGAAAATTTTGCTCAATAGTTTTGACGGATTTGCAATGGGCACCCCACGCACCCACAATTATGCTGGGATTCTGGGAATAAATTGCTGCACTGTGGATAAAAAAATATTGCCGATCTGAATTGCACTTTGCACACTGCAGTGAATTTGCAAACGATCCTTTATGATTTTTTACCTAAAATAGTTGGTGGGTGTGTACATGATTTACCAATACAGGCACATATAAGTATCTGGTAAAAAATGTGCAAGTTGAATTTACACATTTCTTATGACAATGTGTCTCTGAATTGTAAATTGCACTGGATTCACCAATACAGGGACATATACAGTGGCTTGCAAAAGTATTCGGCCCCATTGAACTTTTCCACATTTTGTCACATTACAGTCACAAACATGAATCAATTTTATTGGAATTCCACGTGAAAGACCAAAGTGGTGTACACGTGAGAAGTGGAACGAAAATCATACATGATTCCAAACATATTTAACAAATAAATAACTGCAAAGTGGGTTGTGCGTAATTATTCAGCCCCCTTTGGTCTGAGTGCAGTCAGTTGCCCATAGACATTGCCCGATGAGTGCTAATGACTAAATAGAGTGCACCTGTGTGTAATCTAATGTCAGTACAAATACAGCTGCTCTGTGACAGCCTCAGAGGTTGTCTAAGAGAATATTGGGAGCAACAACACCATGAAGTCCAAAGAACACACCAGACAGGTCAGGGATAAAGTTATTGAGAAATTTAAAGTAGGCTTAGGCTACAAAAAGATTTCCAAAGCCTTGAACATCCCACGGAGCACTGTTCAAGCGATCATTCAGAAATGGAAGGAGTATGGCACAACTGTAAACCTACCAAGACAAGGCCGTCCCCCTAAACTCACAGGCCGAACAAGGAGAGCGCTGATCAGAAATGCAGCCAAGAGGCCCATGGTGACTCTGGATGAGCTGCAGAGATCTACAGCTCAGGTGGGGGAATCTGTCCATAGGACAACTATTAGTCGTGCACTGCACAAAGTTGGCCTTTATGGAAGAGTGGCAAGAAGAAAGCCATTGTTAACAGAAAACCATAAGAAGTCTCGTTTGTATGTATGTGTGGCGGAAAACTAACACTGCACATCACTCTGAACACACCATCCCCACTGTCAAATATGGTGGTGGCAGCATCATGCTCTGGGGGTGTTTCTCTTCAGCAGGGACAGGGAAGCTGGTCAGAGTTGATGGGAAGATGGATGGAGCCAAATACAGGGCAATCTTGGAAGAAAACCTCTTAAAACAAAACATATCCATGAATTAGAATGGCCCAGTCAAAGTCTAGATCTAAATCCAATCGAGAATCTGTGGCAAGATCTGAAAACTGCTGTTCACAAACGCTGTCCATCTAATCTGACTGAGCTAGAGCTGTTTTGCAAAGAAGAATGGGCAAGGATTTCAGTCTCTAGATGTGCAAAGCTGGTAGAGACATACCCTAAAAGACTGGCAGCTGTAATTGCAGCGAAAGGTGGTTCTACAAAGTATTGACTCAGGGGGCTGAATAATTACGCACACCCCACTTTGCAGTTATTTATTTGTAAAAAATGTTTGGAATCATGGATGATTTTTGTTCCACTTCTCACGTGTACACCACTTTGTATTGGTCTTTCACGTGGAATTCCAATAAAATTGATTCATGTTTGTGGCTTTAATGTGGCAAAATGTGGAAAAGTTCAATGGGGCCGAATACTTTTGCAAGCCACTGTTAGGGGCTGATTTACTTACCCACGAACGGGTCGAATGGAGTCCGATTGCGTTTTTTTCGTAATGATCGGTACTTTGCGATTTTTTCGTATGTTTTGCGATTTTTTCGGATTCTGTACGAATTTTTCGTTACCAATACGATTTTTGCGTAAAAACGCGAGTTTTCCTATCCATTACGAAAGTTGCGTAAAAAGTTGCGCATTTTGCGTAGCGTTAAAACTTACGCGAAAAGTTGCGCATTTTTCGCGTAAGTTTTAACGCTACGAAAAATGCGCAACTTTTTACGCAACTTTCGTAATGGATACGAAAAACTCGCGTTTTTACGCAAAAATCGTATTGGTAACGAAAAATTCGTACAGAATCCGAAAAACATACGAAAAAGTCGCAAAATGTTCGTTTTCAAGTCGGAACTTTTCCAATTCGGGTCGGATTCGTGGGTTAGTAAATCAGCCCCTAAGTGTCTGTTTGGTAAAAAAAAAAAAACTCAAAGGTTGAATTTACACATTTTTCGTGACAATGTGTCTCTGAATCACTTATTGACAGAGAAAATAAAATGTTGAACTGCTGCATTACTATTCAGAAAAGCAAGCGTGTGGAGGGCAGGGAAATTCTCTTAGCTTGAAAATAGTGGTAAATGCAGGATTGTCTTAGAAATTGCCTGACACAACAGGAATGCTAGAGTTGCATTTTTTAGCATGTTATTTTGTATACTACAATCAACACAGAAAGAAAGAGATAAATCCTTTGAAATTAGAATGTAGCATGGTTGGTAAGCTCATTCACACCATCTTGTGGCAAAAACTAAGAATACCAAATAATTAAAGAGTTTCCCTTGTGACTGGGAAGGAAATTCTGACTGCCAAAGGTTTAGGGTGAATGAAGCAAAAGGACAGTTGTGCACAACACTATTTTTATTTATTAGGTGGGGTTGCAGTGGGGCTGTGACTACAAAATTCAAACAAACAGAAACAAGAGATTCTTGCTGATATAGTTTATCCATAAAGCTCCTAAAAATACCCCCTTTTAAATAAAAAAAGAGATTGTTTTACCATCAAGGGCAGAACTGCCCTTGGCCATGGGAGATACCATGATGTATGCTATGCCAGTGTGTGGGGGGTAGAGCAAATTTTACAATATAGTTAAACTGGCTACCTATATCACTGTCATCCCTGGTCCAGCTAATTCTACACTCACTTTCATTTAATTTAATTCCTTAATTGAAGTAGTAAGGGGGTGGAAAAGGGTGTTAGTTTAATTTTAGGGTAATTTCTAGCTGTGGCCACAAGATGGATCATGTAAAAAGGTTCTAGTTGTAATTACAATATAGGGGCTTCTAGAAGGAACTAGAGGGAGTTAGTGAGAGGGAGAGTCCCAGAGGGAGGCGTTAAAAAAGGGTATAAAAGGAGGGGAGTGGCAGAGCAAGAAATAGGCACATGCAGGAAGTCATCTGACCGACAGAAGGGACTGAAACAGAAAGAGGTAGGCAAACTAGCTAGAGAGGGCCTAGCTTGTGTTTTAGCACACTGTAGGCATATGAGGAAGCCCAGGTTAGTGAGAATGGGCAGCTTCACCAAGGAGTGAGTGGGAGTAGCTCTCTGTGCCTGTGGTTGAAGTGCTCTATTGGTGTGAACTTTTGTGAAGAAAGAAATAAAGTGTTGATTGTTACAACTTCCTGGTGTAGGTGATGTGATTAAAGGGTAATTACTGCCTACAAAGTGATATGCCCATACTTATCCAGGAGGCACCTACTCTCAATGGTATTTTATTAAAGAAAAACATATTTTTAAAACGCATCAGTTAATAGTTCTCCTGCAGCAGAATCTCGTATTGAAATCCACTTTTCAGACCCTGCTCCAGTGTAAAGACTCTGTGGCTTCTCGTTACTTCCTTAAGTGCAGGCTAAGAGAACTCTGGCTTGATAAATCTATCAGCCGATTAAACTTGCCACTGACACCAGTATAATCAAGGAGGTTTATGCATTTCATTTAAAAAATGCTTGAGCTGATGAATTATACTCTAGCGTTTAGGCCACTGGTGTCAGAATCCCTTCAGATTAAAGGGGGTTTGCCAGGGATCAGGCAAAATACATTAACAGCCACATTACATATGTCATGATTTTTATGGTGTTGTTTTTGTTAGTAAATTACTTTGCTACCACAGGCAACTTATCTCCCTGAAATGCCCTCCCACTGGCAAAAATGTGAATTGCCAGTGGTAAGGCATGCACATTGCTAAGTAGCCCAAACATTCCTTGTGAAGTGATGCATATGCCTTCCCACCGGCAATTTACATTATTGCAATCTCCTGTGGGCCATAAGCCTTAGGGCTCTGGCACACGGGGAGATTAGTCGCCCGCGGCTGAGAATATTAAAAAATAAATGTCACAGTAGTTTGTAAATACTCCCTCCCCCATAAGTAGAAGAGGCAAACAACCTTTGATATGGTCTGTATTCCAATGTTTCTGTTCTCTGTTCTCTGTCACTGGGTGATATATTTTCTAGGTAATATTAAGAACATTTGAAAAATGCGGGACTCAATATTAAATTTTTATTTGACCCCAAGTTTATGCATCATTGTGGATTCTTGAGCCATGTTGTGGCAATTATAAAATGCTTGGGTCTGCCTTCAGCTGTTATGTATTCCTTTTTCTAAAATTTTGAGTCAAGCGTCAAATGTCTCTTTAGAAGTGTTGATAAGGACAGCCCACCAAACTGTGACAGTATTGTAGCCACATACAGAGGCTAAATGGAAGCAGGAGCAGCTGCTACAACTGAATGGCAATGCAGCTGCTCAAGTGTTGTTGGTTCATGTGGTTTAGCACTATAGTACGATAAAGATATGTGTATATTGTACATAGGTTACAATTACCAAACAAGTTTTTTCACCAAAACAAGAATCCATGCTTGCCTGATTATTTTAAACTGCTTTCATTTATCATTTTCAAGAAAATAGAGAAGTATATAAAGTAGTAGAAAAAAGGAAATAGGGAAGAGGTTCTCATCTTATTTGCCTTACTGAGGTCATTAATTAAGCATTTTGAAGTCTTAGTAATAGATCTCCTTCAGTTTCAATCCAAGTTTGCCATAGTTTATGAAATTTGTCTGGGCACCCTCTGGCTAGGTATATCATTTAATCAATTCAATATTTATATGAATATTTGTTAAGCACAAAATACTTGAATGTAAAACGTAAACATTTAAAAGCTTGTGAGTTACATAGACGTCAATCAGAGTTGTCCTAGAAAAAAATGTAAGCAATATTTTCGAGTTTTTCAAATTTTCCGGAGTTTCCCGACCCACTGAAAACGATGAGAATACGAATTTGATGCATTCAAAGACTTTTTTCATCATTTAATTCAAGAAAGTATTTTTACATTGTAGTTTTTTAAATGTTTTTAGGGTTTATTTCAATTCACAAATTTGAGGTTTTTATAAAAAGGCCTCTGTGTATCATAATGTAAAACTATTCACAACACATAATCAGCAATTTGATATGTAGGTAGAACAATGCAAGTATATGGTAACAAGGTAGAAACAAATCTGACAGGAAAATCTGTCTGAAGAATAAAAAAGGTAAGAACAATATTATGTGCCTGTGGGGTATTTTTTAAAAAAACTGAAAACTAATTTGCTTGTATAAGTATAGTATGAGGTTGCTTATCCATGTATATGCTTGTACAGGCATAAGGTTCCTTATCCAGAAACCCTTATATAAAACATACAGTGGTGTGAAAAACTACCCTTCCTGATTTCTTATTCTTTTGCATGTTTGTCACACAAAATGTTTCTGATTATCAAACACATTTAACTATTAGTCAAAGATAACACAAGTAAACACAAAATGCAGTTTTTAAATGAGGGTTTTTATTATTTAGGGAGAAAAAAAATCCAAACCTACATGGCTCTGTGTGAAAAAGTAATTGCCCCCTGAACCTAATAACTGGTTGGGCCACCCTTAGCAGCAATAACTGCAATCAAGCGTTTGCGATAACTTGCAACGAGTCTTTTACAGCGCTCTGGAGGAATTTTGGCCCACTCATCTTTGCAGAATTGTTGTAATTCAGCTTTATTTGAGGGTTTTCTAGCATGAACCGCCTTTTTAAGGTCATGCCACAACATCTCAATAGGATTCAGGTCAGGACTTTGACTAGGCCACTCCAAAGTCTTCATTTTGTTTTTCTTCAGCCATTCAGAGGTGGATTTGCTGGTGTGTTTTGGGTCATTGTCCTGCTGCAGCACCCAAGATCGCTTCAGCTTGAGTTGACGAACAGATGGCCGGACATTCTCCTTCAGGATTTTTTGGTAGACAGTAGAATTCATGGTTCCATCTATCACAGCAAGCCTTCCAGGTCCTGAAGCAGCAAAACAACCCCAGACCATCACACTACCACCACATTTTACTGTTGGTATGATGTTCTTTTTCTGAAATGCTGTGTTACTTTTACTCCAGATGTAACAGGACACGCACCTTCCAAAAAGTTCAACTTTTGTCTCGTCTGTCCACAAGGTATTTTCCCAAAAAAAAACGTAAACCTTCATTTAAAAACTGCATTTTGTGTTCAATTATGTTATCTTTGACTAATAGTTAACGGTTTTTGATGAGCAGAAACATTTAAGTGTGACAAACACGCAAAAGAATAAGAAATCAGGAAGGGGGCAAATAGTTTTTCACACCACTGTATGAATTGCAGGAAAGGAAGGCAAACTCCTACAGAAATTTAAGGGTGAACACAGATGGGGTGATTCGTTTTTGCAATTCTTAAAAAAAGTCCAGTCGCAGCGACTAATCACTGCAACTCTACCTCTGTTCAAAATACAAATTGCCATGTGCAAATTTTGCTACTGCGGTATAAGTCAACGGTACTTTAGCAGTTACAATTAGACGATGCAGCTGTTTTTTAAAAAAATCGCCCTTGAGCAAATAATTTTAGTTTTCACATATTTCCTTTTTGTTTACAAAAAATAAAACCAGTATTGTGTACCTGATAGGAACTAAGTTGCATTAATCTATATTGCTGTCAAAATCCTATTAGATTTTTTTGTAATGTTGAAATAATTTTTACCAGACTTTACTGACAATATGGCAATGCATAAACAGTATTATTTTATATATTATGTTTTCTTTGCTCCATTTCAGTTAGAGCTTTGAGGGTAGCACATACAAGATTGCTACTGAAGGGAGGTGACAGCCCAGAGGAATGAAAGCCACATTAGTGCTTATCCAAAAAAGAAAAAAATATATTTATGCAGACATGCTGACCTTCTTGATACCCTGTAAGCGTAATCTCTATTTGCTAGCTAGCTAGTGTCTAAAACCATATTTAAGCTGTACTTATTCCTTTTATTCCTGTATTTTACAACACCCAGATCTATAAAGACCATTGGTGTAGAATGAACTCTGGTTATTGCAGTATATACAGTTAACAGGGGTGTAATTATAGAGGGAAGAGATACTCCAACTACACTGGGATGGGGAGGGGGTTAATGGGGCCCAGGGGGGGAGTCACCAATAATCTGTTTCTAAATAAGTATGTGAAAATGTTTTTCCATATACATGTATTTTGTAAATTGTGTAACTACCCCACCATTTTGTATCTTTTATAGCAAATCCAGAAATTTGCAAGGAACCCCAGGAGAGGACACCTTGCAGGGACAAAGAAATAAAGTGGATAAAGACTTTTCACAACATCCAGATCAGAGGGTAGCAATTCATTCTCTCTTTCTCCCCCAAAAAAGAAAGAAATACTCAAGGGGAAGTAAAAGATGTTTAATTCTTTATTGAACAAAATTTCTGGAAAAGAGACTACAACAGTGAAACATTTGAATGAAACACATCTGATTTTTTTTGCAGGGCTAGTTCCAAGTTTAATGATGATCTCATAAGGTTTACTCTGACAGTGTAAGCTTAGCATGGGATTCTGGGAACTCTGTAATGGCTTCTCCCTCCTTCCACTGCAGTATTGTCCATGCCTGTAGTTTTCTACTGCCCAAGGGTGCAAATACTGGGCCTTGTTTGGTCCACAGTTATTGTTTTGACTTGTTTTCCGTCTCTTTTTTATGGTGCTCCAAACAGCTTCACAGTGGGCACTCATTGATTAATAGTTAGATGTTTTTTACCAACAGCCAATTACAGAGCTGATATAGTTGCCTGAAAACGCCTGCATTCAAGTTTTCGTATATAGGTTGCAGGACCAGTCACCCATACAGTCTGCCTTGAACAAGCTGCTCCATCAGATAGATAAAAACAGAATCTGGTTAATTGTAACAAATTTAGGGAGAAGGAACAGTACAAGTCAGTTACGGAGACTTATCGGACGCTGTGCCGGTTTGCCATTTAGTGCCATTTAACAGCTGCACTTTCCCATCTAAGTCCAGCACTACTTGGTTACATATTCAAACAAATTTATAGTGTAGCATTGGCAAAAAGATTGCTGAAATGTCACATATAGGCCAATAGGGGAAAGAGGGTAGGAAGTAATGCAAAGGTTGGGTAAAAGAAAAGGGTCTTATTTGGATAAAGAATTTCCAAATGATGACAGTAAAGCTTATTGTAGATATTGTAAAACAGAAATTCTGGTACATCATAATCACCTGTTGACTCACAGCAAAACTGAAAGCATCTAAAAATTATGTCTCCATTTTTAAATAGCAGCACACTTTTTGCCACTGGCATAAAAATGGTCAAATGTGACAACACAGTAAAAACAAGCAATTAAAAGTGGTAGCACGTGCCATTCTAGCACCAAAACAGATCAATTGGGTAGCTTGTTTACAGAAATATCTGAAAAGTCAATTAATTTACACAGAAACAAATGTAAAGCATTATTAAAACCAGTATCTACTTAAGAGGGCTCATTTACATCTGTCAGCCCAGTAAGCAAAGTGCAATTTCAGCACAATCGCCATGTTTTATCCCTACAATGCACTGTTTTTTTCTTATCCCCAGGTATTACTTGATTAATATGCCACAAGTATAAAGCTGAAAGAAACAGCAAATGGCACTCAGAGCTGCAAAAAGGGAATAAACCCTTAAAAAGTTTATTGCGGTGAGGCAAAAAGTATTCTGGAGTGCTAGGGTGTGCGGAAGAGGTCTCTCTTGTGCTTGTACAAGTATAAAGCTGGCCACACACGTGGCTAGCACGAAAGATCGTTCCAACCCTCCACTGACGTTCAGGGCTGAATCATCAGATATGGAGGTAGAAACAATAGGATTTCTACCTCCTTCTGCTGATTCAGCCCGCAGCTTATGCATTATGCATATGTGTGTGCCATCACATGCATGTTCATAATGAGGGAGCTTGGAAGCTCTCTCATTAAGGGAATGCAGCGGACATGCACCGGAACAGAGCTTCTACTCGCTACCATCAATTTTTTTCAACTGTATTGTTTCAGTTTGGGGGGGGAAAACAAATTACATAAAATGTGGGAAAAACATAAAATGGGCAGACAAAAAAAGGGTCTTCTTTGGATAAAGTCAATTAATTTACACAGAAACAAATGTAAAGCATTATTAAAACCAGTATCTGGCTCAGTTGTACACCAGGAACTTATAGAGGATATAGGGTCTGAGACATATTCTTTAGTAATAGGTAACAGTACTGATATTTTAACAGGGAAAGAACTTTGTATTGTTACTAGATACTACAGCAATATCTTGTAGCAATTCATTTTTTAGATTAGAAAAAAAACTGCATTGGACTTACAACAGATGTATGTAATACAATGTACAGGAAGCATCATTCTGTCCTCATTAAAGTCAAAGAACAATAAATGTGGGCAAAGCTCCTTTAAAGATCTTGCAACTTTCAGACCCCAGGTATTTATCTATTAGTGCTTGTATGAATGGGGTGCTTTATCAGCACAACAAACTGACACTTCACTTCCAATTGTCTAAAGACAATAACAGAAACTACAATGTTAAACTACTCTATCAATTGTACACAGATTGCGTCAACAAATCTATTGATTTTGCAACCCATCCTTGCCAAGAACCCAACAGAATTAATAAGATATTTGAACTTTAGGATGCAGATATCCTTTAAAGCTTCTTGATAAATTGGTGTTAATTTATCACACTTCTTCAGCGAAAATTTCAACTTACTGGAGTTGATTCAATAAGATTGTCTTCCATTTTTGCTTGTGATTCAAAAGAACAGGTGCAATCACTTGCCTATTTTTGAAATTGATTTTGGATGAAAATTTTAAATGTAAATCAATAGAGTTGATCTTCTGCCGCTCTGTTTAGACAAAATCAAAGTCAGCTGTAAAGATTACCCGTTTAAGTTTAAGAAACAGGTTAGACAAAGACTTCAGTCTAATATAGAGTTGCTTCAATCACATATTTTAAGCCACTCTGTTGTACTTGGGCTTAATAAGCCACAGTTTACAAGCCTTTCATTTTTACCTTTACAGAGTGGTGATTTTTAGCACAAAAATGCATATGCATGTGTTTTGGTGCCAAAATCCATTACGTGTGGTTATACACAGGCTGAAAAACTGTCAAGACACAATGGGCCCGATTCACTAAAGTCCGAAATAAGGAGTGCTATTTATAGCATGCGTTAAAAATCTTATCACTTCTTATTTATCGCTCGATTCACTAAAAGGACACTTGTCATAATTAAGAAGCGATGTTCTTGGCGTTATTTATCTTGCGACTACATATTTTCAAGCAACGTGCCGCGTAATATGTTGTGCGCTGCGTAATATATTGCTTGAAAATATGTCGTCGCAAGATAAATAACGCCAAGAACATCGCTTCTTAATTATGACAAGTGTCCTTTTAGTGAATCGAGCGAAAAATAAGAAGTGATAAGATTTTTAACGCATGCTATAAATAGCACTCCTTATTTTGGACTTTAGTGAATCGGGCCCAATGGCTCTTACTAGAGTTGAGGTCTGACCGGAGTTTCAACAGACACAATTAGTTCAAAATGAGGTACAAAATGAGGGGTTAAGCAAGTTAAATTCAGGCAAAGATTAGGACTGGCGGCAATCAGAATAGTCAGAATGTAATAGCAGGGTCCGGAACCAGATGAAACGAGTATTTATACTTTATATATATGTATGAGTATAGGTAGGTCGGGATGAGTGTGTGTATATGTGTGCACTGGAGTTTGTTTGGAGGGACGGAACTTTTTAGGCGGTAAAAGTACAATGTTAAATTTCTTCTTGGTGGTGTGCGCAAAAAATGTATTTTGTTTGCGCTTTTTAAAACCTTGTGCACACTTTTAAAAAACTGGTGTGTGCAGTACAAAATTATGTTTTCACACAAAATTGTTTTTTCTGCATCATTACATATTGTGCCCCTGACGAAAACTGATATCTAAAATATCAAAATATTGTTTTTGATACGTAAAATAAAGTTTTTTGTTATATTATTTGGATGCGCCCTGCTTCTCCTTTATACTGTTGATTTTTTTGGGATCTTTTAGGGAACCCCTGCAGTGAGCACCCACTATATGGTACAATTTTTTGGAGATGTGCAGCACCACACACTAGAACAGGGGTGGCAAAAAAAAAAAAAAATTCCCTTTTAGGATTAGGTTATAATATAATGTATTTTAACAAATACTTCCATGCAGTCAGCTGGGTGCTGGAAAAGTCAAACACAATTGAGACAGATGCCTGGTGCACAATGAGAAGCAATAATAATGAGGGAGCAGCTGTTAAGTAGATAAATGCTATGTAGAGCGATCATCTGTGTCAACAGGACTAACATATAGAAAACAATGCATGCACTCTCTGAGCAACCAATACTAACACCCAATCATGATTTGTAAAGATGGCTTCTCGGGGCTCACCTTCATACATTTAAAGGAACAGTAACACCAAAAAATGAAAGTGTATAAAAGTAACTAAAATATAATGTACTGCTGCCCTGCACTGGTAAAAGTTGTGTGTTTACTTCAGAAAGTCTACTATAATTTATATAAATAAGCTGCTATGTAGCCATGGGGGCAGCCATTCAAAGGAGAAAAGGCACAGGCACATAGCAGATAACACATAAAACACTATTGTATTCTACAGAACTTATCTGTTATCTGCTATGTAACCTGTGCCTTTTCTCCTTTTTTCCAGCTTAAATGGCTGCCCCCGTGGCTACACAGCAGCTTATTATATAAATTATAGTAGTGTTACTGTAGCAAACACACCAGTTTTACCAGTGCAGGGCAACAGTGCATTATATTTTTATTACTTTAAAGCTCTTTCATTTTTTGGTGTTACTGTTCCTTTAAGTTAATGACAGGCTATGATCAGCCATTTCTTTACCCTTAGGTAAAGTGATTATTTGACTGCCTAAAATGTACTTGAGGAACATATGTGCTTTATATGCTTATCTTTTATTCATAGAACACATTAGGCCAGCTGAAAAGCACCTGTGACACCCTCCCTTAGCATCAATTAGCTTTAATGGGAACACACAAAAGTGCCCATGTAAACACTTTTAGAGCATGATGCCTCTGAACAGCACCCACACCTGCACTTCAGCTCATTTTACATAAAGAGCAATGGGAGCCACAGGATACAGTCATGGGTGCTCTTTTGCCAGATGAAATAAGGCAGCTGAAAAGCAATGTGCAGCATTAGCAATGACAGTAACTAAATAGCTCTCCATAACTCACCCTGCTGATTCCAGTTGGTTACAAAAACAAAAGAACTAAATAAAATACTATAAAACAGATCAATTTTTAAAGTTTCTAGACTTCCCTCATATTCTCACACTCTGGGAGCAAAATATCAAAAATTTACCACATAGTTGCCTGTCAACAAACTAATTTCAATACATTCTGCACAGCACTACAGGCCTTTACTGTAGATTTTGAGG
Source organism: Xenopus tropicalis (assembly GCF_000004195.4). Lineage (NCBI taxonomy): Eukaryota > Metazoa > Chordata > Amphibia > Anura > Pipidae > Xenopus > Xenopus tropicalis. The sequence continues at coordinate 54,511,660 of NC_030682.2, read as the reverse complement.
CCTTGCCATAAATCTATGCCTGGTTCAGTGATGCACAACTGCTTGTCACTTACATGTAGGGCCCCATTCATTAAAACACAAATTTTCGCCAATTAAAAGCACAATTGGAAAAAATCTGAAGTAACCACGATAATTTCTGATGTACGAAAATCACGTGAAAATTCTTTTCTTGGTCATACGAAAATATTGTGGTTGCGAAAGTCACAAAATTTTCGTATCCGAACAATCATAAGCGACGTGAAAACCCTTGTTGCTTTGAAACCTCAATGCATGATTTTTGGAAGCCTTCCATAGGACTCAATGGCACACTCCAGCTCCAACCCGGCCAAAAGAAAGTCACAATACCAAAGCTTAAATGAATTTCGCAAAGACTAAGACCATTTCGGAAAATACAACCTTTTTATGGAATTTAGCGAAAACCACAAAAAAGTTGTACAATTTTATTGTGATATTATCGTGGTCAATACAAAAAGTTCTAAAAATTTGAAACAAATTTTTCTCATTTGTGGTCAATCGTGCTTTAATGTATGGAACCCCTAGGGGCACATTTACTAATTCACGAATCCGAATGGGAAAAATTTGGATTGTAAACGAACATTTTGCGACTTTTCCGTATTTTTGCGATTTTTTCGTCGCCGTTATGACTTTTTCATAGCTGTTATGACTTGCGCGAATTGTCGCTACGTTTTCGTAGCCGTTACGATTTGCTCGTATATTGTCGCGACTTTTTCGTATTGAGCGCTCGTAAACGGCGGGCAAACCTTTCAGACTTTGCATGATTTTGGAAGCCTTCCATAGGACTCAATGGCACTCTGCAGCTCCAACCTGGCCCAAGGAAAGTCTCCCATAGGGCTCAATGGCACTCTGCAGCTCCAACCCGGCCCAAGGAAAGTCTCCCATAGGGCTCAATGGTACTCTGCAGCTCCAACCTGGCCCAAGAAAAGTCTCCCATAGGGCTCAATGGCACTCTGCAGCTCCAACCCGGCCCAAGGAAAGTCTCCCATAGGGCTCAATGGCACTCTGCAGCTCCAACCCGGCCCAAGGAAAGTCTCCCATAGGGCTCAATGGCACTCTGCAGCTCCAACCTGGCCCAAGGAAAGTCTCCCATAGGGCTCAATGGCACTCTGCAGCTCCAACCTGGCCCAAGGAAAGTCTCCCATAGGGCTCAATGGCACTCTGTAGCTCCAACCTGGCCCAAGGAAAGTCTCCCATAGGGCTCAATGGCACTCTGCAGCTCCAACCCGACCCAAGGAAAGTCTCCCATAGGGCTCAATGGCACTCTGCAGCTCCAACCTGGCCCAAGGAAAGTCACTATACTGAAGCTTGAATGAATCCGAAACTTTCGTACTCGGTGCGACGGCTACGAAAAAGTCGCGACAATTTGCTTAAGTCGTAACGCTACGAAAAAGTTGCGACAATTTACGAAAAAGTCGCAAAATACTGATTATGAAAAAAATGTATTCGGACGCTTTTCGGACGTTCATGGATTAGTAAATGTGCCCCCTAGTTTGCGTACTGTGGCCTAGCTAGGGTTAAGTGTTGGACCGCCACTGTTATCTGCCAGACAAGAACTAGAGCTAGCCCAACACTGCCGCTACTAAAACATTTGTCTTTAGCCTTACTAATACTACCCCATTAAGATCTACTCCTATAAAAGTACTGCCACGATGGCAAAGTCATTAACGTGATACAGTATAGTATAAATTAGGCGCCAACAACTTTTAAGAACTCAGTTTAAAATCACATCGCTTTTCATTATTTATAAAAAAATAAGTTAATCAACTGGATTAAACAATACGATCTCTTAAAGACGGCGCTTGCTCTTAAAAACAAAAACCCCTTACTTATTGCCCAAACCAGAAACTCCCACCGCTAACAAACAAAAGCGCTTCCCAACACGTAACACACACCCGCATCTTACGCCGCCGGGAAACACTTAACTCCGCCCTTCGCTTTGCACTCTGGGAATTGCAGTTCGCTTCCACTCCCCACTTCGTCCAAGGCAACACACACGCAATAAAGTAGGGTGGGGAGAACTACATTGGCCAGCATAACCCGAGCGCAGTTGCGTCACATGACTCTGCTATTCAGGGAGCCTCTAAAAGGCGTAGCTCGGCCATTTTGTTGGTGACTCTGGAAGAGCAAGTGACGCCTAAGCTGTGCTTAAGCTTGTGGGGCTGTTCTATCACTAAACCAGCACACATTAGCTGCCTTGTAGTCCATTGTGAGACAGCGCGATAGAGCAGCTTTGCCTCCTTGCCTAGAAACCAGCGCCTGACGAACATCGCCGTAGAGTCCCACAGCTTTACTGTCTTCTGCTCCGGGCCAGCGCCAGCCTTTTCCTCTGCACACCGTGCTCGTAATAATATCGCATGTCCTCTATCCAGAACCTCAACTCTTTCGGTAAGATTGCTGCCCTTTCTGCCGTTGTGCTAAATCGACATTCTGTCTTCTTTAGTATTAGTATGTACCTAATCGGGCCTTTTCCTCAAATGCCGGTTCCCTTGTTGTGAGTACTGGTGATAAAGCTGCTGTCAAAGGCTGTATTGGCCTGTCCTGGGCCCAGGGTAGTGCACCCTTACATTGCTTTAGTTGGGGTGTACATATTCAGGGCGCTTTGTGTATATGAGCGTGCGTAGGCAACTAATACCCGGCTTGTGTTTTGTATATGACTGTGCTGCATCCTCCATCTTTTGTTTCCGCCATTACAAAATGGCGGCGCTCTTAGTTGAAGGGGGGGGGGGTAGGTATTTACTGTAAGGATGAGGCCGAATAGTAAGCGTTGTCTTATTTGTAGTGAGTATTCATGCAGGCACAATATAAAGATATACAATACAATTGTGATTCAGTGTAACTTGTGAGCCTGCCGTGAGCAATTCCAACTACATTTCCCGTGCCTTCTAGAGCGCTAGAGAATTTGCCTGAATGCTTTGCTCTGTTTTGCTGTACAAAGCTGACACTTAATACTGTAACACATAGACTTTTTATTATCTAGCATAGTCAGAATTAGCAGTTTGTTTTCACTCCTACTTATCTACTATTTATCCTACTAAAAATATATATGTACACACTTGTTATATGTAATTATATTGTTAAGCTGGGCATACAACCAAGTGGCCCAGTAACATATTGCTCATCAACCCCTTGGATGTTGCTCCCAGTGGGCTCAAAGCAATAGCTTATTTTTTTTTCTCCCTGACCCTTTTTACATTAGAATATGGCTTACAGTTAAAGGCTGGGAACTCTGCGTTAACCTAATTTTGAGTTGGTTGAACAGCCTTATGGTTTCCACATTGTTATTGGACAAATGAGGGGGTAGTGTTTTAACATTTGTAAATAATATATAGCTTCCTATTGTAGGTGGGTTATGTATTTAAGACATTTAATGAGGAAAAGAATAGCTTAATAATCATTAAATCCCTTGTGCTAGTAATAGTCTGTTTATCAGAGTATTTAGAAACCCCCATCTTCCAGTTAAGATTGCCTTCTTTATAGTGTCTAATAAATCTCATTATTGAGTCATTATAGCAGAGTTAAGGTGGCCACACACAGTGCCAGCTGCTTGTTTGACCCTAGGGCCAAATGAACAAATCAAAACGGCAGGTATGAGTTGGAGTGGAAATCAAACATGCCTGGTCCATTTTAGGCCAGATATCAGTTGGGTAGGCCTGTCGTGGGTGCTCATACATAGGCAGATAAGCTGCTGAATTGGTCTGAAGGACCTGAACCAGCATCTGAAATCTGCCCATGTGTTACCACCTTTAGTTGCCTTTTAAGCAGTAACTGTAATACTAATTATATTGCGGAACTAATTTATTACATATTTCTGTTTACCTTTTATTACATTTCCCTCTCAATTTTATTTTATAAAGTATATGGAAAGGTAGAATCAATGGGTACTATATTGCTGGGTACCAGTTCTAGTCTCTTACGGTCTTAAAGGGGGCATATTGGGTAATAACAATGTGCAAATGCATCATATCTGTAAATATAGAAGGAATGCTATGAGAAGTTATGGTTTTTATTACAAATTTCTTCAAAAAACCATGTCCCACCTATCTGTTCACTGCTATTTTCAGCTTCTTTCCCAAGCTGTCCAGGGGAGCCTGTGGCACTCATCAGTTGGACTTTAGGACAGGAGCCAGTTGGCAACTTGGCAGACCTGATGGGGGAACGGAAGCCTCTATTTGCTTATGTGGATGGAGGGATGTGAGTCGCATTCCCCCTTCTACTGTGCTTCTGGCAGGGACAAAGACGCACCCATCCCTCATTTAAAACACTGACAAAGACCAGATAAGATATATTGGGAGCTCCAATAAGCTGTTTAGATGACTTTAGCCCAGATTGTAATGACAAGTTCATGCCTACAAGGCTAGGGAGATTTTTAATTATGCTATGTTTCCTTTAAGGTGCCCATTTATAGGCTGACATGCTTCTGTTAGACCAGTTATAGATAACAGGTCTGCACAGCTCATTGCCACACTTAGTGATAGATTAGGTTGGGAAATGTCCTAGCCCGAAGTTCTGAAAAATCCACGCTTGGTCTTCAACCTCTTGTCAAGGTTGTGACCTTTGTGTTTTTTGGTGGTTACATCATTGGTAAGGGTGCATTGTGGATGGTAATGTCATAAGGAGGTGTTGATACTGTCCCTCGCAGGGGGCCTGCTTGCGAGAGCTTTTATTTCCTGGCCTGGTCAAGTGAACAGGTTTGTCTGGATTTTAGTGGACATCTAGCCTGTAGAAGGCTCTACTTGAAGTAAAAATTCCAAATCCCCAACGGGGTGCTGAGCAGCATGTTGCTCATGGCTTTGTTTGGGGTCACTGGCCTAAAGTGATCCCCCCACTGGTGCTGCAGGCTAAACAAGCCCAGAAGAGGTAAAGAAGTATTTTTCTAAGAAAAGTAAAGCCCCATACTGAACTGCTACAATCCAGCCAAGGTGCCACACATTTTGCGACTAGGCTCCCAGTTTATACTACTTGCTTTTATAAACCTGAAAAGTGGCATAAAAAGCTATTGGGCATAAGCTCTTAAGCAGTGGTAACATGATGTAGAAAAACCTAACCTTGTAAATGACGCTCGTTTACTTTTATTACAGACCCCTTTGCTGATGCAACTAAGGGTGACGACTTACTCCCGGCAGGGACTGAGGATTATATCCATATAAGAATCCAGCAACGTAACGGCAGGAAGACATTAACAACTGTCCAGGGAATTGCAGATGATTACGACAAAAAGAAGCTTGTAAAAGCTTTCAAGAAGGTAATCTTGCTGATTCAGTGTAATAGGTGCTTTATTTACTAAATCAGGGCTGTCCTACTTGAGGCCCTTGCTTTTTGTTGCATCCTGTGAAGGAATTATTAGCCCTTAGAGGGGTATCTGGGAGGATAATGTGTTTAATCAGCAACTTCAGTATAAGGATGTGTTGGCGGGTAGGCTTGGTTTCTTTCTAGAACATGTCATTCAAATCTTATAAGATAAAGGCCAAAATAGTGGTTATTTGTTTTTTCTTTCTGATCTCTTTACATAAAGGGTGGGGGAGGGCAGCATTTAATCTAATTAGACATTGGTGTCAAGGTTTATATACTGTTGACATTTTTTTTTTTTCCAATTCTTGAATGGAGAGGAACATAATGAGTTGGCAGGGTATACCAGCCTCAGAAGTAGGACGGTTTGAATTTTGTTTAGCTCTGAAATATTGATTTTCAATGGTTTAAATATTTTTACTTATTGTTTCTTGCAGAAATTTGCTTGTAATGGTACTGTGATTGAACATCCTGAGTACGGAGAAGTCATTCAGCTTCAGGGGGATCAACGAAAAAATATCTGCCAGTTTCTTATGGAGGTAGCTCTTGTTTTTATGGCGCTTAGAGCTCTTAATTTTTTTTAACCTAAGAACTATATTAAGACGTTTTCTGTTTTCTTTCAGATTGGCATTGTCAAGGAAGAACAATTAAAGGTTCATGGTTTCTGAGATGTGGATTACATAAGATTCTTGCGACTTGCCAATCTTGGCTATTTTGTGAACCATGCATATTTGCAGTAGAAGGACTTTTAACATGTCTGAGCATTCAAAACTAGGTCCTTTTTTGCATGACTACCGGAAAAGTGTAATGATTAGGCTAGTAACACATAAAAAAATAGCTGTAAGATGGTAAAAGAACAGTGTGTTTTACCACATTTCCAATGGAAATGTTTTAGTGCTGGTGTCATTTTTTTGTTTTTTTTTTTTCTCCCTTCCCTCCCCTTGACTTGATTTAATGTCTTTGTTGTATTAAAACCATATGTTGCTGCCTATTTGAGCCTTTTTTTTTTTTTTTTTTTTCTCCACTAAACTGGTTTGGTCTTATCAATCAATGCTGCATTTTCTGGATTGCAGAGAATCGCTGTGGCAAGGCTTGTAATATTGGTGAATGTAAAATTCACTTTTTGATGTTACTAAGAGCTTAGGGCACAGGGAGCATTGCACACTGCTCTCAGGTGGTTTTTGCAGGCTAAAAGGTGGATTTGTTCCCTTCTGCCTCTGTAAAGCTGCATTGACTATCGCAGCTTCCATCCACTTACACATAGCAGAAGAGGAGATTGGCCTGAAAATACAAAGCAGGCATTTTTGGTAGATCTCGGCTTTGTGTAATGAACTACTAAAATAATTTATCTGTGCAGATGAAGCCTTAGAATTCTCGAATCTTAGGCTGTTGACACTTGGACAAAAACAAACTGGAAATACCACTGGCATCTGCCTACTACCTTGCTTGCACCTGGGCTGAAACTTTGTTCTGGGTGTAGGTCAGGTAGGAGGCTGATGCTGGCATAGGGGCTGATTCACACTCTGCGTTTCTTGAAGGACAAGAAAAGGCAGGCTGATTCCTGAGAATTTAAACATGCAATGCTTACACGCTGTGCTTATCGGCAGTTCCATATAGTTGTGATTGGTGTTGCACAGTCCTTCCTTCCATTTTGAAATTTAGTCCTTGTAGTTGATTTTAGTAAAAATTGTCAAAATATTGAAGATGCACTATTTTAGGAGCCAGGAAAACCCCAAATCCTTTGCAAAAGGTTTGGCCAAACTGAAGAGAACAGATTAAGGGGAAATTACATGTTTTCTGTTACAAACTCAGCCAGAGGCACAGATACGGCTGAATCCTGCTAAAAAGCCTTGCTTCGGAGTCATGGATTTGGTTCATTCCTACAAAATATTCAGTAATCAAGTGGCATTAATTACTATGCTGCTTTCCCTTGCATTCTGTGAAAGGGCCTTTTTTTCCCCAGAATGCAGTGCTATTGCAGCACAAGGAACCACACTCCAGTAAAATGGGTTTTAAACATTTCTAAGTATAGTGTTAGCACATGCTTTATATCAGCATAATTCGAGTTCTGAAAAAGGCACTATCTTGTTAGCAATGGCAAACCTAATTATCACTTAAACTGCACTAAAAAAAATGGATGAATACCTATATGTTAAACACTCTGAGCTTTAGCAAGAGTGCAAAACAGATGCATATTTTGCCACAATTCACCTTGTACATGCGAAGATCTGTGTCTGCTAGGAGATGGTGTGTGTGGTAAAGGGTGGAAATGGTTGCTTAGTAGTAGTTATAAAGGTCTCTGTAAATGGTTTTGAACTTTCTGTGTGACATTTGACTGAATTGGAAACCTGGGAATCAATCTGGCAAAGTTATGCACTTTGGGAAAACCATACATGTGTTCTAAATGCTAAGGGGCTGATTCATCAAAGTGCGAGTTTAAATCACAAAACGGGTAAAATTTGGATTAGATACGATAATTTCTGATGACCGCAAATATGAAAATGCTTACAAAAAAATCGTATCACGGTAATATCGGATTGGCGATCTGAAAGTCACAAGATTTTCGTTTCCAAACAATTGTAAACGGCTGGAGATCCTTTCTGACTTGAATCCTCCTGTGCATGTTTTTGGAAGTCATCTATAGGACTCCATGTCACTTTGCAGCTCCAACCTGGCCATAGGAAAGTCACGATACCGAAGCTTGAATGAATCCAAAACTTTTTTTCTCTCTTTTTGTCACACAGTATGAAAAAGTTGTGCAAATTAACAAAAAAGCTGCAAAAAATACGCACAGTAAAAAAATGTTTTTGTGTTGAGAAGCGATCTTACTTTGATATATGAGCCCCTAAATGGTAGTGTTGGAGGCATCCTTAGTTAAAGGGATACTGTCATGGTTTTTATGGTGTACTTTTAATTTCTGAATTACGCTGTTTACATAGCGAATTACTTTACCATTTTAAATTTTATTCTTGAACCAACATGTGTTTTTTTTTTTAGTTGTAATATTGGTGTGTAGGCAGCCATCTCAGTGCATCTCTGAGCTTTCAGAAGGAGTCCCAAGCTGGCCTTGGATTTCTTACTATTGAGTGAAATTCTGATATCTACTGGCAGCTGCTAACTTGCTACCTTCCCATTGTTCTGCTAATTGGCTGCTGGGAGGGGGGTGATATCACTCCAACTTGCAGCTCTGCAAAAAGTGAAACTAAAGTTTATCCGAACACAGATCACATGGCTGTGGCACCCTGGGAAATGAATAAAGCTAGTCCCATATGAAATTTCAAAATTAAAGAAAAATCTGTTTGTGCCTTTGAAAAATGGATTTCTGCTGAATAAGCTCTATCGAGATGCTTTTGAAAAAAAAAAAATGACCATGTTCCTTTAAGACGCATATGGGAATTTTTGTGGATAACAATATGTATAACTCTAGGAAGGCAGTAAGTGGCTACTAAAGAAAATAAATTACTGTCTTTCATAAAAAGGGCAGTAACATGAGTTAAGGAAATATAGTTTTGTCTCTTTTGTCTTTGTCCCTGGGAAGGTCTCACCTTGAAAATGCAGTATATTTTTGGCCCTACTCCTTAAAAGGGATTGTTAACCTTTGAATTAACTTTCAGCATAATGTACATAGTGAATTTGCAATGGGACTTAATTTTTAGTGTTGTGGCTTTTTTTTTTTTTCAATTTAGCTTTTTGTTTAACAGCTTTCCAGATAGTGATTGCAGCTATATGGTTGCTAGGGTCCATTTTACACTGCTGGGTGATGGTAGAGTCTATTGATAACTTTTGAGTTTGGATAAATTCTTGAACAAGCATAATATCCAAAGGCTATTGTTATCTTAAGATCGACAGTTGGTATTGCTATATAGAGTTTATATGGGGCTTATTTGTTGGGGTGGAACATCATGTCTTTTTCAACCTGAATTAACTATTTACTGTTGAGTCATTTTATAGATGTATCTCAAATAATTACCATGGGGTTATTGGATAAATGATATGATGTGAAAGAATATTGGAAGAAAGAACCCACACATAAAGAGAAGCTAGTTTGCACCAAAACCTAGATCGATAGACATAACAAAACACTATGGGGCGTATTTATTATGCTGTGTAAAACTAATTTGCCGAAAAAACTTGAGTAAAAAGCTGTGTAAAATAAATGGAAAAGATCGCCATCTGAACGCCGTATATTACGCCGTTATTTTCCATAAGTTCCGGTGGAAGAAAAAACACGTAAAACAATTACGCCATTTTTACACGGCGAAGCCTGGCGAATTTTCTCGCCGTTTTTACACGGCGAAGCCTGGCGAATTTTCTCGCCGTTTTTACACAGCATAATAAATATGCCCCTATTTCTTTCCCAATTTTATAGGACCATTAACCCTTTACCTGCCAAGCACATAGGTACTATGTTCCTGCAGGAAAAGGCTTCACAGTAAAGGCTTTCTCTCTACACTGGTGGCTTTTGCTCCCAGTGCAGGATCAAAGGGGGCCGGCAAATTGGTCCTACGACCCAACTGCACACTTACATACTGATATTCACACACGTTTTCTAAGGGGGTGATTTATCAAAGTATGAGTTCGAGTCCCGCAATGGGTAAAATTCGGATTAGATACGATAATGTCTGATGATTGCAAATATCACAAAAATGCTTCTGAAAATATCGTATTAGTCACGATAATATCTTATTGGCGATCCGAAAGTCACGAAATATTCGTTTCCGAACGATCATAAAAAGGACTCAATGGCACTCTGCAGCTCCAACCTGGCCAAAGGAAAGTCAAGATACCAATGCTTGAAAGAATCTGAATCTTTCGTACTCGGCGCATAATTTTTGACGCACAATACGAAAAATTTGTGCAGATTAGTGAAAAAATTGGCGAAAATATGCAAGGTAAAATTTTTTAAAAAAATACGTTTTTTTCGGAGGCAATCGTACTTTGGGCCCCTATGTGTACACACATGCATTATTTCTTTATCACTTTCTCTCTTGTTTCTTCTAAAAACTATTTATTTCACAGTGTGAATATTGAATCAGTTATTCTTTTTTTGTAACTTAGATTTTTATAAATTTGTTTTAAAATTACAAGGAAAAAAATGCTTACATTGCACACATTCAAGACACAATAAAAAGATAAACTCATAGTGATCATGAGAAGGCTTCTGGTGCGATTAATGAGATAGTGTAGGGCCTTTCTTAAGGTCCCCATACGCTATAAGATCATCGACAAGCGAGCGGATCTTTACCCGCTATCCCCACCTACGGGTGGGCGATATCGGGTAGCAAGTTGCTTTAAAAAAAAAAAATCCGATCGTTTGGCCCTGGGGCCAAACGATTGGATTACAGTTGCGGCCATGGGGCAGTCTGTTCGCATCAGCTCGTTGATGCGGTCCCCGATCCGACTGGATTTTCTAACCTGGCCGATCGATATCTGGCCAATTTCAGGCCAGATATCGGTTGGCCAGGCCGCTCGTTTCTGCCCATACACGGGCCGATTAGCTGCCGAATCGGTCCAAGGAACCGATATCGGCAGCTTCTATCGGCCCGTGTATGGGGACCTTTACTCTTGAGCCACAGTCAAATGTAAAAAGACTTGGAGAGCAACACAAACATCATAAAAGTTCATGGAGGAGCCAAATAAGGCCTAAGATTGGCTATGAGGTAGCCTATATGCACACTATCGGCTTACAGGAGGCTTTTTGTTTGGTAAGAAATCTTGTTTTTTTTTTTCAACCAAGTCAGGAATTCAAAAATAACTACCTGGTTTGGGGTCACTAAGAGCAACATTCAAGGGGTTGGTGAGGAACATTTTGCCCTGAGCCACTGATTGAGGATCACTGGTTTAGGGCTTTTCATACCCAAAATGGCTAAAATAGATTTAAAAAAGTAAAGAAACTAATAAATACAAAAGTAGCAAGAATATGGAAGAGCAAACTTAACATTTCTACCAAGTATTAGTCTAGTTAGATAATAAAATGTCACCAATGCGATGAGAAAGGCTTTAAGCAGTAGATGGCAGCATATTCCTTCTGACACGTCCATTAATTGTAGTAAATATTGCTTTAATTGATTTGTATAATATTGTGTGAAACCAGATACAATTAGTGTTAGAGATCAGAAAAGGGGGTTTTGCTAAAAGCTAATAAGGGGTACAAATAGCTGGGAATCTGTCAACTTTATTTTGGATATGTGATATATGTGATGGAGATCGAAAGACCTGTTATTTATAAGTCTTTTATGGACCTCTGAGTGGGGTTTCAATTGTTTTTCATTTTGTAGCAATTGTTATACATGCTGTGGTTGAGATATGGTGGACCAATTTTTGTGAAGGAGCTGAAAGTTCCCCTAGCTATTACACTATCAGGAAAGTCAGTGGATCTTTAGGCATCAAGGCATGTAACCTTCAAAATTATTATTATGAACTTTGTCCCAAAAAGGGGTCATTTGGAGGCAAGTCCAAAAAAGCTGATATAAGAAGCCACGATCAGGGCATCCTCTCCAACAGGGACCGCAGGGAATATTTTGTTTAGCTTTGTTGCTATCAAATACCATAACATCATTACTTTATATACATTTTCTTTCTGTTTAACACATGCAATGTAACCTATAGGTAACTTTTTAAGTACATTCATATTATGAAGAGTTGGGTTTTTTTTGTCAGTATTGCTTTAAGGTGATGACCCCCCTGGTGTTATCCCCTGCTTGCCTTTCTAATAAAGCCTACTTGATCAGCATGGATTAAAGTTGGGGCTATGGTGACTAGTCTGTTAACTAGTATTTTATTAAAAAGCTTGAGTTGACGAACAGATGGCCGGACATTCTCCTTCAGGATTTTTTGGTAGACAGTAGAATTCATGGTTCCATCTATCACAGCAAGCCTTCCAGGTCCTGAAGCAGCAAAACAACCCCAGACCATCACACTACCGCCACCATATTTTACTGTTGGTATGATGTTCTTTTTCTGAAATGCTGTGTTACTTTTACGCCAGATGTAACGGGACACGCACCTTCCAAAAAGTTCAACTTTTGTCTCGTCTGTCCACAAGGTATTTTCCCAAAAGTCTTGGCAATCATTGAGATGTTTTTTAGCAAAATTGAGATGAGCCATAATGTTCTTTTTGCTTAAAAGTGGTTTGCGCCTTGGAAATCTGCCATGCAGGCCGTTTTTGCCCAGTCTCTTTCTTATGGTGGAGTCGTGAACACTGACCTTAATTGAGGCAAGTGAGGCCTGCAGTTCTTTAGATGTTGTCCTGGGGTCTTTTGTGGCCTCTCGGATGAGTTGTCTCTGCGCTCTTGGGGTAATTTTGGTCGGCCGGCCACTCCTGGGAAGGTTCACCACTGTTCCATGTTTTTGCCATTTGTGGATAATGGCTCTCACTGTGGTTCGCTGGAGTCCCACAGCTTTAGAAATGGCTTTATAACCTTTACCAGACTGATAGATCTCAATTACTTTTGTTCTCATTTGTTCCTGAATTTCTTTGGATCTTGGCATGATGTCTAAGCTTTTGAGGTGCTTTTGGTCTACTTCTCTGTGTCAGGTAGCTCCTATTTAAGTGATTTCTTGATTGAAACAGGTGTGGCAGTAATCAGGCCTGGGGGTGACTACAGAAATTGAACTCAGGTGTGATAAACCACAGTTAAGTTATTTTTTAACAAGGGGGGCAATCACTTTTTCACACAGGGCCATGTAGATTTGGAGTTTTTTTTCTTCCTTAACGGGGACCCGTCACCTTATGAAATAATTCCAAATTGTTTTCTATTATGTTTGTCAAGCAAAATAAACTTTACTTACACTATATAAATTATTTGAATCTTATTTTCTTCAGCCTTGGAATTCACAATTGTAGCAAGTAGGCAGGTGCCTGTCAGGATCAGCCAGGTTTCGAACACCACTTGTGGTGTTCCTGGCGGCATGTATTTGCCTCTGTAGCCACTGGAGGCATTTCGGTCTGTCTGTTTCTTCTCTTGTCTCCTACTTTCTGTCTGCTCTCTTTCCTCCGCCCACCTCATTAACCTCATGTGTTTCCCATCTCCTAATCTTCACCCTTTATAAGCCTTTCCCTGACCATTGCCCCTTGCTTGGTCATTAATTGTCTCTCGTGACCCTGCCTTCGTGTTCCCTGTTCCTGTGTCTGTGTCCTTGTTCTCGCTGGTTCCAAGCTCCAGTTCCGTGTCCTGATCCTGCCTTCTGCCTTGTTCCTGAGTCCTTTCTAGTCCTGCCTTGATTTCCCGGTTTTGACCTTGGCCTGTCCTTGACTTCGCTTGACTGCCGCTTGCCCTGACCTTTTGCCTGTTTTTGGATTCTGCCTCTGCCTGCCGTTCTACATAGTTTGTATTTTCATTGTGTGTTCGGTTACATCACTAAGTTTATTAAAGTTCTTCACTTTCAACATGGCCTCTGACACCAGTTCTGTGACTTATGGTTACACTCCGGGTTACCCAGTCTTCAGGCTCCCACCTTCCTGGTACTCCACAGCGTCTCCTCAGGGAGATCGTGACAGTGCCATTTTGTGGACACTGTTATCAAAGCAGGCAATGCATTCTGCTAAAATCTTGTTTCTGTGCCAGTATGGGGGGACCTGATGCCCATGTCCATGCACTGGTTACAAAATTACATGGTGAGAAGGGAGGGGGAATGTGAGCAGTGCAGCAACATCTAAGAAGTTCTAAATTGAAAGTGAAAGTAACTGTCTGCCCCACCTCTATGACTAAGGCATAGAGGTGGAGCAGGCAATATATGATTGACAGCTGGGATTTTTAAATGCTTTTATAATAGGTATGGATGTGTTAATAAAAAAATGATTCTGATTTTGATGTTTAATTTGAAAAGGGCTTTTATTATACAGCTTTTTATGTCTGGGTGACAGGTTCACTTTAATAACGTAAACCTTCATTTAAAAACTGCTTTTTTTGTTCAATTATGTTATCTTTGACTAATAGTTAACGGTTTTTGATGAGCAGAAACATTTAAGTGTGACAAACATGCAAAAGAATAAGAAATCAGGAAGGGGGCAAATAGTTTTTCACACCACTGTATATCTATGCATATTAGGCATTAAACTGTTAAGCAGACCTCTGGCATTCATATTGTAGGTTGATTTGCCTTTGTATATACAACTGTACAAGCTTTGCAGTTTGGTAATTTCGTACAGAAATGTGTATTTACCCATGTTGGATTTGTCAGAATGTGTGCTTTCCAAAAATATATAGTTTTCTGGGGGTCTCTGTAAAGTTAGAGGGTCTTGTGATACATAATTCGCAAGCAGGGTATTTGGAGTTCATATATATCACATACATTGTTAAATCTGTGCATATTGGGCATCAAACTGTTCAGTAGGCCTCTGGTGTTCATATTTAGGATGATATGCCATTTCATAGAACTTCTGTGAGATAAATGCAACAAGTTGCTACATTTGTAGGCGATTTTCAGGAAAGTCATGAAAACCGTCAAATTTTGGAAAGCTTTTCTGATTGGTACCTTGGTATAGAAATCCGTCTTTACCCATACTGGATTTGTGAAAATGTGTACTTTCAAAAAATATGTTTTTTTTTCTTCTGAGGGTCTCTGTATAATTAGGGTGTCTTACAAAACATAATACACAGTCACTGGGCTCTTTTTTTCAGAAACTGATTTGACAGGCAAAAATACCTGTAGCTTTCTGGAGCAGTAGTGCTTTGGAAATTTGGTAGTGTAGTTCTGGGAGTTTTCCAGCAGACAATTTCTTGCAAAAATAATATGTTTTCTGATTATAATGTAAGCAGTAATTTCTTTAAAGTATAGCTTTAAAGCACATTAATTACTAGTTTTAATCATGTACCAACAAAAAAACCTTTTTAATTCTAAACAAGCATTAAAAAGTCTTTACGTTTATAAGCAACGGTATCCATTAACCTGTCAAAGCAGGTGTTTCAATTATTACAACAATGGGAAGGAAAATGAATGATGACATAAATATGTATGGATTATTGGAAACATTTAAAGGAGAAGGAAAGTCATCTTCCTATCATATCATTACATTGCAACACAAAGACCGCTGCTATGTCGAAGTAGTCTGGTAGGATCACACAATTACAGTAATTTCAGGCACCATGGATTATTTTTGCACTTGTACTTTATTAAGAGAATGACAAAAGAAAAAAAAATGGGCCTGAATGTGTCTTTTATATAATTGCTCAGCATAATCCTGAACTATAAATGCCATAATATCTTAACATATTATGAGCTGCATTCCAACATCACCAGGTAGGATTGAAATATTTCCCTACTCTCCAAGGTTAACATTTTATGCACTACACAAGGATCCAGGACCTAATGACCTATGTAATGAGAATTCTACTTTCTCTGTATATATTTAGTTTAGAGATTTGGGAGCAAACTGGAAGTGTTTCATAGGCATTGTATAATCCGTTTATTGGAAACCATTATGTTTTAAGAATAAGATCATCAAAATGTTCCTCTAAGTACACTTGTTTTTGCTCTCTTCAGGTCAGGCCAATGCAGTGGATTCAGTGTCTGGCATAAAGGTCAAATAGTATGAGAAGTATTACAGAATAGACAGACCAATACCACAAATAACTTGTGAAAGTTGCTTAGAATGATAGTTTCTTTAATTAAAGGAGAAGGAAAGGTATAATCAGGGGGGGTGCCAAAATGTTAGGCACCCCCCAGTGATTGTAATTACTTAACTGATACTGTGGGCCAGTGCCCCTGTCGGCAGAAAACTAAACTGGCTCGGGGTACCTGCGTGCACCGACCCTCTTCCTCCTGTCTTTTTTCTTCAGGATCCCAGGGCCTCACGCATGCGCAGTACAGTAAAAAAGCCCACTTTCTTGTCAAGGTTTGGCTTTTCACTCTACTGTGAGTGCACAAGTGGCGCAAGGACACAAGAAGGAAGAGGATCACCCCCTTGCAGATACCCCAGGCTGATGCAGGAGCACTGAGGGTATCAGGTAAGTGATTACAATCATTGGGAGCTGCCTAACATTTTGGCACCAAACTATAATATATATATATATATATCAGTAAATGTTGCCTTTTACATCCTTTCCCTTGAGCCACCATTTTTTGATGGGCTGTGTGCTCCCTCAGAGACCACTTGACCATGTATGTGCGCCTTGGCTTGTTTGTTCCAGGAGGCGGCCCTTAATTCTTAAAATGGTAATTTTCTATTTAAGATTACCAATAGCGCATAATAATAAAAAGTATATTTTTATGAAACTGGTTTATTTAGATGAAGCAGGGTTTTACATATGAGCTTGTTTATGCAATATATTTTTATAGTGTAGTGTTCATCCCATTTAAAATCTTCTGAACTAAAGTGCAATCAGAATGAATTAACCTAAAAGTATAAGCAATGCAAACCCTCTGTTAGGTAAATTAGTTAATTTCAGTGTACACTAAACAAATGTATTTCTATTTTTACATTTTGGCAAAGTACTCTTTAAATAACCTTTAAAGGGGAACTCCACCTACACAACTTAAGCTTTCTGAAAAATAAACATCATTTCAAGCAAGTTTGCAATATACATCAATACAAAATTTGCAGCCTTTACATGATTTTTAATATAATATTATAGTTTAGAACAGTTACCTAAGCTAATCCCACAGTCCCCTGCAGACCATGCTGTCTGTAAACGGTGGAGTTATTATTTGTAACATCAATTGCAAATGATGCAGAAAGGGAAGAACTGTTTTGCCACTGAATTTCAGCATATAAAAATTGTATTTATTCATACTTTTTGAAGGAATATATTACAGTAATAGGAATATTATGGGTTTCTATGTTGTGTTGGGGTCTTAAACAAATTTTGGTTCCCCTTTACCTGTGATCATTAGGACACTTAAAGGAGAAGGAAAGGCTAAGTCACTTGGGGCGCCAAAATGTTAGGCACCCCCAAGTGACTTTAATTGCTTTCCTTTTACCCCGGGCTGGTGCCCCTGTTAGGAGAAAACAGCACCAGCCCGGGGTAGCTGCGAGCGTCTCCTCTTCCTGGTTTGCGTGCTTGCGCATGTGCAGTAGAGTGAATAGTGGAACTTTAAAAAAAAAGTCAGCTTTTCACTTTACTGTGCATGCGCCGGCCCAGAGATTTTGCCGGAAGAAGGAAGCGCTCGCTGCAGGTACCCCGGGCTGGTGCGGTTTTCTCCTAACAGGGGCACCAGCCCAGGGTAAAAGGAAAGCAATTAAAGTCACTTGGGGGTGCCTAACATTTTGGCGCCCCCAAGTAGCCTTTCCTTCTCCTTTAAGTCCAAAATAGTTGGATGATGATGATCATGATAAAAAGGAAAATTTATACCTATACCTAATATACCGGTAGCTTTTTTTCCCAACTACAAACCATAGCAGCAGATGGTTTAAGCCTGACAGTCATCTGAGTGAATGGTATAAGATGTAACTTACCTCTTGAACATCAGACTTGGTATAAAGCTTTTCAAATAAGAAACCTCACCAGAATTGTAAACAGAGAGTGCTGTAATAGTAACATAGTATTGCTGCAGTGACTTCTATGTATGTATGTATGTATGTATGTATGTATAACTTTATTTATAAAGCGCCACAAGGGTACACAGCGCTGTACAATCTTACAGAATACAAAATTACACACAGGGAGGACAAGTGATATAATAAATAAATACAATAAATATCTATATATATATATAAGTGCCATGTGGTATGAGACACAGTAGGAAGGAGGTCCCTGCCCTGTAGAGCTTACAATCTAAGTAAGCTTACCAACCAATTAAAAAAACAAAGGGGAATCAAAACAGTGCATTGACAAGGACATAACTATTTCACCTTTTAAAAAAATAAGCTAGCAAATAAACTAGTCTGCCACTTCCTCCAGTCCCTTGGAAAGTCAAACCTTTCCATCACCATCAAAGTTTCAGATGTTGGGCCACAATAGCGTGAAGTACATTGAAGAGTTAAACCAATAACTGCAACCATAAATAAATAAAGTCAGAGCCCAGCATTTACAGGTAAAGCCTGACAGTACTGAAAGGTGTATAATAATTATGTATGTTTTGGGAGGGAAGAACAGACTTTTGCATCATCCAAGCCTCAGAAGCGTAGCATATAATTAGATAAGTGTTTTGAGTATTAGATGCTTGAGGCTTTAAGAGAGTTATTCTAATTCTATAGCATATGTAATACCTTAAACAGCTAAGGACAGAAAGGAATAAGGCGAGGAACATGATGTAGAGACTGCTTTATCAAAAAAGAAAAACATCAAAATCTTTGTATTGATTATATTTTATTATGGGACCCTTACATGCTGGGATAGTAGGCCAGAGGGTCTTCTTAAAGGTTTCTGAGCCCCTTAGTTTGTAAGATGCACAACACTAAAGCTAGAGACTTTCTCTCTTAAACTTAATGCCTTATAAAGCCAACTATATAGTGAACTGAGTTGGCATCCACTGCAACACCTCCTGTTTATCTTTATGTAAAAAAAATTATTTGTGAAGGTCAGTTTTATCTGATTTGGAATTCCAGTGTTGTTTCATAATGACAATGTTTTATCTATAACGTGCTTTCCCAACATTAAAACAAAACTTCCAAACATTTGCCCTTTTTATTGGACTATAGGAATCATCAGAAAGAATGTGGTAACAAAGCATATTTTGTTCCAGCATCTGAATAGTATTGACTATTTCAGTGAGAAACAAATGTCTGCCAGGCGCCATCAGTTTTTATCATGTCAAATGGCAAATGTTTTCATTTGGTTTACACATCAGGTTTTTGAATTAGTTCAATTTTAATTTAAGTCATGCAGCTTCCTCTGACTTTTAGAATGCATTATGACACCATCCTATAAAATCAACTGTGGAGTTTAGCCCTAAGTGTTACGAGAACCCAAAACACGTAAGGCTACCTCTGTCTTTGCTACTTTAATAAATCTACTTTGCAAGCCTGCATGGAGGACATCTCTCATTACTTATGATTGGTTCCCTTTATTTTTGCCCATACTTCGTAAAAGATCTACAGACTTTGAGCAAAAGATACATTTAAACTAATAAAAATCAAGGTTACAGCTTAGACTTTCATCAAATGCCCATATGGGGTACCCTAATAAACTGAGTTATTTACATTGCAAAAAAAACAAGCCAAGCTACAGCCTGATTTGAGAACTACATTTGTAAAAATGGGTACAAATAGTAAACACCTTAACTTGCACCCTTTTTTACTCAAATATCTTATTGGCCCTCATCCCGCATTGCAACAAATATTTCTGACCTAAGCCTCACACAATGGGCTCATCATGGGGCTCATTTTTACACCAGTTATGCAAATGTGTAATGTGTTTGCCGCGAGCAACAAATCTCCTCTCTTGTCAGTACCCTAAGGGGCTGATTTACTAACCCACGAATTCGAATCCGAATTGGAAAAATTCCGATTGGAAAACGAACATTTTGCGACTTTTTCGTATTTTTTGCGATTTTTTCGGCGCCTTTACGACTTTTCGGAAATTATCGCGACTTTTTCGTTACCAATACGATTTGCGCGAAAAAACACGAGTTTTTCGTAGCCATTCCGAAAGTTGCGTTTTTTTCGTAGCGTTAAAACTTGCGCGAAAAGTTGCGATTTTCTCGTAGCGTTAAAACTTAAAAGGCGCGACGTTTTGCGCAAGTTTTAACACTACGAAAAAATCTCAACTTTTTGCGCAAGTTTTAACGCTACAAAAAAATCGCAACTTTCGGAATGGCTACGAAAAACTCGCGTTTTTCCGCAAAAATCGTATTGGTAACGAAAAAGTTGCGGTAATTTTCCGAAAAAATCGCAAAATACCGATCATTACGAAAAAAACGCAATCGGACGCATTCGGCCCGTTCGTGAGTAAGTAAATGGGCCCCTTAATGTGCTTTTTGTGCCCTATTGAACTTGAATGCCTTCCCCCATGGCTATGTATGATTTTTATAAACAATAGCTGACTTTCTGAAGCAAACACATAATATTTACCAGTACGGACTGATGTCACATTATATTTGAATGCATATAGAATACTTTCATTTTTGGTGTTTTATTTCCATACAAACAAGCTTTTTATATTTTAGACATGATTTAGGGGGTTATTTATAAATGTTTGAATTCAATTTTTTTTCATGATTCAAGTTTTTTTGCACTAAAACTCCAAGAATTTAAATGATAGTTCAAGAACTCGAATGTCCAATATTTATTAAGTGAAAAACCCCCAAAAACTTGAATGTTAAACCTCGGCATCTAAAAGCTTGCGACTTTATGTGAAGTCAATGGCAGTTGTCCTAGGGCCTAGGCAAAGTCAAGCTGTATTTTCAATTTGAGATTTTCAAGGTTTTTTTTGAGTTGGTAAACTCACAGATTCGAGGTGTTCAAGTTTTTTTATTTAAAGAAGTTTTCCATATTAATTAATAAGCAAGCATTCGAGTTTTTTTAAAATGTGAGTTTATTAAAAATATAAAAAAAAGTCTCCAATTCCACAAATTTGAAAATTGATAAATACGCCCATTAATGTCATTACTTTATTCCAGGAAAGTCATAAGGGAACTTATGTTGATTATATGATAACAATAATAACAATACCAACACAGGTATCGGACCCCTTATCCGGAAACCCATTATTCAGAAAGTTCCGAATTACGGAAAGGCCATCTCCCATTGACTCCATTTTAATCAAATAATTCACATTTTTAAAAACAATTTCCCTTTTCTCTGTAATAATAAAACAGTACCTTGTACTTGATCCCAACTAAGATATAATGAATCGTTATTGGAGGCAAAACAATCCTATTGGGTTTAATTACTATTTAAATAATGTTTTTCGCAAACTTTAGGTAGGAGATCTGAATTACGGAAAGATCCCTTATCCAGAAAACCCCAGGTCCTGAGCATTCTGGATAATGGGTCCCATACCTGTAATAATATTTTATTTTCAAATATTACCTGCAATCCTATAATTTTGAAATTACTAAAATAAAATAAAACCTTTAACCTTTTCTGATTTTTTAAACACATCAGGAGTTGGGTTAAATGTTTTATTCCTTTCAGCGCACTTAAATAATCTTATACATTCTAGTCTTTTTAGAAACCATTTTCTCCTGTGTATTTTTCTATTACAAACATGGATAATGTAATGTAACCAGAAGGAGAGAATCTAATTGATGCATTTTTCTTACTCTTGGATTATCTTATTATGCAAAAGGTGCTTGAAGACACAATCTTTCCTGTCAGAGCTAAGTCTGAGATTTGATTGGATTTTATACGGCTCTTATTATTCACAATGTAAAGTCCAGAGGAGCTTAACTCTGCCAGTTATCTCATATGAGGTAAACCTATGGCTTGGGAAAATACATGCCTTTGTGTTAAAAAATCATAATTTAAATTTCTACATGGACATTTTTTTTTATCAAAATAAGGTTTCAAGCTCTGAAAACCATATGTGATTTTTTTTCTGAACCCTTGTTTGATAACACTTTCAAATTACTGGTAATTAGTGTAATTGCAAAAAAAATATTGGTGTACAGTCAAAAAAAAAATCAACAAAGAACTGTTCATACAATGGGCGTTTTTATAGCAATATAACATACCTCCAAATCTCTCAATATTAAAACCAAGTGACTCTGTGGAACCATGTTACCTGGATTACTTAGTTTACTTGGATAGAAAGAGAGTTGATGCAGATTTAAAACAATTGAATATAGGTACAGAATAATAGTTCTCTGCTTATATCATAATTACATTTCATTGCAAAAGGCAGTGAGGGTTTAATACCACAAGATGTCACTGTAGTTAAGTATTCTAAACAGAGATCCATGCAAGTTTTAAAGGATATACGTGTTATATATATATATATATATATAGGATTATATCTATTTGTGGGTATTGAGCTTTTATCTTAGCAGAACAAAATGTAGAGACATAAGAAGTTATCTTGAAAGGACATGGTTTCTGGGCATACCACAGCTTAAGGGTAATGGGTGAAAATCAGGCTGAGCTGGATTAAAGCTGTACTTGTTACAGAACACTTTGGAGAATTCCAGAATTAAAAAAAGAAAGCTATAGTTGGGAAGAATAATTATTCAGAATATCACAAAGAATGCCAGACTCTTATATATACATAGATATATAGAGAGAGAGAGAACAGAGGACTCAGCACTCGCGGGTCTAGGTGAAAAAACAAAATATTCTTTAATATGCAAAATTTACGTTTTGGTCACAATTAAGGACCTTTCTCGAGAAAAGAATATATATATATATATCTTTTTTTTTTTCTTCAGTTAGGGGAAGATTTATCAAAGTACGATTTTCTTAAGTTTAAAAAGCACAATAGAAAAAAATCGTATCAATCAAATCGTATTTGAAAAAATCGTATCTGACCGTATAATGGCCGAAAAGTACAATTTTTTTTGTATCTGAACGATCGTAAAATGCAGGAAAAACTTGCTGACTTTGATCCTTCTGTGCATGATTTTGGAAGCCTCCCATAGGAATCAATGGCACTCTGCAGCTCCAACCTGGCCCAAGGAAAGTCTCCCATAGGGCTCAATGGCACTCTGCAGCTCCAACCTGGCCCAAGGAAAGTCTCCCATAGGGCTCAATGGCACTCTGCAGCTCCAACCCGACCCAAGGAAAGTCTCCCATAGGACTCAATGGCACTCTGCAGCTCCAACCCGGCCCAAGGAAAGTCTCCCATAGGGCTCAATGGCACTCTGCAGCTCCAACCTGGCCCAAGGAAAGTCTCCCATAGGACTCAATGGCTCTCTGCAGCTCCAACCTGGCCCAAGGAAAGTCTCCCATAGGGCTCAATGGCACTCTGCAGCTCCAACTTTGCCCAAGGTAAGTCTCCCATAGGGCTCAATGGCACTCTGCAGCTCCAACCTGGCCCAGGGAAAGTCTCCCATAGGACTCAATGGCTCTCTGCAGCTCCAACCTGGCCCAAGGAAAGTCTCCCATAGGGCTCAATGGCACTCTGCTGTTCCAACTTTGCCCAAGGAAAGTCACGATACCGAAGTTTCAATGAATCCAAAGCGTTCGTACTCGGCGCAACAGTACGATTTTGTTGCGCTTTTTTTGTTGCGCTTTTCAGAAATCACCGGGCCCCTTACAACAAAATTTTCCGGGCCCCCCTCCACCTCCCAGCGTCCTTCCCACTATCCTCCAGCTCCCACCCCCCAAGCATCATCTAACTCCCCCCCTGCTCCCACCAGCATCCTCCAGCTCCCCCCAGTGACTTCCTGCGGCTCCCCCCCTCTTGCAATGTACCCCGGCTCCCCCCTGCATCTGCACAGCTCCCCCCAGTGTCCTCCTGCGGCTCCCCTCAGCATCCTCTGGCTCCGGCCCCCCATCGACTTCTGGCTCCAGCTCCCCCCCATCGACTTCCTCCAGGCCCCCCCAGGGACTTCCTCCAGCTCCCCCCAGCATCCTCCGGCTCCAGCCCCCCCCCAGCAACTTCCTATGGCTCCCCTGCGGCTTCCTCCGGCTCCCCTCAGCTCCCCCCCCCAGCGATTTCCTCGGCTCCCCTGCGGCTTCTTCCGGCATGCTCCAGCTTCCCCACCAGCGACTTCCTCCGGCTGCGTCCTCTAGATCTGTGCCCGGCTCCCGCTACATCTGCACATTTTATATTGTTGCGCCCCATGCGTACGCACCGGGCGCAACCAATCAAGTTTCCCGCTGGCCACCAATGACAGGGCCCGTAGTTCTTTAAAGGGGGCCCGAGCTAAAAAAGCTGTATCACGGCCGGGGTCCCTTTAAAGTAACAATATCGTCCGGGACTACTGCCCCCCCTGTGCCCCCCTGATGGCGGCCCTAACCATAGAACTAAGCTTTGCACCCTGGAAAACCTCCAAGTATATGTGTTGATGAGTAGTTTTTTTAATACTCTGAGATGCAATCACAGAGTGCAATCCTATTTGTTTAGATAGCATCTAATCCATCTGGGATTTTGGGGTAAACAGATGGGAATTAGATTTAATATGTATTTATAAAGCACCAATATATTGCACAGTGCTGTACTATAAATGGGGGTATACAAAACTGATAAGATATCAAATCCATAAGGTAACAAGGGCCATTAATCTGTATATATACAAAAGATTTAAACATTTCATCCATATTTCTCAAGGCATATGGATGCTGTTAAAGTTTCATACAAGAAATCTAGATTCTAGATAATTTTATATGTGTTTTAGCCAAGTTGCCTCAGTGGATGCTGCTTACTATTTCTTTGGATGCTGAATGTAGTTTGCTGTTAGGATCCACTGCAGACTTCCTCTCTGCAACTCTCTCTGGCTACTTGGTCATTTATCATTTATGACAGTTGATTTTGTATGTTTACCCTCTTTATCCCATCTGTTAAATGCTGAAAATGTGGAAAAGCAAGCTTTATCCTTGGGGATGGAAAGGCCTACTGGAATGAAAACTAGACCAATGTTTTGCCAGAATTCACTTTATAGTGCAGATGTATTTTCCTTCTCAAGCCCTTGTTATTGTTTTGTAGAGTAGATATTACATGTATTAAAAATTCTCACAGAATGGCAGGTCTCTGTAAACCATTTCTGAAGAAGGCAAAATAAAACATTTGATTGTTTGGTTAGCAGAAGTCTCTTATACTGGGGGTTACCTGCTATCAAATTATATGCCTCATAAGGACCAAATATAGAGTAGCCTCAGTGTCTCTGTTTTTTCTGTTTAGCTCAAGTAAAAAAACATAGATTTTTATTGATTAAAACAATAAATTAAGGTAAAAAGTTTTTTTTAGCATACTGCCTCTTTAAATCCCCACATACATGAAAAACTTCTGCATAAGTCATTGTTATGTTTACAAGAATATAAAGGACATCAGCTCTGTTCATACTAAATCTCACTAAATACATTATTAATTTTAACTGATCTGGCTAATGGCAAATATGGTGGATTCTCTGCAAGCAGATCTGGCAGATTAATGGTAAATGTGGTAGAGTAGATCAACAAGTCTCTTAAACTACCTGCATTCCTCCTTAACAAAACACATGGTGGTTTTCCTGAAAGGGTGAAACCGAAACCCAAGTGCTTACATTTTCTATAGCAGTGTTGGACTGGGCTGCCAGGACACTGGAAGAAAATGCTGTGGTTCCTGGTAGTGTTGGGCCCCAGAAAAGTGCAGCAGGTAAGCACAAAGGGGACTGGATTGTGGCTGTAATCTGCAGGATTACTTATTAGTTAGTGGTGGTGAAGGGGGGTGGCAAGGAGGTTGGCCCTTTCCACAGGGTAAAAGGGCCCACAAGGTCTGAATTCTACTTTTTCCTTATTATGATTTTAGGATTGTGGTATAAGTAAAGGCAAATTACAATGATGGTAGGGGAGGGTCGGAGGGGATTTCTATGTTTGTTTATTGAACAATTATGTTTATATCCACTTTGAGAAAGGAATGTATTTCTTTCTAAAACATCAGCAATTTCAAATGTAAAGACTTGTAAAGGTGTGTCATATTGCCAATGATTGCCCAATACTGCCCCATCCTCCTGCTTCAGTTGCATTTAGTTGCCTCCTTGCTTCAGTTGAATTCACCTGTCACTCACACTCCCAGGGTGGATCTCCCCCACTTTTGCCATAAGCCATATGCTTTCTGTACCATTCATTTAAAAAATACAACTACAACATTTACTTAAAAACTGGAGTATTAATACTGGTGGTAATTGGTGATCTTTATTTTCATTTGTTGACAAGAATCAATTCATCTCTTCAATAAAGTAATTTAGAGGACACACAACATGACAATTTAAGACCTGGGAGTGGTAAATTTCTTGTAAATGTACAAAGAAAACATAAGGGCTGGTCCTTTGTTGTAAATCTTGTTAAAGAAAAACTTATGATTTATTAACCTTCAAGTATATTGACTGAATATAAGCTCATCTGCTTTCACCTAAGGAACACATTAGGCTTTCCTCTCCCCTTGATTTGTAAATGTACAAAAAAAAATGGATTTTAAAATTGTTGTTTAAAAAAGAATTCTATTTGCATGTGGCATCTACTAATGGAAGAAAAATATTTTCATTTGCTTATGTCTTATTAAATCAATAGTAATCAGACTATAATGCCAATCTTCTTGCAAACAATTTCTTTCCTTTTGACTGCTAGAAGGTGACAAAACATCCACTTCATGACACCTTGACAACTACCATACACTGCACAGTTTGATATGAAATGATTTATGAGAAATTCAGTCCCTTCCTAAAATGGTCATTTTTAAAGATTCTGCAAAGTGATGTAAAGTGAAATGTTTGGAGACACCCGGCCAACAAGAAAAAAATGTGTTTATATTGGGTAATTTATGACTGCAAATATTTCAAAGTAAGCATTCTGACTAGAGTCTTGCCCATGATTCCCAGCAAAAAAAGTAAAACAGAACATTTATTTACTTTTTTACATTATATCAGACATCTTTTTCAAAAGGTGAAATCAAAGGAGCTGCAATCTATCTTAGAAACACATTTGCCTATAGGAAGGGAATTAGTGAAATATGGAATATTCCCAAATAGCACATAAAATAATGAGAATTCTATTTAACATGGTATGGGATGCCTTATCCAGAAAGCTATGAATTATGGGAAGACCATCTCTATGCTTCATTTTAAATAAATAAACAGATTTTTAAACAATAATTAAACATTACGTCTGTGAGGGTTCTTATTCATCCATGTCATCGTATAGTAATAAGTCAAACCAACTGAACTTGCTGTAATGCATAATGTGCATTATGTGCAACTGAGTGGTGGAACCATGTTACTTACCCTTTTGCTCAGAAAGTCTTGTGAGACCAGCAAAGAAGCTTTTAAGTCCCAACTAATTCAGATACTCCTGTGCCAGAATGCCTTTTACTCTAGGCTAAATGGCAGCTAGAAGCTAAATTCACTGTAATATGTACATACATGAAACAAAGAAAGAGATTATGATGTGTTTAACAAGTGCAAAACTGATGCCTGCATACTTTTTTTTTTATAAAATTTTGTGTTTATTAATCTCAAAAATATAGTTTACAGTGCCTTATGGCACATATGTTATGGAACATATGTGGCCTGATTTCCACTTAAACGAGTTTGTATAGTTCCATGAACGATCATGTAAATATGTGTATAGCTTAATAAAACTTCTCTATTGTAAATATAATCCTGTGACCTAAAATGACTGGAATATTTTTGAAGGCTGGTTTATTATAATCAATACTATTTAAACTAGGTCACATGAAATGTTGTGCTGGAATATAGCAAACAATAAATATTAAACCTACTGTTGTTTCCAAATGAAGAAACCTGTTGATCTGTATTGTTCTTCTTCTGAGCTCAGTTACTGTAATATATTGAGAAAATGTTAGTGACTTCATTGTTTTGATTAATGTACAATATCTTTTTGGAATATACATCTTCCATGCTAGTGTTTCTATAATTCAGAATCAATATAAACACAAAATTCATATTTAAAAGCAGCTGTATAAATGATTCAGTTGCTGCCCCCTTAGGGAATCGACATACTGCATGCAGCAGCTTTACTTTAAAGCATTAAGCCCTGAATGGCATTAGACGAAATCTCAGAGATTCTGAATGAAAAATGATCTTTGAATTAACTACAAACTTTTTCAAATGCTGTCCCATTGGAAGATGTCACTCAGATTTTCAGTACAATATAGTACAGATTAAAATTAGTACTTTTTTCATGATATATTGCAAAATTTCCTATATTCCTATATGAACCAGTGTGTTTCAGTGGTGTGAAGGTTTGATTTGTTTGTTGTATATGCTATGAACTGTTGAATGGTATTTTTTTTTTTTTTTTTTTTTAAACTGTGCTGTGAATAAAACAAGTGAATAAGTTGCCTTGTAAATAAATTACTTAGGCTGTTGCTGTCTTTCGCTTTGCAAAAGACATTACCTTTCCCATATATATTATAATTCAAATTTATTTTATATATCGGAAGTTTCAGTATAGTTTTATGCACATGGAAATGCACAAGGCTTTGATTTTTTGATTGCCACTTCAATACAGATCACAAAACTGAAACCAGCATAATCCAAATGACCTTTGAAACACATGGATATATTAGGGTTGATTCACTAAAGTGTGATAAAACAAGCGCTATTTATAGCATGCGTTAAAAATTGTATTGCTTCTTGTTTTTGTGACAACGCACAATTCACTAAAAGAATACTTGTGTTAATTTAGACGCGATGTTGTTTGCGTTATTTAAGTTGCGATGAGAGTTTTTCTTGCATTATTTCCCGTGCGCGCATTAATTCCCGCTGCACGCGATATATTTTGCTGTTTGCTATATTAGCGCACGATTTAACTATAACGTTCGTAAAACTACCGCAAATGACCGTTTCCCTGAAAACTTGAGGATTCATGACATCATACTTGACAAAATCCCACTGCAAAGTCCATGTTCTGTTGCCAAAAGCTCACAAAGCTCAACAAACAACAAAGTACCGCCCGGCCCATTAGGTGTTAATTTTCACACAGACTAATGCGATATTTAGTGCATTCTTACGTTTCATATGTGTTTGTGAATCATGCGTTAGTATTATTTGTACGCGAGAATTAATGCATGCCTTAAAATTAACGCATTGCGGTAGCGTGCTATTTAACGCACGCGATAATACTTTAGCGAAACGCGCGTCAGTTTTTATGCAAAAAAACATGCGATAACGCTTATCGCACTTTAGTGAATCAACCCTATTGTGACTGGCTAAATAGAGCTTATACTATTTCAGCTCTTTATTCAGTAATGCGAGACAGAAAACATACAGAAGCCTATAAATTGAGTGCTATTTTCAAAGTACCATAACTGCACAGTGGTATTGTACACATTCATGAACATTTATAAATACAAATACAATGAAATAAAAGTAAAGATGCTAAATGAATGTCATCTCTGAGGAAGCACACAGACCATCACAAAATGGTGGCGCAAGGGAAAAACGTAAAAGAGCAATATTTAAGGATATACGTATTCCAGTTTGTTAAGAATCTTTAATAGGCCACTTAATTTTAACATTGACCTCATGTGGTCGGTCTCTGAAACTGAACTGGTCGGGGTGAACTTTGCAGATCATGATGAACTGCTTCACTGGTATATATCTTGATGGTGGTTTATTTTAAAAAAACAAAAAAATAAAGATCATATGCAAACATGTTTTTAGTGGCAACCACTGTTGATCACACTTGTTTGAATATGATTAAGCCCTTTTAAATGATGTGTTTTGAGAAAAATAAATCCATGACAGAATGCCTTTAAATACGCACTACAGTAAATAGAGCAAGCAATCTACAATCCCCTTTTCTTCCAACATGATCTGCTAAACCCACTAATCAAATTGCCACCTAAAACCAAAAAGCAAGTAGCTATTTTATTCCTTTTTAGTTTCTATTGAAAGATGATATATTCCACAGAATTAGCTTCATGAATGATCAAAGCAGCTAACATAACTGTACACCATTTTTTGCTTCCTTATTAGTAGAATTTCAGCAGGACTGTCAATGCAGAACATCTTGTACAGCAACACAACAGTGATTACAGCAAGGAGAACTGCTATATTTATTTCCTGTAATACATTTCTAGAGATGCTTTTAGTTTCAGCTTTATAGGCTATGCTGAATGCTATAGTAGCTCTATAACATTGCAAGAAATGTCAAACTGTCATTATTGCAAATATATAATATATAACAGGAAACAAAGACAAAGAGAAATTCCACTTTGGAGAATATATAAGTAATAGAAAAATATAGAATATTTAGTATAGGAATATGTGTGTACATGCTATTTGCTGAATCTGTTCCAGTACTTTATAGCTAGAATTTCAGTTTGTGGTTTCCACTGAATTTTTACAAAAGGCAGATTGCTTATCATGAAAGTCTTTTTTTGTCCTTATAATAGCACCAGGGTGTATGTATTTAGTCACTGTGTGGCATCAATCAACACAGCTGAGAGTTTTGGCTCTAGGATATGTCTTTTGGTTTTAGGGTCCCATGTGATTTTCCAACAAGCATCTGATACATGTTAGTGTGCCTTAAATATAAGAATAGAAATACTGGTTAACCCATTATAAATGAAAGCTGTACACAACATAGTGTGAGCTAAACTGGCACCCAGTATATCACAACATCAATGAAAGTAAAAAGGGTCATACTGTATTTCAGACATAAAATGGTCACAGATAAATTAACAAGGCACATCAAAACTATAACACTGGTTTGCATTTTCTTCATAACTGCAATGATTTACTTTGAGACTAGAGGGCTTATGTCTGCAAGCACAGTGCCAGCCCCTGCAATTTTCCCACTGTCAGTTGTGCATGAAACCACTTTCATTAAGGGCAGTTTCCTCAAAGTGCCCTCCTTGCACTTCTGTATAGTCTCTCAGTTCTGAACTGAGCTCTGCCTGGCTTATTGACAGAGAAAAAGCCTGAAGCTAATGCCACTCCCAGACCAGTCTGTAGCTCCAGGGTACCCTAAGAGCCCTGTGTAAATAGGTGCAGCACACTTTTACCTAAAGAATAGGGAGCACATATTGCTTTCACACTGAAGACCAAAAATTACACCAGCGAACCGTGGCTGACTATGAAAATATTTAATGCACACTCAGTTGTGTTGTGTTTTTAGCGAGCTAGACACAATTGTGGTAGGCACAGCACAACTGTGTTAAGAGAATCACCCCCTTGCATCTGCAGTGCTGCTGGAATTCTAAGGAAAATGGTGCATTGTGGGAAAAACCATTGCATTGCACTCAAAATTGCACTTTACTCTCTGCACTTGCTGATGTACATGAGCCCTTATATTTCTGATAGAAGCAAAGAAGCCAAATGTAACTCCTGTTTCTTATAGAAGTCATGGTACATATTAAACTATACTTCGAACACCAGCCAATAACCGAATGCAGTGCAATATTGCAATATACATGTGAAATTATCTATTCAATATCTATTTTTTTTAATTGTGTTTTTCTTTTTTAAATATTTTGATATGACTGGTGCATTTGGCATAAGCTATGCCTAACTTCTTTCTGAAAACATTCCTTACCTGTATATGATTTTCTGTACACAACACTGTTGGATATATTTTTTAAAACACTTTTTCTGTGGTTTCAGTAAACTTGTTCTCTACTATGGGGATGCACACGTGGAAGTACATGTGCAATTTTGTATCCATCTTTATCTGTAAGTAAGAAAAATTGGCTCTTCCATACATGCGGCTGTGTACCTATGAGGATGCCAGCAAACACAAACCATGGAATAAATAGAACTCATACCTTTCTGCATTTGTTTTTTGCGCATTTCCCTGTAGGTACCAAGTCACACAGATGAGTGAATCAAAATATATTTTTATATGGTTTTTATTTTTATATAGTTAATTCCATCTGACCATCTGATAAAGGCACCTTGTGACCGCAGATAAACGCACCTCATGACAGCTGCTGTAAGAAATGCACTTGAATGCCCATGTGTACAAACCATCTAGAAGCTATTTGCCATGATTATAATCTTGTGAATCTGTAGGATAAGACATAAAGGGGATTAGAAATATAGACATAAAGGCTAGAGAATTACCATTTTTTGTATTTTTCTCTCTAAATGTACAGTATGCTAAATCAGTGGGGTTTAAAGAATCCTACCATTGCCCTCCACTATCTTGTTTATCCAAATACTATAAATCATAAAGGTACTATAATATAGGTCTTTACTGTCCCTTTATACACAACCTAAGGGGCCATATGGGACTCACCCCTGGTAAAAGTGCAAGAGCATTAAGGGGCACAATAAATAGTTATCTAGCACCCCTTTACACAGACCACTCCTTAGAAGTTGGCCACTATAAACAGACATGCAGTAACATGGTAGAAATATGATCCAGTGCAGTAATACTGGCTCTCCACACACACTGAAAATACAATAAAACATCTGAATAAGTACCCAATATTACCAGTCTGCACCAAATAGGCTGCTATTTTATATATCCTTAAATGTGTTTATTATTAAACCCATATAAAAGTGGCTGACCAGACTACTATATAAAAATAATGAATAAATGTGCTTACTTGAAAATATAGAAAGGGAAGGGAATATAAAATGTTCTTAGTGTTGTCAATATAATATATTGACAAAGGTCCCGGGTGATGACTGAAACGTTGATCCAATAAAATGAGTTACTTTTTTTGATAAACTTTCCTGGTGTGCATCAGCATTTTGTTGGAGCTGCCCTATTTTGTGATGCCTGGCTATTTAAATAGTCTTATTAAATAAGTAGTATATTGATTTACAAAATAATAAAGTATACAATTAAAGGGGAACTAACCAAGACGGATGAAGAAAGAAAGGGTAAAAAAAGGTGCAATGGAGGGGAGAAGAAAGTGCCTAAGCATAACTAACTTAGGGGCAGATTTATCCAAATGTGAGTTTAGCTTAATACATAAAAACTCACCACATTCTATTCATTTCAAGTAGGCTTGTAAAAAGTCCATAGGAATAAATAGAATGTGGGTCAGTTTTTAAGCTATTAAGTTATTAAGCTAAACTCACATTTGGACAAATCTGCCCCTAAGTATTTACAAATGCTTTATTTACACAAGGAAGACCATTCTGCCAAGCATTACCCATACTACCCTCCCAGGACAGCCACAACAAATAACACTCCTGGCTAATCAGGTTAATGTTTGTTATTTTGAGATTATTCAGCTCTTCTCGGTAACAACGGAAGTTTTAGGATGCACTGTAGATCAAATCCCATGGCTCTAGGTATCCCTTTTCTGATATCTGTTCCTGCACCCACACCAGTGTGTCCAGTTATTTGCATCTCTTTAATATGGACTATACTGTAACTGCAAGGATTGTTTATAACAAGAGGTCCAGACTTATACTGTACCTTTACAGTTGCCACATGATGGAAAGGCAAGATATCTATTAACCCATTGTGTGCATGAGGGTTCCCCGTGGAATGCAGTCCTACATGGGGGAATGTAATCAAAGGTGGTAAAGGAAACTATTTGCAATGTGATAATTTATGCTTCTGTACAAACAAATTTGCCTTTGTGCGAATTGAATATAGCTTTTGCAAACACAGAAACTGTTTAGGGGCCACTTCCTATAGTTGAAGAAAGTTTCTGAATTATAGTTTGTGCCACTGCACAGTGTATGTAATAAAACTTCTCAATGATAAAGGAGCTAAGTTTGCTCTAAAAGGTTATGCCACCTTTAAGCATGCCTTAAAAAGTTAAAATTTGTAAAGCAATAACAGTCTAATGAAGAATATTACATGGCAAATGTGAATTTTTATTATTTGTGGTATTTCTTGACTTTTATTACATTTCCCCAATATTTTTAAGCTACTCAGCCTGCTCCCTTCTCTTGGCGATCAATGCATGTGTTGACGGTCTTGCTGTCCTTCACATACACCAATCACACCCCCTCATTTCCCTCAACTCTGCCAAAAGGGCTGGTGGGATATCTATACAAGCGTTATCTTTATTTTCCGCATAGGTACCGGAGGGCTGAAATAAAGAATCCTCTTAAAACTGTAATAATTCTCACTGTTAGTACATTCTGAGCATTGTAGCTCAGAACAGCTGAATAACCACAGGTTGCCAGTTACTGGTTAAAAAAAAGTAAAGGAACTGCATTTAGTTTTAAAAGTTAGTTAGACATTGTTTATTGAAAACAGGAACTTCTTGAACAACTAAGCGTGTGACAAGCCGCATTTTTCAGTTTGTTACACTATAGACAGTGTCATTTACAGTTTTTTAAGAATATTCCAGACAGATATAAAAAAATATCAGTCATTACAATAGTACAAGTCACTAAGCAACAAGTAAAAAATATTTTCCTCTGAAAAAGAACTGCACATTGAAGATTGGAAGCCTTCAGGGAAACCATTTAATTCTCTTTCCCAGTTTCTGTAGAACTGGTGACGAGCTTTGATATTGCAGAATTAGTTTGTAGGTTGCAGTTTGATAACAAAGAATCAATACACAGCAAGGAAGACTAAGGCAAAATTTGATGCTTTGGTCAATGATATTGATCATGATGGGCTAAATGAGCTGCACAGGCCTAGGATAATTGTCACATTGTCATAAAAAGATTTATCCGTGCAATTTAAAAACAAGGCCTTTAAAATCCTATTGACTTTGTACTATGTGTGATATCTGTTTTAAAGATAGTATGAAAGGTTTAAGAGGGCCTGCAGAGAAGATAATACATTAGAGAATGTATTGGCAGCATTTCCATCTCTGACATCCCTTTCCATGATCCAATTCATGTATCCGAAGAGAGCAAGTGACTAATGGTAACCAGATGTCTCCAGATTACCGGAGATTAAAAACTCAAGCAATATTTGAAAGATCTCGGTGTGTAGCTAGAGATACAAAATGAGCTTGTATTGAATGGAATATGCTTTGTGTTTTTAGCATTAGACAGTTATCTCCAGGCTTAGTAATAAGGCAGTAAAGTTATTTTTAGAAAGATTTTTGTTAATAAGTTACAACACATCTTTTACATTATGTTATGTTTTGTCCCTATTTTCTGCTATGTATACAATATACAGGGTCTCTCATGTACATATAATATTTTGAATATCTGTAGACTATTTCAAGCCATAGGACACAACTGAATTTACATGTTAATATCTGATAATGAGATTGTATTATTTTTCCTGCTTCAAAGCATGCCTGGCAATATATCGTTTATATTTGTCTGGTGAACGGAAGGAAAAATGGGGGGCATATAAAAAACTTACTTCAGCTACATACCTTGTACAAGTCTTTTGCTACCATTGTAAGCCTGTAGATCTATTCTAGATGTTATGGTAATGTAATTCAGAACAGAATGTTGTATACACCTACAGAGAAAGCTATATTTCTATCATCCTTTGTGATCTAATAATACCCAAACTGGCCACCCCTGTCCTATAGATGTTTAGTTTTTGAGACACTTTTAGGAATAAACCTTCCCATGTCCCAGAAACTAATGAACATGAATAATACCCTGAATCTTCCAGCTGCAGGAATGATGTCCTGTTTGGCAGATTGCCCTCACTATAGCCCCTGCAGTGTGCTTTTACCACTAGGCAGTTTTCTGTTTTTCCTCATATACCCTCATACACACGTCCTTTTCCTTTTTACTTCTGGCTGTCGGTATCCTCTAGTATAGTATATATATACCTCCAGTATCATTTTTTACTTATAAGATAGAAGATAGGCCTATGAATTAGTGCTAGGTGGATTATGAAATGTGCAGCTTTTATCGGGCATCAATTGGTGTATCAGTCATAGTTCCAAGAATATTTTGGATAGCAAAATCTCACCCTAATTAACCTTTATGTTGGGCTAAACATGTTTTTTTTAAAGAACAAATAGGAATTCTTACCAATCTCAGCACAGGTTGCCTTTAAGATGAGCCTCAACCCAGCTTCTGTTACAGGCCCCACTACATTGTGGAACTACTTCTCCAGTGTCAAGGTGCTCAGTTTAGGTACCACCTTAAGATGCCACTTCCTTAGAGAGGCTTAACCTTAGCTAGCCTAGCATTCCAAATTTACCAAAATGTGATTTTAGAGCTTAATATATAAAAACTCACCCATGTTATATTTATTTCTATGATATTTTTAGAAGCGTATTTATCAAATGGTAGGTTCTACCTTGCACCCATTGATAAATACCCCTTTAAAAATCCCTTAGGAATGAATAGAACATGGGTAACTGAGAAATCTGCCACTTAAAGTCACTGTCACCTGTCAATGCCACATATGTCATTTTGCTGACTACTGCCTGTTCCCATACCTTGTTTCCTATACCACCATCTGCACTTAGGTTGTAAGCTCTATGAGCTCTCTTTACCTTATTTAATGTAAACACTATTTGTACAGTAATGAGGAATAGGTTAGCGCTTTATAAATACATGCTAATAATTATGATGCCCATAATAGACATAAAAACTATACATTGCTGGAAATCCAGTTTGAATTTTCTAAAAAATAAAAAATTAGCAATGGGTATTAGTTTGCAGAACTAGTTTCTTTCTCTGTTTTGAAGTTTAATATTGTAATTAATTGCATGTCATGTTGTCAAATCATATAAATATAGTTACTTATTTGCTTTTTTAAATGAGTTCTGGAATGAATAATTCTTTTAATCAATGCTTTTTAATGAAAATTTTAATTTAGTACTGTGATGTCATCAATCTAATTTAGTTGGCATATATTATCTGCTAATTAGTTTGTATTTTCCAGCATAATATTCTCTTTGATTGCATTTAAACACTGGAGACATCCTTCCTAAAAGATTCTAAAATTGACAGGACAAATATAAAAGAATATGGTCAATAACATGGTCAATATGATCATATATTTCTTTTTAATTATTTCCTTAAACTATAAAGATAGTTTAAAATGTAACCAGCAGTGGCCGGGCAGCCTTCAAAAGGGAAATAATAAGAAGCCTTAACTAACACAAGGCATCTGCGTTACACACACACGACTTATTAGGGTGAAGACACATGGAGCTACTAGTAGCAGCTACTTGTTGTGGCAACTAAAAGAGACAATGCTGATCATTTACTGATACTTGTCTCTATGTGTGTTTTAATAGAGGCAATTCTCAGTATTTTCTATGGCAGGGAGTTTCAGGGAACTTTCAGGTAACTGTCATAGCAGGAAATAGGAAAGGATTTTGGTTGATTTGAAAGAGCTTACAGGTACTATAATATTGATTTGGCTGTTCTGCCTCAGCTACATTTACTTATCTCCTCCACTCTCACTGTTAAATCAGCCAGAGACATCTCCAGAGAGCAGTATAGCAGTATAGTAAATGTACCTTTTAGTTATGGCATAATCTGTCATGCTAGGTATTATTTGCTCTGATCCTCAGGATTTATTTAGAATCCTGGCAATAAAACAAAACAGGGCAGGCCAAAAGAAGAAGCAGGCTCACATGAGTACCAATGCACTTCCCCATGTAAGCATTTTAATAGAATTAATGTCTTTTTTAAACATCATTACTTTACGCAATATTATACATTGCTTCCAGGTATAGGTATGGGATCCATTATCCAAAAACCTGTTAACCAGAAAGCTCTGAATTAGCGAGGGCCATCTCCCATAGACTCCATTTTAATCAAATAATTAAACATTTTAAAGATAATTTTTCTTGTCTCTGTAATAATAAAAAAAAACAGTACCTTGCACTTGATCCCAACCAAGATATAGTGAATCCTCATTGGCAACAAAACCTATTGGGTTTATGTTTAAATGTTTATTAGTAGGCATAAGATATGGAAATTTAAATTACGAAAAGATCCCTTATCTGGGAAACCTCAGGCTCCAAGCATTTTTAATAACAGGTCCCATACATGTGCAAAAAAACATTTTTTTTTTATTTTGTCAACAGTATCCTTTTAGGTATTTTACAGTTTATTACTAATGCAAGGACTATAGAATAACATGTTAAATACTAAAATAAAAGATATTTGTTCTTTTTCCCGATATATTCAAGTATGCAGGTAATATAAGTGTTTTTGTGTAGTTTAATTGGCACTCTGCATTCATTATCTAAAGTATATAAGATATTCATTGTGTTACATAACCTGCTAATTACTCTGGTCCCAGATAGCAAGCCATCAAGATCATTACTAAAATACAAATTCATTAAAAGGATGCCAAGGAAGAAAGAGCATCTTTCATTTTCTTTGGTCTGACAAGTGCATCATATGAAGTGCCGCTATTCAGTATAAAATTGTTAGGTTAATTGTTCATTTTCAAACAATAGTGCTGTTGTACATCTTTTAGGAACACTCTTCTTTTAGGCTGAGAACAAAACACATCTGCACACATTAACTGAAACTGAAGAAGATACCAGTAAATAGCGCACAGTATCTTTATCTGACATATTCATAGGTTATAGTATACACTAGTACATGGAACTGTTCTTAAACAGAGATTAGCTGGGTATCTTTTCACACAACGCCACCCAGGGGGCACCCAGTTGTGTCTGAATGAACTGTATGAAGCTTTCTACTTACACTTCCCTTCTTATTAGACTGGGAATCTCCTAGTGTCATAGGCATTACATAAATGCAAATAATTGCAATAGTAAATGCTGTAAATGCTACTAAATCCTATGTTAATATAAGATTTAAATGTTTAATGTTGTACGCATTTTGACAAATACTGAGGTGCAGTAAAGTACATTTATAGGCTTTGACTATGCAATTATTGCACAGTAAATACTATTTTATTGTCTAAGTTTATTACCTCTAAATGGACTGAAAATGTAACTGACACTTAACACTACAATTATTAAAGTAGAGTTTTATACTCTGTATATACTGCACCAGTGTCTAATAAAGTGCTCCAAAGAAAAATGGCAATTAGCCTGGGGACTAGTCAAGAGATTTTAAATATTTAAGAAAAAAAGTCTAAGTTTCAATCACTCTCAGGACATGTCTTTGGAAAGAGTAACTGAAACAGGTATATAAATATATTATATTATTATTATAATACATATTAAAACTGTATTGCAATAATGGTATATACTGTATATATATATATATGTATGTATAAACACACACTGTAATTAAAAAATTGGTTTGTTGCCAGTTATAGCTAATGTCCAATTAACAAAATTGGCAGAAATCTGTATTTCAAGCACCTGGTCCTAGTTTGTATTGAAATGCCCAGTGGAAAGCACTAGACAGATTGTTGTGCTTGATATTCGGCCAATTTATGTGATTGCAAAGAATTGTTGTAAGAAATACATTCCTATATATAGATTCATTTCATAGTCTGTTGCACCAGATTGGTGACTGTATAATATTAAGCAAACAGCATTCATTCATGTTTAAGATTTTTGTGGCAAGAACAATAGAAATATATATTCATTGACTGTATTGTGTCAACACACTACTTTAGGCTGATGCCACACGCGGCGTTGGGCTGATCACCTAAGGCGAGAGAATGCAAAGTCTCGCGTTTTCATGCGTATATCGGCTACATGTGCCTGTACCCGAGCGTATCCCATTCATTCGGGTGCAGGCACAAGTAGCAGGCGTAGGGCTGATTTTTCGGCAAGTGGAAAAACGCTTGCCGAAAAATCAGCCCTACGCCACGTGTGGCATCAGCCTTAGGTGATCCCATAAATATCTGGAAAATGAGGTTTTGCAAGCTAAAGATCTTATATATTTGTTTTTTTTACACATTATTATTTCATTTTGTGAGTACTGGAACCTGTTATCCAGAATGCTCAGGACCCAGGGTTTTCTGAATTAGGGGTCTGTCTGTAATTTGGATCACCGCTTTTTACACAGCATGATAAATATATCCCCTTAGTATCAGAGGAAATGAAGGATAATTTATTTAAGCAAGTGCAGAGTGCAACAAGCAATTTTGGACACAATTCATTTATTTCACCAGTTATTTCACCAGAATGCATAATATTCCCCATAATTCCAGTCTGGAGAAGGAGTTGCATCTGCTCAGTTAAAAAGCACATGTGCAATTGCACACATTTTGATAAATTTGATGATTTTTTGGCATTGCATCCTTTTCGGCACTAGGGGGGGCATTTATCAACATTCAGATTTTTGTGGTTTTAATAGTTTTTGAAATCATGACTAAACTCATTTCCATGAATGTCAGTCAGTAATCAAGAGATCTGAATTGAAAAAGCATGAACGAAAAAAGATGGCAACTTTATCGCACAAAAACCACAACTTTTTCATATTGTCATATAAAGAATATCTACTATTGACCTGTACATGATCTTGAGATGTTTTAGATATGTTATCTTTGCATTTGGATTTGTTTTTTCAAAAAATAAATTGCAAATAAATCATGCTTTTTTGACTACCAAATCATATTTTGGTGGCAAAATAATTGAGCGTTAGTAAATGCCCCCTTAAAGGACAATGAAAGGTTAATATAAATTAAAAGTAAGTCTAAAGGCATTCTTTTTAAGTACTTACTGCATATCTAAATTCCCAGATCCCTGCTTGCTTCTCTGAGATATGGTGCTGGCAGCCTACAGCAGTGTGACGACTACATTGACATAACTGAAATCTCTCTCCCCTTCCTGTAGGTGCCAGCGGCAGCCTTCCTATTCTCTGAGAATGTGTGTAACTTGATCCTGTCTGCTGTTCTGAGCTACACATGCCCACCAGCCAATCAGAAGCGGATCTGGCAGAGGGGAGGGGGGGAGGGAATGAAACACATGTGCAGTATGGAACAAGGAGGGAAAGGAAGGGAGAATACCTTTTTAGAGATGGCTGCCTGTTCTAGAAAATGTGAAGTAAGTGTGACTGAGTAAATATATGATTAGGTGAGCCAAAAGTGTGGCGGTTTTACTAAACAATAGGAGGACTATTGGGCAGTATGCTTTTTAAATTTTGACTTGCATTCTCCTTTAAATGTCAAATTTGCATCTGTACATGAACCCATAGGCCCAAATCTCCTGTGCCTATTAATGCAGGCCATAGAGGGAACCCTGGCATAATCTCAGACTTGAAAGTGGCAGTAGCTCTCCCTGAATCAGTAGGTGAAGTTGGAACAGTTGGTGGGAATGGGTGATCTGGTGTGAGCACAAATATTGAGAGCTGCAAGAAGCTTCTTTGGATGTCCATTCTTACATGGCTGCAACTGTAGATGTTGGAAGTATTTCTTGTACAAGATTCCAGCAAAACTGAAATGTGCTACTATTGTGAGAATATAGTCCTGTGGATGGTTACTAATGAGCACATTTTGATTAAAGCCCTGGCCCTATTCAGCAGTCAGAAAAACTCTCAATTAGACAGGACCTGCTGCCGTAATGAAAGACTATGGCTATGCTCTGCATCTACTGTGAAGGCATTGTGTGAAGTGTGGGAACTAATTACTGATACATTGTTTTAATGAATTCTCCCAGATGACATCTTGGTATCTTTATCCTACACCCCTAAAAAATACAGGTATTAATGGTAAGCAGATACATCATAAGCCATTTTCTCTCAGTATCTTAAAGTGCAAATCTAATAAACCAAAAACACATTTCAACATGAAATCATTTACATATACTAGAAGACACACAGAATAACTGAATAATTGGGTGCTTTTTTTATTGCAGGAAAAGCTCCTGACAAGCAGGTATAGGGATTAATACTACTGCATTTATGCACTTTCCATTAACAAATCTTGTTTGACAGCAACAAAAGGCAACATTTTAA
This sequence comes from Xenopus tropicalis, assembly GCF_000004195.4. Lineage (NCBI taxonomy): Eukaryota > Metazoa > Chordata > Amphibia > Anura > Pipidae > Xenopus > Xenopus tropicalis. The sequence continues at coordinate 54,470,182 of NC_030682.2, read as the reverse complement.
AATGGTTCCAAAAACACAGTATTCTTTGGCATGAGTTTGATTCTCAGGCTCAGGTGTAATGACGGATGCAATGTTTGGCAAGGTATACTAGAAAGAGCCTAATTAAAGCACATTGAATTGTTTACATCCAAAAGGAATAAAATACCAAAATACCTTTTGTTTAGAGAACCACACAACCTGATGATTGAGATTAATCTTATTCTTCTAAAGCTTTGCAAATAGTGCTTTGCACTAATGGATTTTAAATATCATGTTTAAAGGAGAAGGAAAGGGATAATCAATGGTGGGAGGGGTGCCAAAATGTTCAACAGTGATCTAACTGCTTACCGGAGACCCCAGGTCAGAGCTTCTGTTCGCTGAAAACTGTACAAGTTGTGGGTACTATTGGTAAACCAGTTCCATTCTGGCCTTACTGAAACATGGACAGCATACTGGAACAGGAAACACTTGTATTAAATGTTGTAAGTGTGGTGAGGATATGTCACAGTATGGATACATTTGAATTTCTGAATAAAAATACACTGTCACAGTCAAGGCCAGGCCAAGGTATTTTGGCACCCTAGGCAAGGGCTTCAATCAGCGCCCCCCCCTTCCTGATTGCCCCCATGCACCTGTGCCAGGCTGCCAGCAGCCTTTTTATTGCCTCATCATATTGCCCCCATGTACTGGTTCCAGTTGCCATCATAAAGCCACTATGTACCTGTGCCAGCAGCCATTACATTGCCCCATGTATTTGTGCTAACAGCCATCATATTGCCCCCATGTATTTGTGCCAACAGCCATTGCCACCATGTACCTGTGTCAGTGGACACCATATTGCCCCCCCCATCTGTACTTGTGCCAGCAGCAGCCATCATATTGCCCCCAAGCCCCAATCTGTACCTGTGTCAGCAGCCATCATATTGCCCCCAAGCCCCAACCTGTACCTGTGTCAGCAGCCATCATATTGCCCCCAAGCCCCAATCTGAACCTGTGTCAGCAGCCATCATATTGCCCCAAATCTAAACCTGTATCAGCCTCCATCATATTGCCCCCAATCTGAACCTGTACCAGCCTCCATCATATTGCCCCCAAGCCCCCAATCTGAACCTGTGTCAGCAGCCATCATATTGCCCCCAATCTGAACCTGTGTCAGCAGCCATCATATTGCCCCCAAGCCCCAACCTGTGTCAGCAGCCATCATATTGCCCCCAAGCCCCAACCTGTACCTGTGTCAGCAGCCATCATATTGCCCCCAATCTGAACCTGTACCAGCCTCCATCATATTGCCCCCAAGCCCCCAATCTGAACCTGTGTCAGCAGCCATCATATTGCCCCCGAGCCCCCAACCTGTACCTGTGTCAGCAGCCATCATATTGCCCCCAATCTGAACCTGTGTCAGCAGCCATCATATTGCCCCCAAGCCCCAACCTGTGTCAGCAGCCATCATATTGCCCCCAAGCCCCAACCTGTACCTGTGTCAGCAGCCATCATATTGCCCCCAAGCCCCAACCTGTACCTGTGTCAGCAGCCATCATATTGCCCCCAAGCCCCAACCTGTACCTGTGTCAGCAGCCATCATATTGCCCCCAAGCCCCAACCTGTACCTGTGTCAGCAGCCATCATATTGCCCCCAAGCCCCAATCTGAACCTGTGTCAGCAGCCATCATATTGCCCCCAAGCCCCAACCTGTACCTGTGTCAGCAGCCATCATATTGCCCCCAAGCCCCAACCTGTACCTGTGTCAGCAGCCATCATATTGCCCCCAAGCCCCAACCTGTACCTGTATCAGCAGCCATCATATTGCCCCCAAGCCCCAACCTGTACCTGTGTCAGCAGCCATCATATTGCCCCCAAGCCCCAACCTGTACCTGTATCAGCAGCCATCATATTGCCCCCAATCTGAACCTGTGTCAGCAGCCATCATATTGCCCCCAAGCCCCCAATCTGAACCTGGGCAGAATCGGACAATCCCTCTCATTGCCATGAAGTCTCTACCTGTGCCAGCAGCCAGCAACAAGCTTCACAACTTTCCACACTTTGCATTTGCACCAGCTCTGTTTGAATTACGCTATACGCGCGCTACCCCCTCCTGCACATGCGTCAAAGTGCCAGCGCGATAAGAGTAGAGCCGGTCAGGTTATTACGGTACGTGCCGGCAAAGAGAGGGTGGGGGTGCGCTCCTGGGTCCCGAGTACAGTAAACAACACACATGACAGAGAGGGTTGGGGAGGGGGGTTTTGGAAGGCCAAGGCTACCAAGGAAACTAGTTTTAATAAATGAAAAAAAGATTCCTTTTAAAATGCGCCCCCCAGTGATTGCGCCCTAGGCAGGCGCCTACTCTGCCTACCCCTAGTTCCGGCCCTGGTCACAGTATATCTCAGTAGGTACAGGCTATGTTTTGAAGAAGAGCTTTTAATTGCAGCAAGTGCAAGCGAGAACAGTAGGATGTCTGGAAGTATGAATAAAGCATTTAATTTATCTTTGGGGTTGGAGACAGTCTGTCAGGAGGGAATTAGTATCTACAGTGTAAATAGTAACTGTTCTTACTGAATGACATGCTCTTAAGTGCTGAGATGTTTCCTTTGATATATTTTGAGTTTAATGTAATTTTTTTTAAGCAGAAGGTCTTTACTAAGCAGTAGCAGTTACCATGGAAAAATCTGTTTATTAAATAGTCCTTTTGTCGAAATAAAGTATTGCATTTACTGATCTATTTTTCATCTCCCTTACCTTTAAGTCGCTTAATCATGCCATGTTTCAAAATATCAAAATGTTCAAAATCTAAATATACCAAAATACTGTATATCATTCTTGATATGTGGATATGGGTTACCTTGGTAGTGTATGTAAATGACAACGCAATTTGCACAAAATTTACAGCAGTAATCAAACATACAAAATTTTGCAAGATGTGCACCATAAATACGTGTGACAACCATAGAAATGAATTGGGTTAATACTTAATAAAAAAAAGGATAAGTGTAGATAAGAGAGACTTTCCTGTTGTGTTTGTAGACAGCTTTAGTCTACTCCCTTGGAAACTTTTATAAAATTTTTAAATTAAATTCTGGTTAATATGGGTAACACAACATGTGTGAGGAGGCCTTAAGTCTGCTACTTAACTGCTCATTTTCCAGTTAAATTGTGCACTGGCTCCATTTAACAGCGTACAGGTATCCCTTATCCGGAAAACCCATTATCCAGAAAGTTCCGAATTATGGAAAAGCCATCTCCCATAGACTCCATCAAATAATTCACATTTTTAAAAATGGTTCCCTTTTTCTCTGTAATAATAAAACAGCACATTGATTTAGATTTAAGATAGGAGATCCGAATTACAGAAAGAGCCCTTTTCCGGAAAACCCCAGGTCCCGAGCTTTCTGGATAACAGGTCCTATACCTGTACTTGATCCCAACTAAGATATAACTAATCCTTATTGATGGCAAACCAATCCTATTGGGTTCAATTACTGTTTAAATAATGTTTTTAGCAGACTTATTATACAGCAGAAAGGTAGGAGATCCGAATTACAGAAAGAGCCCTTTTCCAGAAAACCCCAGGTCCCGAGCATTCTGGATAATAGGTTCTATACCTGTATTTGCTGTGAGAAATATTATGATTTCCTTTTTTTCTGTAATAATGAAACAGTACCTAGTACTTGATCCCAACTAAGATATTATTAATCCTTATTGGAGCCAAAACATTCCTATTGGATTTGATTACTGTTTAAATAATTTTTTCAGTAGATTTAAGATAGGAGATCCGAATTACGGAAAGACCCCTTATCCGGAAAACCCCAGGTCCCGAGCTTTCTGGATAACAGGTCCTATACCTGTACTTGATCCCAACTAAGATATAACTAATCCTTATTGATGGCAAACCAATCCTATTGGGTTCAATTACTGTTTAAATAATGTTTTTAGCAGACTTATTATACAGCAGACAGGTAGGAGATCCGAATTACAGAAAGAGCCCTTTTCCGGAAAACCCCAGGTCCAGAGCTTTCTGGATAACAGGTCCTATACCTGTACTTGATCCCAACTAAGATATAACTAATCCTTATTGATGGCAAACCAATCCTATTGGGTTCAATTACTGTTTAAATAATGTTTTTAGCAGACTTATTATACAGCAGACAGGTAGGAGATCCGAATTACAGAAAGAGCCCTTTTCCGGAAAACCCCAGGTCCCGAGCATTCTGGATAATAGGTTCTATACCTGTATTTGCTGTGAGAAATATTATGTTATAGATTCTACTGCACTGATGAACCCTGGAGCTACCTCCACTCTGGAAATGGCAGTAGTTCTAGGGTTTCTACAGTAGGTCAAAGTCATAAGTTGAATTTACCACACTTCCATTGCACCAGGTCAGGTCATATTTGGATACAAGCCTAACCAGTTTTGGATCAACAGAAAATTCATTATAGAAGGCCAAGTTTAGCAGAACAACCAAACACGGTAGCTTTACAGCTGTGACCTGCAACAGTTAAAGATATGGCACATAAAGTATTTTCAACTTTTATATTCTGTTAAAGGAACAGTAACACCAAAAAATGAAAGTGTTTTTAAGTAATTAAAATATAATGTACAGTTGCCCTGTGCTGGTAAAACTGGTAAGTTTGCAACAGAAACGCTACTATAGTTTATATAAATGAGCTGCTATGTCAACACGGGGGCAGCCATTGAAGCTGGGAAAAAGGAGAAAAGGCACAGGCACATAGCAGATAACAGATAATCTTTGTAGAATATAATGGGGTTTTATCTGTTATCTGCTAAGTAACCTGTGCCTTTTCTCCTGTAAATGGCTGCCCCCGTGGCTACACAGAAACTTTATTATATAAACTATAGTAGTCTTTCTAAGGAAAACACACCAGTTGTACCAGTGCAGGGCAACAGTACTTTATATAGTAATTACTTTTATACACTTTCATTTTTTGGTGTTACTGTCCCTTTAATAATGGCATTACTTGTCTTGGATCACTTTCCATTCATTGGATTTGAAACAATCATCCACCACTTGTGATTAGTGATCAAAACACAAAGTTACCAAGTAGCATGTCTGTGAATATTGACTCACAAGTAACAGTGTTCAAAATGTTGTGAGTAAATTTGCCCTTAAGATACAGCCAGGTTTATTAGTTGCAAGAGCAAATGTATTTTATTCCTCTTCCAGTAAAAAAATCTATTTGTCTTTATTGCAGGAAAACAAACATAATCAGCGGTTCACATCTACTAAATATTATCCCTAAAAATAGGAACAATAATGGTGTCAGGAAATAAGCCTGCCACAAATAATGCACTTAAGACTGCTTACTAAAAACCATTCACATGTAAAACACTGATAAAACTCTCTCAACTTTGATTTTGCGGGTTCTCAATATCCATCACTATTACAGCTTACTACATTGTAATGATGTACCTGCTTTCTATCATAGTAAACAGCCATAAATTGATTTGAAGGAGTATGTGCAAACATTTGAAATGGGTAAATAAGGAGCCGCTGTACTTCATATTATTGCCTAATGTGTAATTATACGCAGGTACAGGAAGCAGATTGCCCTTTGCAAGAGTACAAGTGATCTAGTGAATGTGACCATATTACAGAATCCAAGAACAGAAGGGGTAATGCAGTCTTAGAAATGTTTTATATGAAAAATAATTTTAAGGATGTAATAAAACAATGGAATATTTCCTCTGTGCAAATTCCATGTCTTTAAAGGAGAAAGAAAGGTAAAAACTAAGTAAGCTTTATCAGAAAGGTCTATGTAAATACAGCCATAAGCACTCACAGAAACGCTGCACTGAGTCCTCTATCAAATGAAACACAGGATTTTTGTCTCCTTTTTGTAAACATGTTGTTCTTAATTCCTGTGCCAGAATCTCCCCTCTCCTTCTCCCCCTCCCATAAGAATGCTAAGAAATCCACCCCCCTTAGTAATGTGTGATCTGAGCTATACAGCAGGAAGCTTCCTCATAGTCTCACAAACTGCACATGTACAGGGGTCTTGGTCTTGGTGCAGGTGGCATTATGGGAATTTTGTTTACACAGCTCAGCGTTTTTTCTTCCTATGACGCTTCTGATCTTCTGAACAGGTGAAATATGGGGAGACTTAACGGCACTATTGAGAGAACTGAAGGTATGCCTGTAGCTTAAGATTAACACTTTATTAGCCTTTCTTTATCCTTGATTGGTTGATTCACTAAAGTGCGTTAATTTTTATCGCACGCTTTTTTGCGGTAAAAAAGACGCGACAATTAGCGCGCGATTCACTACAGTATTATCGCATGCGTTAATTTGCGCGCAACCACATGCGGTAATGTTAACGCAGAAAATTAATTAGCGTGCAGAAAATAATACGATCGCATGATTCACAAACACTTAGACGCGCTAAATATCGCATTAGACTATGCGAAAATTAACACCTACTTGGGGCAGGCGGTAATTATAGAAAAGTACAGTTAATGAGCTTTTGGCAACACAATATGGACTTTGCAGTGTTATTTATTCAAGTCTGTGTTGGCCCCAGAGTGATGCAGCCTCCAGTTTGCCGCATAGAAATAGTAGCCGCATATAAATAGTGCATATAAATAGTAGCCACATATAAATAGTAGCCACATAGAAATAGTAGCCACATAGAAATAGTAGCGGCATATAAATAGTGCATATAAATAGTAGCATAGAAATAGTAGCCGCATATAAATAGTGCATATAAATAGTAGCATATAAATAGTAGCCACATATAAATAGTGCATATAAATAGTAGCATATAAATAGTAGCCACATATAAATAGTGCATATAAATAGTAGCATATAAATAGTAGCCACATATAAATAGTACATATAAATAGTAGCATATAAATAGTAGCCACATATAAATAGTGCATATAAATAGTAGCATAGAAATAGTAGCCGCAAATAAATAGTGCATATAAATAGTAGCATATAAATAGTAGCCAGATATAAATAGTGCATATAAATAGTAGCATATAAATAGTAGCCAGATATAAATAGTGCATATAAATAGTAGCATATAAATAGTAGCCGCATAGAAATAGTAGCATAGAAATAGTAGCATAGAAATAGTAGCATAGAAATATTTATTTGCTACTATTTATATGCTACTATTTATATGCACTATTTATATCTGGCTACTATTTATATGCTACTATTTATACGCGGCGACTATTAGCGCACATAATAGTAGGCATTAATTAGCACGCATGCGGTAAATGCAATATCGCGCGTAAATTAGCACAAGTATGCTTATAGTGAATCGTGCGTTAAGTGGCGAAAATTTAGACGCGATAAAATTTTTATTGCACGCTATAAATAGCACACGTTTTAACGCACTTTAGTGAATCAGCCCTAATGTCTTTTGTAAACTAAGCTATCTAGCAACCTCACCCACCAGTGCCACAATAGCAGCATCTGTTTTCTCTATAGGCCTTCTGCTGTTCCTGTTTCAGTTTCTACTGGCTGGTCGCTAGAGTAATTTTGAGCTTGCAGAGGGAAGTGTAAGAAATTGGCTGTTTGCTTCCTTTTCTTTTACAAAGCAATAAGTCTGTTGAATTGATAAGAAAGAACCTACCCACCCATCACCACTGAATCAATATTAAGACATTGTTTATTAGGATGGGAATAAATTATGCTGTATGAACATACGTCTAATTTTAGTTTTTTATTGATTAAGCACATTACAAGTAAGGGGTGAGGAAAGTAATCAGTTAAGATCTTCAAAACACAAACTGGAGGGCTGCTTTTGCATAAGGCTGCCTGTGAAGCCCCATGTCCAGCCTGTAGGGTCTGGTAAATGTATGAACATTAAAGGACATGTAAACCCCACACACAAAAATGTAATTAGTGAACAGCCTCTTTGAAATCTTTCAATACCTGCCACGCTGGTTGTCCAGAGTTTAATAGTAAGGCTGCAACATCTCCTTAATCACTTAGATTTCCTTCTCCTCCTGTAACCCACTCGGCCCCCTCCCTCAGAAATTTGTTTTGACTTCTGGCTTGTGGGCATGCTCAGTTGTTCTAAACTCAGATTACTAAACACGCCCTCCAGTCAGCAGCCAGTGAAGAGATGAAGAGTGAAGAGCTGTCTGCTTCAATTTTTTTCTCCTAACCTCCTCTCCTGACCTCAGCTCAAACAAAGCAGAACTTTTATCAAAGACAGTTCTGCCTGTGTGAGCCTGTATTCTTGATGGAATGTATGCTGAATAAGGGTCTTTTTGTGTGTTTGCTGTTTGTGGATTTAAATGTATCTGATTATGTGTCAGAGGAAAAATGGGCGGCAGCTGAAAGCTGCTATTTGCTTTAGGAACATGTGATGGTGCTGGCAAACAGAGGGGATATATGCAGTACTAATGATGCCATTTGGGTGGGGGAGACATGCCCAACTGATATACATTGTAGGCAAATGTAGGCTTTACATGTCCTTTAAAGCATGTAGCAGCCCTTCAGACTTGAACAGGTGGAACCATCAACCTTTCTGCTCACGATTTGGCTGTTGCTTGGGTAGAATAAGCCTTGAGAAATATTGGAGGTAGAAATCCAGCTTTTATGTAACACGTCTGAATAGTATTCTTGATCCCCCTTGTGAAGTGACCACAGATGCTGTAAAACTCATGAACAAATTCAATTTCCAACCCTACTTTCCTTATCTTTTCTGTTCTGAGCAAAAATATTTGGAAATAACGGCAAACCTCCAAATCTCTTTGGATTCCAGCAAAATGTAGGTGGTCTTAATTGAATTAACGTTTTGAAGCTACCTTTGGTGTACATCCTGGAAGAGTTCTCAGAACAACCTGATCTGCAAAAAAAACTGCAGATATGATTGTCTGGACAGTAAGACATTGACTAATGGATTTTTTTTAAGAGTCTGGAATTTGTTCCCAGAATTCCTTTTGTTTGCTCTTTGCTGATGTAAATACAGTTTTGAATAATAAGTGTTTTAAATCCATGTCTTCCAGTAACTCAAACGCAGATCACATAATGCTTCTAACACTCTATTTTAATATCATTAAAGCACATCAAGAGAGGGAAGGTCTTATTTCGGGCTGTTTTAATAAAGAGTATTCTGGATTTAAGGTTTTTATCCAAACCTTGCTACAAAAAATCTGAGATCTTCTTAACTAAAGATGTTTCTTCCTCTATTCCTTCCAGCGACCAACAGAATCCTCCTGGGCTCCTTCAGGTTTGTGGCTTGAGTCTGCTCAGTTCTCTCTCTCTCCCCCCTCCCATAGGAATGCATAAGAACTCACTTCCCCCACCCTTAGGAATGTGTGATCTGAGCTTCCAACAGCTAAATTTGAAGCAGGAAACTACCAAGACCAAGCAGTTTATTGGTCTTCCCCTGGATGGATTGCAGAAATGTCCGGAAGATAGATTTTCACCAAGGAAGAATTTTGCTGCCTTGGCAATTTAGGAAAGCAATGACTGTATCATTTTCTAAATGAATCTTCACTTGCTATGCCCCTAATATAGATCCTGAAGACATCATGGCATTGAAGACTGCCCTCATCTCTTAGAAATTGAAGGACAAATCCTACCTTTGGCATTTTAGATACTTTGCATCATCTTTGCTTCACAGTGTGACCCCCAGCCCTTGATAGAAGCATCTGTGGTGATCGGGAACTAGACTAGAGCTTCCTTTTGCAGTTCTGATTATTCATGCAGAGTCTAGACTGTCCAAGAATCTGTTCTATAGTATGGAAGTTAGGATCTCTTGTTGAAGCAAATGCAGAAGGGCATTCATAGAATACAGTTAAATACAATAATACCAAAACTTGCTCTAATCCACCCAGCACTTCAAGACTAATTTAAAATTTAAAACAGCCAGTCTCAACTTGCATTCGCTCACCCCTTCACAGAGTTGGTCCAGGTGCCTTGTCCCAGACCCTTCACCCAGGGAAAATTTTTCCAGGACTATTTCTTAATTAAAATTTCACGTAAATCACAGATTTTTTATGGACCCAGTGGTCCGGGTTCAGCGCTCCAGACCTGTAGCAAAGGGAGACCCAGCAGTCACAAGAACAATTTCTCAATGGGTATATACTGATATATATATATAGGTATATATACCTATGACTACGTGTTGGAAGACACTAAACGCATCAGGATTACTGTGAATAAAGCTATTTCTCAACCACCTTCACCCGTGTCTGGAGTGCGTACCCATTGAGAAATTGTGCATTCATAGAATACACCATTAAACCTAGAACTTTCATCAGTGGAACTAGTGATGGATCTAGGAGATGATAGATCTAATGACATAGATTGTTAATATATTGATGAGTACTGAAATTACTTGTGTTTGGGGGGTTGGAAAAAAATATTTTTTTTTTTGTACACTTATCCTAGGCAATTCGAAATTTTCAACATTTTGATGTGAATAAGAGTTTTGAGACTGCATTTAGCTACCAGTTACTAGACAGGGTACAATGTATATACCTTCTTTCTAAAGGACTGGTACCATGGATGCAGCTACCTGGTGTCACGATCGGTAACCTAAAACAGTTGCCATGGTCCCAGTCACAGCTCACACTTCTGCATATAACAGCCACCTTTGGCTTCGGGTGGACTCCACACTCAAGTGCCGCCAGGTGTTAAAGTGAGAGGACCAGGGCAAAGGTTCTGGGTGAGCAAGGGAACCAGATCGTTACAGGAGGACTGAAGGAGCTTACTAGAATCAGAGTCAGGCAGGCCAGGTCAAAATCAGAACGGTAGCGCAGTACAGAATCAGGATCCAGAAGCAGAGTCAAACAGGCAAAGGGGTCAATCAAGGCAGAATTTGCTCAAAGTCAGGATACAGGCAACAGCCAGAAGCAGACAGACAGGACAAAATGCCCACCCAGGACTTATGGTAGATAGACCTATAACAGGCATTGGAGGTAGGGATTTAAAGGCTAGATGATTAAAGATTCAAAACAGGTGTATAAAAATAGAGAGCACCTGTAGCCATCATTCCTGCCTGGATAACTAAGGATTTTATTGAAGTGAACCAGGAAGCCAGCAGTCCTGCCCAAATAGGTAAGAAGCAAGGAAACTGGTTCAAATCCAGGCAGGATGTTACACCTGGGGGTTGAAGTTATGCCAAATGGCAGAATGCAGAACTAAAATTCACTTAAACGCTTATCCTGGTAAACTGCAATTTTTTAAAAAAATTTCTGCACCTGAACCATCCTCCACTAGTAGTCTACCTTGAAATGACGGGCAACTACAATATCCAACTCTGCAGTACTTTCCTAGACATCAGCTTTATCATCTATTGAACTATTTGTGCTCTATTCAGATTTTTCCAGTCACCAAGGTTCTTTCCCTTCTTGAGCCTTAATTAGCTTAAAGGAGAATGCAAGTCAAAATTTAAAAAGCATACTGCCCAATAGTCCTCCTATTGTTTAGTGAAAACGCCACACTTTTGGCTCACCTAATCATATATTTACTCAGTCACACTTACTTCACATTTTCTAGAACAGGCAGCCATCTCTAAAAAGGGATTCTCCCTTCCTTTCCCTCCTTGCTTCATACTGCACATGTGTTTCATTCCCACCCCCCTCCCCTCTGCCAGATCCCCTTCTGATTGGCTGGCGGGCATGTGTAGCTCAGAACAGCAGACAGGATCAAGTTACACACATGCTCAGAGAATAGGAAGGCTGCCGTTGGCACCTACAGGAAGGGCAGAGAGATTTCAGTGATGTCACTGTAGTCTTCACACTGCTGTAGGCTGCCAGCACCATATCTCAGAGAAGCAAGCAGGGATCTGGGAATTTAGATATGCAGTAAATACTTAAAAAGAATGCCTTTAGACTTACTTTTAATTTATATTAACCTTTCATTGTCCTTTAATGACCAAAAAAGCACCTTCTTTAGTTGAGGAAAGTGTATCACTAAGCTTTCTTGAAGAAGTCACTCCTTGAATTCCACAAAGGTTTGTTGCAGTATATTTTTAAACCAAGTCATAGTAATGTCAGCAGAATTAGGAGTAAAGGTATTTGGCCAGGCAATTCTCGCATCTTATATTTATTTCTAACTAAGCTACATACAATCATTTTGGTGGCAAAACAATCCTGTTGGCTATTAGTTGACTTAAGGTATGGCAAACCAAATTAGGTAAAAACTTTATCTGGAAAACAATTATCTGGATTTGATATTTTCCTGCATTTTGCACATTTTTTCAAGTTTTAGCCAGTTTAATGCATTCCTATGCATTATTCACGGTTTTACATTTCATTTTCCTGTATTTAACATCACATCAACCCTTTTCCCTTGCAAAGCACATTATTTTTTGTTCATAAAATATCTCAAAAAATTCTAAAAAATCGAATATCTCGATATGTGCACCTTCTTAATTTAGCCTGGGGGTGCATGCCTCAGGGGTTAGGACATGCTGAGGTTCCCCTGAATCATGGGGTGGTGCAGAGTCTTGAGTGTTCTGTAATCGGAAAGGGTGCCCCAATTGGAAAGAGTGCACAATCTGTGCTGGACATGAAGTCCAGGTGGAAGTGAGCATACAGCACAAGATTGTGGGACACATTTCCAAGTACATTTTTATTGGTATGTGTGTAACTGTGATCTGTCAGGCTCAAAGTAGCTGCACAGGGCCATTTACAGGGGGGGGGGTCTTTTGTCATAAGCTACAGTTGGCAAAATTGTGACTTATAGAGGGGCAGCAAATGTTTTTTTTTCCATATAACAGACTAGCCAGCAAGCAGGGCAGCTGAAGGTTTTCATTCATTGTATGACCAGCTTTATACCCAGTCATAGGAGTAGCTCAGCACATCCTGAGTAAGCCATACATCTTTTTTTAGTAACCCTAGTCAATTATTTTCAGATTAGTGTCATGTTTTAGTGGGTTGCTCCAGCAGGACACTAAGTAGCCAATAATGGCTCAAATATGTTTTTTATTCATGTTCTAATTTCCTTATGATACCTACCTTATCTATGTGCAGGATGTCCTTTTACTGCTCATTGCAGAGCTACATCTTCAGTATTCATAAACAGATGTGCTGTTACACATTGACATTATAAACTATACCCTATTAGTTTAAAAATATTGCAAATATACATATATCTAAATTTTTTTCATAAACAGTGAAAATAGTTTAATTTTTTAAATATCTAGGCCACTGTCAAAATCATTTGAGGCTGTTGCACTTCATGCCAATCAACTGCCAGAGCCTAAAAAATAAATCACGGCACCAAACAGAGCTGCCATTGAGCTCTTTAGTCCCTTGAGAATTACAGCAAATTTTAGACTGGATAACCTGTCAAGATATATTATTTTTAATGTATTATATGACAATAAAATCAAACTTGTTTTTTTCTAAGCTGGGTTGTTTACTTAGAACTTAAAAGTGCTGTAAATATTGCATAGGACTGGTTTGGCAGTCAGTAATAGCCATCAAACTGACAGGATTCACATAAAGCATAAAGCAGTGTTTGAATTGCATCTCCTTGTTAAAGGGTGCATTTCTATAACTAAGAAGTAAATTCTTAATATCTTACTCTTGACATTTACACTTCAGTTAACTCTATCCACTTAAGACCATTTGTATTGAATGTGTTCTTTTCTATTTTCAGTATATTAACAATTTTTAGTTCATAACATCCATTTCTAGAAACGCAAATCCTGCAAATAATTGGTTGTTATACTAACAAGGGTTCTGTTAGTGTGTTCAAATAAGAGATATGGAAGACTAATTACTAAACCAGGTTTCGGCTTATATTTTTGTAATTTCTGATGAACAATTGCCAGATCTGCTGCTACTTCTGTGGCACAAAACCACCTGGACTGTTCTCTCAGTCAGGAAGGCTTCTGCCCCTCACTCTCACACTGGCAGAATTCTGGAACCAACTTTATTGACAACTGTAACAATATAAATGTCACCTCTTTACACATCCATACTGTTGCTTGTTTTGTTCCCTAGGCTCTCATTTAGTGCTCTTTTTAGTCATTTCACTCTCCTTCACCACCCTCTATCTGACTTTATTGTCTTAATATGCTGCTGTCATAGGTGAGGAAAGCAATATTCGTTCATGTGAGGAGTAGTTGTGGTGACTGAAGGTAAAGAAGCTTTAGATGCCACCATTGACACCTCTGATCTCTCACCAGCCATTCATGATCATGATGGGAGAAGCGAGCATCTTAATCATTCAATGTAGCTTCTCTAAAACACCCCTACATACTGAAATCCTGAGAAGTTAAATTCTGAAGTTGAGCTGGCTACAGCTCCCTGAGCCTACAGTCTCAGGGAAACAGGCCTGGTTGGGAGGATGAGCAGGGAAAGAATGAGTATATGTTTTGGGTTATTATGCATTTTTATTTTAAATTTTGTACTATTGATGGTTGGTATAATGGATAAATCTACAAGAACTGCCACAGAAGCATTGGACCCTTCACCTTTAAGCAATAGGGTACTCACACTCTACTTTATACATAACCCAAAACAATGACTGTTACTGTTGAACTCCCCCACCTTTTCAACCAGCCTACAATAAATGGCTACTAAATATCGCAGACCTTCCTGAAAAAACTTGGGAGGAGGCCACCAAAAGGGGGGTACTGTTATCTAATTAAGGGGGGGTACTGTTTTTTTTTAAATAAAAATGTTAAAGTTTTTCTCGCATACGGAGCAATGGGGACCTCTCCCCCACTGGTCCGTATGCGATTGTAAAGCCCCGTGCGGACAGGGGGTGGCCTCGGGGCGCCCAACTTGCAAATCCGGCCCTGTACATCAGCTCTACATTAGAGCTATACAATTTTTTTGTTGTTTTAGACTTAATTCTACTAGATACTGTAAACTTAGGAAAGCTTTACGGCTTGGTACTTTAGAGTAAAAAGAAATGTTTACCCATTATAGATTCGGGGGAATGTGTACTTTCCAAAAATATATGGCTTTCTGGGGTGAGCGTACTTTTTTGTAACATTATCCCACATAAAGGATGTAAATGTGTTGATTTTGCAGAAGCTGAAATGATAGATCATATGGGGGTATGTTCTCATTGGGGCCCCTACATGCCACATATTTAGGTAAACCTATACATATTTGGTATCAAACTGTTCAGTGGACCCCTGGCGTTCAAATTTGTTTTTTATATTGGTACCTAATGCTATGTGGGAGATAAGATGCTGCAAAGTGGAAGCTTTGAGGGGATTTTTGGAAATGTCATCAAAATTGCTAAATTTAGAAAAGCTTTAAGGCTTGGTACTTTGGAGTAGAAAGACATGGGTTCCCATTTTAGATTCGGGGGAATGTGTACTTTCAAAAAATATATGACTTTCTGGGGTGAGCATACTTTTTACTAGCTTTATCCCACATATAATGATGTAAATGTGTTGATTTTGCAGGAGCTGAAATGACAGAAATGACAGTATATATGGGGGTATGTTCACATTGGGGCCCCTACATGCCACATACTTAGGTAAAAATATACATATTGGGCATCAAACTGTTCAGTGGACCCCTGCCATTCATATTTAGGGTGTTTTATTTGGTTACTTTATGACCTGTAGGAGATAAGATACTATAGACTGGAAGCTTTGTAGCTATTTTTTAAAAATTTCACAAATTTTGATAAAAACCAATAACTTTAGGAAAGCATTGCGACTTGATAGTTTGGAGTAGACAGACAGTTGTGCCTACTCTGGATTCCCCAGAATCTGTTCTTTCCAAAAATGTACAATTTTCTTGGATAAACCTTCTGATTTTTGGCCTTGAAATCTAAAGTATGCAGCTTTCTGGAGCAGTGCTTTGAAAATTTGGTAGTGTACTGCTGGGAGTTTTTGACCTATAAGTGAGAAATCTCCATAAAACTATATATATTTGGTATTGGCACGTTCAGGAGACATGGGGCTTTTCAAATCAGTTGTATTTTCGTGCATAAAATAATTTTTGTGTGTTTATATTATGGAAAATTAGATTTTTTTCATTTTTAGACATTTAGAAGCCTATATCTTGTTACAGAATTGGAATTACACAAAAATGCTATTTTGAAAGCTTAGGTTGTCCTGAAAAAAGCAATATATAGTTTTCCTGGGTAAACTAAAAGTCCCCCCGAGGAAAGGCCCCTAAGGGAAAACAGTGCAAAATGTTCCAAAACTGTCTGGCAATACAAGTTCCGCTTTGACCAAAACGGCTGGCAGTGAAAGGGTTAAACAATTTGATTGTGTGCAGTTGTGTGTCTTATTTCTTTCTATATGTGTTGTTTGTTTTATGTTTTAAAACAATAAAGCA
The DNA here is from genome assembly GCF_000004195.4 of Xenopus tropicalis. NCBI lineage: Eukaryota > Metazoa > Chordata > Amphibia > Anura > Pipidae > Xenopus > Xenopus tropicalis. The sequence continues at coordinate 54,453,963 of NC_030682.2, read as the reverse complement.
TCGCCTATAAAAAAAAAAAGTATAATCTAAGGCAATCCTTTATGGATCCCTTGTGGATCCCTTATCCAGAAAAACGTTATCCACAAAGCTCTGAGTTACAAAACAGTAATGCCATCTCCCACACAGTATATTTTTTTCAAATAATTTATATTTAAAAATCCCTTTTCTCTGTATTAATAAATCATTACCTTGTACTTGATCCCAACTAAGATATAATAAATCCATTGAAGGCAAAACAATCCTATTGGGTTTAATCAATGTTTAAATCATTTTTTTAGTAGACTTAAAGTCTAAATAATGGATAGATCCATTATCCAGAGCATTCTGGATAACAGTTCCCATACCTTTATAATTAATCCCCAATGCTATTGAGCATGCATCTTGGATTACCAACTGAAGTCATACATGATTTTTGGTTTGCTTTACAATTTTACATTTGTGTAAAATTTATTGTGACACATATTCCTAAATTTTTAGAAAGTTCTTTTTCTTTAAGTGACACTCAAGTTCTTTTCAGCACATATTCTCTTTGCATAAATGCATCCATCGTTTAAATTCTCATTATAACTAATTCGTTTTCATCTCTTTTTTTGAACACAGATCTTCCTTAATCCGACTTGGGAGACCTTTGTCCATTTGAAGAATGAAGTAAAGCAATTTCTATATCACCTAATGATTCTACAGACCTGTCTTATTGTGAAACACTGACTAGAGAGAAAAGGCTTTCAATTATTTCCTTATTTTAAACATCATATTCTGCCAAAGTCTTCAAAAAATCTCCCAAACTGGGCTAATGAAGGTTTCACAAATAGTTGAGATCAATAAATACAAATAATGTGATATTTATCACCAAAATACATAATGGTATTTGATAAAGTTAATTACATGAACATCATGAAGCCTTAATACCAAGCTAGCTGTTTTATCTTGACCTCACAATTTTTTTTTCATAATTTATCCTGTTTGACAAAAAGTAAAAGTCATGTAAGGGTAATCTAAGTAAACCATTTTTATAAGGAATTTTAAAACAAAAATGAATCCTAACATGAAGACTTGAGGTGGATTGTAAAATTAAGTTACAATCATTCTGTGTATAATTTACAAATTAACAGATCCAAATAGGATTAATCGGGGCTTAATCTTTTATTCACTAAAGGACTACAGTAGAGAAACCTTGCCTATCTCCTGCTACTGTACCAAATGCAGAATCTGATGACATTCTCTTTACAGTAGTACAGGTATGGGATCTGTTATCCAGAATGCTTGGGACCTGGGGTCTTCTGGATAAGGGATCTTTCCATAGTTTGGATCTCCATGCTTTACATCTACTTAAAATTCATTTAAACATTAAATAAACCCAATAGGATTGTTTTCCATCTAATAAGGATTAATTAAATCTTATTTGGGATCACGTACAAGGTACTGTTTTATTATTACAGAGAAAAAGGAAATCATTTCTAAAAATTAGAATCATTTGTTTAAAATGGAATCTATGGGAGATGGCCCTTCTGTAATTCGGAACTTTCTGGATATTGGGTTTCCGGATAACACATCCGATACCTGTACAGACAATTTTAATTTGGTTTAGTCAGAATATGATGCTACTGTTGTATTTTTTGTTTGAAATTAATAGATTATGGATAATCTGATGTAGCACACGTGCAGTTATGGGGTTCATTATCCAGAAAGTTCCTAATTACAGAAAAGCCATCTCTCATAGACTCCAGTATAAGCAAATAATTCATATTTTTAATAATTCATTTTTATTTTTCCCTGTAAAAATAAAACAGTACCTTATACTTGATCCTAAGATATAATTAATTATTAAAAATAATTATGCCATTTCATTGGTTTTAATGTTTAAATGATTTTTTAGTAGACAATGTATAGGGATCCAAATTACAAAAGATCCCTTATCTGGAAAACCCCAGGTCCCAGGCATTCTGGATAAAATGTCCTATATCTGTATTATAAAAAGCAAAAATGTATGTATTGAAGAAAATATTATGCATAACAATCAAAAATCAATGAAGCCTGTTTTTTGTCATAGCAAATAGAGTAATGATGGCTGTTTTTACAGAAAATGTGCACATTTGCTGGCTAACCCAAATCGCAGAAACAGAACATGCATATCAAGCCTGGCTTGGAATCTGGGTCCTGCAATTTAAACCAATATCTTACTCATTGATTCACATCTTTATTATCTATTATATACTTATTTGATATTTCTTTTACTTTGTGTTGAGTTGTAGTGTGCTTTCTTGGGAACTACAACTTGTCTTTGCTTATTGATTATACTTCACAGGCTTCCCTTGAAGAACAGAACCTCTTTTATCTCTTTATCTTGAAGTTGCTACAAAAGAAAATAATCAGGAAAAAAAGTAGGTCATCTTCTGCTAATATAACTGTAATTTTCTAATCAGGTGTATTATTTATAAACATTAATAAAGATTCATTATTTGTATATGGCTTTGTATACCAAAAGTGTAATAGGAAGTGGTTAGTCGTGAGCAAATTCCTCATTTTGCCATTTGGTGAATTTTTGTCAAAACTGCAGCAGAAATTTGGCTTAACCAAAATTCGCAGATGGGGAAAAAGTTGCGGTCACGTAAAAAAAACAAAACGAGCATGTCGAAAAAATTTGAACTCGTCAAAAAAGTTTGCAGTAGCCGCATTAAATGTGGGACTGGCCCACCAGGATTCCAGGAAAACTCCCGGTGGGCCCAGGTGCCAGTTGGCCCTTTTGCTTCTAACTATTTAGCCTATTTCGTGGTCATTCCCTATTTCTGTATGGGAACAAGAAAGCCTGATGGATGGAAGAATAGAGAATAGTATGTAGAGAAAAGAGACTAGGATAAAAAAAGGGGGGAGAGGAGGAATTAAGAGAGTGAGTCCATGGTCCAGGGTTTTCTGGTGGGCCCCTGTCTTCTCAGTCCGACACTGGCCGCATTTAGTGAATTTTTCAGCCTTTTGCAAATTTGTCAGCAGTTTCGCAAATTTTCAGCAAAATGAAATGGGACAGATCATCACTCATCTCCTCTGTATATACTTTAGTTTTCCAGGCTGAATATTTTAAATCCACTTCTGAATATTCCATCTGTGCCATATTTATTCTGCATTCTCCATTCAATAAACATGCTTATAAAGAATTAGAATAATTTAGAAAACTAGGAATGTTTTCAATGTTTAAAACTGACAGAGGATCAGTATTTGCTTGAAACGTACTATGAACATTTATGTGAATTATTTACCAGTAGAATCAATGTTTTAGTGAATGCAAACATTATAAAAAATGTACAAAGTCCATCACAAGCAAAGATTGAATTATCCTTGTGTTAATAGGTGATTTATCCTCAAAAAGAGTGAAAAAACCCAATAAAGTGCCACTTTTAATTCAAAGTTCAGATTGTTCTTTTAGTTTCTGTCAAAGCAATGACGCCAAACATGAAATGTTGGTTCTTGGAGACAATATATAATGGACGTAGGCAGACATTATATATGATATGTAGTTTAGGATAAATTTCCTTCAAAATGTAGAATAGTTGCTGTATACTCTACATATCAATAATGATGTTATTAATAATAATGTTATGCACTGAAAAATGCCCTATAAATAGGAAAGTCATATATTCAATTGTGGATCAACTATTATCAGCATTGAATAAACTACTTAAAGTGCTCAAAATGAAGTATAAGCTTTAACACATAATACAAAATATATACAAAGTAAAAGGGGCTAATTTGCTATTAATTGTTATGAATGATTGATAATAATTTGATCCGTAATGATCAATGTAGGTTGTTAATTTGTGCTGGATCAAAATGTATCGTTTTTAGATCAATCTCCTTGGAAAGAGCATTTATGGTTCTAGAAAAGTAGATTTGATCAGTATTGATACTGTCTCAATAGTGAGCAAATCCAAAAAAAAAAAAACTTTAAAGGAAAAGGAAAGGCTATTAAAGAGTTAATCTCAAGTTGCAGGCATACCTTCAGTTCTCTCAATAGTGCCCTTAAGTCTCCTCATATTTATCCTGTTCAGATGATCAGAAGCCTCATAGGAAAAAAAATGCAGAGCTCTGTAAAGAAGAATCCCATAATGCCTCACTCCTGCACTAAGACCAAGACCGCTGTGCATGCTCAGTTTGTAAGACTATGAGGAAGCTTCCTGCTGATTGGCTCAGATCCACATTCCTATGGGGGGGGGTTCTTAGCATTCTTGAGGGAGGGGAGAGAGGAGACAGCTGCACAGGCTCTGGCACAGGAAAACAAATAGACAAGAAATCCTGTTTCTTCTAAGTGCAGCATTTCTGTGAGTGCTTATGGCTGTATTTACATAGACCTTTCTGATAAAGCTTACTTAGTTTTTACCTTTACTTCTCCTTTAATGTTGCTCATAGTTAACTATGGCTTTCAATCTTACAACAGTTGTTGTGGCAAATGTTTAATTAGATGCTCAGTAAAGAACACAGCACACAGGGTGGCACAAGTGCTTGGAAATGGACACTTAGTGGCTTGCTTATGCGCCCCTTGCATTTGCACCCGCCGAGGACTTAAATTACCCCTATAATACTCAAGGGTCCCAGGTAGCTGTGAAACTCACATTTAAAATATAAATATACCAATTAGAATCAAGTATATAAGACTATTTAGCAATTACTAAAGAAAAGAATTCAAGGTGAGAAAAATTATTAACAGAACTGCTAACCACAAGAAGATAATAGTAGCATACAGTACATCAACTATTTTGTTTACTTAGTTACATCAGTATTCATGGTTATCATCACTCAAAACTCAAAACCAATTGTCTAATTTTTACATACTTACTTAGGTAATCTTACAGATTTGTTCTATTTATAATAGGAGTTTGATAGTAGATTTATGTAGGTCTTCATAGTTCTCTTAAATTTAATTTTATCTTTTTTATCGGCTAACATTATACAGCATTTTTTTTTTAACAGTACCTCCCATTCTATCAAGGTATTATATGTAATTAACATTAAAGGGGCCCAGGCCAGTGCTAGGCTTATTATCCAGGACACAAATAGCGATGGCCCTGCTAATTAAGTATGGGGCCCCATGGTTTCTGATGGTGGCCTGGCTGCATTTAACAGCTGCCTTAAGGAGGTGTTAATTTTAGGGTACACTTAGCATGTTGAGAGCATAAACACTGTTATAGAGGCCATGATTCCCACACTGACACCATTTTTAGAGCTGGATGTATTGGCCTACTAGATGTGTCACCATTTGCACAAACAATTAATACAAAAAGGCAATTTTCATGTAAATTACCAAAGTGGATATAAGGCATGGAGATTTGGGTGGGTTTTAAGCCTATACTTGTAGTAAATGCACTATAGTATGGGCATGGGTCATGAAAAAATATTAAATCTGAACTGGTGACTGTATGACTTCTGCTTATTCCAAATATTATTTGAAAAAAGAAGAAAACTCAAATTATCTATTCAGATAAGAAGAAACCTATATTTTTTTGCAGACTGCATATGTAAAAAGCTTTTAAAACAGAACAGTAATAAAAAAAACCTACTAACCACATATAACAAATTTCCTATAATTCTGTTGATAACTTTCTTCTCCGATAAAAGGGTACATGTATATTAAAATAAGAGAGAGTTCTACATTTTCAAGATTAATTTCATTAAAAGTACTACTTCATCTTACTTTTGCATAAAAGAAGACACTGGATTATTACAATGTACTAGAAATAGAACTTTGAAATTTGGTCTGTTAATCACTTTCCTTTGTGAAAACTGCATGTTTCTAAAATGGCATCATGAATCCTACAAAAAAGGGAATAGGCCTCATTTAAATAGCTTCTCTTAATTGAGAAATGACAAAAGTCAATCTACTGTAGTTCAACCCACAAAATGATTACTGTGGCCCTGGATATTTTGCTAGTGCAAGAAGTCATCCAAGCCATTAATGGAATCTGCAGTACATTCTGTAGCTTTAATGTCTTTAGTGTGAAAAATCATTTGCACTGCTCCTAGAACAAGTTCACTTGCTCAAGTCTAAAGGGGCAGCCACTTGTTCTTTTCTATAAAAAAACATCATCCACTATCTGTCTATAATGTCCTCTAATGCACATGTAAAGTGTAAACAAGTCCCCACATGTTTTTTACCAAAGAAAGCAATCCCAACTTTTAGGGGCAGATTTACTAAGACCGATGTTGATAGGACTCTCCTGCTACACCTAAAGTTTAATTATGGCAGTTTACGGGTTTCTTAACACTACAGGCAGTAACAACCCTTGTTGTTAACAGAATCTAATATCATACCACAACCTCACTGCCCTCACCATGAAGAATTGCTTTAATTGAAAGTTCTGTTCCCTAGTTCAGTGCTGTCCAACTGGCGGCCCGTGGGCCCCCCTCTGTGTGGCCCCCCACCTGTCTGGCTGCTGTGACTGTTTACCTTTGTGTAAGTTTTAAATGGTATCAGTACTGAGATTAACTGGCCCCATGCATTGTTCACACCTCAGATTCAGGATGTAATCACCTGTATTTTTTAAATCCTCTGTACTTTTCACACCTTTCCATCACTGCATTGTTCACCCCCTGCATTGTTCACACCTGAGGCTCAGACCTGTTCACACCTCAGCCCTATTCTGCCTGTGTGTTCCATACTCTGCCTGCCCTATGCTGCCTGTGTGTGCCATACTCTGCCTGCCCTATGCTGCCTGTGTGTGCCATACTCTGCCTGCCCTATGCTGCCTGTGTGTGCAATATTCTTCCTGCCCTATGCTGCCTGTTTGTGCCATACTCTGCCTGACCTATTTGCTACACTACCACCATTAATGTGGGGATGGACTTAAAAGCTCTTGTAATAACATGGGTGTGGTTCGAAGTGGGTGCAGTTTAAAAGGGGAGTGGTCAAAATCTGGCTTCCATTATCGTCCCTCCACCATGTAGGCCAGAAAATTTCTGGCCCTCACTACCACAGAAATTGGACAGCACTGCTGTAGGCTAAAGGGGTGGCCCCCTCACAAGTGACATTTCTTCAGAGAATACAACCCTATCCTTGATATTCTACCCTCATAGTTTAAAACCTACATCCCCTTTAGCAGTTAAGTGGCACATGCTTGCACTCTCTCCCAGCTTATTAATATTTTTAAGGACTGGAGCCCAAAACTGCACATACCAGGGACCTATAAAGAGGAAATAATATGTTTTCATTCCTTAAGTTAAAGTTTTTTTTTATGTAAGACATTAACTTATTTGCTTTAGTAGCCACTAAATGACAGTACCTAGCATCACATAGCTTGTTAGCCACAATCATTCCCAGATCCTTCTCAATTAAGTACCACAGTACCATTTATGTTTTTTCTACCTAAGTGCATAACTTTGCACTTATCAACACTGAACCTCATTTTCCAGTTTGCTGCCCAGGTTTCCAATTTAGCCTAATTGCTCTGCAATGTGGCAGCATTCTGAATGGAACTTATAGTTTTGTGCAATTTAGCATCATAAACAAAAAAAGAGAAAGAACTTTCAATGCCCTTCTCAAAGTAATTCATTACAATTATTACAAGTGCTCCATTTACAAATACCATCCAGTCTTGGACTATTATTTACCTTTAAATGTTCTAGTCTCTTTTGAAAAACTCAAATGTAAGTCAATGGGAGTGATTTTTTCAATGTGAGATTTCCTTGTTTTGCTGAATGTGATTTTGCTGAATTTGAGTTTTTAAAGCATTTAATGAAAGTTTTATAAGCTCACATTTGAGATTTATGAGGTTTAGAGGTTTTTTAAAATGCAAATAAATTCACTGACTTATCTTTTGATAAATATGCCTCCCTGAATTGGCCAAGGGGTCACATCTCCTGCACCTTACACTGCACCTTATACTCACTCAATGTTAGTGTAATAGACTATGCCTGGTAATAGTTTTTAAAGGTATCAGCTTCTTATTAGCTACTCAGGTCAAGAGCTGTGTGTCATGTGAAATTCTGGAATTAATGGCAAAAGCTTAATTTAATTCTAGCAATCTGCTCATCCTAAATTGCCAGCTCTACAAAAGATCAAGGTGCCCAACATTACACAGAACATAACATTAGAAGATGAAAGGCTGAAAAGCACAACACTAAGCCAGGAAAGCAAAGGAACACAGGCAATCATATAAAGTATACTATAAAAGGAAAGGAAATAAAACCTAGGCATCTACCAATTTCCATAATTGTCCAAGCCAATGTCATAGGAGCATTTCATTTAGGAGGTACATCTTGAAAATTGCTTCCATAGTATTGATTAAATGCAGTTAGTTGACTTCTGTTTGAACATCTATCTCAGGGGCATGTACTGTATGTTAAAATATAACAGTTGACCACAGGGATGCATGTTTTTTTCCCCATGTATCGTACTGGAAGTGAATGTTATACAATTACTCAAGCTGCCACTTATTGTACTGAACAGCCAATGCAGATCTACAAAATATAGAACTTACACATGGTAGATTTTTAATCAGTTTAATTAATTTTATTAATTGAATGGATTCTTGTTATCCAACTGCAAGAACAGTGATTTATTATTTGTGCTAAAGTTGTTTATGGTCACAAGGCAAAGGACTAAGCACAACATGATTTACTCAAAACACCATCCAGTCAATCAATTATTGCAAAGATGTTTGCTCATTCAGGTCATGATATACAGTAGTGATCAGGCCCAGACTGGCATTTGAACTTGGCCCTGGCATTTTTAATCACATTGTAACAAAAGTGATTTTGCTGCAGATTTTAAAAGCTAACATTTACAATGGCATCAATGATGCTTAATATACATTAAATGCGAACTAAATCCTAAAAACAAATACAGTATGGCTTAAACTGTTTTTTTTACATACAGAACTTACTTCACCAGTCTAGATGTTTGCCATCCCTTTATTTGTACTGATCCAGACCTTCAAATTTGTGCACAGGACCTTGCCATCTTGGATTTAGGCCATTTTATGAGTGTAGGTGACATTGTACATGCTCAGTTTACTCACTCAATGTGAGAAGCTAATCTTAGGGGTTGTCCAAAATCATGTTATAGAGGCTGATACTACACAGCTGACGATTAAATTCTGATGCAATTTTCAAATTGCAAATTGGACCAATTTCTGAGCTTCCATGTAATATGAATCTGAATTAATTACTAATAAGCCTTGTATCAGGTCTTACATAGTCTTTATATTCAGTATATTGTGTGTGAGTCAGTTCCTAAGCCTAGGCAACTGATAGAGAATGTACTGTGATCAGCATAATAGGGTACGAACCCCCCAAAATAACGTCCAGCATTTTTTCGCAACATGGCATGAACATATGGAATATCTTAGTATACAACCAGTATATATATATATATAAATATATATACTGGAACAAGGACAGCACTCCTAGGATTTAAATCCTAGAAGTGCTGTCCTTGTTCCAGTGCATTTTTTTCTAGGAAAAGGCAAATGACAACGGAGAAAGCATAGTGTCAGAACTACTCCAAAATTTTGACCTTTTTATTGGACTCTCTCTGCATTTATGAGCAGTTTCTACTGTCTACCTTCTCAATAGCCAACACTTAATGCCATTTACTGGTGCTATCCAGTATATGGGCTCTAGACTGCCTATACACAGACATTACTTCCTGACTTAGAGGTCTGTAGGTATCCTGGCTTTGAGATTCCAGGAAGCCCTTCCACAACTTGTTTTGAGGGTTTCCTCTGCTAAAACTAACATGGGAGAGGCTGTGCTAGGGCTTTCACCTAACATGGACAACACCCCCCTAGGGATATCTGACTGAATCAAATATGGTCTGTGGCCTATGGCGGGTATATAAAAATGTGATGGGGTGTGAAGCAGAGAAGAAGAACCAGCTAGCTTGCAACTAAAAGCCATAAAGCCTGCACTGAGCCTCTAGTATCCCCCAGAAAAAGTTGATCAGAACAAAAACAAAAGAGAGAAAGTTTCCAAAATATCACAGATTGCATTGTTACCAAATGTATTCATACTATGTTAAAAATGATGTTTAATGACCATTTTTACAATCTGCTACAAATTTTTCTGACTGCATTTAATTTATTGCTTGATATAGGTTTGCTAGTTTTAAGTATGGTTTTATATGTATAGGCACATCTTGCCCAATAAAGGCAAAAATATGAATCCAGAAACACAGATACTTATCAAAATCGTTGATTAAATTACATCTCCATTGTTCATTTCATCTTTTTATCTGCCCCTAGAGCCACCCACAGCAGTATGTATTACAAACAGATTATGCTAAAGAATCCCTACGTTTTAGAAGTGATCACAATATGCATAATTAAAGTGCATTTATGGTTAAGTGGAGATTCACCCATTATTGTGAAGGGTTCTTATCTACTAAAGTATGCATTAATAGGCAATGTAAATAATGAATAGGGGTATAAATTAGACAACCCACAAATTGTACATTACAAAATCTCTTTTTCTTCTTTTCTCACAGAAATGGGATTGATAAAAGTCCATTTCCCTATATATATATTTATATATTTAACTTAGCAACTGTCATTGGTATCTAGTATAATATAAAATGAATCATTAATAACTTTTAATCTCTTTTTCTTGCTTTAACATAACTTTCTTATATATCATTTCTCCCGTCTCTGGTTTAAATTACATAATACACAACTTTGCTGGAAAACACTTTTCCAACTTTGCTTAATTACATGAAGAAGCAGTGAACTTGAACAAACTATTTTCCTAGCTACCTCAATTATGTAAGCTTATTTTAACAATTTAATATTATGAATAAATTTAGTGTTAGCTAGTATAGCTAAGACACACTAACCACTGTATATTTATTCTTGGTATACCTTTTTCCATTCATTAGAACATATATCTAAAATGCAAGGCTGGGATTAGACCTAGAGTGTGCTGCTTGAGATTTTAATTAATGTAACATACATCACTTCATTTAAACCTACAGCTCAGGTCTCTAGGCCCACAGCTGATTTAAAAAAAATGTGCTACTTCTATGCTGTATAAGCAGCAAAGTGAAATGCCATCACATTTTTTTGCAAATTTTCAACATGAATAAATAAAGAGAAAAAAAGTTCAACTCTCTTCCATCCAAGACTCCAATACCAAAAAATGCCTTGGATGTTTATGTGATTGTCTTTTTTCGTAAGTCTGTTAGTAACAGAAAATACAAACAGTTTCACACTGGCCATCCAGAGCACCAGAAGAAATCCTTGTGGGGCTCCAGCAAGGTACAGCAGTGGAGTGGCAGATTGTGGCAGGCAGTAATCAAAGGCATCAGCAGCAGTACATGCTGGGGGTGTGCCTGTTCCTCTGGTTTTTTGGTACGCCCTGTCTAACCCAGCTTGAAACTGTATGCAAGGCCAACCCTGGTGTTCACAGAAGGGGCTTCTATACTTCCTGGGGCCTCCAGCAATGCAATATTTTTGGAAGTAAGGGCATCTGACCACTTTAGCCTGCTCAACACTTTCTGATGAAAAGGCTAGTGTGAGAAGTGGGGAAATGCTTTGATTATTAAGCAATATTCTAAGAACTCTGCCAAAAAGTCATATAAACTTTCCAGAATTACAGAAAAATGTTAATAATTGTGATACAATTCACGCTACTTTTTAAATGTTATTCCGTTTCTTGGCAAATCCCCCCCAAGTCTAGTGACCCATAAAATCCAGTCACCAGGATGCATTCTCTGGTAAGCAATTTGGCAGAGAACAACTGAGGTTGCTGTGGAGTTGCTAGAGCTGGTGCAAGCTTTGCTACTTTATTGCACAACCCCAATACATATCGTTCATAAATAATAAAAAAGCAGAAATGTTTTCCTCTGTCAATCTGAAAATTTTAAATAAAAAGAATAACTCTCTTTCCACTTTTCCAAATGGTTAATCCTCTTTAAATAACATATTTCTTATGGGATTAGAAAGGACGACTAAAAACTCCAGAGTTGCTTTGTCCCTGTGGATACCCAGAGCTTCAATTACAGTCTTCTAAGTGTTCCATAACATCAGAAGCTATTATCCCACTGAATAATATATTCAAAATTGCCTGGCCAACTCAAAGATATATTTGCAAGTCATTTGCACATTTTACTATTCATAAACTTTTGGAGTACCATAGAAGGGATTCTTTTCAGGTGATGGAGAAAAACTTTGTTCCTGGCTCACCACTACATGCCATCTTTCTACATTTTAATATTTTTCAGTCATTAACTGAACTCTCTAAAAAATGGCAACTGTCACAGGATTGTTAGAAGACATGTATCAAATCCCTCTATGGTGTGGCCCATTCTGTGCCAGTTGCACAGGCCTGAAATTCTCCAAATAAGCTTGATCAAAACTCCCTTTTTACATTCATTATACACTTGTATTAAATGCAGCTGTAGCAGTAGTAGAAGGCATTTAGAGCTTGGAAAGCATGCAAGCACCGCCTGAGACAATTATAGGTATGAATGCAGTTGTCTCTCCAGCCCACAGACTGGCAGTAGGACCCTTGAATGACAGTCCCCTCTTAGAATAACATTGCATTGTGCTTTGGTCCAGTTTGCCAGGCAACTTGTACAGATGCCAGCCAGCCTATAACTGTCAGCAGGACCCTTGAGTGACAGGCCCCACTAATGATGCAACAGTAACAGCACCACAAATATTATACTGAGTGGGATTAGACTACATCTTTAAGTAGAGGAGGTTACTCTCTAAAGTAAGCATGGAAATCTCTACTAATTAAAGACTAATTCGTCTTAATGAATGTCAGCATATCCACACAGCTGTGTCTGCTTTTTAGTTTCCACTCAACCCCCAACACTGAATACCTCTGACAGGACACTGGCACAAGTCATTTCCTCCAGAACCTAATGTGGCAGTTCTGGCCACTGGCTGAGCCTCAACACCTATCAATAACATCCATGAGGTCATAAGTGCTGATGATGTCATGCACATCGATTGACCCAGTGTAGTCATGTTTTCTAGCATCTCCTTTTTTTTCCATAATTCCATTTCTTTTGTGTTAAAAATAATGAATTTGAATAATGGTTAAAAAACATGAATTTTATAATTAGTAAGTGAAAAAAGGCAAAAACTGCAAATGTAAATCTTTGCTATCTAAAAGCTTGCAAGGTCACGTGGAAGTTAAAGGGAGCTGTCCTAGGCAAAATTTCGATTTAATCAAGTTGTTTTTAATGGTTTATTCGATTGAATGTGTGTATGCAGATTTTTTAATAAATATGGTAACATTCACATTCTTTAAATTCAAGGTTAAACAAATATGAAAATTACAGAAATATGAATTTTGATAAATAACCCTCATGGGTGGTGGGGAAGGAAGCACTGCACCAAAAGATTGAGAAGATGTGCAAAGCGGCACACAAGTCAGTCAAATTTGGTGGAGGGCGGGCAAGAGGTTGCATCTATTGTCACAGGCCACATCCCAAAGGTTGTCCAACTAACTGCATGTATGGGGGGAAAAGAAGGGCCATAATAATCTGTACATATTCATGCCTATATTCCTTACTTGCTACTTAAAAATACAATTAATATAGAAACTGGACTACAGTAGAACTTACTATTAAAAGGTAATCATATCATAATATATAAAAATTCAGTTGATGTATCCGAATTAGGGCTTCCAAAACTTAAATATTTATTAAGTGCAAAAAATTGAAAAATTCAGATGTAAAACTTCGGTAGCTAAAAGCTTGCGAGATCAAGTAGAAGTCAATAGCAGCCAAGAGGAAAAATATAAGCAATCTTTCATTTCAGTTTTTTTGAGAGTAAAATACAAATTCGATTTTATGTTTATTTAAAATAAAATTTACATATTTTAATTTTGATAAATAAGGTTTTAACAACTCCCTTGCAAGAGTACCTTATATCTCACAACAGGTCCACGGTTCCTTAAATATTGTTGTAGCAGTTACCTTGTTTTTATTCCCTTGTAGATGGACTAGTCAGACAGTAATGGAACATTTGTTTTACAAGAACCTAGCAGGTTCTTAAAAGTGATATAGCAACACACACATTTGGGCTCATTTATGAACACTAGGCAAATTTACACCCAAGCAGCAACTCACAGCAACTAGTCAGTAGGCATTTTTTTTCAGCCAGCAGCAAGTAGAACAATGACAGGAAACATCTGATTAGTTGCAAGAACTGTGCTGTGTGGCAGCCAACATCACTGGGGACCTTGCCTAATAAAGAGGATCCACCTAGCTCCAGAAATGTTCTAAAAGCCTTTAGAAAGAGATCCTATAACACTAATCCAAAATAAATACTCTATCTTTACAGAGCACAAGTCAGCAGGAACAATGAAAACAATTCCAGGTAGAGGGTTTGTTCCTAGAAAGAATTACTAGAACAAAACAAATGCAATAATGAATAGCAAAGAATGTCATTGCAGAATGAAAAACTCATATTAATGAATCTGTAGTCACTTCTATAAACATTTTATGTAGCATGCAATTAAGAATAGGGATAAAAATGGTGCATATTATTGGTTCTAGCTATAGTCTCAGATTTCCACTGCTATCTGGCATATATAACTGAATTATTAAACCCTTCAGGATATTTTTCTTTTTGCTTAATTCAAATTATCCTTGGATGGAGTATTTTATATTAAACCAAAACTAATTATCAGTGATGCAACAATATTGCAAAATACTGAAAATAAGAAGGTCTATCTTGACTTTCATATTCTATTGAGTATACAGGTCACAGTGGATTTTAATTCTAATTACATTATTTATGGTTCCCAATTGCAAATGGAAGTTATTTGATTCATCAGTACAATAAATGTTCAGTGAAATGAGATCCATTGTGAATCTAGGGAAACAATATATACCAGTACTATCATATTTTTCATTTGGGCACCAGATACTGTATTTCAATATACAAATTTGGATTTCTGAAAATTTTCACTAACTCCTTCAAAAAATATTACTGTGAATTGCATCTAATTTATATCCATATATGCAGAGTATGTCTATGTGTTATATGGATATTTGATATTTTGGACTGTTAAGCAGTAGAGTGAAAAATACGCACCTCACTTTTGTGACTTTCATTCACACACAGAGGAGAAGGTTTATATATGTGCCAAATTAAGACCAAGAGATCTTAATTTGGCACAGTAGTTTGGAGAAACAAACACTGAGTCAAAATCTAGACTTCTTTTTCAGTACACAAAACTATTTCAGTCTTCAGACAAGTCCTGAAATGGAGTGGGTGCACATTGCTATGCAAAAAAAGAATCTAAAATTCAAGCCAATAAAACATTCTCCCTATTGCGGAAGACAGAAACCAGGAGTAGAAAGCTGTGTCTGGTCCCTTGTTACAGTTCAGAAAAGCAAATTATGACTAATAGGATCAAAGTTTATTTCCAATACTTACAACTACCCTTGAGAGAAAACAGGGGCAAAAACAAGAGATAGATTGATATGTTTTATTGGATAGCTATCCAAGTCTTTTGAATAAGAATTACCATCTATCTTAAAGAAGGACTAAACCATAAAAATGAATATGGCTAGAAATGCCATATTAAAGGTTCAGTATAATAATAGGAGCAATGATCCAAGCCTTTAAAGTTGTCACAGGGGGTCACCATACTAGAATCTGATAGAAGTATCAGTGACACTCAAATGCTCAGTGTGCTCTGGGCAGCTGTTGAGAAGCTAAGCTTAGGGGTTAGAGTAAATTATCAAACAGAAAACTAGGCTGGCCTGTCATATAAGCTGATACTACATGGCTGATTATTAGTTACTGATGCTAATTGCACTGATTTCAGAATCTGCCATGCACAAATAATATTTATTACTTATTAATCTTATATCATGACACTTGTAGAAATACAATATAATGTGTACTGGCCCCTAAGGTCAGTAAATGACAGGAGTTACTGGGGGCACAGATCTTTCCCGCTAAAGGGCTGTGGTTGCCTTGGGCTGGTGTAGAAGCCCAGAACATAATGTACAAAATTTCTAGCCTGCTTTTTAAGTTAAGCTTTAGTTCCCCTTAAAGGAGAATTTTGTGCAATACCTTCAGCAGTACCAGTTATTTGTATAATAATAATAGGGGAATCATTCTTTTTCTTTCCAAAACTGACCACAGTGGATAAATTCTATTAAACATTTTTTTTCATGCTGGCCATAGAAGAGGCTGAAGTTTGTTCTTAGAATTAGGACTTAGAGACTTTAGTTTGTAAAACTCAAATTTTTTGAAACCCTGGAAAGAAACACTCTAAATTTTAATCAATTTGATCCCTAGACTTCCTACATCTGCCTATGTGTACAGGACCATGGACCACTAAGTTCTCTCAGATAACGTTTGCCCATGTTCACTTCAGACTATATTCCCACAGACATGCTGAAAACCAGTTGCCTCCACTGGGTAGAAATCTATTCTGGCTATCTTGTAAAGTATGAAAAGGAAGAAAGACATACATGACTAAACCATGGGTAAAATAAAAAGTTCCTCACACATGCCTACCAAGCTCAAGTTAACAATTGTTCACACAGTGCTCAGTGCATTCACCATTCTATATAGTCTATAACATAGCTACATAGCTGTCCACTTGCAAGGGGAAAGTATGAACATTATTCCTTAGTGAGATTAGATTGTCTTGGTAGACTTTTATGGTAAAAACTAATGAACCTAAACAAATTGTTTTGCAAGAACTGCTAAATGTAAGCCACATCTCTCATGCCAATCCTTGGATTCTAGTTTCAAATTGCCCATATTTAGGCTTCTGTCAAAACCTTAAGGTCACCTACAAAATAATCAGAAAAAAAGAAAAGGGAAGAAATTTAGTTTGTCCCTAAATGTCTAAGGTGCCCTAGATTTTAACCACCAGTGAAGCACCGGGAGATATATTTTCTTTATGCAGCCTTTGTGTAAGTAGAATCTTGGGTGCACTGGGGCCGCAATGTTAACACAGAATTACACTATTACTGACTCTTTGTCCCCTTTTTTATGTCCTAATGTCCTGTAAGACCACTCAGCAGACATCAGCAAGGTCAGCAAGTGCATCAGCAAGGTATGGATAGGCATGAGAGGAAATTACATATATGAAATATATTACATCAGCAGTCAAGTCAATATGAACTCTGTTTTTCAAATAAAAAATGAATTCAACGTAAGAAAATGTAATAAGGAAGTATGCATAGGACTCAATGGCACTCTGCAGCTCCAACCTGGCCCAAGGAAAGTCACGATACTGAAGCTTGAATGAATCCGAAACTTTCGTACTCGGCGCGATGGCTACGAAAAAGTCGCAACAATTCGGCAAGTCGTAACGCTACGGAAAATTCGCGACAATTTACGAAAAAGTCGCAAAATACCGATCATTACGAAACAAACGCATTCGGCCGCTTTTCGGACGTTCGTGGATTAGTAAATGTGCCCCTTGGTGTCACTTTGTATAAGAAATGATTAATTACTATTGCTATTATCTGTACTCTGTTACAATAACTTTAGTCATGTATGAGAAACACACGCCAGGAGATGGAATGATTACTAAACTACAGTATTCCCTGATATATCAGTACTGAATTGATGTAACAAAACATTTCAGGTTTAAAGATATCATGATACAGTAGTGTGAAAGGCTTTCAAACCACTGACACAATTTCGTTATTAAAGACTTTACTAGTTAGTTTTTATAGAGCAATTGTAGAGAAAAGACAATGTGGGAGAGTCATTTACTATGTGCAGGCAGGGTACAAAGTGCAAAAAAAATGTCGCAATTGGGTTCCACCTGTTTGGTTTTAAAACCTTTGCGATCAGGGCAGACAGATTGTACTACAATCAGACACAGAAGTTAGGGGGTGCTGGCACTTTGCACCTCATCCTGGATTTTTAAGCTAGTGTGAGGTGCAGAGTTCTTTTTGAATGAGCACTAAGTAATGTGCTCCTCTTACTGCTCCTGCACTTCCATCCAGAACCTAGATAAGCAACTCCTTATTTTTATAATATTAGGTGCTAATTTAAAGCATATCTATCATGACCATGTAAATTATTTTTACCTGTTTAAGTTATTTCAAGCACTTTTTATATGTATTTTTAGTTCCTTTGTTATAAAGCTATACACCGCATTAGCTGTTTCCTCTTAAGGAATACTGTCATGGGAAAACTTGTTTTTTTTTAAAAACACATCAGTTAATAGTGCTGCTCCAGCAGAATCCTATTTTATAAAAGAGCAAACAGATTTTTTTTATGTCTAATTTTGAAATTTCACATGGGGCTAGCTATGTTTTTTCATTTCCCAGGGTGCCACAGTCATGTGACTTGTACTCTGATAAACTTCAGTCACACTTTACTTCTGCGCTGCAAGTTGAAGTGATATTGCTCTCTACCTTTGCTCTCTACCTTGGGACTCCTCCAGTTTTATGAGAGTAGGAGAAACAATAAGTTACCTGAAAGCAGTTCTAATATGTAGCGCTGGCTCCTTCTGAAAGCTCAGAATCAGGCACAATGCAGTGAGATGGCACCTACACACCAATATTACAACTAAAGAGAAATACATTTGTTGGTTCAAAAATAACATAGGAAAATAGATACATGGGCATCTGCCCAGTAACAGTGAAAAACAGAAGTGAAGGGTTTAAAGCTATAGGAATTGTTAACCATATAGGTCCCTACACAAAGATTCAAACATTCATACACCTCTATGTCTTTTTAGTTTTTCTAGTTTACTTTGCTAAACTGTTTGACACTGTCAACAGTTAAATGGCATTAAACTCAGCAGAGTTGTTTCTCTATTCCTCAAAGCTTTGTGAAAGGTAATATCTGTCTTTTTACAATTTTATGACTTAGTATCCTATTTGAGTGCAAGCCACATTTTAAATTATGTATAAATTGGGGACTAAATAGTGCAATACTGGCACTTCAGAAACTCTCTCCATATGAAGTATTTAAGCAAAATGACTGTGATACAGAGGTCTTATATAGCATTAGTATTCCCAGCAGAGAATCCTCTTGCATCCGCAATCAAATTGTAGGGCACTAGCCTTGTAAAGTTAACAAAAGGAAAAGCATTTTTCATAGAAAAATCAAAAGTACAGAAGGCTTAAATCCATTGTTTAGGAACATCAAGAGTTAGTTACTAAAAATTATTTTTTAGAAAAATTAGATCAGAAGTGTTACCTTAATGTTGGTAGAGCTATATGTGTTTATTGCTTGTGTGAGGGATTGTATCATCAGAATACCTGGGGATTGAACCAGGGACAGGTTCAACAAGGCCCAAATCTAGGAGTACTGGATTAGATTTGGGTGCTTTCAGAAATTATGGTGGAAATCTTAAAAATGGGTTAAGCGCTAAAGGGTTAAGGCTAATGCCACATGAGGCTGTTTCTCAGATGCAAGTTAATCCACTCCCATCCACTCAGAAGTGTAAGTGTACTGACAGGCTCCTTGTCAACCTGTATGCACACGGAGCAGATTTTGGGCTGGGAGGGGGGAAAAATATAAATTTTTGTGCCAAAATCTGCTCCATGTTTATGCACACAAACTGATGGACAGATGGGATAGGCTGTAAGAAACATACGTCTCATATGACATTTATTTAAAAGAGGGAGAAATGTAGAGTAG
This sequence comes from Xenopus tropicalis, assembly GCF_000004195.4. NCBI lineage: Eukaryota > Metazoa > Chordata > Amphibia > Anura > Pipidae > Xenopus > Xenopus tropicalis. The sequence continues at coordinate 54,434,392 of NC_030682.2, read as the reverse complement.
GATGCCAATTTGTTACCTGAACAGTTTCTGGAGAACCTAAAGCAGATAGGAGTTCCAAGGATTAGGTATAAGAAAATTGAGTTTTTCTCAAATTTGCCATGAGAATTCACAGTACATATTTGCTAGTGAGTGCAAGCAGGAAATGCAATCAGAGTTCTGAACCTAATTTTGAAGAAAATGCTAGTGCTAAGTGAATATCATCCTGTGGGACACAACTTTGCACAGAGACCTTTTACCTGCCTGTAAATGAAATCTATTGTATTTTGGTTCTAGAATAAGTAAACGAACAACACGTGGTAGACCAAATCGGGCTTATTGATTAAAATCATAAATTAGGTTTATCCAGTCCTGTCAGGAGAGGACAGCATCAACAGTTTATGTGGTACTCTTCAGTGGTATGCTAAGGGCTACATTCATGAAATCACGAGTTCGAATCGCGAATGGGAAAAATTCAGATTGGATACGATAATTTCTGCCGATTGCAAATATCATGAAAATGCTTACGAAAAAATCATATTAGTCATGATAATATCGTATTGGCGATCCAAAATTTTCGTACCAAATGATTGTAAACAGCGGGAAAACCTTTCCGAATTGGATCCTTCTGTGCACGATTTTGGAAGCCTCCCATAGGAATCAATGGCACTCTGCAGCTCCAACCTGGCCCAAGGAAACGATAACGAAGCTTGAATGAATCTGAAACTTTCGTACTCGGCGCGACAATGCGATTTTGTAGCACAAATTTTTGTTGCAAGGTATGAAATTTCCGCGCAAGGTACGAAACTGTTGCGCAAGCTAGAAAATTGTCGCAGAAAATGCGCACGCAGCATTCGAACGAACACTTGGAACGTTCGTGGATTAATAAATGTCCCCCTAAGTGTAACTGTATAGGGTACATATACTAAAACATGATGGAAGCAACATAGAGATTGATTCTTAATGCAATACTGCAGAATATCACTTTTCCTAAGTTCTTCAGGATTTAGTTCATGTAATACTTTACTCGGTACTTTACTTGGTTTCATGTGATCATTGTGAAATTAGGCTATTGTCTCTGCCAGGAAATAAGTAAACTTTAGGCTTTTTCTAGAGACTAACAAACAACCTGGAGGGGTGATACAGCATAGTAGAGTAGACATTTCCCAGTCCACCACTTTTGCTGGATTTGATATTTCTTATTTGAGTCTCACAAAATATTTTCTTCTCATGAATTTTGTTTAACTGGAACTTTTCTGAAGGAAGGAATGACTTCATCTGGAATAAATGTGACAGTGTGATGTGATGTCTAGAAACTTTGTTATTATAGACAGGATCAAAAGAGACTTGCATCATCCCAGAAGCTGCAACATTTAAATAACAAATAGTGGAAAAGATAAAAGGAAAGTTTTTGAAGATGCCTCTATCAGAAAATCATCCAGATATGGGATAAGAAAAGAATAAGAAAGGATACCACAAATGATTTTCATAACTTTAATGGGGGCTGAAGGAAACCTGAAAGGCAGACCCATGAATTGTAGATGGAGAACTAAGACTTTCAAGTTGATGGCATGTCTGAGAAAATGGCAATGATGTGGATGAAGTGGAATTTGGAAAAACACTACTTTTAACCCAGAGTGATTATTATATCTTTGTGTTTCAGAAAACTGACAGGAGATCTAAAGGACTCCTTTCTGATATAGGGAACTCTTGGATATTCATTTAGTTAATTGAGATAATTTGACCATTCTGGTATCTACATCTTTCTACTGCACCATAAACATTCTACAGTAAAATATTAGAAAGCCAATTTGTACAAAAGAAATAATTTTTCATAGAAAAAAATGAGGCATATCTTGAAGCAAATTCCAGTTTGTGTCCTTAACTGAAGGTTTAGAACCCAAGAACCTGAAAGGAACTAAAAGGTCAATTCTGAAAGGCACTAAAAAGGCTTCTGCCCCCTTGGGAACTTCTGGCTTGAGGTTAATTTAAAAAGATTGGTTGAAATATGTATTCTCTCTGTATTTATCTTCAGGTAATCTATTCTTTTCCTCACCCAGCTTCTAAATACGCTGTTCTAATTCTGATCCAAAGAGTAAAGAATCATTCAAAAGGAATGGTACTTGACTGCCCAATATTCAAGCCAATAGAATAGAGGTTCACTCTATGTGCATAGATCCTTACATGAAAAGACTGCCTAAGAGTTGATGAATTGACAATAACGATTCCTTGATGATAATGTTTCTTTCTTGAAACACCATCTGACAGCATGCAGTTGTCTGAGTGACATCTTAAAGAGATCTGGAAAAAAAAAGCAAAAACAATACATTATTTAAAGAAAAAAACAGTTGAAGTATTTCAAGCTCTGCGAATAGACATTTCAGCCTTATATAATCTATTGGATCTTTAAGACTACATCTATTTTCTATAACTATTCACATAAACAACGCAGACTGCAAACATAGTGCAAGACATGATGACATTGTTTGGAGCACAACAAAGGTAATAAGTCTGGTTTAGTTCTCCTTTAATTCCATAAATAGATTTTCACCTCAAGGTGATAATAAGCTTTCCCTAACATTCTTACTTTTGATCCTCTTGACAACAAGGTGTGAAGATCCTTAATTTGAAAAGTTATCTAAAATTGGGAGCTTGCTGTGACATTTTGACTAAGCAGTATTACATCATATTTAAACATTATTAAGTTGGTCATACTGTTGTTTAGGTGTTTGGTTCTAGATATAATAAAATTAATGAGCGGAGCATCACTGCTATGAAAGGTTTGTATTGCCTTTAATGACAGATACTTTCCAAAAAGAATTGTTTTAAGCACAAAGGTTGCATTATCCTTTCTGCCTGCTGACTTAGGAAAATTGTGAAGGCTTATTAAGATGTGCTGTTATGTATTGTTAAATGTATTATTCTAAAACGTTATATTACACATTTCACTCTTTTATACAATCATTTTGTTCTCCATTGTTCTTCTACGCCTACTATAAGATATTTTGTATTGTTAAAAAAGACATTTCATTATCAATAAATGTGCTTCATAGTTCCAAGAATCTTTCATCAAACATATAAATGGTCTATTTAATAATGCAGAATAAGTATAATTCAAATAAACAAAAAAAACAATACAAAAATCGTAGGGGATTTTATGTTAAAAGTTACTTCTGTATGACATGGAGTACAAAGCAGAAAAGTGCTTTGGATTGTTTACTGAATTTGCACAAAACAGAGAAGTCAATTCATTCAATTGACACAGATCTAGGTCTATGTATCATTTTAGAAAAGAAAGTCTTATTATGTGGATATAATGAATGAGGGAACAGATGTGAAATAGTATTTTGTTTTATTGGTCCTGAGCAGGCCTGGATTGGCAATCTGTAGGTTTGGGCAAATGCTGTAAGGTGCCATAGACAGTGATTATATATTGGGCCTTTGTTAGACTGATGGGGCCTCTGTGTACCGGAAATTCCAGGGCCTATTATGAATCTTGGTCTGGACCTGGTCCTGCTATATGAACATGTACTTCGGCAAAAAATTCACATAGTTTTATGGGTTATTTTGGGATAGGCTGTATGAATCTTGGTCTGGACCTGGCCCTGATATATGAACATTTACTTCGGCAGAAAATTCACATCATTTTATGGGTTATTTTGGGTGTTTTTTCTTGTGATAAAATTTCAGACCCCAGATGGGAATTTTTTTTTAAAATTAATCACTGTTCAAAATGTCCCCATTTACATGAGCACTCTAAACAGTCAGAGAGTCAGTGACCCTAGTGTTATCTGACTATACAGGAAGTGCATAAACAGGGGATCTAAACATAAAAAAATAAAATGATGTAAACTTAGAGTAATACATTCATTCATATACATTTATTGGTTTCCGCAATATTAGCAGTTTTAGACAGCTTTATGCTAATAGGCAGGTTTCAGCTTGACAGCTCACTTTAAAGAACAGGATGACCAGGATGGACAAATTGTCCATTTTTTGTATATTTTCTATATACTTCCTAGAGCCAAAAGCTTGGCATTACCAATCTATACTGCAAATATCTCACACACCAGTTAAAATAGAATATAATTGAAAATTGTAAAAGTGCTCAGAGAAACACTGAATAAGTTTACATCAATTTATTTTTGGGGTTTAAATGTCCTTTACATTTAGCGCTTTCACCCGGCAGTTACTGTCAGTCAGCTGTACTGACGAATTTAAAATCTACTGTTTTTAGAGTTTCACCACCACCTAAAATACTGTGGTGTAGAAAGTACCCTCATGTACCTTAACCCTAAAACAAGTCCAATATACAGGCATCTAATATAGGAAGCAAGGTGCATCATGGGGCAATACTAATAGTTAGATGGTAGGCAACATGGCTGCTGCATTGTGTATCATTGCAGCTCATTCTTGGAAGAGGACATTGCAGAAACTGAGTTATGAGGGTACAGATATTACAGTTGTGTGTGTGTCTACTTTGAGGAAGATTTTTTAAAAAAAGTGTAATTATGTCTGCTAAATGTGATAAGCAGAAAACGATGAGAAACCAGAGCTGAGCCTCATCTGCATAACCAAAGACATAGCTTGAAGTCCCTAAACCCCTTAACAGCAAATATTAAACATACTGTATCACAAATAAACACTTGAAAAGCCTCTGAGAGGAATAACAGGACACAACTAATAACACTGTAAATATCGATAAGGAAGGTACAAATGAAAAACATTGCAAAGTGCTTGAAAAAGCACCACAACCATAAAAAATGTAATGTACTGCATACAACATTACCTTTACAGCAGAGACTCTGTGAATGTAAGTGCTAAGTCAAGAAACCATCTGGTGCATACATTTAGTAACCCCCAGGGAACCAGTCAATAAAACCAAGCTCCCCATCCTCTGCACAAAAAAAGTAGCCTTATGTGTAAACATAAAAATCCACACATCATTATGGCATTAAGCTTTGAGCAACTCATACACAGTAGCGCAGAATTCATAATACACTTGAGATGTTTTGTGGCATCATTGCCACTTCATTAGAAGTATGAATTGCTACCCCTTATTTATAGATGCACAAGAGAAAAGCAAAGTACAGTATCTGCATTCATTGGGGAATGGCAGCCTTTGAATAAATATCTGTAGGATGTCTGTTGAAAATGAATTTCCTATAGTGATTGTTAGTTCTGAGTATGCTGTATCTATGCAGCACAGCATAACTTGATTAGGAGAAATGTAAATGATAAGAAGTACGTGCTTTGGAGAGAATGAAAAATGGGGCACATTTTAGAAAAGATGGAAAAATAAAAGTAGATATTGCTAGAGCTGTGTGTATACCGATGCCATGAATGCAACTGCTTTGTGTATAAAAAGAAAATGTACCTATCATACATATTACATAGCCCAAACACTGTACCTCTATTCCAGCTCACAACAGAACAGGTTACACATTTGACTGATTTACACATTTGACTTGTGTGTGTTGCAAAATGTTGGATGACAGCTGATCTTTTATTGAACAGGAAGTATCATTGCTATGCTGAAATACTTAATCAATAGCAATTGCCCAGTTCAGCTATAAACAATACTCAATAATCTCAGTTTCAGTGTCACTTGGGGCACTTGCTTTGGGTCCCTTCAGGGTAATTCTCTCACACTCTACCTCTTTAGGGTTGCAAATAAATGGCATCCTTACAGATGTAATAGTTCATGTAATAGCTCAATTAGTTAATTTCTAACAGTGTACACTGGGTGATGCTACACAGAAGGGCATTAATGTGCATCCAGCCATAGAGGAGCTATGAGTGCTGTTTTTATTACACCTCTGAATTTATCTTTCTCATCCTTTCCAGCTTTTATCAAGCAACATTTCTAGCTATAATCTCAATATTCAATCTATTCTTCATATTTTATTTTCATATACCTTTTAACTGTTGCATTTATTTAAAAGGGACATAAACCATCCATAGCAGTGATGCTTCACTCAAATGTTGTTGGACAAAGACCCAAGAACTTTCTACCTTACAATAAAGGGTTAACACATGCTGAGATGTGTAGTCCAGGACATGAGAAATGGTTAAAAGGTGGTATAAACAGGGCCGGATTTGTACAACGGGCGCCCCAAGGCCCCGCACACGCTTACGCCATTCGCACCCCTCCTTCCCCGCGCATGCGCAAACTCGCATGCGCGGGTCTTTACAATCGCGTACGGAGCAGTGGGGGAGAGGTCCCCATTGCTCCGTATGCCAGGACGGCATGCCGCCCCCCAATTTGTGCCGCACTAGGCCCGGGCCTTTGTGGCCTTTCCACAAATCCGGGCCTGGGTATAAAGCTTCCATAACACTATCCAACTGTAGCTCTTTAAAGTAGGTGGCCCACATTTAGTAACCAGTCTAGGGGAATTTATGAGCATAATTATTTTTAGTAGCCAATAATCAGCAATCTTGATGATATTTAACATATAGAAATTACTGTGGAGTTTTGACTTCCCAATTCAGGTTTGGGAACTGTTATCCAGAATGCTTGGGATCTGGAGTTTTCCAGATCAGGAGTCTTTCAGTAATTTGAATCTCCATAATAAATTCAACATTTATTAAGCCCAATAGCATTGTTTTGCCTCCAATAAGGATTAATTATATCTTAGTTGGAATCAAGTACAAGGCACTGTTTTATTATTACAGAGAAAAAGGAAATCACTATAAAAAAATTTATCTGATTAAAATGGAAGATGGCCTTTCCATAATTCAGAGCTTTCTGGATAACTGATCCCATAACTGTATTACAAAATAGAAATGTAAAAGATAGCCAAATATTTAAAAAAAAAGAAATGAAAGTTTTTTTCCAAGACTATATATTCTTGTCAAAAAGCATGCTTACATAGATTGCTAAAATAAACTTACAAAGAACAACATATTTAAAAAGCACTGAAATGCCTGTAATGCCCTCTGACTTCTAAAAAGTATTAAACACTAAGGGGCCCATTTACTTACTCACGAACGGGCCGAATGCGTCCGATTGCGTTTTTTTCGTAATGATCGGTATTTTGTGATTTTTTCGGAAAATTGACGCGACTTTTTCGTTACTAATACGATTTTTGCGGAAAAACGCGAGTTTTTCGTAGCCACTCCGAAAGTTGCGCAAAATCTGGCGATTTTTTTCGTAGCGTTAAAACTTTCGCAAAAAGTTGCGATTTTTTTCGTAGCGTTAAAACTTGCGCAAAAAGTTGCGATTTTTCGTAGCGTTAAAACTTGCGCAAGAAAGTTGCGATATTTTGCCCTGGGAGAGCACAGAGTGCTAGAGAGGTGCTGTATAAAAGTTTATTTGCAAAACCCCCCCCCAAAAATTATAAAAATCTAAGTAAGAAAAAAAAAAAAGTGCTAGAGATAATAAAATGGGGGGGGGGGGGGGCATTTAAGAATATTTAGCCAAATACTTAGGGGTCTGTTTGCTAAAGTGGCTTAAATTAAGTGGGAGATTTTACACACAGAATAAATGGCAAATATGTTATGGGCACTTTATTAAATTGCAATTATTCTGGCAACAAAAAATTGGATTGGCAGTTATCCCACTCGCCAGAAAATACGCTACGTACTAATTAGCGCAAGTTTTACTATTCAGCAAAATGGGCTAAAGGCAAAATTGATGCCAGAATATTTGCAAACATTTAACCCATATAGCATATTGATGCTGTTACTGATAAATGTAAGAGTGTAGGGGAAACTACATGAAAGTATAGAATACCATATCAAGGAAGGATAAATAATGACACATTACTCATTGTTCAAATGTATAAAACTAAAAACTTTTATTTAAAATAAAAAAAAAGGGGGGGGGGGAAAAACTTAGGGCTTGCTGCCCTTGAGTTCCCTCATGTCCTGCTGCAGCTCGGCCACCTGGGCCATCAGAGTTTCCAGGCCCTCCTGCATTGACTGAAGTGTGGGGTCAGTCCTCCCAGGTGTTGTTTGGGTCCCCACATCTTCGGTCTGGCGTGATGTACCCTCATCAGCAGGAGAACCTGGTGCCCAGCGCTTGGCCTGGGGAGAGTGTTGGGCCTGGGGGGAGAACTCAAGGGCGGGGGGGGAAAGTGGGGGGAAACTGGGGGAGAAATCAAGGGGGGGAGTGTCTGGGGCCTCGGGGGACCCTGGGGCCTCGGGGGCCTGCCAGTCTGCTGGGTCCTCGGGGGACCCTGGGGCCTCGGGGGCTGCAGGTCGGGCCTCGGGGGCCATTTGTCGGGCCTCGGGGGCCATTTGTCGGGCCTCGGGGGCCGCAGGTCGGGCCTCGGGGGCCTCAGGGGCCGCAGGTCGGGCCTCGGGGGCCTCAGGGGCCGCAGGTCGGGCCTCGGGGGCCTCAGGTCGGGCCTCGGGGGCCGCAGGTCGGGCCTCGGGGGCTGCAGGTCGGGCCTCGGGGGCCATTTGTCGGGCCTCGGGGGTCTCAGGTCGGGCCTCGGGGGCTGCAGGTTGGGCCTCGGGGGCCATTTGTCGGGCCTCGGGGGCCGCAGGTCGGGCCTCGGGGGCCGGTAGAGGCTGGAGGGCCTGGGGTTGGGCCTGGGGAGGAGGCGCCAGCTGAAGTTCTGTAAAATAATATTGCAAGATGTTATTTTGTGTAATATATTATATATATATACATTCATACACCATCATAAATAACGGGGCCCCTCACAACAACATTTTTTGGGCCCCCCTCCTCCCACGCCCCCAATGGCCCCTCCCCCTGTGAACCCTCACATCAATACAAAGGACACACAGACATTGTTAGCCAGGGCCCCCTAAAACATTTGTGGCCCTTCCCCCAAATGACTCACACTATGGGCCGCTCCCTGCTGCTTCCCCCCTGCTTTAAACTTATTTATGCATATGTATTTGAAAATAGATGTGTATATATATATATACAATAGGAAGTGCTGGGAAGCTGCACACCATAAGGAACAATAACACCTGGGTGCCTGTGGCAAAACAAAATCTAGACAGGCATGGGGTGACAGCACACACAGGATTTTGACAAGGAGTCACAAAGATGTGAAATAATATTCAGAGGTTTATTGTGAGCAACGTTTCAGTTCCTCACTGGCATTATGGTTGGACGTGATGGACGTATGTCTTTTTTCAACCCAACTTACTATGTTACTATGTTACTTTCATCATCCCTGACATTTCTTACATTTGTACCTTTAGTTCAAATTACTTGCTAAATCTTTTACTGAACGTATACTGTAAAAGCATAATAAAGTACAATAATTACCTTCCGCAATTTCAGCGACCAGTTCTGGGCTCCTGCGCTTAAGGTCGGACCACAGCCGCCGGAGATGGTGGGGGCCCACATCAAGGGCAAACCTGCCGAGCAAACCCTCTCTTAGCTCGGCCAGGATTGCCCTCTTCCTCTCGTGGACCCCTAAGTCCCCCGGAGGTGGGTGGTCATATCCTGCACACAGGAGCACGCTGATTATATAGCGCCTCTCCCCTGGTAGCAAGTCAGAAACCCCAGGCATGATCCTCTCAGTTTGGCTGAATGACACAAAATGGCCCCAAGTCGCACATGTCACAAGATTACAAAATCGCCACAAAATGTCCGCAATTCGCGAGATTACAAAATCGCGGAAAAAAAATATCGCCAAAATATACATAGTAATGTATTTTGCGCGAAAAAAATATTCGCCGCTACAGTACAGTATATTTTGGCGACAACATATTCACCGCTATAGTACTGTATATTAGTAGCGAAATTCCATACATGCCAAGACTTTAGTAAAATTGAGTAAAAAGACACATACTTGAATAAATAACACTGTAAGTCCATATTTTATTGCAAAAAAATCATTTACTGTACTTTTCTATAATTTTTCGCCTGCCTGTAGTAGGTGTTAATTTTCGCATAGCCGAATGCGATATTTAGCGCGCAAAAGATATAGTGAATCATGCGATCGTATTTTCAGTGCGGAAATTAACGCATGCGCTAAAACTTGTGCGAGAAATAACCATGCGAAAATGGCGATTTTTCGCACGCGATAATTCTATGGTGAATCGCGCGCAAATTATTTTGCGTTTTTTACTAAAGTAAAGTGCGATAATTTTTATCGCACTTTACTTTAGTGAATCAGGCCCTTTAAGTTTTAACGCTACGAAAAAGGCGCAACTTTTCGCGCAAGTTTTAACGATACGAAAAAATCGCCAGATTTTGCGCTACTTTCGGAATGGCTACGAAAAATTCGCGTTTTTTCGCGCAAATCGTATTGGTAACGAAAAATTCGCGATAATATCCGAAAAGTCGTAAAGGCGCCGAAAAAATCGCAAAAAATACGAAAAAGTCGCAAAATGTTCGTTTCCAATCGGAATTTTTCCAATTCGGATTCGAAATCGTGTCTTAGTAAATCAGCCCCTAAGCATTGAGCTGAATTCAGTCTTAATATTTCCTTCCATACTATAAATGTCATTTTGCACCAAACATAATTGGGGCCGCCTGGTGGTTCAAACATCACTGCTTTGTAAAAGTTGAATTTTTTCACTTTCTATCTCAGAAAGCTGCTAAAGATTTAGCAACGACCATTTAAAAAAATTGTGTAATTCTTGTTGAAGTTGTTATTCCCAGTATAGTTTATGGATTAAAAAAGTTTGCAACAAACCTCTGCCATGGTGCTACAGAGATCCAGAGCGGCTTATAGCTTGACTGAAGATGTCAGAGAGTTCTGCAAAGAAAATGCTGCATTGTTTTTGTCATTTATGGTTCATGCTTGCTTGATATGGGGCTTTGGAATTCATTCCTGTTTGTACTGCATACATGAAATGCCATATCAGAGTTATTTTACTCTCAGTATATAGGTAAAATTACACAATTTCTCAATTATAATAATAATAATATAATAATTTCTCAATTAAAGCAGAAGCACTCACATGGTCCCAGCAGACATACCTCATATTGAAGAATTTGCTTGCCTTTGTAATTAGTGAGGACCTATACCTCCCACATTAGTTGGACTAAAACTCCCAGGATTCTTAAGTTATAATTAAGGGATAAAGCATGGGGGCTAGTCTAGCAACCATAGGAAGGGTAATTATATCCTAAAACTGACCTCCCAGCTCTCCAAAGTAGGTATCCCTGGCTCTTCCCTACCAGTGCTATGACAGCTATCTTGTTGTTATCTATATTGGGGCTACCATTCCAATATTGTTTACCAATATTACACTGTAAAGGTCTATGTAAACACACCCATAAGCACTTACAGTAATGCTGCACTGAGTCCTCTATCAAAAGAAACACAGGAATTCTTGTCTCTTTCTTTTTTTGTAAACATGATGTTTCAGTGTCTGACTTCCTCTCTCAGAAACATCCTTAATTCCCATGGCTAGAGTCTGTGCAGTTCTCTCCTCCCTCCCCTCTCCTGCTCCCCCCTCCAACCAGAATGCTAAGAACTCCCTCCCCCCTCCCTTAGGAATGTGTGATCTCTGCTATAATGGCTAGAGACTGCAGGAAGGAAGCCACTTAAAATGGCAGCTGCAATCTTAAGCAACCGGAGAAAGCTTCTAAAGCTGTTTACTCAGGTATGGGAATGGTTTCTGCAGAATAAATATAGTGTTCTAGGTGGCATTAATGTGGTAAATCTATTGGCAGTAAAATGCCAAAATGAATTTCCTTCTCCTTTAAAGGGACTCTAAATACTGCTGCACTACACAACCACCCTTTACTCATTTGCTGCTGTGCTATACATCTGAGAATACTTTAATTTGCTATTATGAAGGTTAAGCCATGCAGGGAGCTGTAATTCAGCAACATTAGGGTTATATTCTTTTTGTAGGTGCCACTGGTCGTACATCATTTAAACACAGAATATATTCAGTCAGTTACAATATACAGAAAGTAGAATGAAACATTAAAAAACTTTCTTTGTTTATAGTATGTTGTTACTATCACTTGTATTCATAATTAAATTAAATCCCCTTTAATATATTAAAGTATGCACTAAATTATGATATGTTTTTAAAACATGTAGCTCAAGACACAGGTGACAACTTCCCAGCTTCCTTTTACTAACCTGAATCTGTCAAATAAGAGGAGCTTAAGGGGCTATTTCTATTCCAGACCTGAGGAGAGCCAGGTTATTTTGCCTGCAGCTGCAAACAACTAGGTCTGTATACTGTAGGTTACAATTAGACCACAATCCATCCTTAGGGCTCTCTGATGTCACCATCAGTTTATACTATTTTTATATATTTATCTTACTTGCTTATTTTAATTTTGTACCTTTTTCTGAACCAACTGAGGATGATTGGATATTTCCACTGCTGTTTCAATCAGTTTTCATACAAAATTTTAATTTAAAAATAAGGCTAAAAAAAATTAGGACAACCCAAGGTCGTGCCCATGGCTGATGCTAAGCACACCACATTTTTATAGGCTACACTTATATAAATAAAATGCCAAAGGATTCTAGACAAAGAGTCATCTTTAGCCTGCTATATATAGCCTAGCAGATGAGAAACTGTATGCTGTCTGAAGATGCTCCATTTTGCTTTTTGGGACACCCCCTTTTTTCACTTAATTGCGTTGATATTTGGGCTATGTAAGAGAAACATCAAACTGTTTTATTTGTAGCTATTTAACCATACCTTTGTTAAGCCATAACAATAATATTATTTCTTGCTTTTGTTTATACACAATGCATCCCAAAGGTAGTTGATTGCCACAGCATCTCATTCAATCCATTGTTATATCCACAGTTTGACAGTGACATCATTTTCATCAAAACCAAAATCTTGAATCAAATATGTGCCTTTTTGTCCATTCAACTTGGTGGAATAATTTATTGTTATCAATGTTAATCATCTATTGTTCATGTGTCATACTTTTTTAGATGATTAAGACTGGTATGGAGAAGATCATCTGTATTCTATTGTGTGTAACTGAGCCTCATGGCATTTGAGTTAATATGGAAATATACAATGAATATGAATGTTCCATTGCCCTTTGAAAGCTAGGGGGTGCAGGGGGACATTTTCCACTCTTACATCGCACTCCCTGCACCACTTCCTTTTCCTCTGTAATAATAAAACAGTACCTGTACTTGAGCTCAACTAAGATATAATTAATCCTTATTGGCGACAAAACAATCCTATTGGGTTTATTCAATATTTAAATGATTTTTAGCAGACTTACGTTATGGAGATCCAAATTACGGAAAGATCCCTTATCCGGAAAACCCCAGGTCCCGTGCATTCTGGATAACAGGTTCCATATCTGTACAGGTATAGGGCCCGTTATCCAGAATGCTCGGGACCAAGGGTATTCCGGATAAGGGGTCTTTCCGTAATTTGGATCTCCATACCTTAAGTCTACTAAAGAATCAATAAAACTGCAATTAAATCCAATAGGATTGTTTTGCATCCAATAAGGATTATTTGTATCTTAGTTGGGATTAATTACAAGGTACTGTCTTATTACTACAGAGTAAAGGGAAATCAGTTTTAAAATTCTGAATTATTTGATTAAAATGGAGTCTATGGGAGACGGGCATTCCGTAATTCGGAGCTTTCTGGATAACGGGTTTCCGGATAAGGAATCCCATACCTATACTAAAATAAAGATTCTTGTTTCGGGTGGAATTGAGGGTAGTTACCAGCAGTGTTGTTATATACGGGAACTTGAAAAATAGTATTGTTTTTTATTGTTCATGCTTTATTTAGGATACCGGAGAGGCCTTAGTTTTGTTTTGTTTCACACTTAATGGTTAACCTGTGGCTGATATAAAATATTTTAATAAATAATATATCATTGTCAAGTTCAAAAGAAAAGAGCAAAAGAACAATAACGCTATAGGTTCTGCCTTTGAGCTGTTTTACTTTCTTCGATTCTATGGATCCCCAGTCATTAAGTACAAACAAACACAGTGCAGAGGCCATACTTACAAGCAAGTGGAAGCAATAACAAAGTAACCATGTATGTATTCAGAAATTTTGGTTGATATGTTATTTGGGTGCCTACTAGTATCTTCAGTATCTATTTAGAAAGTTTGGTGGATATGTGATTTAGGTGCTAATATGGAACATCAAGCCCCTATATGGTATGTAGTGTTGCCAACATATCATATGGACACAAGCTTCCTTTATTTTTTTTTTTTTTTTAATATATATATTTTATCTATTATTCGTCATTGTTTTTGATTGATGTATTATTATTTATGTTAGATATTAGGTATGAGGACATTTATAGGGATTGAATTAGGAACAACCTTTGACCCTTAGTGAATATGCGTTTAGTGAACCCAAGAGAGGGTTAACTGGAAAGAGAGGGTTAACTGGAAGAGAGGGTTAACTGGAAAAGGATTAACAGCAAGGGGTATATAAAAAGATGGAGTAGCCTCTAAGAAAAGATTGCAGTCCAGGAAGAAGCGCACGAGCGCGAAACGTGTCGACAGGAAGTGTGGTTGTAGAGAGGACCCGAAGTTAAGAGCTCGGCTTCTGTGTTGACGTCACCGGAGGAACCGGCGCGAAGCCGAGTACACGTGCTCTTCCCCACCAGCTACCTTAAAAGTAAGTTCCCGGCCGGGACTTAGGAGACCATTTGTAAGCAAACTATTCCTTGGGGGGTATATATGTTAATAGAACTATCAGTGGCATCTATCGCAGTGATCCCCAACCAGTGGTTTATGAGCAACATGTTGCTCCCCAACACCTTGGATGTTGCTCCCAGTGGCCTAAAAGTAGGTGCTCATTTTTGAATTTCTGGCTGGGAGGCAAGTGTTAATTGCATAAAACCTAGTGTAAAGCCAAACAGAGCCTTCTATAGGCTGCCAGTCCACATAGGGGCTATCAAATAGCCAATTATAGCTCTTATTTGCACCCCCAGGAACTTTTTCCATGCTTGTGTTGCTCCCCAACACTTTTTCCACTTGAATGTGGCTCATGTGTATAAAAGGTTGGGGATCCCTGATCTATCGGTACCTCCTTGGGTGGTGGAGCAGCAGTGCCGTTTGTTGGCTAGAGGTCCTGTGACTAGTAGATGAGCCATATTACTTGCGTAACACTATAATTAGGTAGCGCCGAGAAGCGCTGTACGAACCTATATAGTCTGATAATAATAGGATGGTCTGGCCTGAGTGAACATACCACCCTATTTGACCGAGTGCCCCTGTATGTGCAATAAGGTTGTAGCAAGCTTAATGATACTGTTACATATATGTGTCCCCATCCTTCTTTTTAAAAATATTGATGTTAATATAAATAGAAGTTTGAGATACTTCCCTTAGCCTTATACAATCATGTTTTACTGAGTAATTTATATAATCATGATTTACTGAGTGAATTATATGTTATAGTAATTCATTTCCCTCTCCTATATGTATTCTGAATTGACTATCCTTGCATGTATTCTGAATTGATTCTCTCTACTATATATTATAAGTACTTTTAATCCTCATATGACTATTTATTAACAGCATTAACTTGTATTGTAAATATATTTCTCTACATTTAAATTGTAAAATAGTTAGTGTGCACTATAGGTGTTTTTTATTGATATACTTTTTAATGTATGAATTTCTCATTATTGTGCAATAAATAAATTGATTAATTTTATTACTGGTAGTGTTTCATGAGCGCCAACTCTTTAAGGGTTAAAGTAACCATGTAGCCTGAATTCTTTTATAAAAGACATAGCACAAAACTTGCAGCTATTCTATACAATTCTTTTAGATTTACTAAACAATATTACTATATAATAGTAGGGAAGCACCGGTTCCAGGATTTGGTTTGGTATTCGGGCAGGATTCTGCCTTTTTCAGCAAGGTTTGGATTTGGCCGAATCCACAGTCCTGGCATATGCTAATTAGGATTTGGAAGGGTTGATGTCGCCGCATAAACATGGAAGTGTAAACATTTACCCCTTCCAAGTCCTAATTAGCATATGCTAATTAGCATCCAGTTTGGTATTCGGTCGAATCCCTTAACATGGATTCGGGGGTTCGGCCGAACCCTGAAAAACTTTTCAGGGTTCGGTGCATCCCTATTTAATAGGCTTGATTTATTATTATTATTATTATTATTGTTGTTGTTATGGGTAATTATCATTATTACATATTGCAAAAAATATATTTAGATGCCAAACTGAAACAGGATTTCTAAGTTAGCAATTACCATGAAACCAATGGGGATATAAACCAATGACAATTCATGGCAGATTTTATTAATGTCTTTAAGAGTGGGTTTCTTGATTTCTTGAACAAGCATAATATCCAAGGCTATTGTGATCTTAAGATCTACAGTTAATTAGTATAGGAAACGGTTGATTGATTAAAGAACCTCACCAAACTATAATATATATATCTCAGTATATATTGCCCTTTTACATCTTTTCCCTTAATCCACCATTTTGTGATGGTCTGTGTGTCCCTCAGAGATCACCTGAGAGGAAATAATACAGCTGTCAACTGAAGTCTGACCTTCAATAGCACATGTTGCAAGTGCCTACCTTTTTGCTTACCTTTATGGTGCAGAGTGTATGCAATGATAGCATTCTGGGAGTTACCCCTCTAAACAGTCAATGGGAAGCCTTATTACCTAAACTGATTGAAGGTTTCTTAGTCTGTGCCTTATTTGCACATTTAATGCTAGTAAGAAGGCTATTGCAGTGGCTTGCAAGACCCAGTTTTTGGCATTCAATAAAATTAAAGAGTGGCTAACAAGAATATCCTAGCAAAAACTAACAGTATAGGGGAATTATAAACAGTTTACCAAAATATGGTGTCCCTGGCAAATTTATTCTCAAAATACCTCAAAAATTAGAAAACAAGGCAGGCACTATAAAAAAAAACTGTACCAATCAGTCAACAAGTGGTGCAATTAAATTATATTCATTTTTTAATTTAAAGAAAAAGCATCTCAAACATAAACAACCTCACGCGTTTCGTGCCAAAAACGGGCACTTGATTATAGGCTGAAGGTAGGTTTGGGCACCTGGACCCCTTGTACTAATGGTTAAATATACCCTTAAACTAGTCCGTTTGGAAAAAAAAATCTTTATAAACTTATTCTCAAACAGACAATACCTAAATCATATTGCTTGCATGTGTCAACTCAAATGAAAAAAAGCTCACACAATCCAGGCAAGTTTCTTAAGCTAGAATGAGTAACTATTAGTATCTATGCATGATAAAAACCTTGCTTGTAAAGAGATGTAATAGAACAGATGCATTTCTGTTTGCAACAATGTCCTGAAGGTCAGAGTGTACTTTTTAAATATCTGAGGGTATCTTGTCCCCAGTGTCCATTTTATTTGTAATGAAACCAATTACATTTATCCCAGCAACAGAGACAAGGGTGCCCTGAGATAGTTAAGGTCAAATAACTTCTAATGGTCTTTAATCAAAATAGATGCAATGCATTGCACGGTCTATGAATGCAAAACAATAATAATCACTAAACAAATACATGTCCTGCTATCAGTGATTCAATGTGGCATTGGAATTGGAAAAATATTGTTCATTAAACTAATCTTTCACCTTTCATCTTACAAACTAAAAGATAACCACAATGATAGGGAGTATGGTCTGCAAACTTTCCAGACTATACATTTGGGTGGATTTGCAAATCAGCACTACCAATGATAAAAAAAAATGGTCACCTTCCCTATTTCCAGCTACAGTAATGCACAGTACCATGCATGGGTTCTATATCTGCCATTTAATTACAGTGCAACTTTAGCCAGCCATAATCTCTCTATGTTTAATAAAACCAAGCTGGTCGACATTGTACTAGTAGATGGGCTTTATATGTAGTAAATCTGTTTTGGAGATCTAGAAGTCTAGATTCTTCACAGTAGCTCATTAAACATTTTTATCATCTATTCCTGTCAGCAGCAAATAGACTCAACTGCTTGTTGTAATTTTCTTTTTCTAAGGGGCACATTTACTAACCCACGAACGGGCCGAATGCGTCCGATTGCGTTTTTTTCGTAATGATCGGTAATTTTGTGATTTTTTCGGCGTCTTTACGATTTTTGCGTAAAAACGCGAGTTTTTCGGCGTCTTTACGATTTTTGCGTAAAAACGCGAGTTTTTCGTAGCCATTACGAAAGTTGCGCAAAACGTGCGCGAAACGTTGCGCCTTTTAAGTTTTAACGCTACAAAAAAGGCGCGACTTTGTGCGCAAGTGTTAACGCTACGAAAAAATCGCGACTTTGCGCAACTTTCGTAATGGCTACGAAAAACTCGCGTTTTTACGCAAAAATCGTAAAGACGCCAAAAACACGCGTTTTTACGCAAAAATCGTAAAGACGCCGGAAAAATCGCAAAAAATACGAAAAAATCGCAAAATGTTCGTTTCCAATCGGAATTTTTCCAATTCGGATTCGAAATCGTGTCTTAGTAAATCAGCCCCTAAGACTTGCCACTTGCAACATTGAATGCATTTTTGAGCACCAAATACCCAACCAACAATTTGTGTGAAATTGGATTATGGTGTAATATACTGACAAGCCAAAATGCTCTAGTAATCTCTATTTAAAACAGCAAGAGGACCAATGTTGCACTAATGGGCAGGATTTTCATTGGATAATTAATGGATAGCAAAGTTGTTGCTTTGCCAAAACAATTACTTTATGGAAGGGAGATATTTGATGACTTTTGCACAGTGACTTTTTTCATGGCAATTTCAGAGCAAAATACATTAGAGCCTATGGCCATTTTTGTGGCAACTTTTTCAACATTGGGGTCTATAGGCTTTTTGTTGCAGCATTTTTTTGCAGAGAAAATTTGCGGTGGTTTAGTGAAAATATTCACTGATTTTGCCAGTAAACCATATTTGAAAAATTCTCATTACTATGGTTAATCCTTCTGCTTTGATAATTAAGTTTGAGCTTCCTGTTTTAGAGAGCTAGGGCAAACGCAGAAACAATTTTATTGGTGGAATAATGTTGGCGTTACCTGCTGATTTAGTCATTTGGAGGCTTCATGCTGTCTGACCACTGACAAACATATCAGTGATTTGGAAACTACAGAAAATATGTGGCTGAAGCAAAACTAATAATAAAAAAGGATAAGAACTGATTTATGGGTTCAAAAAATGGCAAAAAAACCCAAATCCATAACACAGGCAATGATCTGGGAAGGTGGCAAGCAAAGCAAATCCAAAAAACATGGACAACAGAGTCAAGGTAGGCAACAAATAAGCAAAGTCCAAGTAACAGGCCGGGTCAAACCGAGGAAGTTAAACTTTGAGGGAAGAAGGTCAGGGTTTAGGATAAGACTCAATAACTCAGGATACAGAAGATTAAGAAACACTCATTTAGAATCTCAGAATAACAGAATTCAGGAGGCTTGATCACATTGCACACCTTAATAATCCAGCCCACTTTTCAATGGGTCTTGATTTTCTTTTATAGTCTTTTAAATTATTTGCAAACTTTTTCAACCTCATTCCAGCTTATTACAATCTATTGCTTGGTTCCACCTTCATTGTTATTATTACTTTTCCTGTTCTGACCCTCTCCTATTTATCTTGCTCCTAACCTTTCACAGAAACCCATCAAACATGCCTGAATATTTTCACCTTATCAGTTATAATAATTAATTTGAACGTTTGTTACTATAGCTTACGATTATAGTTACCGACCAAATGTTTTGCAATGTTAGTACGTTGTTTCATGTAATGAATTCCGCATGATTTCTGTTAACACTTAGTCGTGTCATGAAAAAGAGTTATTTACATAAAGGTTTATATGACATAAAAACAGTTATTTGTAATAATTCTCATAAATTAGTTAAAAAATCCAAGATTTATCAGACTATAAATGTATCCTACTTTCATAAAAAGTCTTTAGTTCCTATGCCACGGATCTATCCTCTATTGACCTGGGGCAGTCCAGCCTTTTCTCTGTAATGTGCCAATTATCCAATTCCCCACATATTTATCTGCAGCATTATAATAAACTGCTGATGTCATACAAAGAAGTTTGGGCAGTCCTGGAGCAGGCTGGAAGCTATAAAATCCCGTAGGAGTCCCTCAGTTGGACAGGCCTGATTTAGGGGAGAGAGAAAGCATTATATCTGTTTGTGTATTTTTTACAGTAAGTCTATCTAAACCGAGGGCATTGCATAGTTACATAGTTACATAGTTACATAGTTACATAGGGTTGAAAAAAGACCAGTGTCCATCAAGTTCAACCCATCCGAGTAAACCCAGCACACAACCTATACTAACCATTCTATACACTCACATACATAAACTATATATATACAACCAGTAATACTAACTGTAGATATTAGTATCACAATAGCCTTGGATATTCTGCTTGTTCAAAAACTCATCCAGGCCCCTCTTAAAGGCATTAACAGAGTCTGCCATTACCACATCACTAGGAAGGGCATTCCATAACCTCACTGCCCTCACCGTGAAAAACCACCTACGCTGCTTCAAATGGAAGCTCTGTTCCTCTAATCTATAGGGGTGACCTCTGGTGCGCTGAAGAGACTGAAAAATACAAATAACATTTACAAATGTTTGTAAAAGGTTAAAGGAAAATAAATTTGTTGTTATTATTATTATTATTTGTGCTTGTGTTTTTCCTCTACAGACAGCTTCTCCCTCTAGATCTCCTGCTCTACTTACCCTGCTCTTTGTAGCTATTTATTGATTTAAGATAAAAGGGATTCAACATGATCAGGTTATTGTACCTGTCCTAAAATGGTTGCTATCACAATCTGCAATCTACTTTTCAAAGTGAGCCCTAAAGCTTTACAAGACCTTGAATAGCACTCTTCATTGCTTGGTACAGATGGTATATAATATCAGGACCAAAAAAATTAAATGTATTTTGAATTTTAAATACAGGTATGGGACCTGTTATCCAGAATGATTGGGACCTGGGGTTTTCCAGATTGGGGGTGTTTCCATACTTTGGATCTCCATACTTTATGTCTACAAAAATCATTTAAATGTTAAATAAACCCAATAGAATTGTTTTGCATCCAATAAGAATTAATTATATCTTAGTTGGGATCAAGTACAAGGTCTTATGAAATTATTTTTAAAAATGTGAATTATTTACTTGGAAGGGATTCTATTGGAGATGGCCTTCCCGCAATTTTGAACTTCCTTGATAAGGGGTTTCCAGATAATGGATCCCACACCTGCACTAGCTAACACCATTAAGGGGACCTGTGGTACTTGTTCTTCGCCCCCCTGTGGTGGCTTACAATTGTAGAGGAGGTTCACGTTAGACAATTCTTGCATTTGTTAAGACCTGGGGACAGGGCAATTGCAGGGTTTACAGCTGTGGGACAATAACATTTTGACCACCACAGTGCTCTTGTGGAGATGCAGTGATTATGCCCTTAGTCACTTGTCTTCCATTCTTGTAGCAAAGCCAGGAAATTTGCAAGGTGCTAAGTACAGATCTTTGCACTACTTCTCCTACTTACAGTAATATTTATATAGCGACTATATATATATATATATATATACTTTCATTTATTTGCACAGACAGATACAAATGAAGCATTAGCATGACACAAGCTTAGCTTGATGCTATGAACTCATGACAAAAGTAATTTTACTCCAGGCAAAACAGAGCTGAAAGTTTGCCTTAAAGCTTCTCTTCAGTTTAAAGCAGATTAAAGCAGGGCAAAATTACCTTTCTTTAGGATTTGTATACCATAGCAGCTTCCATTCTCTCTTATTTCAAAACATGTTCTCTGTTTGCCACTTTATAATAGAAATTGTTGTCCCTAAACATAAGTAATGAACAAAGCTTTATTAATACAGAGAATGTGCTTACATAGTACCAGTGTGGTAACTTATTGCAAATGAATATTATATCAACCAGAGCAGGGCAGTTTATTTGAAAGGTTTACTAATACTTTTAAGAGTTTCAATGTCATTTTTAAAATTGCATGGTAATTGTACATTGGGCACATTTACTTACCTAGGCACAATGTGCAAAGTGCAATTTCAAGATAAGGGTTGGCTCCAGGATTCCCCTGCCTCAATAGATTCAGCAGTGCCTGATTTTCAAAGGAAGGAAGGAAGAACCAAGTGGCTTTAGATGCAACTCTCTATGGGGAAATGAGCGCTTGTATTTTAAATACTGTATATATGAAGTGCTTCAATTTTGATGCTTATATTACTCCCACAGAGGCCCAAGCAGTGGAAGAGAAATTTTTGTAATGCCTACAAACTTAAGATGGCCAATAATTGTCCGACCTGCCTGATATCCAGACATTTTTGGATTTGGCCTTCTGCACGAATGGATGCGTACCATTATTTCTTTTAATCTGCAAGATGTTCAGACACATTTGAAGGTAGAGAGAAAAGTCAGAAAATCTGTTAGACATCCTATAACAACATGGCAACTGGTAGGGCTGATTCTTATTGCAAACTCTATTATTTTTACATAAAGTTAAGCTTGAGTTGAGTTAAAGTTTGGAGAGCTAGGAGGTGCTACAGTTTTAGTGAAGTTTTAATTTACCTTAATCAAACTTTAATTGTAACTTCCCTGTTACACTTACAGGTCTATAGTTGGCAGTAAATGTAAGGGTAAAGACGCACAGGATTTCTTCCAAAACCCAAGTTAGACTGCCAGACCCTAAATAATTCAAATTATTAACAATAGTTAATGCATGCTAGGAGCCAGAAACAAAAGAAATTGATCCTTAAAACAGCAGTAGATAAATCTTTAGCCTGAGTTAAGAGCTTTTTCCACTAAGTATTCTGAACACGCAGTCCCCTGTTCTTTAATCAAACAATTGTTGTCAGAGACCTTAATCACATTTTTTTCTAGCAATAAACAGTTAAAGGTGTGGTTCACTTTTATGTGAACTTTTAACATGTTATAAAATGGATGATTCTTAGCAACTTTTCAACTGGTCTTCCTTTTTTTATTACATACAGTTTTTGAATGATTTGCTCTTTTTGCTCTTTCCAGGTTTCAAATGGAGGTCACTGACCTTGGCAGACAAAAACTATTGCTCTGTGAGGCTACAATTGTATTGGTATTGCTAATTTGTATTAAAGGAGACATATTGGATAAATGGGAAAAAAAGGTAATTTTGTAGGCAATTATGAATAATATCCGGTGCTGGTTTCCCTTTGGGCTAAACATTAACCCTATCTGTAACAATGGCCCCTTTATTGGAGCTCCCTATAGATCCTCTCACTTCTCTGTCCGAGTTTGAAATAAAGAGTGGGCATGTCCTAACGGTCCCTGCCAGAAGCACAGTACGAGGGGGAGAGCCAATCACAGCCCTGTACTCACACAAGCACAGAGAGGCTTCAGTTCCCTATCAGGTCGGCCTAGCTGCTGATTGGTTCCTATCCTACAGTGCAGGGTACAGAGGGCCGCCGGCTCCCCAGCTCATCCAGAGAATTCAGCCAGCAGGAAGTGGAACAGATGGGCGGGGCTAGTGGGGTTTTTGTGGAATTTCTCAATAAATCAGTCAGAAACACAACTTTTTAAGCACAATCCTTCTATATCTAGAGGAGTATAATTCCCTGGTACATTCATAATTTTTATAGGATATGTCTCCTTTAATTATCTTTCTATTCAGTTGCTGTTTTATACCTTTTCCAGTTTATCATTTGCTGCAAAATCCATGCCTGGCGAAAAATTTGCTCATCACTAGTTGTTATATTTATGGCATAACCCATTCAAGAAAATGGAATAAAATTAGGTAGCAAGTACATTTCTGCAGTAAAAAAAAGTTTACATTACATTCTAGATACCATCAAGCAGTCCCTGCTTTTTGTGATTGAAAGTTACACAGAAAACATTTACACTAAAAATATATATGCAGTATAATAAATACATTATTTTTACACACTGATGCCTGGTATTTGGCTGCTATTTTTTACACAACAAGAGAGGAGCCAATGTAACCCAGAAGTGTCAGCTCAAACAAATAATTAGGAGGTGACACAGGTAATTGTATTCCCAATTATCAAGGATAATACTGATGGATTGCATGAAATGTAATGTAATCCCAGTATTTAACATTTAGGGTTAAGACAGGGCTACTAGTAGCCGCTACTTGTCACGGCTACAAAAACAGACAATGCTGATCATTTACTGATAACTGTCTCTATGTGTGTTTTAGCAGAGGCCATTATTGTCTATGGCAGTGGATTTTCTGGCATTTAGTAGCCATGACAAGTAGCTGCTACTTACTGTAGCTCTGTTGGGCTTCACTCCTGGGTCATTGGTGCATGAGGGGTGGTATGTAGGGAGTGGGGGATTGTCGTTGGGTGGTAATGTGTGGGGAGGTTATGCGGTGCCAACTGGAGTAGCTGACCCCCTGAGATTGAAAGATTAGATTCTAACTGAATGACCCCCTTACATCAATTGAGTCCCTTTCAAAACATATCTCCGTAGTTGCAGCATACTGTAAGTCATCTCACTGTTTTTCATAGTTTTTTCTTTTTAAATTGAAACTGATCCAGGGCTCCTGTTTGCTGAAAACTGCACCGGGCCGGTATACCTCTGTAGGAGCACTATGGAGTGATCTTCTGTTTCTTCAGCTCTGATGGCCCCAGGCATGTGGAGTAGAGTAATTAATTTTCGATTTCTTTGTTCTTTCAATACAGTAGAGCAGGGGTAGGGAACCTATGGCTCGGGAGCCAGATGTGGCTCTTATGATGGCTGCATCTGGCTCTCACTGCCAAAGCTTTAATAAAAGAAATAACGGGGGCGTGGCCTGCACTCGGCGGATAGAAGACGTGTTCTAAGCCTTAGAACATGTCTTCTATCAGCCGAGCGCAGGCCACGCCCTCCTCCACATCGCATCCGGCATCCTTGGCACGCACCCTACCTTGCCCCTGCACTCGGCGGATAGAAGATGTATTCTAAGCCTTAGAACACGTCTTCTATACGCCAAGCTCAGGCCACACCCTCCTCCGCATCCGGCATCCTTGGCACCCACCCTACCTTGCCCCTGCGCTCGGCAGATAGAAGACGTGTTCTAAGCCTTAGAACACGTCTTCTATCTGCCAAGCACAGGCCACGTCCACCTCTGCATCGCATCCGCATCCGGCATCCTTGGGACCCACCCTACCTTGCCCCACAGCATCCGCAGCAAACATAGTATATGGCTCTCATGGAATTACATTTTAAAATATGTGGTGTTCATGGCTCTCTCAGCCAAAAAGGTTCCCGACCCCTGCAGTAGAGTAAAAGAGCCAGATTTTTGCTTTAAGTTTGGCTTTTTACTTACCTGTGCACACACCTGGTGTAAAGAATGAAGAAGCAGAAGATCAATGTCTCTGCACCTACAGATGTACCCTGGGCTAGTGCAGATTTCAGCAAAAGGGGCACAGGAAGGCATCCATTTTTCTATCCATAGTTTCTGGCAAGCCATTTAAATCTTCTAATCGCATAACAGTATACTTACTAGTCTTGCAATGGCTGAATTAACATCTACCAAAATGCTTCTTGAAAAATGATACACCTTTTTAACTCTATTCTTAAAAGAGAAGTTTTATCCAAATTTTCCAGCTAAACTTTAATGATCACTTCTAATTTTATGCAATGGAAACGTTGCCCTTTATTTCTTATAGATATAAAAGGATTTTTCATATTTGACTTCTGCAAATTATGGTAAAATTCTCTGTGAAAAATGCCCATAGATGCGCTTCACAAATTTTTGCCATTTGAAAAACATTTGGTGAATTGTCAGCTTTAGACTGACAATAATAATCACAAGCCACCCATATGGATTTATTCTAGCTTAGTTATCATCTCTTGTAAAATATCAATATAGAGAAATTATAAATCATTTATAAAAAATTAATTTTCTTAAATGAGTATGGCAGGGTCAGGCTGGGGGGTGCAGGGTCCAGAAACTAGGGAATAAGCAAGTGTAAGGTTTTAAAGCTAAAGGGGCTATTAAACCTGTGGGTCCCCACATATACATATAAACAAGCATCAATTTTAAACATAACACAATAACTAACTGCTGACTGAACACACACTGATAAATACACAAATTCACTGGTGGGAAAGATGGTTAAATGTAAACATGAATTGTGCATATTGCTCACCTTAATACATACAGTATTTGTCTTTATCTGAAGTAAAAGGTTACCCGAATGAAGCACATAGACATTTTACATAATTAAACAGAATAGACAATTTGTTTATTAAATAAAGGTTAAAATTAAAAGTACAAACATTTTCAATTATTTAGTCTAAATTTTTTAAACTGCCAATCAGGAAATCTGAATGTGGGCAGTTCCTGTGACAAGTGCTTTTTTATGTCTTTAATACATTTTTAAAGTCTGTAGAGACTGTAAAAAGACTGTAGAGGCTAGTTAGTTTATTATTCCCTCTTGGATTATCCAGGTGCAATATACCAACATTAATGCTAAATATACTAAGCTAAATGCAGTTTAACACAAAGATTTATAGTGCATTGTGCAACGTAAACTTGGAAGAGTTCTTCCTATAAAGCTAGCCTGTAATGAGGTGAGAGTTATAGAGTTCATAATGGAAATCTGCGACACATCATATTATTAGAACTGGGTGCCTTCGGGAACATATGCAGTAAAAGCATTTACATTGCTGTCTCAGAAAGAAAGTGTCACAGATCCACAGATTTATTGATTTACAGTTAAACCTGAAGATCTAAATGTATCAATGTGCTATTTCATTGGTTTACAAACATCCAGCTAGTGAGATAACAGTCTTGTTACTTTTGTTTCCTCTTCTTAGGTTTTAATGACAACATTTACAAGGGACATAAACCTTCCTCCTTTTTAGTGTTAAGGTCCCCATACACCATAAGATCCACTCGTTTGGCGATGTCGCCAAGCGAGCGGATATTCTCCCAATATCCCCCACCTATGGGTGGGCGATATCGGGAGAATCCAGGGTAATTTGATCGTTTGGCCCTGGCCCTCGCATTATTACGGCAGGTATAGGAAGTCGGTCTGGGGGGTCTGGGGACCGCATCAACGAGCCCATGTGGTCCCCAATCCGGCTAGATTTTCTAACCTGCCCGATCAAGATCTGGCCGATTTGAGGCTAGATATCGGTTGGGCAGGCCCATTGGTAGTGCCCATACACGGGTGCGATTAGCTGCCGAATCGGTCCAAGGGACTGATATCGGCAGCTACTATTGGCCGTGTATGGGGACCTTTACTTAACTCAGATAATGCTGGACTACAACTCCTAGCAGCATGAAACAACAACATCAATGAGCACACAATGTTGTGTTTTAAATTTAACACATAAGGTTTCAGTGAGAACTGGAAAATATATTGCAATTATTTTTTGGCGATAGGTCTGATTTTGTAAATAAATGTTATTTGAAGTAACCTGACTGTTTTTCCAAGCTGGTTGTCCCTTCTCAGCCTGTCAGTTACAGCTTCTAATGCTGGGGGTATCCTTGATGGAGAAGGATCTGGGTTTTTTTGTAGATAATAAGTTCTAATTCCTGGCAATGTCATTCAGTGGCTACTAAAGCAAATAAAGTGCTGTCTTGTATAAAAAAGGGCATTGACTCAAGGGATGAAAACATAATTTTGCCTCTTTATAGCTCCCGGGTAAGGCCTCACCTTGAGTATCCAGTCCTTAAGAAGGATATTAATGAGCTGGAGAGAGTGC
This sequence comes from Xenopus tropicalis, assembly GCF_000004195.4. NCBI lineage: Eukaryota > Metazoa > Chordata > Amphibia > Anura > Pipidae > Xenopus > Xenopus tropicalis. The sequence continues at coordinate 54,406,848 of NC_030682.2, read as the reverse complement.
AGAGACGTGCAACTAAACTGGTAAAGGGGATGGAAGATTTAAGCTATGAGGTTAGACTGTCATAAATTCAATAAAGTAATATCTTCATAAATTCAATAAATATGCCTAAAATATCATAGGGTGACAGTGTATTAAGATAAAGTAAATATGCATTAAAATGTTAACTAATATAATAGAGGTCTCTAAAATCAATACATGTCTCCAAATACCAAATCCTGGATTGGACACTATTATTAGTCAGTGGCGAAACTCAGCTACAGATTCTACATATGAAAATATTTTACTTAAAAATGGATTACCGCCTTCTATGTAAAACCAATTTTTTTTGTCTCCCCAGGTATTCAATCCCCCTTAGACCATAGATACCATTATATAGTCAAATATACAGAATTCGCCATCTTCTTGTTTAGAACCAGTTCAATTGCTTAGCAGTCTTGAAACATTTTGGATTGATGCAGTCTGAGTCATATATCTAGGACACTTCGCTCTGAAAATGTCCCCACCCCTCTGTAGTGTGGGGATGCGATCAATTTCCATTTAAAAGGTAAGGTAAAATAATTGGCTTGTAGCCAATGTTGTGCAACTGGTAGCTTAGAAATATACTGTTTCGCTTTATCTTCTGGGTTAGGATTGTCTGGTTGTCTGGCCTTACAATTAAAATGTTTTGCATTACACAATTGGCAAAATATATATATATATGTCTGTATATTTTAAGGGAAAAAAAAAACACACACACAACAGTTTTCAGAAGTGAATCATGAGCAGCGGGGAAAATCCCCAGACAGGAAGTTTTTTGGGAGGACAGACAGGTTGACTTGTGTGCATAGGAGAAGAAAATAATGGTGTGAGGGTGCTAAATTTAAAGGCACCCCTGTAACATACCCCAGTACCCCAGGAATGCAAAGAAAAGAATTATGCTAGATGGTACTATCTACCTTTCAGTAATTATGTTGGGTTGAAAAACCCCAACATACTGTTCTTCAACTTCAGCTATTCTTCTGCTTTTTCTTCTTCTTCTTATCGCCCCCATTTTCTAAACGCTACTCCTCCTACAGTTTTAGGGGTACAACACCCAAACTTCTTCGCCCTATAGCGGAGCAGGTTGCCTGTCCTTTTCTAAGCGATCCCGCCCCCCGTATTTTTGTGGCGCCGCTCCAAACCCCCCAATTCCATTGACTAACTGCTGCCACACTTACAGCTTTGAAGCTACACCCCCAAACTTGAATAACATAATAATGGGGTCACCCCGGATGAAACAGCAACATTAGTTGGATGACCCCAAAGTGGGAGGGGCCAACAACAGCCAATCAACTTTCACCCATTGACTTTTATGGGGAAATTGAAACTGCTGCCAATCTTACAGCTTTGAGGCTACACTCCCCAAACTTGAATCACATAATGAAAATATGATGATTGTTGCATGCCCAAAAGTGGGCAGAGCTGTGAACAGCCAATCAGCTTTAACCTATTGACAGCGGAAATTCAACCTGCTGCCATTCTCACAGTAATAACACCAGGGTCCCTAAATTTTGCAGGGTTAGGCACCAGGTAAATGCGGTTCAAGGTTAGAAAAAGTAGGTGGAGCCACCAACAGCCAATCAGATTTTACCTATTGACTTCAATAGGGAAATTCAACCTGCTGCCATTCTTACATATACATATTAATGCCAGGGTCACTAGGGGACTGCATTTTTAGGTTTTAAAAGTTGGTGGAGCCACCAACAGCCAGTCAGACTGCTTTATTGATTTTTTTTGGTTTAAATTTAAAATGCTGCCTTTGTCACACTATTTATGTCAGGGTTCCCAAACTTTGCACAGTCAGTCACTGGCTGACCACGTATTCAGGGTTAGAAAAAAGAGCCAGCAACAGCCAATACATTTCCACCCATTAAATTGCATTGGTTTATTTGTAAACTGATGCCACTATTTCAGTATTAATTCCTGGGTTGTTAAACTTTCCAAAGTTAGTCACTGGATATTTGTGGTTCAAAATTAGAAAAAGTTGGTTGAGCCACCAACAGCCAATCACATTTCACCTATTTACTTTCAATGGTGATGTGTAAAATGCTGTTAGTCTCACAATTTTTATTAATCAACAAATTTTTCAGTGAAATAAACAACTATTTATTGGCTAAAATTTTTAACAAAACATTACAAATTAACACAAAAGCATACTATACCAAATGACAAACAGGTGCTTCCCAGTGCCATAATACCCAAACTCTGCCCTCCTAACGCATTTCGCACCATGAGGTGCTTCATCAGAGGAGGTGTGGCATTCTCACTTCACTTCTTTTATATACCCTCCACCTATAATCTATACAGCTCACAGGACTGCGATCAAACCACATATTGAGCATATATTAAAACAAAATGCCCCCATAAAAAATCCCTGCACCCAGCATACGAAACACACATATTACATCAAATTGCATCAAATATTATCGATCATTATCAAAATTCAAGGGTAAGTGGCAAGTGACAAACCCCAAACACATATCATATAGTTTATTTATTTAATTGAATCAAATCCATACCTATATTGCCCAATAAAACCTTTAAATGCATATATATTTTCCATATTATCACCTAAAGTACACACATATATATATATTTTTTTTTTTTTTTTTATAAAAGTGCAGTTTACTATATTAAGCAATAAATAATTATTAAAACCATCTGATTTATAAAAACAATATATGTACCATGTTGCTGTTATCTCAAAGACCCTGACCAGTATTTTATACTTAGTTCATTGTTCAAATCTCAGTATTTTATACTTAGTTCATTGTTCAAATCTCATATAACAGCATTAACTCTTTTTTCCCACAATTTTTACGCCCCAAAACTTTGTCCCCAAACTTTGCAAAGTTGGTCACTGGAGGACTGCAGTTAAAAAATAGGGGTTGGGCCATTAACAGCCAATCAGATTTCATTCATTGAATTTTATTGGTTTAAATTTAAAATGCTGTCATTCTCACACTATTTATGCCAGAGTGCCCACTGTTTGTCACTGGGTGACGTCGACTCAAGATTAGAAAAAGTGGGCGGAGCCACCAACCACCAATCACAATTTGCCTATTGACTTTTATTGGTTTAAATGTAAACAGCTGCCGTTCTTTAACTATTAATACTAGAGTCCCTAAACTTTGCAGAGTTAGTCACTGGGTAACAGCATGTCCAGGTTAGAGAAAGTGGAGCCACCAACCGCCAATCAGATGTCACTCGTTGACTTTCAGTGGGGAAAAATAAATTGCTGCTATTCAGACACTATTAAAACCAAGGTCCCCAAACTTTGCACAGTGGTTATTACTATATAACTGTGGTTAGAAAAAGTGGGGCGAGCCAACAACAGATCAGATTTCATTCAGTAACTTCACATTTTTCAACCCAACATGAAGTTTGTTCTCAAACTTCCCTTTCTAGTTATCAGTAAATATTTAAATAAATCAGGGAAAGGAGAGTAAATGGATCCTTGATTTAAAAGCATACACTCATTACATTATTATGAATTAAGAACATAAGAATCATTCCAAACATTGCAGCCTCGCATCAATTCACATAATTTATGCAAAACGAGATAAAAATGCCTATATGCAAATAAATAGCACTTCCCGTGATGCTATCATTAACTAATTAATAGCTCATGTTTTAAGGATTCACCACATAAATCCAGATCTCATTATGAAAACATAACTATCAGCTAGCCATCATCCTTTGTGTTTCTGGGTGCTTGAGACAGCCTGACGCATTTCTTTCTTTAAAGTTCAGGTGGGAGCTTATACCCCCCTCTAAACCACACGTCATTCTAGCTCATTGTTAAGACCCCTATAAATAGGCCTTTGTAAAGCTGCAAATTTCAGAGTGGGATTTGATAACAAGCAACATTTTATCAGATCTTTTACATCTTGGGAAGGACCTAGGTAAGAAATGTTTTATTCCTTAGCCTAACTACTGCATTGAATGCTGAGAATTTGGAAACACCAGGATCAGCACTATGAAAGTTCCTAATCTTAACGTGTTCAGTTCAGTATAAGTGTTCTACGATCATGGCATAAATGGCAGGCTTTGTTTGACTATGCATTAATTCAATTACTTATAGGAACAGGTCAGAGCCTAGGTAAGGCAGATATTTATTTGCTGTATGTGTTTCTAGTCAGCAGGAGAGTAAAGTAGCCGTACTATTGCGCGATTTGAGCGCAGGAATCAGCACCACAGACAGTTCCTTAATGCGGCGCATTGTTCCGACTGCCGCTCGCCGATCGCTCGCTGTGACCCTTCAATACTATGTACTTGATCGTCATACTTTTCTAACTTATGGGGTTAATGCCAGGCTTTTCCTTAACTATGCAATAATTGAGCGACATATAAAAAATACTACAGGTCAAAGGTGTTTGTTCTTACTGAGCTGCCCTGGGCCGGACGGCTAACAAAACCATAATTATCATGTAATACTAATGGGCTGATAAGAGATACCTACATGTGATAATGCTGATCGATGTGCAGCCATGCTCATGGACGTGTAGTAAGGGATTGAATTTAACAGATGGAATCGGTTTTAAACGGATTATACATCAGGAAAGGGCTGCGACCAGTGTCAACATTATAGATCTGGCCCAGCAGTGTAAATGATAATGTTTGGAGAAAGGATTTAGGCTATCTCTCTTAGGGGCTCAACATCCAGGAAGGCGATCTGCTGAGCAGAGAAAGGTAAGGAAGTGCAAGGCGGAAGGATATCCTAGATTCCTGCGCTGCGCTGCTGTTTGATTAATACGGGTAATGCAGAAAGCCTTGGGGCTGAAACAACGGGAACGTACGAACAGCAGACTTTTTAAAAAAAAAAAAAATATATAGTTTTTTTTGTAAAGGCAAATCGATATGGAACATCTGGGAAGGGTGTAACCAGACTGAGAAATACCTTTTTGCCAGTCATTTACTATATTAACTTCATTATGTTGAGACTACATTAGTTGTAATGATTTCACTTATATTTGACATGCATTGCAGATCTGTCAGTCCTTGGATCAGAAAATCTTGATTTCTGCATTATTAGGACAAGGAAAGTCAGAAGCAGGAAGGGATCCAGCACATTATCATGCATTGGTCTCCCTTTCTTTCAGATCCTTGTCTATTCATGGTCATATTTAGCATATTTTAAAGATAAATATGCTGGCTTATAAGGAAGATTTTGCTTTCCATATCTGCTTATAAAAGATAGCTTCCTTATCGCTTCTATACTGACAAAAAAGGAAAAACTGTCATCTATGGCTAATAGGGGTGCAGTTGCAGAATACTAAGAATATCTTTGGGAAGCTATTCTCCTTAAAAAGGACATCATTCATATATCATGTCATTCATGTTATTTGTTCCTTAAATATGTGTGTGTTCACTTGAGTAAAGTAATTAGCCACTGTTGATGTCAGTAGGCTTTTAATGCTTTTTCGTGAGACATTTAATACAGATGTGTTAAAATGTGCAGAGGTTAAAAGTTGGAATAGGGAAGCCGTGGTACTGTAGATTTTGGGAAACTATTCATTGTTGACCAGTTGGAGATCAGCTAAAGTTCATCAATATATGTAGTACCGAATATTGTGTTTTTTCTTGGTCTAGCCATTCTTTTGTGTTAGGGTTGCCACTGTAGGGTACAAAACCCTAGAATTATTAGTTTAGGAGAAGCAAAACAGTTTAAAAGAATTTAACATTTTAGGATTGTTGGTGCTTGGCGGCTGGTACCCAATATTACAAATCTGAAACCAAAAATATTTGGGCTAACCATTCAAATTAGACAGTAGTTGCATCACAGACCCCAAATGTGACATAATACTTTCAGGCTTCTGAAATGGCTTAGTCCTGAGTGGGACAGATAGTACTGTGTGATATATATATATATATATATATATTCTACAACTCTACATTAGTCTGTTTGTATAAACACAAACTAATATGATGATACAGCCCTTTTTAAGTATGAATAAGTAGGGCTGAAACTAGACGTAGGCATTAAAGGCATCTGCCTAGGGCACATCATTTTTTGGGAAATAATCGGGTTTGATAGCATCTGGTCTGTTTCCAACACTAAGGGGCAGATTTATCAAAATGTCAGTTTAGAGCTTAATACATAAAAACTCACCCACGTTCTATTCATTTCTATGGGATTTTTAGAAGTGTATTTGTCACATGGTGAGTTCTAACTTTCATCCATTGATAAATATGGTTGTAAAAATCCCATAGGAATGAATAGAACATGGGTGAGTTTTTATGTATTAACCTCTAAACTCACATTTTAATAGATCTGCCCCTATGTCTTCTGGAAAGGGGTAATGGTGTGATGGGACCATGGGTAGTGGGAGTATTATGGTCAAAGTGGGGGTTAGATAGCCACCATTGCCTTGGCTGCCAAAGCATTTTGGACCATCTCTGTCAGCAAGCTTTAAAAGCTGACAGCCATGTCTTCATGGAATTCTTAAGAAATCCATCTGTTTTAATGCATCACAGAAACTGAAGGCTGCACTTTAAATTACCCTGGCATGCAAGTAGTTACATGAATTTTTTTTACCCTATAAATATTTATTATATGGTGCTTTTTCTTGTTTTCCTTATATCCATTACATCTTTTATTTCCTAACACGGTTTTGTAATTCACTTACTGTACCTCTGCATGCAGCATGTGGGCTAGAACAATGAAATGGGCGAATCACATTAATTCTGTATGGGAAATGTGGATGTTGTCATTTTAGCAAGAGCAATACATTTTGATGTCCACACAAAGAAAGGATGAGTATTGTTTTTTCAGCTGAGGACATACTTAAAGTCACATATGAATAATTATGCAGAAGCAAAGGGAGGCAGGTAAGCAAGGAAATTAGCTCAGAAGGTATTCAGTCACACAGCATGTCAATCCAGATGTTGCAGAACTACTACGCCAAGCAATCTGACAATAACTCAACTATTGAAAAAAAAAAAAAAATTAAAGTCTGGGGCCCTTGCTCTACAACAGGGATACTCTACTTTCTGTTGCTATAACACAGGGACTTCTACCCCTTGATAATACTGGAGTTCTACAACTTGGCCGAAGGGAATAGACTGGGGAATCTTGGCCAGAATGAAATACATAGCCAAAGCAGATATATTTCAAAATGTATTTAAAGATGCCTTTTGCAAAGAGGATTAAATGTGAGCTAGGCAGCCTTCAGAAACATAGGTATTAGAAAATAAAACCGTTTAAGGGTTGTAATTCTGCAGCATCTTAAGTGAGGGTTTATGACCACCCTCTCACATGGAATTGACTAAAGGGTTAATTTACCAGTTGCTAACAGGTACAGGTAAATTACAGGCAAAAACATGTCCTTATAAACTTGATCCTGTTTATACACTTTACTCCATCATGTGGAGATAAGCAGATAAACTGAAAGGGCAGTCTTCAGGAAGGAAGGATTTGCAGTATACATCCATGTCACATATGTAATGGTTTTTAAGTTATTAAGTAAATATAATTGCTATTAAAAAAGCAGCATTTGTTCTTTTCTATTCTCTGCCCTGGTGGCTCTGGCGTTTGAAACAATGTAACACAAGGCAGCAGAATGACAGACCTGCCTTGCTGGAGGAGACTGGCTTTTGCAACATTGTTTAAAAAGTCATAACCAGCAAATGCTGCTTTCAATAGCAATTACATTTACAAATAACTTTTAAAGCACTAAAAATTTGTAATAAATTCATACTGGAAAGTTGCTTAGAACTATGTTTTCTTTTATTAGGCAAAAAGCTGTTATTAGGGTTGACATGTCCATTAACCTAATTTATATAATTGCTTAATTTGTGCTGCTTTTTTCTTTTGAATGTTATAGTCTGCATTACACAAAGCACAATTTACTCCTGAAACTAAGGGATTAAGAGATTACCATTATGAATTATGTACCTATCTTGCTCATACACAAGTGCTTGTGCACACTGCCATTACCTCTCATAAAGATCTTTTTCTTGCCAGTTGTATTGGCAAAGCTTCCTAATTATTTTTACAGTAAGACAGAATGATTGGAAATTGATATAGCTGGGTTTAAAATTCCTCACTGCAAAGACACAAACAAAAACAAGATTTATGTAAATCTTGCACCTCCATTTTGACTAAATCAATTATGTATTTAATAACTGTGGCGATTTTATGTAGTTGGCAAAGAGAGGCCCTTTGGAAGGATAGAGGTTAATTCAGGTAACTGTACAGGACACTATACACTTGGATGGCGCTTGTGTTGTATTTGTGCTCACACAACTGGAAGAACTTACTAGATATGTAAGAACTTGAAGAGTTAACTAAACTACAGATTTCCAGCTGTTTGTTTTTTGCTATAACTGCTACCAGCAAAAGGTGATGCAGAGGCAAGTTGTCACCTCTGTTATAAAGCTAACCATATTATATGCTGCTATACAGTGCTATTCTGTTCCATGTATGCCCATGTGTTGCCCGGTACTTCTAAATCCCTTTGAATAGTAATTTGATTACTTGTATAAACCAAAGTTACTGCAGCTCAGTTTTTAAGGGTAAAAATGTACTATTTCACCATTCTATGCCCAGTTGGCCTCATTAATATAGTCAAATGCACTCAGGGCATAGGCACTTTTTCATTTAGTGTGTGGCACCTTTCAGTTTCTCCATAGCAAGAAGCTTGCTCTTTGCAGCTCTTGATTTCTCTGCCTGGCAGTAAAATATACAGTATGCACATTCAATTCTAAGACCACAAAAGGCAATCATTTAACAAAGCAAGTGGAGGATGCTGAAGGGCTAGTGTCGGACTTATTTCCCCCAGAGTGAAATGAATCTATGAGCTGATAGCATAAAGCTTAGCATGTGTGGTGATGCTTCTTTTTGCGTCAGCTTGTGCAAACAGATGAGAGCGAGGGGAAGTATATAAGGTTCAGCAGCAGTACAAGAGGCAGTATAACCATCTGCACAGAGCACATAACCACATTAGCTTCTGCTTGGGAAAAGCATTGCCATTTGGAAGGTAAGAAATAAAATTCAGAATATTAATACAAATATTGGCTTTTTCAAGGTGGTTTTAGGTTTATTATGCTTTGTTGACCATATCCATAGCTTGATATTTGCATAAGCAAACTCTGCTTAGTTACATTTAAAGCTACTGGCATACAGTAGTTGTTTTCTAATGGTGTATTTACAAAGTTTATTCTGTAATTTGTGATTTTAATTGACTGTCAACACTATCATGTATTTAAGCGCTGGAAAAAGTACAACCAGTGTAAAGGCTTTGATTCTAATAGAGGAAGCACAGAAATGAATAATAGGAATTTACTTGCTTGATTTTCAGTTAATATTTTTTAAGATTTCAGTTTAGAAGGTTTGTTAATTTTGTGTGGTTCGAAAAGCATTTTCGGTCCTGCCTTACACTATAACACCTATATAGGGTGTTGAACCACTGCAGCTTTTTTTCCAAACATATAGGAGAATTTTTAATTCAGCTCACATCACCTAGGCTTTGTATACCAAGGGTTTATTATTTACACAATTTTAACCCATTTACACATTTTTCTGGGGGTAGGTGGACTAAAAGAACACTGTTAAATGTTTATGTTTAAAATTGGAATGAAATGATTTAAAAGTAGCCAGGTACACAACATTATCTAAGGGATACCTTTGGCATCGTAAATCTAAGCAGTGGGTAGAATAGGTATGCTGGGACAAGAGGTAGCTGCAGAGGGACTTTTAAAGTTAAATGTATTAACATAATGTATAGAAATGTTTGCAACTTTTATATTATGAGTATTACAATTTTAGCATATTGTGAGTCAAGACACTTTAATCCAATTGAATCCTGAGCAATCGCGAGTCTTATGATTAAGCTGCTATAGTTTAGCCATTGTTTTCTAATATCATTTACTGCATGTATATAATTAATATGAAGCCAGCATATAGCTGGAATAAAATACTTTATCTTGCAAAACAGTCAGTCGTAATATTACATTCACAATGAAGGGGCACATTTAGAAACTCAGCTGTCCCTGCTGAGTAAGTACTGCAGTATTTTACTGGTTCTTGTTCTGACCTTCCTCAAGGTTTTAGTCCAGTGATGCCCAACAAGTAGCTCACAAGTAACATGTTGCTCCCCAACTTCTTGGATGTTTCTCCCAGTGGCCTTAAAACAGGTGCTCATTTTTTAGTTTTTGACGTGGCAAGTTTTGGAGGAATAAAGACCATGTGTACTGCCAAACAGTCTGCCAGTCCACATTGGACTACCAAATAATCAACCACAACCCTTGTTGGGCACCCCTATGGACTTTTTTTAATGCTTGTATTGCTCCCCAACTTTATTTTATGTTTAAATGTGGGTAAAAAAGGTTGGAAACACCTGTTTTAGTCTATTCTTCCAGCTTGTTTTACTTATTTACCACCCTGTGTAAAACTAAAACATTGCTCCTAAGATACTTTAAAGGATCTATTATCCAGAATACTATACTTGGGTCCTGAGGTTTGCTGAATCATGGATTCTTCCCCTAATTTGGTTTACCATACCTTTACTCTGCTAAAATCATTTAAACAATAAATAAACCCAATAGAATTGATTTGCCACCAATATGGATTCAAGTAGAAGTATGACGTACTGTTTTATTACTATAGAGAATTTTTTTTTACAAATTTGAATTATATGACTAAAATTGAGTCTATGGCAGATGACAGTCCTGTAATTCAGAGCTTTCTGGATAATGGGTTTCTGGATTGTACATTAATATTGTTATATATCTCTGATTCTTAAAATTGATGCTGAATTACAACTTCCAGTATCCCTAGAAGGCTGCATGTTGGATGCCTGACTCAGATATAATCTACAACAATGGTTCTCAGTTCCTTGAATAAACAACACCAGTAAGATACATTTTCTAAATATAGAGTGGTGCAAACAGATTTTTCCCACTGTTTTGACAAATATTATCCACCGAATATGATATCCGTAGAATGGTGTCATGTTCCAAATAACTTTTATATTTTCAAGATTTTAGATTTTTTTTTGTCACCATAGGACTACAAGTTGCAAAAGGTATAATTTCATAATAACATCTTAGGGTTATAAAGCCTTATCTGAGGTGAGTATGCTGGGACTCGTAGTTATAGAAAAAATAGGCAAAATAATGTGTCTTACATAGTGGTCACTACTCAAATGGAGTCACTGGTGCAATGGTTTACCTATTACCATTAATTAGTACATAAATATCCAAGCACTATATTTACAGAACTCCTCTCTAACACCTCACACATCTAATCTGGTGGAGCAATCACTGAAAAAAACAATAACAATTATTATTCCAAATACAAACGTCTTTATTCCCAAACATTCTTCTTTTCAGAAGAATTTCAGAATTCAGGTTGCAAGAATAATGAATTGTAAGCTGAGTAGAGGGTATAAAAAAAACTACAACAAAGAAATAATGAGTAACCATGAGCTACTTTGTTTTGATGACTCTCCACTGAAACACTTTTAAACAAGAAAGAAATTCAACCCAAATATAACCCCATTACAGGTATTAGAAGGTGTCCACATAGTCCAATATATTCATTTGTCCAACACGTACTGTGTAGAGTAACTTTGCCTTTAGCCCAGCTTACTGTCTTATCTATACTGACTCTGATGGCATCATGTATCCTTTGAAAACAGCATGAAAAGTGCCACATGTACTGCAGTTATAATAGTATGGACTTTGTGGAAACCTTTTAACTCTGCATCTACTCTTCATGAACTAAAACTGCAAGACTATAAAAATGTACCAGGTTTCTGTGGAGTGCCAGTAACATAACTGTATATTTTTTAAAAATAAAATTGAATGTAGAGTGCTGCTTACGCAGTTGTAATATATAGAAGTGACTAAGGAGTTACAAACATAATTCTGTACTCCAGAGAAGCACAGTCAGAAATAGCAGTTACTTCTACTGCAAAGCAAAGAAACCAGTTTATTTGCAGTGGTAGAATGGTTAGTATTGCTGTCTTTCTGTAGTGGGGTGCTAGGATCACTTATGAGCAAGGTATGACCTACATACATGTTTGTGTTGGTTTTCTCCCACAGTCCAACACCCTACTGGTAGTAGGTTAATTAGTTCTTGATGAAATTGACTTAGACTGTGAGTTCCACTGGGATAGGGACTAGGAGCGAATATGCACTATATATAAAATGTTGGCAATCTTTAATTAACAAATAATATTTTTGTAGGTTTTAGAATATGAAAATAACTATCTATATAGCCAATATATGTATACATAAAATAAATAATTTACTAAATTATAATTTACATTTACATATAGGTATGGGATCCCTTATCCGGAAACCCATTATCCAGAAAGCTCCAAATTACATAAAGGCTGTCTCCCATAGACTCCATTATAAGCAAATAATTCTAATTTTTAAAAATGATTCCCCTTTTCTCTGTAGAAATAAAACCATACCTTGTACTTGATCCCAAATAAGATATAAATAATCCTTATTGGATGCAAAACAATCCTATTGGGTTTAATTAATGTTTTATTGATTTTTTAGTAGAATTAAGGTATGCAAATCCAAATTATGGAAAGACCCCTTATCTGGAATACCCTTGGTCCCGAGCATTCTGGATAATGGGTCCTATACCTGTATATATTTTAAATGGTTTTGACGAAACTCTGTTAATTTTTTCCCCTTAGCAATGTACAGTGGGATATGCATCTGTTTATTACTTGCTGTGCTCTCGGTAAGCTCAAAAGCACATGAAACAACAGGCTCTTTGAGTGACGATGCAGTGGGTACTGAAATGGACCAGCTGAACCTTTCACAGTTTCCACGATATGCCCGGGCATCCTCTGCTGGCCAGAAAAAATCTTTTCAACGCGCTGACGGCGACCAAAGATCTAACATTGGAAACGTGCTGGTCAAATATCTGCAGCAAAGCAGGAAAGGTAAGGTTAGGCAGCATAGATTTCTTTCTGCCTTGTCAGTGGCACAGTACTGTGCTTGCCATAAAGAATTATCTTGCTTGCACTACACAGGGTATGGTGGGGCTTCTACACCCTATCATTTATTATAGTCTGTGACAGGGCACTACAGTCCAGGTTCTCCTGGTACCTCTGAGCTACAACAGTATAGTATACTGTTATACTGCCCTTTGTTTTTCAGAAGAAAGCACATGGGAGGTTTTTTCAAGTCTAACCTAAAGAATGGTAATTAGAGTTTTAGTAGATCAGAGCTTCACATAAGTTGTTCAAAGGTTTCTATTACGTATATTACATATGATGCAGGTTTCTCAAAAAAAAATCTTTTAATGTCCTCCATAGCCATCCTACATTAATGATGCAAAATCATTAATGTTACAACATTTTCAGCATTTTTGAATAATGTACTTACATTTTAGGTTACATTAGTTTAACTTACTCAAGCTGCTGCACAACTAAATTACAGGAGTTGCTAGCCAGAAACTCCAGACAGGCCGGAACTAGGGGTAGGCAGAAGAGGCTCATATCTAGGGCACAGTGGAGGCGAGCACTAGGCACTTGCCACGTCTTCTTGTCTTCTTGCATTGCCCCACTCCCCACCATTCTGTAACTTTGAAGCCAGAAGGAGTAGGGGCATTTATCATCACTATAACGGGGGGGGGGGTTTGCAGGGAAGGGTGTCATCGAGGGTGGCCTATTAGTTTTAGTTTTGCCCCAGATGCAAGTACCCTGTGCTGATAAATTCCACCTCTCAATACAGCAGACGATTGCTTGCATTGTGCCTGAGTCTGAGCTTTCAGAAGGAGTCAGCGCTACACATTAAAACTGCTTTCAGATAACCTATAGTTACTCCTGTGCCCATGTAACTGGAGGAGTCCCAAGCCGGACTTGGATTTCTTACTATTGAGTGTTATTCTGATATCTACTCGGAGCTGCTATCTTGCTACCTTCCCATTGTTCTGCTGATCGGCTGGGGGGGGGGGTGGTATCACTCCAGCTTGCAGCAGTAAAGTGAAACTGAAGTTTCCAGAGCACAGGTCACATGGCTGTGGTAGCCTGGGAAATGAGGAATATGGCTAGCCCCATGTAAAATTTCAAAATAAAATACAGGTATAGGACCCGGGTTTGCAGGGGAGGGTGTCATCGAGGGTGGCCTATTAGTTTTAGTTTTGCCCCAGATGCAAGTACCCTGTGCTGATAAATTCCACCTCTCAATACAGCAGACGATTGCTTGCATTGTGCCTGAGTCTGAGCTTTCAGAAGGAGTCAGCGCTACACATTAAAACTGCTTTCAGATAACCTATAGTTACTCCTGTGCCCATGTAACTGGAGGAGTCCCAAGCCGGACTTGGATTTCTTACTATTGAGTGTTATTCTGATATCTACTCGGAGCTGCTATCTTGCTACCTTCCCATTGTTCTGCTGATCGGCTGGGGGGGGGGTGGTATCACTCCAGCTTGCAGCAGTAAAGTGAAACTGAAGTTTCCAGAGCACAGGTCACATGGCTGTGGTAGCCTGGGAAATGAGGAATATGGCTAGCCCCATGTAAAATTTCAAAATAAAATACAGGTATAGGACCCGTTATCCAGAATGCGCGGGACCAAGGGTATTCTGGATAAGGGGTCTTTCCATAATTTGGATCTCCATACCTTAAGTCTACTAAAGAATTAATAAAATATTAATTAAACCCAATAGGATTGTTTTGCATCCAATAAGGATTATTTATATCTTAGTTGGGATCAATTACAAGGTACTGTTTTATTACTACAGAGAAAAAGGAAATCAGTTACAAAATTCTGAATTATTTGATTAAAATGGAGTCTATGGGAGACGGGCTTTCCGTAATTCGGAGCTTTCTGGATAACGGGTTTCCGGATAAGGGGTCCGATACCTGTATAAAAAAAATCTGTTTGCATTTTTAAAAACAGATTTCAGTGCCAGATTCTGCTACAGAAGCTCTAATAACTGATGCATTTAAAAAAACAAAACAAAACATGTTTTCCCATGACAGTATTCCTTTAATTACCACTGAAAGCCAGTTACTTAAAGGGGATAAAAACCCACTAACTAAATTTGCCTTTTTTGTCCCTTTTTGGGTCTTTAAATAATTCAGCATACCCTAAATGATTAACAGGCTTGTGAAGAAGCATGCAGGGCTAAATTCTGCTACATTGTTTCAAGTGACAGCTGTGCAGAAAACTACTGAGCATGCCTAGCTCTCTTGTAAGAGTTGTTACGTTATCTCCATCCATTTATTTTCTATAAGGCTCCATAGAATGCTACATTTACTTTAAGTACTCTTTAAATTATTCTTCAGATAAGGTTATTTGGCCTGGGCAACTGAGCCTGCTGCAGGGGTTAGGTATCTCAGTGGGCTTTGCCTCTTCTTAGTGAAACCATATAAAATCTGCACAAAATGAAGCCACACAGAGATTGTTTGTTTCAGTTGGTGTAACTCTCAGAGCATACTCTACTCTCTACACTATATACGTGAGAGATCAGAATCACCAACCTGCGCCTTACTTCCTTGCTCACATTAACTCTGTCCCGAACCAAGTCCCTAATGTTCTTCAGGCATCTGAAGATTATCTTGAGAATCCTGTTTTGGGTGCAACCCTCCCCCCAAAAGTTGAAATCTTTAAAAGACAAATCCTCACCCGTTGCCACTTTGTCCAAACATTTGCTACATAATCCCATAACCCCATATGGTTTATTAAAAATGGTCACAATTGCAATTCAGCCTCTGAGGTAATTCACTGTTGAGCACTGTGGCTGCCATTTTGTTTCTGTTTGCATCACATAGGCATCACAGTTTCCTTCTATCCCCTGGCCCCTTACCCTGCATGGTAAGCAACATAATCTAAAGCAAGACCAGCAGAGCAAACAAATTAGTAATCTTGAACTTGAGTCTGGAGGTGGATAGTGGGGCCAATATAATGCTAGTGTCATCATTCTGTCTTACAGCAGCAAGTATGCATGCACGGAATGAGCTTATGTGCATCAGGTATAGATCTAAGCTCAATGAAAAAGACATAGCCAAACTCTTTGATGCATCCTTCAGATAGTTAAATACTGAAAATGCATGCACATAGTAACAGATTGGTCAGAACACAAACTTTTTTTATTTGCTTTTTTTAGGTAAACATCATACATTTTTGGAATTTCCCTGTCCTTTAAAAATGGCAGTAATATCTATCTCTGTTTTCCAATCTTTGCATTGCCAGACAGCAATAAATCTGTGTAATGTAACTAATACATTTAGCAATTTATAGTTTTCATCTGCCAGTTTTGTTAAATACTGTGTTTCCAGATTTGATGTTAATCAAGCACTTCATATATTATGTAATATTATGAATTCAAATTAAAAATAATGAAACAAGCAAACAAACAATAAATAAAAGCAAGAACTGACATTACTTTGGGATATACTTCCTCATGTGTGTGCATAGAACACCCCGCACTCCATTTTACAATATATAGCAGTGCTGTCCAACTTCTGCCGTGCCGAGGGCCGGAATTTCTCTCGCATACATGGTGGAGGGCCGCTAATGGAAGCCAGTTTTGGCCACTCCCCCATTTTAAACCACACCCACTTCAACCATCATTCATATGTTAAAGAATTATATTATGTTATATTAAGACATACCCTTAAATCTATATGCCTCCTCCCCTGTGGATAGCACAGCAACCCCCAGCATATAATTACACACCTTAGGGACCATTTAATGTCTATTTCCAACTGCTAACAAACTCCCAGAACAAACCCCTGTCAGGTTCACCTCCCACAGGCAGCATAGGGTAGGCAGAGTATGGCACACACAGGCAGCACTCTGCCTACCCTATGCTACCTGTGTGTGCCATACTCTGCCTGCCCTATGCTGCCTGTGTGTGCCATACTCTGCCTGTCCTATGCTGCCTGTGGGTGCCATACCCTCCCTGCCCTATACTGCCTATGTGCCATACTCTGCCTACCCTATGCTGCCTATACACAGGTAGCATAGGCCAGGCAGTACAAACAATGTCTGAGGTGTGAACAGGGGAACAATGTGGGTAATTACAGCCTGAGCCTGAGGTGTGAACACTGCAGGGGGTGAACAATGCAGAGATTAAAAGGTGTGAACAACACAGGGGATTACATATTTAAACAATGCAGAGGGATTACAGCCTGAATCTGAGGTGATAACCATGCAGGGGGCCAGTTAATCTCAGTACTGACACCATTTAAAGCTAACACAAAGTTAAGGCATTAAAGCAGCCAGACAGGTGGGGGGGCCACACAGAGGGGGGTCGAGGGCCGCATGCGGCCCGCGGGCCGCCAGTTGGACAGCACTGATATATAGGATGCAAAATCCAGCTTTTAAGAAAGCTGAAAATCAAGGGGGGAAGATTTTTGCTTGGTTTTGTGCTATTTAGCTTACAGCAACTTAACATATTGTTATATACAACTGTAGGTTAGCGCTGAAAGGACATTTTTTCACCATACATTATCCAAATGCATTGTAGTAATTAAGAGCAATGGCAAAGACATCTTTCTTCGCACATAATAAACCTTAAAGATGTAAACACCATACAAGAGAGAAGAGAAAGAGGGCAATTAAATCCATATAACAAGTTGGTGTAAAGCCTTAGGTCTCATGTCTGTCAAGTGCACTGAGCAAAGAGCAATTTCAAGCTCAATTTTTTCCAAGAATTCTGGTGTCATTGTGTCACAAAGAGGAAATACAATTTCACTGCACCTACCACAATTACAGTATATCTGAGTGCTTCATAGCAAATCAGTGCATTTGCTCAGTCTGCCTGAAGACATTTCCAGTGTTTGCTTGTGTCATTTTTCAGTATTCGGCGTGCAAGTGATATGTGTGCCCTATTCTTTTGCCACTGAACTGTACTCCCTAGTCAGGAGGTGACGGTTGCTCCAAGGTTCCCCTGCATCAATAGGTGCAGCAAGGCTTAATGCGGAATGGAAAACATGAGGGACTGAGTTGTGCCTAGCACAACTATATATATAAGTCCTAGGAGTGCAAGTAATAAAAGTGATTTTACATGCAGGCCCGGATTTGTGGTGAGGCCACAAAGGCCTGGGGCCTAGGGCGGCACAAATTTAGGCGCTTGCGTCGGCTCGCGCGCGGGGGGGGGCCTAGGGGCGCCCGGATTTGAAATCCGGCACTGTTTACATGCAACTGACTGCGGGGAAATTGTGGGGACCGTAACTGCACTTGTGGGAGTAAATGAGCCCTTTTGTCATTAATTGGTAGACTTTTCTGTGCGTGCAGTTTCTGCCAGTTTCCATGTAACAAGATGGTATTTATTGGAATGTGCTCAATAATACAGGTATGGGATCTGTTATCTGGAAACCCACTATCCAGGAAGCTCTGAATTACAGGAAGGCCATCTCCCATTGGCTCAATTTTAATTAATAATTCTAATTTTTAAAAATGATTAGCTTTTCCTTTGTAATAATAAGACAGTATCTTATACTAAGATATAAGTAATACTTATTGGAGGCAAAACAATCCTATTGAGAATAATTAATGTTTAAATGATTTTTAGTAGACTTAAGGTATAGAGATCCAAATTATGGAAACATCCCTTATCCTGAAAGCCTCAGGTCCAAAACATTCTGGATAACAGGTTCTATACCTGTACCTTTGGTTAATTCACTTCTTGGTTTAAACATAGACATAATATGACCCTGGAGGTCATTTCCACTTTTAAAACACAAAAGATTTGACCGGCACACAGATGCTGACAAAAAGGCCCACCCCCGAAACATTGTATGTTATGGAATAAATGCAGGGGAGATCCCTGCCTTGCAGAGTACTGTGTTCCAGTCAAATGTAATCTGTTTTAGACTGTGCATCGGACAGTACGTGAAGGTGCACTTGTTACTGTAATTTCCACATCTAAGCCATACCTGTGCGTCTGTTTGTAGTCTACTGCACATATATTTATTACTGTATGTGTATTTCAGCACGAGATATCCCCATCATTTTTCTAAGAAGCTCCTGCAAAAACAAAGTGCATTTTACTCTGCAGTTTAAAATATTTTTAAAAGTTCATATAAACACTTCACCCCATGCACCACCACTAGGATTACCCAAACTTCTGTATGCAGGACTGGGTTATTTAACCATAATTATGAGCTTTTGTTAGCAATATGAGCATACAGGTAGTTGCAATAGATTCTCTGCCACTAGATGTCAGCCTAATACACACTTTGTAATTTGTTTTGATTGCATTCACTCAGTGCCATAATATAAAAAGTCAATAGTACGCATTTTTTTATTGTTAAAGATAGTTCTATTGGATATGTACTGTATGTTTGATATAAACATGCACAATCCTTCCTGCACAGACATACCTGTGTGTTCATTTGCCAGTTTCATAGTGTATGAGATTTAGGTACTGGCTTAAGTCAGGTTACACCATTAAATTTTACAGGACCCCAATATACATGTCAATCAACAATGATTAATGTAGTCTGTTCTGAGGGGGGAACATGTGACTATAAATTTATATAAAAAAAAAGTTCTTGTGTCTCTATCAACACAAAATCCACGCTCAAAAGCTGAAAGCAAACAATAAATCAAATGGTAAATCAAAATTTAACTCAAAATCTATCTAAAGACTAAAGTATACAAAAAAAATTAATATGAACGATGAAATTCGTACCAAATTAAACAATAAGGTCCGGGTGTGAACACCCCGAACCTAGCACAAATATTTAGAGCTAAGGCTCGTGAAGTCCAATGGTAATCAATTCCACTCACCCAGGTCCCGAGGTGGTCCGGGTGCTCAGGGCCCCGAACCCGTAGCCAAGGTAGTGATTCCAATATTCTAACGAAAGAAGCTCCAAGCACGCCGGATTAAAAAGGATAAAACTTCATCTTTATTAGTCCATTAGGATACAGGTACCTAACGCGTTTCGTGCGCGTGCGCACTTAGTCATAGGCATGCTTGGAGCTTCTTTCGTTACAAAATCCACGCACTATGTAGAAATTTAGTTTGGTTCCTCAGATTACAGATAAATCCAGGTCTATAAAATTTTTGTTGTATTTTTGCTCACGTTTTGATACCTTTTTCATCACTTGTCAGCTGAGTTTGTTTTAATTTTGCTGTTTAGCAGGTCCTTCTGGGAGATATGTTGTCCTGCCAAACCGACCTGTTTTTGATCAACCTCATCGAATAAATGACAGAGACTACATGGGTTGGATGGATTTTGGCCGCCGCAGCGCTGAAGAATATGAATATTCCTCATGAAAATCCCAAATATCTAAAATTAGCCCCTGTTTTTGAACAGATGAAATAAAGTCATTTGTTGTCTTTACAAATCAGTGTTTTAAATATACATATTTATGACTCTGCTGTATATTGTGTGTTAAAATTTACAATGCACTTTACATATGCAGAATTTCTCGAAAAATTAAATTTTTATTTATTACATGATTGTTCCTTATAACACACTGTTGCTATACTAAACTAAAATTATTTTGTTTATGACCTTTTGATGGTATTACATAATAAACTGTAGATGGCCATGAACTACTACTACCTATTCTTCCAGAATAAAGGCCTATTAGTGTTGGACTAAGCCACCTGGGCCCCCACCCTTGCAACATTAGGATGCAACCAGAGGTAAATATTATAGGTATTATATAGGCATATTGCAGATATAAATTTGAATTTTCCTTGGCTTGCAGACCAGTCTAACAGTGCCGTAATAGCCCAACAGTGACTAGAGGTTGCTGGGTAGCAAATTCTACTGTTCTCCTTTGCCACCCTTATAGCCTTCAAGAAGATTCATTTATTTCACATGTACGGAAACTGTGTAACAGTCTGGATCCCTATTAGACCCCATGTGCTTCTGGGTGTTTTCAATCTTTCTTTGTGTCACT
Organism: Xenopus tropicalis; assembly: GCF_000004195.4. Classification (NCBI taxonomy): domain Eukaryota; kingdom Metazoa; phylum Chordata; class Amphibia; order Anura; family Pipidae; genus Xenopus; species Xenopus tropicalis. The sequence goes on along the minus strand of NC_030682.2, from coordinate 54,385,991 downwards.
TGTAAATCTATAGTGCTGTCTGATTAACTGAGCGGCCTTACATTTATTTTTTGTGATCGATTATAAAAATGCCAATGGGTCAAGATAACTTACTTAACCCTTTTACTGCCAGCCATTTTGGTCAAAGCGGAACTTGTATTGCCAGACAGTTTTTAAACATTTTGCACTGTTTCACTTTAGGGGCCTTTCCTCGGGGGGACTTTAAGTTTACCCAGGAAAACAATATATCGTTTTTTTCAGAACAACCTAAGCTTTCAAAATATGGTAGAATTTTTGTGTAATTCCAATTCTGTAACAAGATATAGGCTTCTAAATGTCTAAAAATGCAAAAAAAAAATCAAATTTTCCATAATATAATCACACATACCAGAAACAAAAATTATTTTATGCACGAATATACAACTGATTTGGAAAGTCCCATGTCTCCTGAACGTGCCAATACCAAATATATATAGTTTTATGGAGATTTCTCACTTGTATAGGTCAAAAACTCCCAGCAGTACACTACCAAATTTCCAAAGCACTGCTCCAGAAAGCTGCATACTTTAGATTTCAAGGCCAAAAATTCCATTAACAGAAGGTTTATCCCAGAAAATTGTACATTTTTGGAAAGAACAGATTCTGGGGAATACAGAATAGGCACAACTGTCTGTCTACTCCAAACTATCATGTCTCAATGCTTTCCTAAAGTTATTGGTTTTTATCAAAATTTGTGATTTTTTAAAAAAATCGCTTCAAAGCTTCCAGTCTATAGTATCTTATCTCCTACAGGTCATAAAGTAACCAAATAAAACACCCTAAATATGAACGCCAGGGGTCCACTGAACAGTTTGATGCCCAATATGTACAGGTTTACTTAAGTATGTGGCATGTAGGGGCCCCAATGTGAACTAAAATGGGTACCCATGTGTTTCTACTCCAAAGTACCAAGCCGCACAGCTTTTCTAAAGTTAGCAATTTTGATGACATTTCCAAAAATCCCCTCAAAGCTTCCACTTTGCAGCATGTTATCTCCCACATACCATTAGGTACCAAGATTAAACACCCTGAATTTGAACACCAGGGGTCCACTGAACAGTTTGATGCCCAATATGTATAGGTTTACCTAAGTATTTGGCATGTAGGGGCCCCAATGTGAACATACCCCCATATGTACTGTCATTTCTGTCATTTCAGCTCCTGCAAAATCAACACATTTACATCATTATATGTGGGATAAAGCTAGTAAAAAGTACGCTCACCCCAGAAAGTCATATATTTTTGGAAAGTACACATTCCCCCGAATCTAAAATGGGTACCCATGTCTTTCTACTCCAAAGTACCAAGCCACACAGCTTTTCTAAAGTTAGCAATTTTGATGACATTTCTAAAAATCCCCTCAAAGCTTCCACTTTGCAGCATCTTATCTCCCACATAGCATTAGGTACCAAGATAAAACACCCTAAATATGAACGCCAGGGGTCCACTGAACAGTTTGATGCCCAATATGTATAGGTTTACCTAAGTATATGGCATGTAGGGGCCCCAATGGGAACATACCCCCATATGATCTATCATTTCAGCTCCTGCAAAATCAACACATTTACATCCTTTATGTGGGATAATACTACAAAAAAAGTACACTCACCCCAGAAAGCCATATATTTTTGGAAAGTACACATCCCCCCGAATCTATAATGGGTAAACATTTCTTCTTGCTTTAAAGTACCAAGCTGTAAAGCTTTCCTAAGTTTGCAGATTTATATGACATTTCGAAAATCGGCCTAAAATGTTGCAATTTGCCGCATTTATCTCACACAATTTCTTGCGTACAAAGGCAAGTCACCCCAAATAGGAACACCAGAGGTCTACTGAACAGTTTGATGCCCAATATGCATAGATATACCAAAGTCTGCGGTATGTACTGAACCCAAAATGAAAATAACGCATAAGGATTTCTCGCCTGCCAGCTCAGCTTTTGCACACAGAGCCCCCTGTCAGTATATTATGTGCTGAAACTTCCCCTAACTATACAGTGACCCCCACAAAACCATATATTTTTGGAAAGTACACATTCTGACAAATCCAACAAGGGTAAAGAGTCCTTTCTACACCAAAGTACCAATCTGCAGAGCTTTCCTAAAGTTATTGGTTTTTATGACATTTCAGAAAATCGCCTAAAAATGTTGCAATTTGCCGCATTTATCTCACACAATTTCTTGCGTACAACGGCAAGTCACCCCAAATAGGAACACCAGAGGTCTACTGAACAGTTTGATGCCAAATATGCATAGATATACCAAAGTCTGTGGTATGTACTGAACCCAAAATGAAAATAGCGCATAAGGATTTCTCGCCTGCCAACTCAGCTTTTGCACACAGAGCCCCCTGTCAGTGTATTATGTGCTGAAACTTCCCCTAACTATACAGTGACCCCCACAAAACCATATATTTTTGGAAAGTAGACATTCTGACAAATCCAACAAGGGTAAAGAGTCCTTTCTACACCAAAGTACCAATGTGCAAAGCTTTCCTAAATTTATTGGTTATTTTGACATTTCAGAAAATCGCCTAAAAATGTTGCAATTTGCCGCATTTATCTCACACAATTTCTTGCGTACAAAGGCAAGTCACCCCAAATAGGAACACCAGAGGCCTACTGAACAGTTTGATGCCCAATATGCATAGATATACCAAAATCTGCGGTATGTACTGACCCCAAAATGAAAATAGTGCATATGGATTTCTCGCCTGCCAACTCAGCTTTTGCACACAGAGCCCCCTGTCAGTGTATTATGTGCAGTAACCCCCCATAACTATACAGAGACACCCAGAAAACCATATATTTTTGGAAAGTACACATTCTGATGAATTCAAAATAGGTAAAGTTATTTTTGTACACCAAAGTTACACCTGGCAAAGCTACGCTAAAAACAGATTAGGAACACTTATACAGGGATAAAATGTGCAAATCAGTGAAACAACAAAATAAGTCACATGACAGTGTAATTAGTGGTCAGAATATCTGATCCAATAGTCACGCTATCAAAATAAACAGTTTTTAGGTAAAAGAAACTAAAAACAAAGTGGTAAAATGAAAAAAACAAAACAAAACAAAAAAAAAAACCAAAGTGTTTGTGTATACATGTTTGTACATGTGTAAAAGTTGTGTGATAGTGTGTAAGTGTGTATATGAGTGTAAATAAGTGTATAAAAGTGTGAAAAATGAAAAAAAAACAAAAATGCTAAAATGTGTGCTGTAAGTGTGTGTAAATGTATGTAAGTGTGTATAAATGTATGTAAATGTGTGTCTAAGTGTGTAAATGCAAGAATAAAAAAAAAGTCCTTACCTGTCCTGAAGACCCGATCGCTCCTCTTCAGTTGGGCTGGTGCTGGGGGGGAAGTAGGAAGCAGCAGATGCGATGCGATCGCGTCTGCTGCTTCCTGGAGGGTCCTGCGACCCGATCGATCGCAGGACCCTCATGACAGCCCCCCTGGCACATTGCCCAGGGGGGCTGTCATTGTTAGAAGCTCTCTGCAGCGGCGGCATATGCCGCCGCTGCAGAGAGCAGCACTTAAATGCCAACAACGTATGGGACACGTCGTTGGCGTTTAAGCCCTTTTACTGCCACGACGTATCCCATACGTCGTTGGCAGTAAAAGAGTTAAACGACATTAAGGTTGATTCAGAATGCTAAATACAAAGGCTGCAATTTACTGGAACCCCTTTTTGGTTATAATTAAACAAACCAGGACTATAAATAGAGCATTGGGTACATTGGGACTCTCTCTCAAAGGAATGGGCCTTTGCTTTGTGGAAGGAAATGGGCTGGATGATGTTGTTGTACTACAACTCCCACTGCCATTGTATAGTGTGTTAGCTCAGATTAAGTAAAATGGACGCCAGGAGCTCTTGCAAATCAAACTGTTAACTCTTTATTGTCCAAGACAGATGTTATAAGTGCAGGGATGAATCAATACTCACATAGACAAGCAGATCCCACTGAGGATAACAAAGGAGGGTACCACCGGTTTATCCCACCTCTTTTGGAGACAGGGCAGGGTAAAGTACCTGTCAGCTTGGCACCACTTTGGAAGGCAGTCTGAATAGTTATTCCAATCCCCAGGTTGATAACCTTTAACTCTTTTGTGGGTCCTATGGCTGGGCAAAGATCAGGGTTTATACTAACCTCTATCCTGTCTCTAGTCCGTGGCCCTGAGCTAAACATTGCCTAGTGGAAGAAATACTCCCAGCTGTCTTCTAATTGGGGCTGATCCTACAGATGAAGCGCAGGTTTTCCCAAAACTTAACTAGTTACAAGATAACACAGGCTATCCTGTTGTGTTATCTCGTGCCATCTCCCTGCTGTGTCAGGGGAAAAAAAAGCCTTCTTAGGCTGTTATTCTGTTTTCAGACAGCAGGTGGTGCCTGGAAAGTAACGTGAACGTGCACAGTAGGGGGTCCATTTTGACACCAGACTTCTCCAGCCTTATCTTTTTTCTGGAATGTGGGAAGTGCTAAGAGTGATTAAGATTACCCCCTGGTAAAAGCAAATAGAGCACTAGTCTCTCCTGTGGGTAATTACACACTGGGCTGTTCCTGGGCAAATTGAGTTGGTACAACGTATATCAGGCGCATAATCATATATTTTTAATACTGTAGTTTGGCATTTTCCCCTCCTCTTTTCACATTATGCAATTTTGTTTTCCTCAATCATTTAACTATTAGAGCTCCCAGATCCCTGCAAAGAATGGGCCCAGACAATAAATAAGTTCAAGTAAATCTTAGTACAGTCAGCTCTCAGGAGGGACTGAAATTGGTCAGATATCAGTGCTGCACATGGCAACAAATGGCCCTCTCTCAAAGCCAGCCTAACCACAAAAAAAACCAGTATAAAATACAGGTACTTTTTTATTATTACAGAGAAAAGGGAATCATTTAACCATTAAATAAACCCAATAGGGCTGTTCTGCCTCCAATAAGGGGTAATGATATCTTAGTTGGGATCAAGTACAGGTACTGTTTTATTATTACAGAGAAAAGGGAATCATTTAACCATTAAATAAACCCAATAGGGCTGTTCTGCCCCCAATAAGGGGTAATTATATCTTAGTTGGGATCAAGTACAGGTACTGTTTTATTATTACAGAGAAAAGGGAATCATTTAACCATTAAATAAACCCAATAGGGCTGTTCTGCCCCCAATAAGGGGTAATTATATCTTAGTTGGGATCAAGTACAGGTACTGTTTTATTATTACAGAGAAAAGGGAATCATTTAACCATTAAATAAACCCAATAGGATTGTTCTGCCCCCAATAAGGGGTAATTATATCTTAGTTGGGATCAAGTACAGGTACTGTTTTATTATTACAGAGAAAAAGGAAATCATTTTTAAAAATGTGAATTATTTGATTAAAATGGAGTCTGTGGGAGATAGCCTTTCCGTAATTCGGAACTTTCTGGATAAGGGGTTTCCGGATAAGGGCTCCCATACCTGTACCTGCAAACTCTCCTCTTGGGAAGCACGGAATCCAGGATTCGGCAATTTTCTGCCTTTTTCAGCAGGATTCGGATTCTGCCAAATCCACGCCCCTGATGCTTAAAATCACGTAACTTTGGGTATTTGGCCGAAACTTTTAAGAAAGGATTCGGCCATATCCGAAAATAGTGGATTCACTTCATCCCATCCTTATGAAACAGAGAGGCAAATAACATTTAATTAAATGAATTCACTTTTATTCCCTACCAGTGCACATGACCTGCGTCGATTGGCCAAGGGTCCTAATCTGTTCCCATTGGTCGCATTGGGGCACAGCTACAAAGTATTGATGTGTATGGTAAGGAAAGAATGACTGTATGGACATATGATGTATGTGGAATGCTGTCAGTTAGTTCAGCAACAGCAGGTGGGCCTCGGGGAGGCAGCAGGTGGCATTGTTCACCTTTAAATTAACTTTTAGTGTGATGTAGAGAGTGATATTCAGAGACAAATTGCAATTGGTCTTCATTTTTTTATGTTTTTTCAGATATTTGGCTTTTTGTTCAGCCACTCTCCAATTTGGAATTTCAGCAGCTATCTAGTTGCTAGGGTCTTGTTTACCCAAGCAACCAGGCATTGGTTTGAATGAAAGCGTGGAAGAGAAAGGTAAGAAATAAAAAGTAACAATCCAATTGTAAGCTCTCATAGCATCATATTTTAGCTGCTGGGGACCCCCCCCCCCCCTTTTGAAAGCTTGGAAAGATGTAGAAGAGGAAGGGAAAGATTTCAAAAACTAGATAATGAAGACTAATTGCAAAGTTGCTAGGAATAGGACATTCTATATCACATTCCCTTCCACGCACACCCCTGTGGGAGGGGGCAGCAAGAGGTGGCTGGGATCAGCTGCCTCACATAGCTACATGGGGCAGATGGCTGTTTGTGCCTCTGGGTACTGGGAATGACGGGGGGGCTGTAAGGTGCCACAGACAGTCACTATTTATTGGGCTGGGGGGGCTGTTTGTGCCTCTGGGTACTGGGAATGCCAGGGGGGCTGTAAGGTGCCACAGACAGTCACTATTTATTGGGCTGGGGGGGCTGTTTGTGCCTCTGGGTACTGGGAATGCCAGGGGGGCTGTAAGGTGCCACAGACAGTCACTATTTATTGGGCTGGGGGGGCTGAACTCTATACTGTCTGAAGGGTTACTTATAGAGCATAGAAGTAGGGTGAATCTCCTGTACCATATACCAGCAGTGGGTAACAGCGCTCAGAGGATATCTCCTGTATTATATACCAGCTGGGCACTTATACTGCTCAGAAAACATCTCCATTACTCTCCTATCAGCTTCCCAGTGTAGATTCTTCTGTTCCATGATTATTTCCATGTATCCTTATCAGATTTCCAGAAATGACCCGAAAATGCACTTGCTGATTTTGGCTTGGAACCCGCATTGACCCTGCGCTGTAGCTCCGCTCACCTATCAATTGGCTTCTTATTGCCAGTGATAAGAAAGGGGTTTTTCCTGTGACAGTTGCTTCCAGCTGCCATAGACACTGTGACAGGGACAATTTAATAGCTGGCATCATAAATCATGAACTGCCTTTGAAAATACAAAAGGGGGAGGAGGAGAGGACACCAGTGGCGCGGGTTGGGCCTTACATCAATGGTCCTTCAATTCAATTTCCCTTCCTGGTGCCTCTGCTTCTATCAATGGGGCTCATTGCTGATTACCATTTCTTATACATAGCCTATACCTAAGGCATCAGCTTTGAGACCCATGGAAGCAGGGCTGCCAGGGCGGGAATCGAACTCCAGACCCAGCGATGTAAGGCCCTACCGCTTGGCTATGCTTCCTCCTCCCACTTGTAACATGTTTTTTCGTAATCTTGTCTTCTGCATATTGGGGGTTGGTGTATCCTAACCCCCAATAAGTATAAGTTATACGTTTTTTAAGGTATAAATTTTACCCCCGGGGCAAGAGAGGTCCCCAAATTTGCCCCATTGACTTATAATGGGGATTTTGGCAAATAACTAGTTTGTCGTAGACCCATGAATGAGGTGTTAAACTGTGCGGCTTATTCGGGAATGGGGTGCTATGGCTGTTCTGAAGGGTGGGTGGTTAATTGCCCCAGCACGGGGCAATTATCCGCCCATAGACTTAACATTGAGACCAACTTTGACTTGAGTCCCGCACTGTTTGTCGTAGACCCATGAATGAGGTGTTAAACTGTGCGGCCTATTCGGGAATGGGGTGCTATGACTTTTCTGAGGGGTGTGCGGTTAATTGCCCCAGCAGGGGGCAATTATCCGCCCATAGACTTAACATTGAGACCAACTTTGACTGAGTCCCGCACCGTTTGTCGTAGACCCATGAATGAGGTGTCAAACTGTGTGGCTTATTCGGGAATGGGGTGCTACGCCTTTTCTGAGGGGTGGCCGGTTAATTGCCCCAGCAGGGGGCAATTAACCATTTGTCATAGACCCATGAATGAGGTATCAAACCGTGCGGCTTATTCGGGAATGGGGTGCTATGCCTTTAGTGAGGGGTGGGCGGTTAATTGCCCCAGCAGGGGCCAATTAACCACTGTTTGTCATAGACCCATGAATGAGGTGTCAAACTGTGCGGCTGCTTCGGGAATGGGGTGCTATGACTTTTCTGAGGGGTGGGCGGTTAATTACCCCAGCAAGCAAGCACCACTCACATTTTCTTCAGGAAATGTACCTCTCTAGTTATTATTATTATTAACATTTATTGATAAAGTGCCAACATATCCCGCAGCGCTGTACAATAAGTGGGTTTCATACATTGGACATACAGAGTAGCATATAAAGCAATCAATAACCGATAAAAGAGGTGAAGAGGGTTCTGCCCAAAAGAGCTTACAGTCTACAAGGAGAAAGGGTTGAGACACAAGGTGTGGGAATGGGCATGACCAGAGTTGTGAGAGGTGTGGCACATATACCAGCAGGGGGTAACAGCGCTCAGAGGATATCTCCTGTATTATATACCAGCTGGGCACTTACTGTATACTGCTCAGAAAATATCTCCATTACTCTCCTATCAGCTCCCCAGTGTAGATTCTTCTGTTCTATGATTATTTCCATGTATCCTTATCAGATTTCCAGAAATGACCCGAAAATGCACTTGCTGATTTTGGCTTGGAATCTGCATTGACCCTGCGCTGTAGCTCAGCTCACCTATCAATTGGCTTCTTATTGCCAGTGATTAGAAAGGGATTTTTCCTGTGACAGTTGCTTCCAGCTACCATAGACACTGTGACAGGGACAAATTAATAGCTGGCATCATAAATCATGAGCTGCTCTTGAAAATACAAGGGGGAGGAGGAGAGGACGCCAGTGGCGCGGGTTGGGCCTTACATCAATGGTCCTTCAATTCAATTTCCCTTCCTGGTGCCTCTGCTTCTATCAATGGGGCTCATGTGAAAAAATAAAGAACAAATAATAGTGTAATACTGTAAGACAAATAAAGTATCAAGAAATAAAGCAACCAAATCCCAGAGAGAATACGTGAAAGGTTGGTTTGCTTATTGTATCACCACGTGCTATAATATCATATGCTCACCAGATGGCAATATTGAGTAAGCAAAAGAAATATCCAGATTCAACTTGCAGCCGTCTCCTCCCATAAAGGCACAAAATGGAAAAGAAAACGGCAGATAGTGCAAATCGTTTATTTAAAAGTAACAAAATAAAAGGATCTACTTACAAAGTGTAGATAATGTAAAGGCTTTCAGAAAACTCAACGCGTTTCGCGTACTGATGGTACGCTTTCTCAAGAGTATTTACAGTATGGACTCTTTAGGGCCCCTTTTATGCTGTCCTACAACGTGGGGTAAGTGCCCATCCCCCTCGCAATGAATGTGGCAGGTATTGATGACGTCACCGCTAATGTGTAACGTGAGTATGTTGCCCTTACTAGCGCTGCCCACAATAGGAAGCCCGTAGAACCAGTCCCTCACCCAGTAACTAAGGAAGGACACGCTGGAACCGGTAAATGTTGCCATAGCAACGCTTCACTAGGTGAACTAAAAGGCTAATACTCGAGTGCCACAGTAGATGACTATATCACCCGAAGGTGAAAGAAGCGCGGACCCTACTAATCTAACGAGCGCTCTAGCGCTAGTAGGGGAGATATGAAACGCGTTGCTATGACCACATTGGGCCATGGCAATAATTAGGGAGCCCCATATGGGTAGAAGTCTAATGAAGGGGCTACAAGAGTATAAGGGAGTCAAAACTCTCCCTGCCCGAGTGCACTGTCCGGCGCTCTAAGTAGAGTCCTATGTGTAATAGGTTTGAAACGCGTTGTCATGGCAACGCGTATAAGTACTGGCATTAAATATAGGGGCCAGATGACTAAACACAATAACTGTATGCCGGTGTTAACATTCTCCTAAGGAGAGTTGTGTATACAGTAAAGCTTAACAAAAGCTATACAAAGATGTAACCTATAATTAAAATGTACAGATAAAACGGAGGGAGGTATTATAGATGAGAAGGGATGTAATAATTATATAAAAAATGTAAACTACCCAATATCCATTCAGTCCTCATTCTCACTGGGTTTATAGTTATGTGTAACTATCACTGTGTCTGTCTGTCCCTTTATGTTCTCTGCACTGCTGGTTCCGACTCCTGATACAACTCCCCAATATCCATTCAGTCCTCATTCTCTCTGGGTTTATAGTTATGTGTAACTGTCACTGTGTCTGTCTGTCCCTTTATGTTCTCTGCACTGCTGGTTCTGACTCCTGATACAACTGCCCAACATCCATTCATTCTTCATTCTCACTGGGTTTATAGTTATGTGTAACTGTCACTGTTTTTGTCTGTCCCTTTCTCTTCTCTTCACTGCTGGTTCTGACTCCTGATACATCTCCCGAATATCCAATTATTCCTCATTTTCACAGGATTTATAGTTATGTGTAACTCTCACTGTTTCTGTTCCTTTCACTTCTTCTGCACTGCTGGTTCTGACTCCTGACAAAATTTCGCAATACCCATTCAATCCTTATTCTCACTGGGTTTATAGTTATGTGTAACTGTCAATGTGTCTGTCTGTCCCTTTCCCTTCTATGCACTGCTGGTTATGACTCCTGATACAACTCCCCAATATCCATTCATTCCTCATTCTCACTGGGTTTATAGTTTTGTGTAACTGTCACTTTGTCTGTCTGTCTCTTTCCCTTCTCTGCACTGCTGGTTCTGACTCCGGATAAAACTTCTCAATACCCATAAATTCCTTATTCTCACTGGGTTTATAGTTATGTGTAACTGTCACTGTGTCTGTCTGTCCCTTTCCCTTTCCGGAACTGCAGGTTCTGACTTCTGATAAAACTCCCCAATATCAATTTATTCCTCATTCTCACTGGGTTTATAGTTATGTGTAACTGTCACTGTGTCTGTCTGTCCCTTTCTCTTCTCTGCACTGCTTGTTCCGACTCCTGATACAACTCCCCAATATCGATTCAGTCCTAATTCTCACTGGGTTTATAGTTATGTGTAACTGTCACTGTGTCTGTCTGTCCCTTTCCGGAACTGCAGGTTCTGACTCCTGATACAACTTCCCAATACCCATTCATTCCTCATTCTCACTGGGTTTACAGTTATGTGTAACTTACACTGTGTTTGTCTGTCCCTTTCTCTTCTCTGCACTGCTGGTTCCGACTCCTGAAACATCTCCCCAATATCAATTCAGTACTCATTCTCGCTGGGTTTATAGTTATGTGTAACTGTCACTGTGTCTGTCTGTCCCTTTCTCTTCTCTACACTGCTGGTTCTGACTCCTGATAAAACTCCCCAATATCGATTCAGTACTCATTCTCACTGGGTTTATAGTTATGTGTAACTGTCACTGTGTCCCTTTCCCTTCTCTGCACTGCTGGTTCTGACTCCTGATACAACTTCCCAATATCCATTCATTCCTCATTCTCACTGGGTTTATAGTTCTGTGTAACTGTCACTGTGTCTGTCTGTCCCTTTCCATTCTCTGCACTGCTGGTTCTGACTCCTAATACAACTTACTAATCTCCATTCATTCCTCATTCTCACTGGGTTTATAGTTATGTGTAACTCTCACTGTGTCTGTATGTCCCTTTCTCTTCTTTGTACTGCTGGTTCCGACTCCTGATACAACTCCCCAAGATCGATTCGGTCCTAATTCTCACTGGGTTTATAGTTATGTGTAACTGTTACTGTGTCTGTCTGTACCATTTCCGGAACTGCTGGTTCTGACTCCTGATACAACTTCCCAATATCCATTCATTCCTCATTCTCACTGGGTTTATAATTACGTGTAACTGTCACTGTGTCTGTCTGTCCCTTTCCCTTCTCTGCACTGCTGGTTCTGACTCCTGATACAACTTCCCAATATCCATTCATACCTCATTCTCACTGGGTATAAAGTTATGTGTAACTGTCACTGTGTCTGTCTGTCCCTTTCCCTTCTCTGCACTGCTGGTTCTAACTCCTGATACAACTTCCCAATATCCATTCATTCCTCATTCTCACTGGGTTTATAGTTATGTGTAACTCTCACTGTGTCTGTCTCTCCCTTTCCCTTCTCTGCACTGCTGGTTCTGACTCCTTATACAACTTCCCAATATCCATTCATTCTGCATTCTCACTGGGTTTATAGTTATGTGTAACTGTCACTGTGTCTGTCTGTCCCTTTCCCTTTCCGGAACTGCAGGTTGAGACTCCTGATACAACTCCCCAATATCAATGTATTCCTGATTCTCACTGGGTTTATAGTTATGTGTAACTGTCACTGTGTCTGTCTGTCCCTTTTTTCTTCACTGCACTGCTGTTTGTGACTCCTGATACAACTCCCCAATATCCATTCAATCCTCATTCTCACTGGGTTTATAGTTATGTATAATTGTCATTATGTCTGTCAGTCTGTTTATAGTTATGTGTAACTGTCCCTATGTCTGTCTGTCTGTCCCTTTCTGTTCTCTGCACTGCTGGTTCTGACTTCTGATAAAACTCCCCAATATCCATTCATTCCTCATTCTCATTGGGTTTATAGTTATGTGTAACTGTCACTGTGTCTGTCTGTCCCTTTCTCTTCTGTGCACTGCTGGTTCTGACTCCTGATACAACTTCCCAATATCCATTCATTCCTCCTTCTCACTGGGTTTATAGTTATGTGTAACTGTCACTGTATCTGTCTGTCCCTTTCCCTTCTCTGCACTGCTGGTTCTGACTCCTGATACAACTTCCTAATATCCATTTATTCCTAATTCTCACTGGGTTTATAGTCATGTGTAACTGTCACTGTGTCTGTCCCTTTTTTCTTCACTGCACTGCTGGTTGTGACTCCTGATACAACTCCCCAATATCCATTCAATCCTCATTCTCACTGGGTTTATAGTTATGTATAATTGTCATTATGTCTGTCAGTCTGTCCGTTTCTGTTCTCTGCACTGCTGGTTCTGACTCCTGATACAACTCACCAATATCCATTCATTCCTCATTCTCACTGGAATTATAGCTATGTGTAACTGTCACTGTGTCTGTCTGTCCCTTTCTCTTCTATGCACTGCTGGTTCTGACTCCTGATACAACTTCCCAATATCCATTCATTCCTCATTCTCACTGGGTTTATAGTTATGTGTAACTGTCACTGTATCTGTCTGTCCCTTTCCCTTCTCTACACTGCTGGTTCTGACTCCTGATACAACTTCCCAATATCCATTCATTCCTCATTCTCACTGGGTTTATAGTTACAGTATGTACTGCCCATCTAAGAGCAAACAAAGCCCATATAAACCTCACTCATCAAAAGGGTACACTTAGGGGTATATTTATCATGCTGTGTAAAAAGTGGAGTAAAACATCACCGGTGATATATAGCAGCCAATCAGATGCTTTGATTTGGTTTTCTAGCTGTTGAAATCTAATTGCTTATTCGTTGCCCTGGGTAACATCACCGGTAATGCTTTACTCCACTTTTTACACAGCATGATAACTATACCCCTTAACCTTTAACAGCAGCGCCTGCATTGTGATGTCCATGTGATGTCAATGTGATGAGAGCTGCCTTCACCCTAGGAAAGTGACAGTTGGTACAGTCCGTTGGTTGCCATTGTGGTGAGAGGTAAGCGTGCATCTCCTCTGATGTTTTGCCTAAAAACCCTTATTTTAGCTAAAAAAGAGGGGCAATAGTTGGTTGACTCCCCCCCCCCCCAGACTAGGGGATGCTGCTACTGTCACTGGTTTTAGTGAATTTGGAGAATTTTCCACTAAAATGGGCTTGTTGTTCCCAGTACTGACAGGCTCCTAAGAGTTTTGCCCCTCTGCCCCCGGGTATCTGCCCTGCCCTTATGTACCAACCTGGGTACACAATAAGTACATACAATGTATGTACTGCACATCTAAGGGCAAATAAAGCCCATAAAAATTTGTCATATGATGAGAGCTGCCTTCACTCTAGGATAGTGACAGTTGGTAGAGTCCGTTGGTTGCCATTGTGGTGAGAGGTAAGCAAGCATCTCTCCTGTAGTAGATGTTTTGCCTAAAAACCCTTATTTTAGCTAAAAAAGAGGGGCAATAGTTGGGTGACTACCCCCCCCCCCAGACTAGGGGATGTTGCTCCTGTCAACGACTTTAGTGAATTTGGAGAATTGCAGGCGCCTTTCCTCCTAGCGCTGGTTGGGAGACACAGACCCAGGGTTGGGCAGTACTGACAGGCTGCTAAGAGTTTTGCCCCTCTGCCCCCGGGTATCTGCCTGCCCTTATGTACCAACCTTAATGTGTAACTGAATGTACTTGCACTTACCATGGACACAGGGCCTGATTTACTATTTCTTACTATTGCAGGGGGTAAATCTAAATCAGTGCTTCTGAAATTATGGTGATGCCCCCTTAGGGGAATGGTAACAGCCAATTACTGATTGGTTGCTATTGGCAACTGCAACTTGCATTTAGGCACCTATGTTAGTAAATGAGCCCTAGTACCAATTTAACCCCCTAGGTACCAAATGGAATCCCAGCCTGAGTGTTAGTAAGCGTGAGATTTCGGGGGAACACTTTGAATGGGGCCCCTCATGCAATGTTGCACGTTAAAATGGTAAATGCATTATCCATGAAGCTGACTTGCCCTTTTTATTCCCGTCTCTATACAGATTGCTGCGGTGTGCGACTAGTTGGCGTTTTGCTGCTTCGGCGCTTAACCAGTTTTTTTAGACTGTGATTTTTCTGGCTTCTCCTCAGTTCACCTTTTCCATCTTTAGTTGAACGAGCCTAGAGGAGAGCCAGCACCTACTGAGGGGGTCCCTTAGGGACTCCGGCCCTGGGCCGGCCCCTCCATTCCATCTTTTTTTTTTAACATCACCTGGAGAGCTTCATTTAAGAGGTAATGTAGCAAATGGGAACCAGTGAAACAGTTTATGATTTCTTCTACAGCAAGTCTCAATTTACTGGGGGGGGGGGCAACTTGTTAGGCCGCTTATCTCTTTCCTGGGACTGTGCTTCTCATTATCAAAAAGGGCACGGGCCCAGCAAGAAAAGCCTTTAGATCTGACAGCGGTATTGGGCAGGAACTCCTTTCTCAGGGGGTATTTTAAGGGGTAATTCTCCTGCCTGGGTATCCGCTTTCAGCTCTATAGTAGTGCTGGGCGGGAAAATTCGCTGCTCGACAAAAATTAAATAAATTGTACATAGAACACAGTATTGGGAAGTGCTAACGTGATGTTTTTCTTTTTTTCAGCGAGCGATGAACAAAGTGTTCAAGCGTTTGAGGCGTTTTTTCCCTTGCTTCGGCAAGGTAAGGATTTTATTTCACATATTTCATTCTGTGGGAAACTTCATGGAGGGACAAATTTGTCCTCCAACTCAGTTACTGATGATCTCTAAACATTGTTCTGTTTGGGGCCCATGAAAGCGAACACCAAACATATTAACATATTTTTTAATGGGTCAGAGATCTTCCTAACCTAGAGGAAGATTTGTGGGAAGAAGCCCCATGTGAAATGTATAGTTATCTGATTTCCACAAAAGATAAGATTTGGAATAATTCATAGGACATATATTACCCCCTGAAGCTAAATACCATAGGCAAAAACCCAATGCCCCCTGCCCCGTATGTCAATATGCAGATGCTGGGCTTGCCCTTCTATATATTTGTACTGGTCTGAGGTGGTAAAATATCTTACCGAGAAAATCCTGTTACCTGGAAGCCTAAACCCAGATGTGTGCTTAGGCCTTCTCTTTCCATAAAGTAATGTCAACTTTTGTTTCACTCACCCAGGAGGAGCCCACTGAGGAGCCCCAGGAATTTATCTGCCTGGTAAGTAGTAAAGGAGTCGGTATCATAGATTCCTTATATCATTAGCTTCTTCCTAAATGTTGTGTTGACTTTAACAGAATTTACCATTTAATATGACTGTTTGCAAACAGACACCTATAGCCAATGAACCCCGTACCCATATAACTTGTGATATAAATGTTAATTCCATCCACATATGAATCAGTACATACAATAGTTCTAGCACTGTCCCCCCCAATTTAGAAGACATCCATGGCTCTGATCAATTTTTCCTCTCTTAACCAGGTACCATCGGTTGGATCTGGCAACGCCGTTTGCCAAGTGAGTAGCAAATAATTCAATAATAAAACACCAGTCCCTGAATATTACATATAACTTATATTCACTTCTTTCTAAAAAGCTGAGTTGATTTGATAACTTGACTTTCATCTCTTAACCAGGAACCACCAGAAATCCCTGGCAAAAACTGCCAGCTAAGTAGTAAAAAATAAACATACATAACATGGTTTGGGTTTTGGAACTTGTGAATTTGAATTTGTATTGTACAAGGTCCTTTTTACATACTAAACTACAGAGTTATAGTAAACTGATCAGGTAACTTTATTTCTCTAGGAGGAGAAACCAGAGCACAAAATGGAGCCGGCTATAGACAACTGCCGGGTAAGCATAAGAGAGGGGAGAGTAGGGGGCAAATAAAAACCACTCTATATTTTACGTAAGGCTGTATATTAGCTGCTTTATTACAACGTGCAACATCTTTCTCTTACCTTTTCTTTAATCAGGAGACTCCAGAGATCCCTGACACGGACATCTGTCAGGTAAGAAAAAATAATAGGGTCACAATAGAGAAAAACATTTTAAGAGAATATCAAATGCAGATTCACTTTGGGGTGGCAATTTGTTTCTTTAGTAGCCAAGAATCAGCCCCTACACCGGCATGAGCTTCTTCCTGGTCTGCACCCAGAAACCATTGCGTCAGCCCGGGCACAGGCACACACAGTGGGGCTTTGAAGAAGAATTAAATACTCACGCATTTCTGGGCCGAAATCCGCCATGTGTGCCTGCACCCAGGCCAACGCAATGGTTCTGGGGACATGATGCCAGCATAGGGCCCGAACTCTTAGCCTGCAAGTCCCACAATCTGCCACGTGTGGCATCAGCCTAACACAAACATGTTATTATTATGCCTTGTGTTACACAGCAACATACACCTTCTATTTCTCATATATTTATATCAAATAAGACTTTTCAAAACTTTGCTTTACTTTCAGCCATGGCATTTTTTAAAAAAAATCTTTTTTTTATGTCTTCAACAGGAGGAAGAACCCCTTAGTTCCAGGACCCCACTCTCATACCCCTTCGTTCCACACAAGCCCCCACCCGCCCCCCGCTTTGTTCCAAGCCCCCTCCCTCCCACCCCTTCCTTCCAATCAAGCCCCACCCTCCAACCCCTTAGTTCCAGGCCCCCACTCTCCCACCCCTTTGTTCCACACAAGCCCCCACCCACCCCCCGCTTTGTTCCAAGCCCCCTCCCTCCCACCCCTTCCTTCCAATCAAGCCCCCACCCTCCAACCCCTTAGTTCCAGGCCCCCACTCTCCCACCCCTTTGTTCCACACAAGCCCCCACCCGCCCCCCGCTTTGTTCCAAGCCCCCCTCCCTCCCACCCCTTCCTTCCAATCAAGCCCCCACCCTCCAACCCCTTAGTTCCAGGCCCCCCACTCTCCCACCCCTTTGTTTCCACACAAGCCCCCACCCACCCCCCGCTTTGTTCCAAGCCCCCTCCCTCCCACCCCTTCCTTCCAATCAAGCCCCACCCTCCAACCCCTTAGTTCCAGGCCCCCACTCTCCCACCCCTTTGTTCCACACAAGCCCCCACCCGCCCCCCGCTTTGTTCCAAGCCCCCTCCCTCCCACCCCTTCCTTCCAATCAAGCCCCATCCTCCAATCCCTTAGTTCCAGGACCCCACTCTCCCACCCCTTCGTTCCATACAAGCCCCCTCCCGCCCCCCGCTTTGTTCCAAGCCCCCTCCCTCCCAACCCTTCCTTCCAATCAAGCCCCATCCTCCAATCCCTTAGTTCCAGGACCCCACTCTCCCACCCCTTCGTTCCATACAAGCCCCCTCCCGCCCCCCGCTTTGTTCCAAGCCCCCTCCCTCCCACCCCTTCCTTCCAATCAAGCCCCATCTTCCAGGAGGTGGAGGAGGAGGAGATTTGGTTGTAACTACCAACACTCTGCCACTGGGGAGGTAATAAACAGTGGCCAATAAGATGTTTGTTTTCATAGTTCTACGTGTAACTGACTGAACAAAGGTAATAGCTATATGGTTGCTATGGGTTACTGCCCAGGTGCAGTTTTGCCCAGTGTTGATGAATGAGCCCAACTGTATCATGTGCTGGCCTTTGTGGCCATTTAACATTCTTGTGACTGAGTAACGATCTGCCCTACAGATATCACTGCTGATTCCCTGGTGGCCAATGGGGGGTGAGGCACAAACGGCTGCTGTAGCGCTAGCTTACATATCCACCTTACCAAATGGGTTTTCCCACAGGCGCCAGGTAACCAATACAAGAATGAAAGGTACCATTACAGGTAGCGGATATTCTGTAGCCCCAGCATTTTATATCTAAAGAACAAGTATTTGTCTGTAGTTTTTACCTTATTTCAACAATTTCTAAAATGTTTCTCTATTTTTTTCAGCGCTCGACCGGAAGACTGTTCAGGGCAGTATCCTGCCAACATCTAGCTTCCATTGCCCTCCTCGACACCAGACCCCTCCCTCCCACCCCTTCCTTCCACACAAGCCCCGCCCTCCAACCCCTTAGTTCCAAGCCCATGCCCTCCACCCCTTCCTTCAAAGCCCCTGCCCTACCACCCACTTTCCCACCCTTAACTTCCAGGCCCCCGCTCTACCACCCCTTCGTTCCATACAAGCCCCCTCCGCCCCCGCATCGTTCCGGGCCGCAGCCCTCCCGCCCTTCCTTTTAAGACCCCGCCCTCCTTCCTTTCTAACAAGCCACCGCCCACAACCAAAGCCCTCCCGCTCTTCAACCAAAGCCCCCCGCCCCTTCCACTAAATCCCCCTCCCGCCCGCCCGCCCCTTCCACTAAATCCCCCTCCGCCCGCCCGCCCTTCCACTAAATCCCCCTCCCGCCCGCCCGCCCCTTCCACTAAATCCCCCTCCCGCCAACTCCGGGCGGAGGGGCGGGCGATGTAGTGGATGGGGCGGGAGGGCGGGCGATGTAGTGGATGGGGCGGGAGGGCGGGCGATGTAGTGGATGGGGCGGGAGGGCGGGCGATGTAGTGGATGGGGCGGGAGGGCGGGCGATGTAGTGGATGGGGCGGGAGGGCGGGCGATGTAGTGGATGGGGCGGGAGGGCGGGGCGATGTAGTGGATGGGGCGGGAGGGCGGGCGATGTAGTGGATGGGGCGGGAGGGCGGGGCGATGTAGTGGATGGGCGGGAGGGCGGGCGATGTAGTGGATGGGGCGGGAGGGCGGGCGATGTAGGTGGATGGGGCGGCGAGGGCGGGCGATGTAGTGGATGGGGCGGGCGGGCGATGTAAGTGGATGGGCGGGCCGGGCGGGCGATGTAGTGGATGGGGCGGGAGGGCGGGCGATGTAGTGGATGGGGCGGGAGGGCGGGCGATGTAGTGGATGGGGCGGGAGGGCGGGCGATGTAGTGGATGGGGCGGGAGGGCGGGCGGATGTAGTGGATGGGGCGGAGGGCGGGCGATGTAGTGGATGGGGCGGGAGGCGGGCGATGTAGTGGATGGGGGCGGGGAGGGCGGGCGATGTAGTGGATGGGGCGGGAGGGCGGGCGATGTAGTGGATGGGGCGGGAAAGGGCGGGCCGATGTAGCGGTGGAGTGGGGGCGGGAGGGCGGGCGATGTAGGTGGATTGGGGCGGGGAGGGCGGGCGATGTAGTGGATGGGGCGGGAGGTGCGCGAGCGATGTAGTGGATTGGGGCGGGAGGGCGGGCGATGTAGCTGGATGGGGGCGGGAGGGCCGGGCGATGGTAGTGGAATGGGGCGGGAGGCGCGGCGATTGTAGTGGATGGGGGCGGGCGGGCGATGTACGTGGATTGTGGCGGGCGGGGCGCGGCGTATGTAGTGGATGGGGCGGGGGCGGGCCGGGCGGGCCGATGTAGTGGTGGGCGGGGCGGGCGGGCGATGGGGCGGGCGGGCGGCCGATGTAGTGGATGGGGCGGGCGGGCGATGTAGTGGATGGTAGTTACAGTATGTACTGCCCATCTAAGAGCAAACAAGCCCATATAAACCTCACTCATCAAAAGGGTACACTTAGGGGTATATTTATCATGCTGTGTAAAAAGTGGAGTAAACATCACCGGTGATATATAGCAGCCAATCAGATGCTTTGATTTGGTTTTCTAGCTGTTGAAATCTAATTGCTTATTCGTTGCCCTGGTAACATCACCGGTAATGCTTTACTCCACTTTTACACAGCATGATAACTATACCCCTTAACCTTTAACAGCAGCGCCTGCATTGTGATGTCCATGTGATGTCAATGTGATGAGAGAGCTGCCTTCACCTAGGAAAGTGACAGTTGGTACAGTCCGTTGGTTGCATTGTGGTGAGAGGTAAGCGTGCATCTCCTCTGAGTTTTGCCTAAAAACCCTTATTTTAGCTAAAAAGAGGGCAATAGTTGGTTGACTCCCCCCCCCCCAGACTAGGGGATGCTGCTACTGTCACTGGTTTTAGTGAATTTGGAGAATTTTCCACTAAAATGGGCTTGTTGTTCCCAGTACTGACAGGCTCCTAAGAGTTTTTGCCCCTCTGCCCCCGGGTATCTGCCCTGCCCTTATGTACCAACCTGGGTACACAATAAGTACATACAATGTATGTACTGCACATCTAAGGGCAAATAAAGCCCATAAAAATTTGTCATATGATGAGAGCTGCCTTCACTCTAGGATAGTGACAGTTGGTAGAGTCCGTTGGTGCCATTGTGGTGAGAGGTAAGCAGCAGCTCTCCTGTAGTAGATGTTTTGCCTAAAACCCTTATTTTAGCTAAAAAAGAGGGCAATAGTTGGGTGACTACCCCCCCCCAGACTAGGGGATGTTGCTCCTGTCAACGACTTTAGTGAATTTGGAAATTGCAGGCGCCTTCCTCCTAGCGCTGGTTGGGAGACACAGACCCAGGGTTGGGCAGTACTGACAGGCTGCTAAGAGTTTGCCCCTCTGCCCCCGGTATCTGCCTGCCCTTATGTACCAACCTTAATGTGTAACTGAATGTACTTGCACTTACCATGGACACAGGGCCTGATTTACTATTTCTTACTATTGCAGGGGTAAATCTAAATCAGTGCTTCTGAAATTATGGTGATGCCCCTTGAGGGAATGGTAACAGCCAATTACTGATTGGTTGCTATTGGCAACTGCAACTTGCATTTAGGCACCTATGTTAGTAAATGAGCCCTAGTACCAATTTAACCCCCTAGGTACCAAATGGAATCCCAGCCTGAGTGTAGTAAGCGTGAGATTTCGGGGGAACACTTTGAATGGGGCCCCTCATGCAATGTTGCACGTTAAAATGGTAAATGCATTATCCATGAAGCTGACTTGCCCTTTTTATTCCCGTCTCTATACAGATGCTGCGGTGTGCGACTAGTTGGCGTTTTGCTGCTTCGGCGCTTAACCAGTTTTTTTAGACTGTGATTTTTCTGGCTTCTCCTCAGTTCACCTTTTCCATCTTTAGTTGAACGACCTAGAGAGAGCCAGCACCTACTGAGGGGGTCCCTTAGGGACTCCGCCCTGGGCCGGCCCCTCCATTCCATCTTTTTTTTTTAACATCACCTGGAGAGCTTCATTTAAGAGGTAATGTAGCAAATGGGAACCAGTGAAACAGTTTATGATTTCTTCTACAGCAAGTCTCAATTTACTGGGGGGGGGGCAACTTGTTAGGCCGCCTTATCTCTTTCCTGGGACTGTGCTTCTCATTATCAAAAAGGGCACGGGCCCAGCAAGAAAAGCCTTTAGATCTGACAGCGGTATTGGGCAGGAACTCCTTCTCAGGGGGTATTTTAAGGGGTAATTCTCCTGCCTGGGTATCCGCTTTTCAGCTCTATAGTAGTGCTGGGCGGGAAAATTCGCTGCTCGACAAAAATTAAATAAAATTGTACATAGAACACAGTATTGGGAAGTGCTAACGTGATGTTTTTCTTTTTTCAGCGAGCGATGAACAAAGTGTTCAAGCGTTTTGAGGCGTTTTTTCCCTTGCTTCGGCAAGGTAAGGATTTTATTCACATATTTCATTCTGTGGGAAACTTCATGGAGGGACAAATTTGTCCTCCAACTCAGTTACTGATGATCTCTAAACATTGTTCTGTTTGGGGCCCATGAAAGCGAACACCAAACATATTAAACATATTTTTTAATGGGTCAGAGATCTTTCCTAACCTAGAGGAAGATTTGTGGAAGAAGCCCCATGTGAAATGTATAGTTATCTGATTTCCACAAAAGATAAGATTTGGAAATTCATAGGACATATATTACCCCCTGAAGCTAAATACCATAGGCAAAAACCCAATGCCCCCTGCCCCGTATGTCAATATGCAGATGCTGGCTTGCCCTTCTATATATTTGTACTGGTCTGAGTGGTAAAATATCTTACCGAGAAAATCCTGTTACCTGAAGCCTAAACCCAGATGTGTGCTTAGGCCTTCTCTTTCCATAAGTAATGTCAACTTTTTCACTCACCAGGAGGAGCCCACTGAGGAGCCCCAGGAATTTATCTGCCTGGTAAGTAGTAAAGGAGTCGGTATCATAGATTCCTATATCATTAGCTTCTTCCTAAATGTTGTGTTGACTTTAACAGAATTTACCATTTAATATGACTGTTTGCAAACAGACACTATAGCCAAGAACCCCGTACCCATATAACTTGTGATATAAATGTTAATTCCATCCACATATGAATCAGTACATACAATAGTTCTAGCACTGTCCCCCCAATTTAGAAGACATCCATGGCTCTGATCAATTTTCCTCTCTAACCAGGTACCATCGGTTGGATCTGGCAACGCCGTTTGCGCCAAGTGAGTAGCAAATAATTCAATAATAAACACCAGTCCCTGAATATTACATATAACTTATATTCACTTCTTTCTAAAAAGCTGAGTTGATTTGATAACTTGACTTTCATCTCTTAACCAGGAACCACCAGAAATCCCTGGCAAAAAACTGCCAGCTAAGTAGTAAAAAATAAACATACATAACATGGTTTGGGTTTTGAACTTGTGAATTTGAATTTGTATTGTACAAAGGTCCTTTTTACATACTAAACTACAGAGATAAGTAAACTGATCAGGTAACTTTATTTCTCTTAGGAGGAGAAACCAGAGCACAAAATGGAGCCGGCTATAGACAACTGCCGGTAAGCATAAGAGAGGGGAGAGTAGGGGGCAAATAAAAACCACTCTATATTTTACGTAAGGCTGTTATATTAGCGCTTTATTACAACGTGCAACATCTTTCTCTTACCTTTTCTTTAATCAGGAGACTCCAGAGATCCCTGACACGGACATCTGTCAGGTAAGAAAAAATAATAGGGTCACAATAGAGAAAAACATTTTAAGAGAATATCAAATGCAGATTCACTTTGGGGTGGCAATTTGTTTCTTTAGTAGCCAAGAATCAGCCCCTACACCGGCATGAGCTTCTTCCTGGTCTGCACCCAGAACCATTGCGTCAGCCCGGGCACAGGCACACACAGTGGGGCTTTGAAGAAGAATTAAATACTCACGCATTCTGGGCCGAAATCCGCCATGTGTGCCTGCCACCAGGCCAACGCAATGGTTCTGGGGACATGATGCCAGCATAGGGCCCGACTCTTAGCCTGCAAGTCCCACAATCTGCCACGTGTGGCATCAGCCTAACACAAACATGTTATTATTATGCCTTGTGTTACACAGCAACATACACCCTTCTATTTCTCATATATTTTATATCAAATAAGACTTTTCAAAACTTTGCTTTACTTTCAGCCATGGCATTTTTTAAAAAAAATCTTTTTTTTATGTCTTCAACAGGAGGAAGAACCCCTTAGTTCCAAGGACCCCACTCTCATACCCCTTCGTCCACACAAGCCCCCACCCGCCCCCGCTTTGTTCCAAGCCCCCTCCCTCCCACCCCTTCCTTCCAATCAAGCCCCACCCTCCAACCCCTTAGTCAGGCCCCCACTCTCCCACCCCTTTGTTCCACACAAGCCCCCACCCACCCCCCGCTTTGTTCCAAGCCCCTCCCTCCCACCCCTTCCTTCCAATCAAGCCCCACCCTCCAACCCCTTAGTTCCAGGCCCCCACTCTCCCACCCCTTTGTTCCACACAAGCCCCCACCCCCCCCCGCTTTGTTCCAAGCCCCCTCCCTCCACCCCTTGACTCCTGATACAACCCCCAAATATCGATTCAGTCCTAATTCTCACTGGGTTTATAGTTAACTGTAACTGTCACTGTTTTTGTCTGTTGCTTTCTCTTCTCTTCTCTGTGTTTCCCTTTCTGTTCTCTGCACTGCTGGTTCTGACTCCTGATGCAACTCCCCAATATCCATTCATTCCTCATTCTCACCTGTCCCGTTCTGTTCTCTGCACTGCTGGTTCTGACTCCTGATACAACTCCCGAATTCTCACCTTATTCTCACCTGTCCCGTTCTGTTCTCTGCACTGCTGGTTCTGACTCCTGATACAACTCCCGAATTCTCACCTCCGTTCATTTCTTATTCTCACTGGTTTATAGTTATGTGTAATTGTCACTATGTCTGTCTGTCCCTTTCTGTTCTGTGCACTGCTGGTTCTGACTCCTGATGCAACTCCCCAATATCCATTCATTCCTCATTCTCACTGGGTTTATATTTATGTGTAACTCTCACTGTGTCTGTCTGTCTCTTTCCCTTTCCGGAACTGCAGGTTCTGACTTCTGATACAACTCCCCAATATCGATTCAGTACTCATTCTAACTGGGTTTATAGTTATGTGTAACTGTCACTGTGTCTGTCTGTCCCTTTCTCTTCTCTACACTGCTGGTTCTGACTCCTGATAAAACTCCCCAATATCAATTCAGTCCTCATTCTCACTAGGTTTATAGTTATGTTTAACTGTCACTGTGTCTGTCTGTCCCTTTCCCTTCTCTGCACTGCTGGTTCTGACTCCTGATACAACTTCCCAATATCCATTCATTCCTCATTCACAATTGGTTTATAGTTATGTGTAACTGTCACTGTGTCCCTTTCCCTTCTCTGCACTGCTCGTTCTGACTCCTGATACAACTTCCCAATATCCATTCATTCCTCATTCTCATTGGGTATATAGACTCCTGAAACATCTCCCCAATATCAATTCAGTACTCATTCTCACTGGGTTTATAGTTATGTGTAACTGTCACTGTGTCCCTTTCCCTTCTCTGCACTGCTGGTTTTGACTCCTGATACAACTCCCCAATATCGATTCAGTCCTCATTCTCACTGGGTTTATAGTTATGTGTAACTGTCACTGTGTCTGTCTGTCCCTTTCCCTTCTCTGCACTGCTGGTTCTGACTCCTGATACAACTCCCCAATATCGATTCAGTACTCATTCTAACTGGGTTTATAGTTATGTGTAACTGTCACTGTGTCTGTCTGTCCCTTTCCCTTCTCTGCACTGCTGGTTCTGACTCCTGATACAACTCCCCAATATCGATTCAGTCCTCATTCTCACTGGGTTTATAGTTATGTGTAACTGTCACTGTGTCTGTCTGTCCCTTTCCCTTCTCTGCACTGCTGGTTCTGACTCCTGATACAACTTCCCAATATCCATTCATTCCTCATTCTCACTGGGTTTATAGTTATGTGTAACTGTCATTGTGTCTGTCCATTTCCCTTCTCTGCACTGCTTGTTCCGACTCCTGATACAACTCCACAATATTGATTCAGTCCTAATTCTCACTGGGTTTATAGTTATGTGTAACTCTCACTGTGTCTGTCTGCCCCTTTCTCTTCTCTGCACTGCTGGTTCTGACTCCTGATACAACTCCCCAATATCGATTCAGTCCTCATTCTCACTGGGTTTATAGTTATGTGTAACTGTCACTGTGTCTGTCTGTCCCTTTCCCTTCTCTGCACTGCTGGTTCTGACTCCTGATACAACTTCCCAATATCCATTCATTCCTCATTCTCACTGGGTTTATAATTATGTGTAACTCTCACTGTGTCTGTCTGTCCCTTTCCCTTTCCGGAACTGCAGGTTCTGACTTCTGATACAACTCCCCAATATCGATTCAGTCCTCATTCTAACTGGGTTTATAGTTATGTGTAACTGTCACTGTGTCTGTCTGTCCCTTTCCCTTTCCGGAACTGCATGTTCTGACTTCTGATACAACTCCCCAATATCGATTCAGTCCTCATTCTCACTGGGTTTATAGTTATGTGTAACTGTCACTGTGTCTATCTGTCCCTTTCTCTTCTCTGCACTGCTTGTTCCGACTCCTGATACAACTCCCCAATATTGATCCAGTCCTAATTCTCACTGGGTTTATAATTATGTGTAACTGTCATTATGTTTGTCTGTCCCTTTCACTTCTTTGTACTGCTTTTTCCGACTCCTGATACAACTCCCAAATATCGATTCAGTCCTAATTCTCACTGGGTTTATAGTTATGTGTAACTGTCACTATGTTTGTCTGTCCCTTTCTCTTCTCTGCACTGCTTGTTCCGACTCCTGATACAACTGCACAATATCGATTCAGTCCTAATTCTCACTGGGTCTATAGTTATGTGTAACTGTCACTATGTTTGTCTGTCCCTTTAAATTCTTTGTACTGCTTGTTCTGACTCCTGATACAACTCCCAAATATCGATTCACTCCGAATTCTCACTGGGTTTATAGTTATGTGTAACTGTCACTGTGTCTGTCTGTCCCTTTCCATTCTCTGCACTGCTGGTTCTGACTCCTGATACAACTTCCCAATATCCATTCATTCCTCATTCTCACTGGGTTTATAGTTATGTGTAACTGTCACTGTGTCTGTCTGTCCCTTTCTCTTCTCTATACTGCAGGTTCTGACTCCTGATACAACTTCCCAATACCGATTCATTCCTCATTCTCACTAGGTTTACAATTATGTGTAACTTACACTTTGTTTGTCTGTCCCTTTCTCTTCTCTGCACTGCTGGTTCCGACTCCTGAAACATCTCCCCAATATCAATTCAGTTCTCATTCTCACTGGGTTTATAGTTATGTGTAACTCTCACTGTGTCTGTCTGTCTGTCCCTTTCCCTTTCCGGAACTGCAAGTTCTGACTTCTGATACAACTCCCCAATATCAATTCAGTACTCATTCTCACTGGGTTTATAGTTATGTGTAACTGTCACTGTGTCTGTCTGTCCCTTTCCCTTCTCTGCACTGCTGGTTCTGACTCCTGATACAACTTCCCAATATCCATTCATTCCTCATTCTCACTGGGTTTATAGTTATGTGTAACTGTCACTGTGTCCCTTTCCCTTCTCTGCACTGCTGGTTCCCGCTCCTGATACAACTCCCCAATATCGATTCAGTCCTCATTCTCACTGGGTTTATAGTTATGTGTAACTGTCACTGTGTCTGTCTGTCCCTTTCCCTTCTCTGCACTGCTGGTTCTGACTCCTGATACAACTTCCCAATATCCATTCATTCCTCATTCTCACTGGGTTTATAGTTATGTGTAACTCTCACTGTGTCTGTCTGTCCCTTTCTCTTCTCTACACTGCTGGTTCTGACACCTGATACAACTTCCCAATATCCATTCATTCCTCATTCTCACTGGGTTTATAGTTATGTGTAACTCTCACTGTGTCTGTCTGTCCCTTTCCCTTTCCGGAACTGAAGGTTCTGACTTCTGATACAACTCCCCAATATCGTATCAGAACTCATTGTAACTGGGTTTATAGTTATGTGTAACTGTCACTGTGTCTGTCTGTCCCTTTCTCTTCTCTACACTGCTGGTTCTGACTCCTGATACAACTTCCCCAAATATCGATTCAGTCCTCATTCTCACTGGGTTTATAGTTTATGTGTAACTGTCACTGTGTCTATCTGTCCTTTCTCTTCTCTGCACTGCTTGTTCCGACTCCTGATACAACTCCCCAAAATTGATCCAGTCCTAATTCTCACTGGGTTTATAATTATGTATAACTGTCATTATGTTTGTCTGTCCCTTTCACTTCTCTGCACTGATGGTTCTGACTCCTGATACAACCCCCAAATATCGATTCAGTCCTAATTCTCACTGGGTTTATAGTTAACTGTAACTGTCACTGTTTTTGTCTGTCGCTTTCTCTTCTCTGCACTGCTTGTTCCGACTCCTGATACAACTGCACAATATCGATTCAGTCCTAATTCTCACTGGGTCTATAGTTATGTGTAACCGTCACTATGTTTGTCTGTCCCTTTAAATTCTTTGTACTGCTTGTTTCGACTCCTGATACAACTCCCAAATATCGATTCACTCAGAATTCTCACTGGGTTTATAGTTATGTGTAACCGTCACTATGTTTGTCTGTCCCTTTCTCTTCTCTGCACTGCTTGTTCCGACTCCTGATACAACTCCACAATATTGATTCAGCCCTAATTCTTACTGGGTTTATAGTTATGTTCAACTCTCACTGTGTCTGTCTCTCCCTTTCTCTTCTCTACACTGCTGGTTCTGACACCTGATACAACTTCCCAATATCGATTCAGTCCTCATTCTCACTGGGTTTATAGTTATGTGTAACTGTCACTATTTCTGTCTGTCCCATTCCCTTCTCTGCACTGCTGGTTCTGACTCCTGATACAACTTCCCAATATCCATTCATTCCTCATTCTCACTGGGTTTATAGTTATGTGTAACTGTCATTGTGTCTGTCCATTTCCCTTCTCTGCACTGCTGGTTCTGACTCCTGATACAACTCCCCAAAATCCATTCATTCCTCATTCTCACTGGGTTTATTGTTATGTGTAACTGTCACTGTGTCCCTTTCCCTTCTCTGCACTGCTGGTTCTGACTCCGGATAAAACTTCCCAAGACCCATAAATTCCTGATTCCCACTGAGTTTATAGTTATGTGTAACTGTCACTGTGTCTGTCTCTCCCTTTCCCTTTCCGGAACTGCATGTTCTGACTCCTGATACAACTCCCCAATATCAATTTATTCATCATTCTCACTGGGTTTATAGTTATGTGTAACTGTCACTGTGTTTGTCTGTCCCTTTCTCTTCTCTGCACTGCTTGTTCCGACTCCTGATACAAGTCCACATTATCGATTCAGTCCTCATTCTCACTGGGATTATAGTTATGTGTAACTCTCACTGTTTTTGTCTGTCCCTTTCTCTTCTCTGCACTGCTGATTCTGACTCCTGATAAAACTTCCCAATATCCATTCATTCCTCATTCTCACTGGGTTTATAGTTCTGTGTAACTGTCACTGTGTCTGTCTGTCCCTTTCTCTTCTCTGCTTGTTCCGACTCCTGATACAACTCCCCAATATCGATTCAGTCCTAATTCTCACTGGGTTTATAGTTATGTGTAACTGTCACTATGTTTGTCTGTCCATTTATCTTCTCGGCACTGATGGTTCTGACTCCTGATACAACCCCCAAATATCGATTCAGTCCTAATTCTCACTGGGTTTATAGTTAACTGTAACTGTCACTGTTTTTGTCTGTCGCTTTCTCTTCTCTGCACTGCTTATTCCGACTCATGATACAACTGCACAATATCGATTCAGTCCTAATTCTAACTGGGTCTATAGTTATGTGTAACTGTCACTATGTTTGTCTGTCCCTTTCACTTCTTTGTACTGATTGTTCCGACTCCTGATACAACTCCCAAATATCGATTCACTCCGAAATCTCACTGGGTTTATAGTTATGTGTAACTGTCACTGTTTTTTTCTGTCCCTTTCTCTTCTCTGCACTGCTTGTTCCGACTCCTGATACAACTCCACAATATCGATTCAGTCCTAATTCTCACTGGGTTTATAGTTATGTGTAACTGTCACTATGTTTGTCTGTCCCTTTCTCTTCTCTGCACTGCTTGTTCCGACTTCTGATACAACTCCACAATATTGATCAAGTCCTATTTCTCACTGGGTTTATAGTTATGTGTAACTCTCACTGTGTCTGTCTGTCCCTTTCTCTTCTCTGCTTGTTCCGACTCCTGATACAACTCCCCAATATCGATTCAGTCCTAATTCTCAATGGGTTTATAGTTATGTGTAACTGTCACTATGTTTGTCTGTCCCATTATCTTCTCGGCACTGATGGTTCTGACTCCTGATACAACCCCCAAATATCGATTCAGTCCTAATTTTCACTGGGTTTATAGTTAACTGTAACTGTCACTGTTTTTGTCTGTCACTTTCTCTTCTCTGCACTGCTTGTTCCGACTCCTGATACAACTGCACAATATCGATTCAGTCCTAATTCTCACTGGGTCTATAGTTATGTGTAACTGTCACTATGTTTGTCTGTCCCTTTAAATTCTTTGTACTGCTTGTTCCGACTCCTGATACAACTCTCAAATATTGATTCAATCCGAATTCTCACTGGGTTTATAGTTATGTGTAACTGTCACTGTTTTTGTCTGTCCCTTTCTCTTCTCTGCATTGCTTGTTCCGACTTCTGATACAACTCCACAATATTGATTCAGTCCTAATTCTTACTGGGTTTATAGTTATGTGTAACTCTCACTGTGTCTGTCTCTCCCTTTCTCTTCTCTGCACTGCTTGTTCCTACTCCTGATACAACTCCCCAATATCGATTCAGTCCTAAGTCTCACTGGGTTTATAGTTATGTGTAACTGATACTATGTCTGTCTGTCCCTTTCACTTTCCGGAACTGCAGGTTCTGACTCCTGATACAACTTCCCAATATCGATTAAGTCCTCATTCTCACTGGGTTTATAGTTATTTGTAACTGTCACTGTGTCTGTCTGTCCCGTTCTCTTCTCTATACTGCTGGTTCTGACACCTGATACAACTTCCCAATATCCATTCATTCCTCATTCTCACTGGGTTTATAGTTATGTGTAACTCTCACTGTGTCTGTCTGTCCCTTTCCCTTTCCGGAACTACAGGTTCTGACTCCTGATACAACTTCCCAATACCGATTCATTCCTCATTCTCACTGGGTTTACAGTTATGTGTAACTTACACTGTGTTTGTCTGTCCCTTTCTCTTCTCTGCACTGCTGGTTCCGACTCCTGAAACATCTCCCCAATATCAATTCAGTACTCATTCTCACTGGGTTTATAGTTATGTGTAACTGTCACTGTGTCTGTCTGTCCCTTTCCCTTTCCGGAACTGCAGGTTCTGACTTCTGATACAACTCCCCAATATCAATCCAGTACTCATTCTCACTGGGTTTATAGTTATGTGTAACTGTCACTGTGTCCCTTTCCCTTCTCTGCACTGCTGGTTCTGACTCCTGATACAACTCCTCAATATCCGTTCATTTCTTATTCTCACCTGGTTTATACTTATGTGTAATTGTCACTATGTCTGTCTGTCTGTCCCTTTCTGTTCTCTGCACTGCTGGTTCTGACTCCTGATGCAACTCCCCAACATCCATTCATTCCTCATTCTCACCTGTCCCGTTCTGTTCTCTGCACTGCTGGTTCTGACTCCTGATACAACTCCCGAATTCTAACCTCATTCTCACCTGTCCCGTTATGTTCTCTGCACTGCTGGTTTTGACTCCTGATACAACTCCCCAATATCGATTCAGTCCTCATTCTCATTGGGTTTATAGTTATGTGTAACTGTCACTGTGTCTGTCTGTCCCTTTCCCTTCTCTGCACTGCTGGTTCTGACTCCTGATACAACTTCCCAATATCCATTCATTCCTCATTCTCACTGGGTTTATAGTTATGTGTAACTGTTACTGTGTCTGTCTGTCCCTTTCACTTTCCGGAACTGCTGGTTCTGACTCCTGATATAACTTCCCAATATCCATTCATTCCTCACTCTCACTGGGTTTATAGTTATGTGTAACTCTCACTGTGTCTGTCTGTCCCTTTCCCTTTCCGGAACTGCAGGTTCTGACTCCTGATACAACTTCCCAATACCGATTCATTCCTCATTCTCACTGGGTTTACAATTATGTGTAACTTACACTGTGTTTGTCTGTCCCTTTCTCTTCTCTGCACTGCTGGTTCCGACTCCTGAAACATCTCCCCAATATCAATTCAGTACTCATTCTCACTGGGTTTATAGTTATGTGTAACTCTCACTGTGTCTGTCTGTCCCTTTCCCTTTCCGGAACTGCAGGTTCTGACTTCTGATACAACTCCCCAATATCAATTCAGTACTCATTCTCACTGGGTTTATAGTTATGTGTAACTGTCACTGTGTCTGTCTGTCCCTTTCCCTTTTCTGCACTGCTGGTTCTGACTCCTGATACAACCCCCCAATATCCATTCATTCCTCATTCTCACTGGGTTTATAGTTATGTGTAACTGTCACTGTGTTCCTTTCCCTTCTCTGCACTGCTGGTTCTGACTCCTGATACAACTCCCCAATATCCGTTCATTTCTTATTCTCACCTGGTTTATAGTTATGTGTAATTGTCACTATGTCTGTCTGTGTGTCCCTTTCTGTTCTCTGCACTGCTGGTTCTGACTCCTGATGCAACTCCCTAATATGCATTCATTCCTCATCCTCACCTGTCCCGTTCTGTTCTCTGCACTGCTGGTTCTGACTCCTGATACAACCTCCCAGTATCCATTCATTCCTCATTCACAATGGGTTTATAGTTATGTGTAAATGTCACTGTGTCCCTTTCCCTTCTCTGCACTGCTGGTTCTGACTCCTGATACAACTTCCAAATATCCATTCATTCCTCATTCTCACTGGGTTTAAAGTTATGTGTAACTGTCACTGTGTCCCTTTCCCTTCTCTGCACTGCTGGTTCTGACTCCTGATAAAACTCCCCAATATCGATTCAGTCCTAATTCTCACTGGGTTTATAGTTATGTGTAACAGTCACTATGTTTGTCTGTCCCTTTCTCTTCTCTACACTGCTGGTTCTGACACCTGATACAACTTCCCAATATCGATTCAATCCTCATTCTCACTGGGTTTATAGTTATGTGTAACTCTCACTGTGTCTGTCTGTCCCTTTCCCATTCCGGAACTGCAGGTTCTGACTCCTGATACAACTTCCCAATACCCATTCATTCCTCATTCTCACTGGGTTTACAGTTATGTGTAACTTACACTGTGTTTGTCTGTCCCTTTCTCTGCACTGCTGGTTCCGACTCCTGATAAAACTTCCCAATATGCATTCATTCCTAATTCTCACTGGGTTTATAGTTATGTGTAACAGTCACTATGTTTGTCTGTCCCTTTCTCTTCTCTACACTGCTGGTTCTGACACCTGATACAACTTCCAAATATCCATTCATTCCTCATTCTCACTGGGTTTATAGTTATGTGTAACTGTCACTGTGTCCCTTTCCCTTCTCTGCACTGCTGGTTCTGACTCCTGATAAAACTCCCCAATATCGATTCAGTCCTAATTCTCACTGGGTTTATAGTTATGTGTAACAGTCACTATGTTTGTCTGTCCCTTTCTCTTCTCTACACTGCTGATTCTGACACCTGATACAACTTCCCAATATCCATTCATTCCTCATTCTCACTGGGTTTATAGTTATGTGTAACTCTCACTGTGTCTGTCTGTCCCTTTCCGGAACTGCTGGTTCTGACTCCTGATACAACTACCCAATATCCATTCATTCCTCATTCTCACTGGGTTTATAGTTATGTGTAACTGTCACTGTGTCCCTTTCCCTTCTCTGCACTGCTGGTTCTGACTCCTGATACAACTCCCCAATATCCGTTCATTTCTTATTCTCACCTGGTTTATAGTTATGTGTAATTGTAACTATGTCTGTCTGTCTGTCCCTTTCTGTTCTCTGCAGTACTGGTTCTGACTCCTGATGAAACTCCCCAATATCCATTCATTCCTCATTCTCACCTGTCCCGTTCTGTTCTCTGCACTGCTGGTTATGACTCCTGATACAACTCCCGAATTCTAACCTCATTCTCACCTGTCCCGTTATGTTCTCTGCACTGCTAGTTTTGACTCCTGATACAACTCCCCAATATCGATTCAGTCCTCATTCTCACTGGGTTTATAGTTATGTGTAACTGTCACTGTGTCTGTCTGTCCCTTTCCCTTCTCTGCACTGTCGGTTCTGACTCCTGATACAACGCCCCAATATCTATTCATTCCTCATTCTCACTGGGTTTAAAGTTATGTGTAACTGTCCCTGTGTCTGTCTGTCCCTTTCCGTTCTCTGCACTGCTGGATTTGACTCCTGATACAACTCCCCAATATCGATTCAGTCCTCATTCTCACTGGGTTTATAGTTATGTGTAACTGTCACTGTGTCTGTCTGTCCCTTTCCCTTCTCTGCACTGCTGGTTCTGACTCCTGATACAACTTCCCAATATCCATTAATTCCTCATTCTCACAGGGTTTATAGTTATGTGCAACTCTCACTGTGTCTGTCTGTCCCTTTCTCTTCTCTACACTGCTGGTTCTGACACCTGATACAACTTCCCAATATCCATTCATTCTTCATTCTCACTGGGTTTATAGTTATGTGTAACTGTCACTGTGTCTGTCTGTCCCTTTCCAGAACTGCAGGTTCTGACTTCTGATACAACTTCCCAATATCGATTCAGTCCTCATTCTCACTGGGTTTATAGATATTTGTAACTGTCACCGTGTCTGTCTGTCCCGTTCTCTTCTCTGTACTGCTGGTTCTGACACCTGATACAACTTCCCAATATCCATTCATTCCTCATTCTCAGTGGGTTTATAGTTATGTGTAACTCTCACTGTGTCTGTCTGTCCCTTTCCCTTTCCGGAACTGCAGATTCTGACTCCTGATACAACTTCCCAATACCGATTAATTCCTCATTCTCACTGGGTTTACAGTTATGTGTAACTTACACTGTGTTTGTCTGTCCCTTTCTCTTCTCTGCACTGCTGGTTCCGACTCCTGAAATATCTCCCCAATATCAATTCAGTACTCATTCTCACTGGGTTTATAGTTATGTGTAACTCTCACTGTGTCTGTCTGTCCCTTTCCCTTTCCGGAACTGCAGGTTCTGACTTCTGATACAACTCCCCAATATCAATTCAGTACTCATTCTCACTGGGTTTATAGTTATGTGTAACTGTCACTGTGTCTGTCTGTCCCTTTCCCTTCTCTGCACTGCTGGTTCTGACTCCTGATACAACTTCCCAATATCCATTCATTCCTCATTCTCACTGGGTTTATTGTTATGTGTAACTGTCACTGTGTCTGTCCATTTCCCTTCTCTGCACTGCTGGTTCTGACTCCTGATACAACTCCCCAATATCCATTCATTCCTCATTCTCACTGGGTTTATAGTTATGTGTAACTGTCACTGTGTCCCTTTCCCTTCTCTGCACTGCTGGTTCTGACTCCTGATAAAACTTCCCAATATCGATTCAATCCTCATTCTCACTGGGTTTATAGTTATGTGTAACTCTCACTGTGTCTGTCTGTCCCTTTCCCATTCCGGAACTGCAGGTTCTGACTCCTGATACAACTTCCCAATACCCATTCATTCCTCATTCTCACTGGGTTTACAGTTATGTGTAACTTACACTGTGTTTGTCTGTCCCTTTCTCTGCACTGCTGGTTCCGACTCCTGATAAAACTTCCCAATATGCATTCATTCCTAATTCTCACTGGGTTTATAGTTATGTGTAACAGTCACTATGTTTGTCTGTCCCTTTCTCTTCTCTACACTGCTGGTTCTGACACCTGATACAACTTCCAAATATCCATTCATTCCTCATTCTCACTGGGTTTATAGTTATGTGTAACTGTCACTGTGTCCCTTTCCCTTCTCTGCACTGCTGGTTCTGACTCCTGATAAAACTCCCCAATATCGATTCAGTCCTAATTCTCACTGGGTTTATAGTTATGTGTAACAGTCACTATGTTTGTCTGTCCCTTTCTCTTCTCTACACTGCTGATTCTGACACCTGATACAACTTCCCAATATCCATTCATTCCTCATTCTCACTGGGTTTATAGTTATGTGTAACTCTCACTGTGTCTGTCTGTCCCTTTCCGGAACTGCTGGTTCTGACTCCTGATACAACTACCCAATATCCATTCATTCCTCATTCTCACTGGGTTTATAGTTATGTGTAACTGTCACTGTGTCCCTTTCCCTTCTCTGCACTGCTGGTTCTGACTCCTGATACAACTCCCCAATATCCGTTCATTTCTTATTCTCACCTGGTTTATAGTTATGTGTAATTGTAACTATGTCTGTCTGTCTGTCCCTTTCTGTTCTCTGCAGTGCTGGTTCTGACTCCTGATGAAACTCCCCAATATCCATTCATTCCTCATTCTCACCTGTCCCGTTCTGTTCTCTGCACTGCTGGTTCTGACTCCTGATACAACTCCCGAATTCTAACCTCATTCTCACCTGTCCCGTTATGTTCTCTGCACTGCTAGTTTTGACTCCTGATACAACTCCCCAATATCGATTCAGTCCTCATTCTCACTGGGTTTATAGTTATGTGTAACTGTCACTGTGTCTGTCTGTCCCTTTCCCTTCTCTGCACTGTCGGTTCTGACTCCTGATACAACGCCCCAATATCTATTCATTCCTCATTCTCACTGGGTTTAAAGTTATGTGTAACTGTCCCTGTGTCTGTCTGTCCCTTTCCGTTCTCTGCACTGCTGGATTTGACTCCTGATACAACTCCCCAATATCGATTCAGTCCTCATTCTCACTGGGTTTATAGTTATGTGTAACTGTCACTGTGTCTGTCTGTCCCTTTCCCTTCTCTGCACTGCTGGTTCTGACTCCTGATACAACTTCCCAATATCCATTAATTCCTCATTCTCACAGGGTTTATAGTTATGTGCAACTCTCACTGTGTCTGTCTGTCCCTTTCTCTTCTCTACACTGCTGGTTCTGACACCTGATACAACTTCCCAATATCCATTCATTCTTCATTCTCACTGGGTTTATAGTTATGTGTAACTGTCACTGTGTCTGTCTGTCCCTTTCCAGAACTGCAGGTTCTGACTTCTGATACAACTTCCCAATATCGATTCAGTCCTCATTCTCACTGGGTTTATAGTTATTTGTAACTGTCACCGTGTCTGTCTGTCCCGTTCTCTTCTCTGTACTGCTGGTTCTGACACCTGATACAACTTCCCAATATCCATTCATTCCTCATTCTCAGTGGGTTTATAGTTATGTGTAACTCTCACTGTGTCTGTCTGTCCCTTTCCCTTTCCGGAACTGCAGATTCTGACTCCTGATACAACTTCCCAATACCGATTAATTCCTCATTCTCACTGGGTTTACAGTTATGTGTAACTTACACTGTGTTTGTCTGTCCCTTTCTCTTCTCTGCACTGCTGGTTCCGACTCCTGAAATATCTCCCCAATATCAATTCAGTACTCATTCTCACTGGGTTTATAGTTATGTGTAACTCTCACTGTGTCTGTCTGTCCCTTTCCCTTTCCGGAACTGCAGGTTCTGACTTCTGATACAACTCCCCAATA
Source organism: Xenopus tropicalis (assembly GCF_000004195.4). Lineage (NCBI taxonomy): Eukaryota > Metazoa > Chordata > Amphibia > Anura > Pipidae > Xenopus > Xenopus tropicalis. The sequence continues at coordinate 54,348,657 of NC_030682.2, read as the reverse complement.
TCAATTCAGTACTCATTCTCACTGGGTTTATAGTTATGTGTAACTGTCACTGTGTCTGTCTGTCCCTTTCCCTTCTCTGCACTGCTGGTTCTGACTCCTGATACAACTTCCCAATATCCATTCATTCCTCATTCTCACTGGGTTTATTGTTATGTGTAACTGTCACTGTGTCTGTCCATTTCCCTTCTCTGCACTGCTGGTTCTGACTCCTGATACAACTCCCCAATATCCATTCATTCCTCATTCTCACTGGGTTTATAGTTATGTGTAACTGTCACTGTGTCCCTTTCCCTTCTCTGCACTGCTGGTTCTGACTCCTGATAAAACTCCCCAATATCGATTCAGTCCTAATTCTCACTGGGTTTATAGTTATGTGTAACAGTCACTATGTTTGTCTGTCCCTTTCTCTTCTCTGCACTGCTGGTTCTGACTCCTGATAAAACTCCCCAATATCGATTCAATCCTCATTCTCACTGGGTTTATAGTTATGTGTAACTCTCACTGTGTCTGTCTGTCCCTTTCCCATTCCGGAACTGCAGGTTCTGACTCCTGATACAACTTCCCAATACCCATTCATTCCTCATTCTCACTGGGTTTACAGTTATGTGTAACTTACACTGTGTTTGTCTGTCCCTTTCTCTGCACTGCTGATTCCGACTCCTGATAAAACTTCCCAATATGCATTCATTCCTAATTCTCACTGGGTTTATAGTTATGTGTAACAGTCACTATGTTTGTCTGTCCCTTTCTCTTCTCTACACTGCTGGTTCTGACACCTGAAACAACTTCCAAATATCCATTCATTCCTCATTCTCACTGGGTTTATAGTTATGTGTAACTGTCACTGTGTCCCTTTTCCTTCTCTGCACTGCTGGTTCTGACTCCTGATAAAACTCCCCAATATCGATTCAGTCCTAATTCTCACTGGGTTTACAGTTATGTGTAACTTACACTGTGTTTGTCTGTCCCTTTCTCTGCACTGCTGATTCCGACTCCTGATAAAACTTCCCAATATGCATTCATTCCTAATTCTCACTGGGTTTATAGTTATGTGTAACAGTCACTATGTTTGTCTGTCCCTTTCTCTTCTCTACACTGCTGGTTCTGACACCTGATACAACTTCCCAATATCCATTCATTCCTCATTCTCACTGGGTTTAAAGTTATGTGTAACTGTCCCTGTGTCTGTCTGTCCCTTTCCGTTCTCTGCACTGCTGGTTCTGACTCCTGATACAACCCCCAAATATCGATTCAGTCCTAATTCTCACTGGGTTTATAGTTAACTGTAACTGTCACTGTTTTTGTCTGTTGCTTTCTCTTCTCTTCTCTGTGTTTCCCTTTCTGTTCTCTGCACTGCTGGTTCTGACTCCTGATGCAACTCCCCAATATCCATTCATTCCTCATTCTCACCTGTCCCGTTCTGTTCTCTGCACTGCTGGTTCTGACTCCTGATACAACTCCCGAATTCTCACCTTATTCTCACCTGTCCCGTTCTGTTCTCTGCACTGCTGGTTCTGACTCCTGATACAACTCCCGAATTCTCACCTCCGTTCATTTCTTATTCTCACCTGGTTTATAGTTATGTGTAATTGTCACTGCTGGTTCTGACTCCTGATGCAACTCCCCAATATCCATTCATTCCTCATTCTCACCTGTCCCGTTCTGTTCTCTGCACTGCTGGTTCTGACTCCTGATACAACTCCCGAATTCACACCTCATTCTCACCTGTCCCGTTCTGTTCTCTGCACTGCTGGTTTTGACTCCTGATAAATCTCCCGAATATCTATTCATTCCTCATTCTGACTGGGTTAATAGTTATGTGTAACTGTCACTGTGTTTGTCTGTCCCTTTCAATTCTCTGCACTGCTGGTTCCGACTCCTGATAGAACTTCCCAATATTCATTCATTCCTCATTCTCACTGGATTTATAGTTATGTGTAACTGTCACTGTGTTTGTCTATCCCTTTCAATTTTCTGCACTGCTGGTTCTGACTCCTGATACAACTTCCCAATATCCATTCATTCCTCATTCTCACTGGGTTTATAGTTATGTGTAACTGTCACTGTGTCTGTCTGTCTCTTTCCCTTCTCTGCACTGCTGGTTCTGACTCCGGATAAAACTTCCCAAGACCCATAAATTCCTGATTCTCACTGAGTTTATAGTTATGTGTAACTGTCACTGTGTCTGTCTGTCCCTTTCCCTTTCTGCAACTGCAGGTTCTGACTCCTGATACAACTCCCCAATATCAATTTATTCCTCATTCTCACTGGGTTTATAGTTATGTGTAACTTACACTGTGTTTGTCTGTCCCTTTCTCTTCTCTGCACTGCTGGTTCCGACTCCTGAAACATCTCCCCAATATCAATTCAGTACTCATTCTCACTGGGTTTATAGTTATGTGTAACTGTCACTGTGTCTGTCTGTCCCTTTCTCTTCTCTACACTGCTGGTTCTGACTCCTGATACAACTCCCCAATATCCATTCAGTCCTCATTCTCACTGGGTTTATAGTTATGTGTAACTGTCACTGTGTCTGTCTGTCCCTTTCTCTTCTCTGCACTGCTGGTTCTGACTCCTGATACAACTCCCCAATATCCATTCAATCCTCATTCTCACTGGGTTTATAGTTATGTATAATTGTCATTATGTCTGTCAGTCTGTCCGTTTCTGTTCTCTGCACTGCTGGTTCTGACTCCTGATACAACTCACCAATATCCATTCATTCCTCAATCTCACTGGAATTATAGTTATGTGTAACTGTCACTGTGTCTGTCTGTCCCTTTCTCTTCTATGCACTGCTGGTTCTGACTCATGATACAACTTCCCAATATCCATTCATTCCTCATTCTCACTGGGTTTATAGTTATGTGTAACTGTCACTGTATCTGTCTGTCCCTTTCCCTTCTCTGCACTGCTGGTTCTGACTCCTGATACAACTCCCCAATATCCATTCAATCCTCATTCTCACTGGGTTTATAGTTATGTGTAACTCTCACTGTGTCTGTCTCTCCCTTTCCCTTCTCTGCACTGCTGGTTCTGACTCCTGATACAACTTCCCAATATCCATTCATTCCTCATTCTCACTGGGTTTATAGTTATGTATAATTGTCATTATGTCTGTCAGTCTGTCCGTTTCTGTTCTCTGCACTGCTGGTTCTGACTCCTGATACAACTCACCAATATCCTTTCATTCCTCATTCTCACTGGAATTATAGTTATGTGTAACTGTCACTGTGTCTGTCTGTCCCTTTCTCTTCTATGCACTGCTGGTTCTGACTCCTGATACAACTTCCCAATATCCATTCATTCCTCATTCTCACTGGGTTTATAGTTATGTGTAACTGTCACTGTATCTGTCTGTCCCTTTCCCTTCTCTGCACTGCTGGTTCTGACTCCTGATACAACTTCCCAATATCCATTCATTCCTCATTCTCACTGGGTTTATAGTTACAGTATGTACTGCCCATCTAAGAGCAAACAAAGCCCATATAAACCTCACTCATCAAAAGGGTACACTTAGGGGTATATTTATCATGCTGTGTAAAAAGTGGAGTAAAACATCACCGGTGATATATAGCAGCCAATCAGATGCTTTGATTTGGTTTTCTAGCTGTTGAAATCTAATTGCTTATTCGTTGCCCTGGGTAACATCACCGGTAATGCTTTACTCCACTTTTTACACAGCATGATAACTATACCCCTTAACCTTTAACAGCAGCGCCTGCATTGTGATGTCCATGTGATGTCAATGTGATGAGAGCTGCCTTCACCCTAGGAAAGTGACAGTTGGTACAGTCCGTTGGTTGCCATTGTGGTGAGAGGTAAGCGTGCATCTCCTGTGATAGATGTTTTGCCTAAAAACCCTTATTTTAGCTAAAAAAGAGGGGCAATAGTTGGTTGACTCCCCCCCCCCAGACTAGGGGATGCTGCTCCTGTCACTGGTTTTAGTGAATTTGGAGAATTTTCCACTAAAATGGGCTTGTTGTTCCCAGTACTGACAGGCTCCTAAGAGTTTTGCCCCTCTGCCCCCGGGTATCTGCCCTGCCCTTATGTACCAACCTGGGTACACAATAAGTACATACAATGTATGTACTGCACATCTAAGGGCAAATAAAGCCCATAAAAATTTGTCATATGATGAGAGCTGCCTTCACTCTAGGATAGTGACAGTTGGTAGAGTCCGTTGGTTGCCATTGTGGTGAGAGGTAAGCAAGCATCTCTCCTGTAGTAGATGTTTTGCCTAAAAACCCTTATTTTAGCTAAAAAAGAGGGGCAATAGTTGGGTGACTACCCCCCCCAGACTAGGGGATGTTGCTCCTGTCAATGACTTTAGTGAATTTGGAGAATTGCAGGCGCCTTTCCTCCTAGCGCTGGTTGGGAGACACAGACCCAGGGTTGGGCAGTACTGACAGGCTGCTAAGAGTTTTGCCCCTCTGCCCCCGGGTATCTGCCTGCCCTTATGTACCAACCTTAATGTGTAACTGAATGTACTTGCACTTACCATGGACACAGGGCCTGATTTACTATTTCTTACTATTGCAGGGGGTAAATCTAAATCAGTGCTTCTGAAATTATGGTGATGCCCCTTAGGGGAATGGTAACAGCCAATTACTGATTGGTTGCTATTGGCAACTGCAACTTGCATTTAGGCACCTATGTTAGTAAATGAGCCCTAGTACCAATTTAACCCCCTAGGTACCAAATGGAATCCCAGCCTGAGTGTTAGTAAGCGTGAGATTTCGGGGGAACACTTTGAATGGGGCCCCTCATGCAATGTTGCACGTTAAAATGGTAAATGCATTATCCATGAAGCTGACTTGCCCTTTTTATTCCCGTCTCTATACAGATTGCTGCGGTGTGCGACTAGTTGGCGTTTTGCTGCTTCGGCGCTTAACCAGTTTTTTTAGACTGTGATTTTTCTGGCTTCTCCTCAGTTCACCTTTTCCATCTTTAGTTGAACGAGCCTAGAGGAGAGCCAGCACCTACTGAGGGGGTCCCTTAGGGACTCCGGCCCTGGGCCGGCCCCTCCATTCCATCTTTTTTTTTTAACATCACCTGGAGAGCTTCATTTAAGAGGTAATGTAGCAAATGGGAACCAGTGAAACAGTTTATGATTTCTTCTACAGCAAGTCTCAATTTACTGGGGGGGGGGGGGGGGGCAACTTGTTAGGCGGCTTATCTCTTTCCTGGGACTGTGCTTCTCATTATCAAAAAGGGCACGGGCCCAGCAAGAAAAGCCTTTAGATCTGACAGCGGTATTGGGCAGGAACTCCTTTCTCAGGGGGTATTTTAAGGGGTAATTCTCCTGCCTGGGTATCCGCTTTCAGCTCTATAGTAGTGCTGGGCGGGAAAAATTCGCTGCTCGCCAAAAATTAAATAAATTGTACATAGAACACAGTATTGGGAAGTGCTAACGTGATGTTTTTCTTTTTTTCAGCGAGCGATGAACAAAGTGTTCAAGCGTTTGAGGCGTTTTTTTCCCTTGCTTCGGCAAGGTAAGGATTTTATTTCACATATTTCATTCTGTGGGAAACTTCATGGAGGGACAAATTTGTCCTCCAACTCAGTTACTGATGATCTCTAAACATTGTTCTGTTTGGGGCCCATGAAAGCGAACACCAAACATATTAACATATTTTTTAATATTAACATATTTTTAATGGGTCAGAGATCTTCCTAACCTAGAGGAAGATTTGTGGGAAGAAGCCCCATGTGAAATGTATAGTTATCTGATTTCCACAAAAGATAAGATTTGGAATAATTCATAGGACATATATTACCCCCTGAAGCTAAATACCATAGGCAAAAACCCAATGCCCCCTGCCCCGTATGTCAATATGCAGATGCTGGGCTTGCCCTTCTATATATTTGTACTGGTCTGAGGTGGTAAAATATCTTACCGAGAAAATCCTGTTACCTGGAAGCCTAAACCCAGATGTGTGCTTAGGCCTTCTCTTTCCATAAAGTAATGTCAACTTTTGTTTCACTCACCCAGGAGGAGCCCACTGAGGAGCCACAGGAATTTATCTGCCTGGTAAGTAGTAAAGGAGTCGGTATCATAGATTCCTTATATCATTAGCTTCTTCCTAAATGTTGTGTTGACTTTAACAGAATTTACCATTTAATATGACTGTTTGCAAACAGACACCTATAGCCAATGAACCCCGTACCCATATAACTTGTGATATAAATGTTAATTCCATCCACATATGAATCAGTACATACAATAGTTCTAGCACTGTCCCCCCCAATTTAGAAGACATCCATGGCTCTGATCAATTTTCCTCTCTTAACCAGGTACCATCGGTTGGATCTGGCAACGCCGTTTGCCAAGTGAGTAGCAAATAATTCAATAATAAAACACCAGTCCCTGAATATTACATATAACTTATATTCACTTCTTTCTAAAAAGCTGAGTTGATTTGATAACTTGACTTTCATCTCTTAACCAGGAACCACCAGAAATCCCTGGCAAAAACTGCCAGCTAAGTAGTAAAAAATAAACATACATAACATGGTTTGGGTTTTGGAACTTGTGAATTTGAATTTGTATTGTACAAGGTCCTTTTTACATACTAAACTACAGAGTTATAGTAAACTGATCAGGTAACTTTATTTCTCTTAGGAGGAGAAACCAGAGCACAAAATGGAGCCGGCTATAGACAACTGCCGGGTAAGCATAAGAGAGGGGAGAGTAGGGGGCAAATAAAAATCACTCTATATTTTACGTAAGGCTGTATATTAGCTGCTTTATTACAACTTGCAACATCTTTCTCTTACCTTTTCTTTAATCAGGAGACTCCAGAGATCCCTGACACGGACATCTGTCAGGTAAGAAAAAATAATAGGGTCACAATAGAGAAAAACATTTTAAGAGAATATCAAATGCAGATTCACTTTGGGGTGGCAATTTGTTTCTTTAGTAGCCAAGAATCAGCCCCTACACCGGCATGAGCTTCTTCCTGGTCTGCACCCAGAACCATTGCGTCAGCCCGGGCACAGGCACACACAGTGGGGCTTTGAAGAAGAATTAAATACTCACGCATTTCTGGGCCGAAATCCGCCATGTGTGCCTGCACCCAGGCCAACGCAATGGTTCTGGGGACATGATGCCAGCATAGGGCCCGACTCTTAGCCTGCAAGTCCCACAATCTGCCACGTGTGGCATCAGCCTAACACAAACATGTTATTATTATGCCTTGTGTTACACAGCAACATACACCTTCTATTTCTCATATATTTATATCAAATAAGACTTTTCAAAACTTTGCTTTACTTTCAGCCATGGCATTTTTAAAAAAAATCTTTTTTTATGTCTTCAACAGGAGGAAGAACCCCTTAGTTCCAGGACCCCACTCTCATACCCCTTCGTTCCACACAAGCCCCCACCCGCCCCCCGCTTTGTTCCAAGCCCCCTCCCTCCCACCCCTTCCTTCCAATCAAGCCCCACCCTCCAACCCCTTAGTTCCAGGCCCCCACTCTCCCACCCCTTTGTTCCACACAAGCCCCCACCCACCCCCGCTTTGTTCCAAGCCCCCTCCCTCCCACCCCTTCCTTCCAATCAAGCCCCACCCTCCAACCCCTTAGTTCCAGGCCCCCACTCTCCCACCCCTTTGTTCCACACAAGCCCCCACCCGCCCCCCGCGTTGTTCCAAGCCCCCTCCCTCCCACCCCTTCCTTCCAATCAAGCCCCATCCTCCAATCCCTTAGTTCCAGGACCCCACTCTCCCACCCCTTCGTTCCATACAAGCCCCCTCCCGCCCCCCGCTTTGTTCCAAGCCCCCTCCCTCCCACCCCTTCCTTCCAATCAAGCCCCAACCTCCAACCCCTTAGTTCCAGGCCCCCACTCTCCCACTCCTTCGATCCACAGAAGCCCCCACCCGCCCCCCGCTTTGTTCCATGCCCCCTCCCTCCCACCCCTTCCTTCCAATCAAGCCCCAACCTCCAACCCCTTAGTTCCAGGCCCCCACTCTCCCACCCCTTCGATCCAGAGAAGCCCCCACCCGCCCCCCGCTTTGTTCCATGCCCCCTCCCTCCCACCCCTTCCTTCCAATCAAGCCCCATCTTCCAGGAGGTGGAGGAGGAGGAGATTTGGTTGTAACTACCAACACTCTGCACTGGGGAGGTAATAAACAGTGGCCAATAAGATGTTTGTTTTCATAGTTCTACGTGTAACTGACTGAACAAAGGTAATAGCTATATGGTTGCTATGGGTTACTGCCCAGGTGCAGTTTTGCCCAGTGTTGATGAATGAGCCCAACTGTATCATGTGCTGGCCTTTGTGGCCATTTAACATTCTTGTGACTGAGTAACGATCTGCCCTACAGATATCACTGCTGATTCCCTGGTGGCCAATGGGGGGTGAGGCACAAACGGCTGCTGTAGCGCTAGCTTACATATCCACCTTACCAAATGGGTTTTCCCACAGGCGCCAGGTAACCAATACAAGAATGAAAGGTACCATTACAGGTAGCGGATATTCTGTAGCCCCAGCATTTTATATCTAAAGAACAAGTATTTGTCTGTAGTTTTTACCTTATTTCAACAATTTCTAAAATGTTTCTCTATTTTTTTCAGCGCTCGACCGGAAGACTGTTCAGGGCAGTATCCTGCCAACATCTAGCTTCCATTGCCCTCCTCGACACCAGACCCCTCCCTCCCACCCCTTCCTTCCACACAAGCCCCGCCCTCCAACCCCTTAGTTCCAAGCCCATGCCCTCCCACCCCTTCCTTCAAAGCCCCTGCCCTACCACCCACTTTCCCACCCCTTACTTCCAGGCCCCCGCTCTACCACCCCTTCGTTCCATACAAGCCCCCTTCCGCCCCCGCATCGTTCCGGGCCGCAGCCCTCCCGCCCCTTCCTTTTAAGACCCCGCCCTCCCTTCCTTTCTAACAAAGCCACCGCCCACACCAAAGCCCTCCGCTCTTCAACCAAAGCCCCCGCCCCTTCCACTAAATCCCCCTCCCGCCCGCCCGCCCCTTCCACTAAATCCCCCTCCCGCCCGCCCGCCCCTTCCACTAAATCCCCCTCCCGCCCGCCCGCCCCTTCCACTAAATCCCCCTCCCGCCCGCCCGCCCCTTCCACTAAATCCTCCTCCCGCCCGCCCGCCCCTTCCACTAAATCCCCCTCCCGCCCGCCCGCCCCTTCCCCTAAATCCCCCTCCCGCCTGCCCGCCCCTTCCAATAAATCCCACTCCCGCCCGCCCGCCCCTTCCACTAAATCCCCCTCCCGCCCGCCCGCCCCTTCCACTAAATCCCCCTCCCGCCCGCCCCTTCCACTAAATCCCCTCCCGCCCGCCCCTTCCACTAAATCCTCCTCTCGCCCGCCCCTTCCACTAAATCCCCTCCCGCCCGCCTGCCCCTTCCACTAAATCCCCCTCCTGCCCGCCCCTTCCACTAAATCCCCTCCCGCCCCTTCCACTAAATCGCCCGCCCGCCCGCCCGCGATGTAGTGGATGGGGCGGGAGGGCGGGCGATGTAGTGGATGGGGCGGGAGGGCGGGCGATGTAGTGGATGGGGCGGGAGGGCGGGCGATGTAGTGGATGGGGCGGGAGGGCGGGCGATGTAGTTCCGCCCCATCCACTACATCGCCCGCCCGCCCGCCCCATCCACTACATCGCCCGCCCGCCCGCCCCATCCACTACATCGCCCGCACCGCCCGCCCCATCCACTACATCGCCCGCCCGCCCGCCCCATCCACTACATCGCCCGCCCGCCCGCCCCATCCACTACATCGCCCGCCCGCCCGCCCCATCCACTACATCGCCCGCCCGCCCCATCCACTACATCGCCCGCCCCGCCCCATCCACTACATCGCCCGCCCGCCCCATCCACTACATCGCCCGCCCGCCCATCCACTACATCGCCCGCCCGCCCGCCCCATCCACTACATCGCCCGCCCGCCCGCCCCATCCACTACATCGCCCGCCCCCATCCACTACATCGCCCGCCCCATCCACTACATCGCCCGCCCCATCCACTACATCGCCGCCCGCCCATCCACTACATCGCCCGCCCGCCCCATCCACTACATCGCCCGCCCCATCCACTACATCGCCCGCCCGCCCATCCACTACATCGCCCGCCGCCCCATCCACTACATCGCCCGCCCGCCCCATCCACTACATCGCCCGCCCGCCCGCCCCATCCACTTACATCGCCCGCCCGCCCGCCCCATCCACTACATCGCCCGCCCGCCCGCCCATCCACTACATCGCCCGCCCGCCCGCCCATCCACTACATCGCCCGCCCGCCCGCCCCCCATCCACTACATCGCCCGCCCGCCCCATCCACTACATCGCCCGCCGCCCATCCACACATCGCCCGCCCGCCCGCCCCCCACTACATCGCCTGCCCGCCCGCCCCATCCACTACATCGCCCCGCCCGCCCCATCCACTACATCGCCCGCCCGCCCCATCCACTACATCGCCCGCCCGCCCCATCCACTACATCGCCCGCCCCATCCACGCCCGCTCTTCCATTAAATCCCCCCCTGCCCGCCCCTTCCACCAAAAACCCCTACCACCAAAAACCCCTTCCACCAAAGCCCCCGCCCGTCCCTTCCACCAATGCCCCCGTCTGCCCCTTCCACCAAAGCCCCCGCCATAACATATAAAGCCCTGATCCAGGGAGTAAACCCAACTGCCGTTTCTAGGGGTCAGGAAGGAATTTTTACCCTCGGTACAAATTGGCCCAGTGCCAGGGATTTTTTGCCTTCCTCTGGATCACTGGCTTTTAGGAATGCCCAACCCCCACTTATCTACATCTAAATAAATCCTGTGCCCACCAACAGGTTTCCCCATAAATATGTCTCTGTGTTTTTCTTGAATCCCTATGGTGAATATTGGGGGTCTCCCATGCCTCATTCTGCTTAAGGTGACCAATTGTGTAACGGGGTAATTAATACTGCTGGGGGGGCTGATAAAAATGGCAGGTTGGGGTAAAACTGGGCGGTGTTGCTGACAGAGAGCTTTAGTTGAAAAATTAAATGGGTTAAGATCTCTGCAGGGAGTTGAGTGGGTTCTGCTGAGGGACATAATTGGTTAATATGTACCTGATGGGGCTGAAAGATACAGGGAGCCATAGATACAGATATGAGGGCACCCTACCTGCTATATAAGTATTCCTACTGAACTCTAATGCCAACACCATGTATAATGCCCACAGGGCACACAGCCAGTATATACGCAGTGCCAACACCATGTATAATGCCCACAGGGCACACAGCCAGTATATATGCAGTGCCAACACCATGTATAATGCCCACAGGGCACACAGCCAGTATATACGCAGTGCCAACACCATGTATAATGCCCACAGGGCACACAGCAAGTATATACGCAGTGCCAACACCATGTATAATGCCCACAGGGAACACAGCCAGTATATACGCAGTGCCAAAACCATATATAATGCCCACAGGGCACATAGGAAGTATATACGCAGTGCCAACACCATGTATAATGCCCACAGGGCACACAGCCAGTATATACGCAGTGCCAACACCATGTATAATGCCCACAGGGCTAACAGCAAGTATATACGCAGTGCCAACACCATGTATAATGCCCACAGGGCACATAGCCAGTATATACGCAGTGCCAACACCATGTATAATGCCCACAGGGCACACAGCCAGTATATACGCAGTGCCAACACCATGTATAATGCCCACAGGGCTAACAGCAAGTATATACGCAGTGCCAACACCATGTATAATGCCCACAGGGCACACAGCCAGTATATACGCAGTGCCAACACCATGTATAATGCCCACAGGGCACACAGCAAGTATATACACAGTGCCAACACCATGTATAATGCCTAGTGTGCCATTATCCTAACCTGGGAGTTGGTAGGGGACAGAGGCAGAGGGGGGGCTTATGAGACACAGCAGGGAGCAAACACACTGCTAAGGGTTAATATAGATGAATTCCTCTCCATACTCACCTGCTGACGCTCCTCTCTGATCCTCCTTCTCTCCTGCTCATGGTATGTGCCCCCACCTGCATAGTCTGGCCAGAAATGGGCCCCTACCCTGATGTACTGCTCCATTAACTCCACAAATGCTGGTACGATCCCTGGAAAATGGGAAATAAGCACTTCATTAACTTCACACAAAATACATTAAATACACACGGTGAGAAGCAGCGAGAACCTAATCACCAAATTAATTAAATACAATGAAAGCAAATGATCTTTGAAACCCCAGATCCTATTACCCTTCCAAAAATCAGGTCTCCAGAAGGCTGCCTTAAGGTTTGCCTGAAGATCTCAGCATGATAGAGTTCAGAAAGGGTTCAGAAATCTTTCCTGCTGCCCAATGTTCTCAATAGCCCCACCTTGTGGTAGGCAGGAGAATAGCACCCAAATAGGAGAAACCCTGCTTAGCTCCTATTAGCCCTACTGGCGCCTACACACTGATAAAACAACTACAAAAATACATTTGTTGGTTCAAGAATAAAATGTTAAATGGTAGAGGGAATTATTTGCTATTTTTTTAATCTCATTCCAAATTTAAAGCCAATGAGCCACAAAGGCAGGAGCAGGTGTTTTTACTTGGGGAGGGGGGGGGGCACACATATGGCATATGCCCCTCCATGTACCCACTAAAGGTGCCAGTCTCTCCTGTTTTCCCTTCTCTGTGCCCCTCACTCCCCCCTCCCTTCCCCCCTTACATACATGTTCCCTCTGACAGGAATCCCTGCATCTTCTTTCCCCTGCACAGCTCTCTGTCCTGCTGGGTTTTTCATCAAAGTTTAAGTCCCGGACAAGCCGTGTGGGGATTGGATGGACCGGGAGGAAGTTCAGACTTCAGCTCCCAGTGTATCCAATCCCCACTGCTGTTAATAGCTCTCAGTAACTCAGTGCTGTCCAACTTCTGTGGTACCGAGGACTGGAATTTTTCTGGCCTACATGGTGGAGGGCCGATAATGGAAGCCAGTTTTGACCATTCCCCCTTTTAAAACCACACCCACTTCAAACCACACCCATGTTATCACAAGACCATCCCCCACATTAATGGAGGTAGCGCAGCAAAACCCCAAATGGTTGGTGCTCACTGTAGGGATATCCCCCTTCATTCATATGTGAAAGAATTATATTGTCATATGTTATATATATGTTTGTGGGGCCGTGCCCTTTTGTCCAGACATTGTACCTGGTGGGGAAAAAGGGAGGATTTGGTACAGAGGTAGAGAGGTAAATCCCAGGCTCAGGCAGTGGGGGCACGGAATTCCTTGTCCATGCCTGGGGCAAGTGAACTGAAGGCCCTTCTTCCCTCCGTCGCTGCTAATGACTTCCTATGAAGCTCGCTAACTGCCGACACGTTAGAGGGGAGACATAACACTGACCCCCCCGACACCCTGGTTCCAGAAGGGGAATAATAACATGTTTAGAAGGTGTATTCCCTCTCTTACTGGTGACTGCTCCCCTATTAAGTGCCCAGGATTAACCAATCACAGTAGGGGGTACATTATCCCCTATAATATATGAGTAATACTCAGAGTTCCCTGTATAACTCAGCCTGCAGCCTTGTGCCTTTATATGGGCACAGAACCCCTCAGTGACTGCTAATATCCTTATCATTTACAGTAGGGGGTACATTATCCCTTATAATACATGAGTGATACTCAGAGTTCCCTGTATAACTCAGCCTGCAGCCTTGTGCCTTTATATGGGCACAGAACGCCTCAGTGACTGCTCGTTCTGACTCCTGATACAACTCCCCAATATCCATTCAGTTCTCATTCTCACTGGGTTTATAGTGATGTGTAACTCTCACTGTGCTTGTCTGTCCCTTTCTCTTCTCTGCACTGCTGGTTCTGACTCCTGATACAACTCCCCAATATCCATTCATTCCTCATTCTCACTGAGTTTATAGTTATGTGTAACTGTCACCGTGTCTGTCTCTTTCCCTTCTCTGCACTGCTGGTTCTGACTCCTGATACAACTCCCCAATATCCATTCATTCCTCATTCTCACTGGGTTTATAGTTATGTGTAACTGTCACTGTGTCTGTCCCTTTCCCTTCTCTGCACTGCTGGTTCTGACTCCTGACACAACTCCCCAATACCCATTCATTCCTCATTCTCACTGAGTTTATAGTTATGTGTAACTGTCACCGTGTCTGTCTCTTTCCCTTCTCTGCACTGCTGGTTCTGACTCCTGATACAACTTCCCAAAATCCATTCATTCCTAATTCTCACTGAGTTTATAGTAATGTGTAACTGTCACCATGTCTGTCTCTTTCCCTTCTCTGCACTGCTGGTTCTGACTCCTGATACAACTCCCCAATATCCATTCATTCCTCATTCTCACCTGTCCCGTACTGTTCTCTGCACTGCTGGTTCTGACTCCTGATAAAAATCCCGAATATCTATTTATTCCTCATTCTCACTGGGTTTATAGTTATGTGTAACTTTCGCTGTGTTTGTCTGTCCCTTTCTCTCCTCTGCACTGCTGGTTCCGACTCCTGATATAACTCCCCAATATCGATTCAGTCCTCATGCTCACTGGGTTTATAGTTATGTGTAACTGTCACTGTGTTTGTCTGTCCCTTTCCCTTCTCTGCACTGCTTGTTCCGACTCCTGATATAACTCCCCAATATCCATTCATTCCTCATTCTCACCTGTCCCGTACTGTTCTCTGCACTGCTGGTTCCGACTCCTGATACAACTCCCGAATTCTCACCTCAATCTCACCTGTCCCGTTCTGTTCTCTACACTGCTGGTTCTGACTCCTGATAAAACTCCCGAATATCTATTCATTCCTCATTCTCACTGAGTTTATAGTTATGTGTAACTCTCACTGTGTTTGTCTGTCCCTTTCTCTTCTCTGTACTGCTGGTTCCGACTCCTGATAAAACTCCACAATATCGATTCAGTCCTCATTCTCACTGGGTTTATAATTATGTGTAACTGTCACTGTTTTTGTCTGTCCGTTTCTCTTCTCTGCACTGCTGGTTCTGACTCCTGATACAACTCCTGAATTCTCACCTCATTCTCACCTGTCCTGTTCTGTTATCTGCACTGCTGGTTCTGACTCCTGATAAAACTCCCAAATATCTATTTATTCCTCATTCTCACTGGGTTTATAGTTATGTGTAACTGTCACTGTGTCTGTCCATTACCCTTCTCTGCACTGCTGGTTTTGACTCCTGATAAAACGCCAAAATATCCATTCAGTCCTTATTCTCACTGGGTTTATAGTTATGTGTAACTGTCCCTGTGTCTGTCTGTCCCTTTCCGTTCTCTGCACTGCTGGTTCTGACTCCTGATACAACTTCCCAATATCATTCTCCCCTGTCCTGTTCTGTTCTCTGCACTGCTGGTTCTGACTCTTGATCCAGCTCCCGAATTCTCACCGCATTTTCACCTGTCCCGTTCTGTTCTCTGCACTGCTGGTTCTGACTCCTGGTAAAACTCCCGAATATCTATTCATTCATCATTCTCACTGGCTTTATAGTTATGTGTAACTGTCACTGTGTCTGTCCATTTCCCTTCTCTGCACTGCTGGTTTTGACTCCTGATAAAACGCCCCAATATCTATTCATTCTGGGTTTCTAGTTATGTGTAACTGTCACTGTGTCTGTCTGTCCCTTCCTCTTCACTGCACTGCTGGTTCTGACTCCTAATACAACTCCCCAATATCAATCTCACTTGTCCTGTTCTGTTCTCTGCACTGCTGGTTCTGACTCCTGATAAAACTCCCCAATATTTATTCACTCCTCATTCTCACTGGGTTTATAGTTATGTGTAACTGTCACTGAGTTTGTCTGTCCCTTTCTCTTCACTGCACTGCTTGTTCCGACTCCTGATACAACTCCTCAATATCGATTCAGTCCTCATTCTCACTGGGTTTATAGTTATGTGTAACTCTCACTGTGTTTGTCTGTCCCTTTCTCTTCTCTGCACTGCTTGTTCCGTCTCCTGATTTAACTCCCCAATATCCATTCATTCCTCATTCTCACCTGTCCCGTACTGTTCTCTGCACTGTTGGTTATGACTCCTGATACAACTCCCGAATTCTCACCTCAATCTCACCTGTCCCGTTCTGTTCTCTACACTGCTGGTTCTGACTCCTGATAAAACTCCCGAATATCTACTCATTCCTCATTCTCACTGGGTTTATAGTTATGTGTAACTCTCACTGTGTTTGTCTGTCCCTTTCTCTTCTCTGTACTGCTGGTTCCGACTCCTGATACAACTCCACAATATCGATTCAGTCCTCATTCTCACTGGGTTTATAATTATGTGTAACTGTCACTGTTTTTGTCTGTCCCTTTCTCTTCTCTGCACTGCTGGTTCTGACTCCTGATACAACTCCCGAATTCTTTTTTTTGTAACTTATATTTTTATTGATTTTTTTTTGAAAATAAGCATGTATACAAATATAGAAAAGAAGAAAATATGAAAACATCATAACATATCAGAAATTGTAGACCTGATTCTACTGGTTGTAATTGTCTTAAGAAAGTAACAATTGTTGTCTTTGTTATTGTAGCCATATGTCCTTATTCTCCCTGCATAAGTGATCGGAGTTCCCATGTTGACCAGACTTTTAGATATATCTGGACCGTGTTACGAAGATAAGCGATCCTGTATTCAAAGTTTCTGTTGCTTTCAATTCTTTGATAGAGTTCCTCCCAAGTTGGTAGTATTGGTGTTTTCCATTTAGACGCTATGGATATGCGAATTACAGTCAATATGTGATTGGCAAGTCTCTGTTGTGGTCTAGAGAGACCAATTATAGGTCTGCCTAGTAAGAAAGTAGTTATGTTTTTTTGTATTGTTTGGTGCATGAGGGATGACAGGAGGTCCCGAGCTTTCTCCCAGAGAGGTTGTAGGAGGGGGCAAAACCAAAATATATGTGGCACATCTCCTACGGCCTCGCCGCACCTCCAGCATATCTGAGGGTATTCAGGATATATTCTATTCAATTTCGCTGGGGTTAGGTACCAGAACATTAATATCTTATATAGGTTTTCTTTTTGTTTAGTACATGTTACACTTGTCTTTGCATTTTCCCAAATGAGGTCCCAATCCTCCCTTGTAATTTCTGATCCTGTCACTGTTTCCCACTTCAGCATGTATGAATGCTTATACCCTTGTTCAAGAAATGGATCGTTAATCAGATTGTGTATTCTGGATATCAAACCCTTTTGGGGAAATCCTCTACATGCCAAGGTCTCAAATTGAGTGTGTGAGTTATCTTGGAAATACTTTATAAAGGGTTCTAAGAAATGCCTTAGTTGAAAATACCTGTACCAGTGGAGTTGGAGGTTTGGGATCTTTTGTTGGAGAGTTTCGAGGGGTAGGATAGATGTTAAGGTAGAATTGAGCAGGTCTTTAACCAAGAATAGAGAGGTTTTCTCTCTGGGTTGGGTAGGTAGGGCTGTAGCTAAGGGTGAAAACATCGGGTTACCCAGGACCGATGTCACGGGAGAGTATGGGGAGCTAAGTTTATATTTTAATTTTACCTTCTTCCATATTTTAAGTGTGAATGCTGTTGCTTTCAGCATATTAATCTTAGGTAGTATATAATTTGGGTTAGGCCAAAACCATACGTTGGGGTGATATGGATTGAATTGTGCACTTTCCATCTTTACCCAAGCCATTTCAGAAAACCAGCGTGACCAGGCTAGGATTTGCCGGGTATGTGCCGCCTCATAGTATTTTTGGAGAGCTGGGAGTCCCAGACCCCCCTGGATATTAGATGTGTTAAGTATCTTTTTGTTAATCCTGTGGTATTTGTGACCCCATATAAAATCATTGAAAGCAGTTTGCATTTCCTTAAAAAACCTTGGTGGGATCTCGATGGGCAAAGTTTCAAAAAGGTACAGAAATTTGGGAAGTATATTCATCTTAATTGATGCTATTTTGCCGAACCAGGATATATTTTGTGTGCTCCATTTGTGAAGGCTCGCTTTGGTGGTTTTGGCTAACGGAATAAAATTTTTGGTAAATAAGTCTTCGTATTTGGGGGTGATTTTAGTTCCTAGGTACGAAATGTAGTCTGTTTGCCACTTATACTGAAAATTACTTCGGAGGGTTTGAGTTGTTGGGTTCGGCATGTGTATGGTTAAGGCTTCAGTCTTATTAATATTTACCTTATAGCCTGACAGTGAACTGTATTGTTCCAATAAATTATGAAGTGCCAACAGAGAGGTATGCGGGGAGGTGAGAGTTAAGATTACATCGTCCGCGTATAGGGCAATCTTAAATGTTTCTGTTCCTATAGTAACACCTTTGATTTGTGGGTTGTTTCTTATGTTAGCGGCTAGTGGCTCTATGCTTAGCGCATACAAGAGAGGGGAGAGAGGGCACCCCTGTCTGGTCCCATTAGATATCTTTATAGGGGAATTGGTTTTCCCAGGTAGTTTCAAATAGGTGCTAGGTGTAGCGTATAAGGCTTTAAGTGCTGTCAAGTACGGGCCTTGTAGCTTTATGTGTTGTAACAAGGCGAACATATAGGGCCAGTCAAGTCGATCGAAAGCCTTTTCTGCATCTAAGCTTAGTATGATAGCTGGGTGTCCCTGACGTTGTATAATCTCTATGGTGTTTATAATCCGTCTCGTGTTGTCCCCTGCCTGACGTCCTTGTATGAACCCTACTTGGTCAGAGTTAATCAATTTTGGGAGTAGTGGGGCGAGACGATTTGCTAATATTTTAGAAAAGATTTTTAGATCTGAGTTTAACAGAGCTATCGGTCTATAATTGGCACAGAGTGTATGATCCTTGCCCTCTTTCGGGATAAGGGACAAGTATGATGTAAGGTCTGAGGAAGGTATGGGCTCCCCTTTCAGGTATTGGTTGTATAGCTTGGTTAAATGCGGGGAAAGAATGTGTTGGTATAATTTATAATATTGGTATGGGAACCCATCCGGGCCTGGTGTTTTCCCATTTGGGAGATGCTTGATAGTGGCTGTAATTTCCTCTAATGTTATTTCTTGATTGAGTAATTCTAAGTCTCGTTCCTGGAATACGGGTAGGTTGGCTGTGTTAAAAAGGTTTTCTAAATCGGTTGGGGTTGGTGTCCCATCTTTTTTAATATTGTACAGTTCTGTGTAGTAGTTATAAAATTGTTCTGCAATCAGGTCTGGATTGTATATTGGCTGACCTAACTTATTTTTGATAACTCTTATTGAGGCTGTTAGCTTTTGATCTTTTAATTTTCTGGCAAGAATCGTGTGATGTTTATCTCCACTTTCATAAAATTTTTGCCTAGTCCAGACAAGTGCTTTCTCCACCTCTTTTAACTGCAAGTTTTTCAACTCTGCTCGAAGAGACAGTATCTCCTGGAGCAGAGTTTCTGAATTGGTTTGGTTGTATTGGGTTTCAAGTTTTTTAAGTTGGTTTAGTAGATTGTGTAGTTGTTGTTTCTGTGCTTTCTTTTTTGCCGAAGCTATGGCAATGAGAGAGCCCCTTACAGTGGCCTTATGGGCTTCCCATAAGGTGGAGAGAGATGTTACTGTGCCTTCATTCAATGTAAAATATTCTTTTATGGCCTGCTCTATTTTTTTATAAGAGTCTTGCTCGTGTAGAAGAGTCTCATTTAACCTCCAATGTGGTGTCTTTTTTGGGCAATTCGTTAGGTTAAGTGCTAATTGTATTGGGGCATGATCAGACCATGTTATGGGTGCTATCTCTGTTGAGTACTGTATTCTGAGGCAGGGTTGAGATACCAGAAAGTAGTCCAGGCGTGTATGTATTTTATGTACTGCCGAGTAAAAGGTATATTGCTTAGCCCTGGGATGGTCTATACGCCAAATATCAAATAAAGAGGCCTTATTAACTATGTGGCGTACCTCTCGAGAGATTGTATGGGAGCTAGTGTCTGGGGAGGGATGTGATCTATCTTCCAGTTGCGACAATGGGGTATTAATGTCTCCCCCAATTATTACATAAGGTGTAGAGTAGGTAGCTATTTTATTGAGCACTTTTTTAATAAATCTAATTTGTCCCCTATTTGGGGCGTATATGTTTGCTATAAGTAGGGGTTGACCGGCTAGGGTGCTCTCAAGTATGAGATAGTGGCCTTTAGGGTCGCTAATTTCCTTTGTCACTTGTAGGGGGCAGTCCTTATGTATGACAACGGCTACTCCTGCCTTTTTTGTGTCAGAAGATGCATAATAGCCTATGGGGTAATACTTAGAATACAGTTTGCATGAGGAAAGCTTGGAGAAGTGGGTCTCCTGCAGTAGCGCAACATCTGCTTTTAAATTTCTGAGTTCTTTGATAGCGAGATAACGCTTTGTAATCGAATTTAAGCCTTTACAGTTTAAGGATATAAAATTTACCATGTTTTAGAGAGATTATTTACGCTTTGCAAGAGGCCCACCTCAGCCGAGGTAGGACAATCAACATTAGAACATATTATAGCATAGGTTGACCAGTAGATATAGTATTGTAAGTATAACATTTGTAAAGAAAATAACAAAATAAAATAAAAAAAAAGAGATATATATAACAGAATAACTTGTAAATAGTAGTAATAAAAACATGCTGTATAACGTATGTCTAAAGGTTGCCAAATTTCAGCGTTAAGTAAAGTAAGTTCAGTGGTAATTGAACTAAGTGGGAGGCTTCCGGCACTCCAAAGGGGGGGGAAAGTAGACTGTACCGTAAGAGTTAAATCTCTAAATATAATCAAAGTCAAACCAGTGGTGGGAGAGTTGTTGTCTCTTGCTCTCGCAGGTTTATATAGCCATTTTACAGAAGGTGATCTATATGGTTGCCTTGTAGATATTTAGCCCTAGAATCTGATCCGGCAAAGTAAGCCCTTATGGACGTCTCAGGTGATTTGGGCTGGGGATCCGGATGATGTTGATGGGCTAAGGGTCAGCCTTTGGGATGAGGAAGTCTCAGATACCTTATGCCATTGTGGGCTTATCCTCCTTTTAGGTGGGGATTGTTTAGTTGGGGTGCTTTGTCTTGAACCCGAGATGCCAAGTGCTTGTAGTAATTGTTGACGTCTTTCCAGGTTATGTAGAGTGTAGCTTTGGCCGTGGTGCTGAACTATAAGTCTAAAAGGATAGCCCCACCGATATGGAATTTTGTTCTCTCTAAGCAGCTGTGTCAGTGGTCTGAATTCTCTCCTCTTGGCGAGGGTAACTGGGGAAAGATCTGCAAATATTTGGATCTTATGATTTAAGTATTCCAGTATGGACTTTGTTCTGGCACATGTTAATACAGTTTCTTTTTGTGTATAATAGTGGAAGCAAACCACAATATCTCTGGGGGGTTTGGTTGGAGGTGGTTTAGGGCCCAGTGAGCGGTGAGCTCTATCGAATTCCCATTTTTCAGGTGGGGAGTCTGGGCAAATTTTAGCGAATAGTCCCTTTAGGTACTGCGGAATTTCCATTGCCCCCACCTCTTCAGGGACCCCCCTAATGCGTAGATTCTGTCTTCTGGACCTATTTTCAAGGTCTTCGCAGACATTTTTAAGTTGGGAGATTTCTTCCCTGAGTGCCATGTTTTCGTCCTCTAGATTAGTGTGTCTCTGTATTACCTCGTCAGTAAGGTATTCTAGTTTGTCCGTACGGTCTCCCAGCTCCCTAATTTCTTTATGAATGTCTTTAATTGCCGTAGCTACGGCATCAGATACAGCCCTAGAAAGTGTGGTCGTCAGATCTTCCCTGAGTAGGGAGAGCTGGTGGGCCAGTGCTTGCGTTGTTACTGGGGAGTTATCGTGCATATTTGGGTTTATGTAAGATGTGCCCCCTTCAACTGACTGACCTGTTTCAGGCTGTATTGATGAGCTGTCTTCGCTATATAGAGAGGCTGGAGAGTGTGGCGGAGAATGTATTTCTGGAAGCGTTTCGAGAGTCGCGCTGCCGCCATCTTGGCTATCTAGACGCTTCTCTCCTGGCGTCTTGTGCAAATACGGGGACTTCTTGGTCCGCTGCTCCTTAGGCTTCCGTTTGCCCATCATTCGGTTGCTGATGCCTTCTGTCGCTGTTATTTTCCCAATTTAGTGAAATGTGCTTGTTAAAGCTTATGTTTGGGAGTTTTTTGTTGCCCTGCTGAACGGAGCTCCTGAGCGTTACGTGCTCACACCATCGCAGTTGGCCACGCCCCCCACAACTCCCGAATTCTAACCTCATTCTCACCTGTCCCGTTTTGTTATCTGCACTGCTGGTTATGACTCCTGATAAAACTCCCGAATATCTAATCATTCCTCATTCTCACTGGGTTTAAAGTTATGTGTAACTGTCACTGTGTCTGTCCATTTCACTTCTCTGCACTGCTGGTTCTGACTCCTGATACAACGCCCCGATATCCATTCAGTCCTTATTCTCACTAGGTTTATAGTTATGTGTAACTCTCACTGTTTTTGTCTGTCCCTTTCTCTTCTCTGCACTGCTGGTTCTGACTCCTGATACAACTCCCCAATATCCATGAATTCCTCATTTTCACTGGGTTTATAGTTATGTGTAACTCTCACTCTTTCTGTCCCTTTAACTTCTCTGCACTGCTGGTTGTGACTCCTGACAAAATTTCCCAATACCCATTAATTCCTTATTCTCACTGGGTTTATAGTTCTTTGTAACTTTCACTGTGTCTGTCTGTCCCTTTCCCTTCTCTGCACTGCTGGTTTTTACTCCTGATACAACTCCCCAATATCGATTCAGTCCTCATTCTCACTGGGTTTATAGTTATGTGTAACTGTCAGTGTTTTTGTCTGTCCCTTTCCCTTCTCTGCACTGTTTGTTCCAACTCCTGATATAACTCCCCAATATCCATTCATTCCTCATTCTCACATGTCCCGTACTGTTCTCTGCACTGCTGGTTATGACTCCTGATACAACTCCCGAATTCTCACCTCAATCTCACCTGTCCCGTTCTATTCTCTACACTGCTGGTTCTGACTCCTGATAAAAATCCCGAATATCTATTCATTCCTCATTCTCACTGGGTTTATAGTTATGTGTAACTGTCACTGTGTCTCTCTGTCCCTTTATGTTCTCTGCACTGCTGGTTCTGACTTCTGATACAACTCCCGAATATCTATTCATTCCTCATTCTCACTCGGTTTATAGTTATGTGTAACTCTCACTGTGTCTGTCTGTCCCTTTCTCTTCTCTGTACTGCTGGTTCCGACTCTTGATACAACTCCCGAATATCTATTCATTCCTCATTCTCACTCGGTTTATAGTTATGTGTAACTCTCCCTGTGTCTGTCTGTCCCTTTCCCTTCTCTGCACTGCTGGTTCTGACTCCTGATACAACTCCCCAATATCCATTCATTCCTCATTCTCACTGGGTTTATAGTTATGTGTAACTGTCACTGTGTCTGTCTGTCCCTTTCTATTCTCTGCAATGCTGGTTCTGACTCCTAATACAACTCCCGAATATCTATTCATTCCTCATTCTCACTCGGTTTATAGTTATGTGTAACTCTCACTGTGTCTGTCTGTCCCTTTCTCTTCTCTGTACTGCTGGTTCCGACTCCTGATACAACTCCCCAATATCGATTCAGTCCTCATTCTCACTGGGTTTATAGTTATGTGTAACTCTCACTGTGTCTGTCTGTCCCTTTCCCATTCCGGAACTGCAGGTTCTGACTCCTGATACAACTTCCCAATACCCATTCATTCCTCATTCTCACTGGGTTTACAGTTATGTGTAACTTACACTGTGTTTGTCTGTCCCTTTCTCTGCACTGCTGGTTCCGACTCCTGATAATACTTCCCAATATGCATTCATTCCTAATTCTCACTGGGTTTATAGTTATGTGTAACAGTCACTATGTTTGTCTGTCCCTTTCTCTTCTCTACACTGCTGGTTCTGACACCTGATACAACTTCCAAATATCCATTCATTCCTCATTCTCACTGGGTTTATAGTTATGTGTAACTGTCACTGTGTCCCTTTCCCTTCTCTGCACTGCTGGTTCTGACTCCTGATAAAACTCCCCAATATCGATTCAGTCCTAATTCTCACTGGGTTTATAGTTATGTGTAACAGTCACTATGTTTGTCTGTCCCTTTCTCTTCTCTACACTGCTGGTTCTGACACCTGATACAACTTCCCAATATCCATTCATTCCTCATTCTCACTGGGTTTATAGTTATGTGTAACTCTCACTGTGTCTGTCTGTCCCTTTCCGGAACTGCTGGTTCTGACTCCTGATACAACTACCCAATATCCATTCATTCCTCATTCTCACTGGGTTTATAGTTATGTGTAACTGTCACTGTGTCCCTTTCCCTTCTCTGCACTGCTGGTTCTGACTCCTGATACAACTCCCCAATATCCGTTCATTTCTTATTCTCACCTGGTTTATAGTTATGTGTAATTGTCACTATGTCTGTCTGTCTGTCCCTTTCTGTTCTCTGCACTGCTGGTTCTGACTCCTGATGCAACTCCCCAACATCCATTCATTCCTCATTCTCACCTGTCCCGTTCTGTTCTCTGCACTGCTGGTTCTGACTCCTGATACAACTCCCGAATTCTAACCTCATTCTCACCTGTCCCGTTATGTTCTCTGCACTGCTGGTTTTGACTCCTGATACAACTCCCCAATATTGATTCAGTCCTCATTCTCACTGGGTTTATAGTTATGTGTACCTGTCACTGTGTCTGTCTGTCCCTTTCCCTTCTCTGCACTGCGGGTTCTGACTCCTGATACAACTCCCCAATATCGATTCAGTCCTCATTCTCACTGGGTTTATAGTTATGTGTAACTGTTACTGTGTCTGTCTGTCCCTTTCACTTTCCGGAACTGCTGGTTCTGACTCCTGATTTAACTTCCCAATATCCATTCATTCCTCACTCTCACTGGGTTTATAGTTATGTGTAACTCTCACTGTGTCTGTCTGTCCCTTTCCCTTTCCGGAACTGCAGGTTCTGACTCCTGATACAACTTCCCAATACCGATTCATTCCTCATTCTCACTGGGTTTACAATTATGTGTAACTTACACTGTGTTTGTCTGTCCCTTTCTCTTCTCTGCACTGCTGGTTCCGACTCCTGAAACATCTCCCCAATATCAATTCAGTACTCATTCTCACTGGGTTTATAGTTATGTGTAACTCTCACTGTGTCTGTCTGTCCCTTTCCCTTTCCGGAACTGCAGGTTCTGACTTCTGATACAACTCCCCAATATCAATTCAGTACTCATTCTCACTGGGTTTATAGTTATGTGTAACTGTCACTGTGTCTGTCTGTCCCTTTCCCTTCTCTGCACTGCTGGTTCTGACTCCTGATACAACCCCCCAATATCCATTCATTCCTCATTCTCACTGGGTTTATAGTTATGTGTAACTGTCACTGTGTTCCTTTCCCTTCTCTGCACTGCTGGTTCTGACTCCTGATACAACTCCCCAATATCCGTTCATTTCTTATTCTCACCTGGTTTATAGTTATGTGTAATTGTCACTATGTCTGTCTGTGTGTCCCTTTCTGTTCTCTGCACTGCTGGTTCTGACTCCTGATGCAACTCCCTAATATGCATTCATTCCTCATCCTCACCTGTCCCGTTCTGTTCTCTGCACTGCTGGTTTTGACTCCTGATACAACCTCCCAATATCCATTCATTCCTCATTCACAATGGGTTTATAGTTATGTGTAACTGTCACTGTGTCTGTCTGTCCCTTTCCCTTCTCTGCACTGCTGGTTCTGACTCCTGATACAACCTCCCAGTATCCATTCATTCCTCATTCACAATGGGTTTATAGTTATGTGTAACTGTCACTGTGTCCCTTTCCCTTCTCTGCACTGCTGGTTCTGACTCCTGATACAACTTCCAAATATCCATTCATTCCTCATTCTCACTGGGTTTATAGTTATGTGTAACTGTCACTGTGTCCCTTTCCCTTCTCTGCACTGCTGGTTCTGACTCCTGATAAAACTCCCCAATATCGATTCAGTCCTAATTCTCACTGGGTTTATAGTTATGTGTAACAGTCACTATGTTTGTCTGTCCCTTTCTCTTCTCTACACTGCTGGTTCTGACACCTGATACAACTTCCCAATATCCATTGATTCCTCATTCTCACTGGGTTTATAGTTATGTGTAACTCTCACTGTGTCTGTCTGTCCCTTTCCCATTCCGGAACTGCAGGTTCTGACTCCTGATACAACTTCCCAATACCCATTCATTCCTCATTCTCACTGGGTTTACAGTTATGTGTAACTTACACTGTGTTTGTCTGTCCCTTTCCCTGCACTGCTGGTTCCGACTCCTGATAAAACTTCCCAATATGCATTCATTCCTAATTCTCACTGGGTTTATAGTTATGTGCAACAGTCACTATGTTTGTCTGTCCCTTTCTCTTCTCTACACTGCTGGTTCTGACACCTGATACAACTTCCAAATATCCATTCATTCCTCATTCTCACTGGGTTTATAGTTATGTGTAACTGTCACTGTGTCCCTTTCCCTTCTCTGCACTGCTGGTTCTGACTCCTGATAAAACTCCCCAATATCGATTCAGTCCTAATTCTCACTGGGTTTATAGTTATGTGTAACAGTCACTATGTTTGTCTGTCCCTTTCTCTTCTCTACACTGCTGGTTCTGACACCTGATACAACTTCCCAATATCCATTCATTCCTCATTCTCACTGGGTTTATAGTTATGTGTAACTCTCACTGTGTCTGTCTGTCCCTTTCCGGAACTGCTGGTTCTGACTCCTGATACAACTACCCAATATCCATTCATTCCTCATTCTCACTGGGTTTATAGTTATGTGTAACTGTCACTGTGTCCCTTTCCCTTCTCTGCACTGCTGGTTCTGACTCCTGATACAACTCCCCAATATCCGTTCATTTCTTATTCTCACCTGGTTTATAGTTATGTGTAATTGTAACTATGTCTGTCTGTCTGTCCCTTTCTGTTCTCTGCAGTGCTGGTTCTGACTCCTGATGAAACTCCCCAATATCCATTCATTCCTCATTCTCACCTGTCCCGTTCTGTTCTCTGCACTGCTGGTTCTGACTCCTGATAAAACTCCCGAATTCTCACCTGTCCCGTTTTGTTCTCTGCACTGCTGGTTTTGACTCCTGATAAAACTCCCGAATATCTATTCATTCCTCATTCTCACTGGGTTTATAGTTATGTGTAACTGTCACTATATCCGTCCCTTTCCCTTCTCTGCACTGTCGGTTCTGACTCCTGATACAACGCCCCAATATCCATTCAGTCCTCTTTCTCACAAGTTTTATAGTTATGTGTAACTGTCCCTGTGTCTGTCTGTCCCTTTCCGTTCTCTGCACTGCTGGATCTGACTCCTGATACAACTCCCCAATATCCATTCATTCCTCATTCTCACTGGGTTTATAGTTATGCGTAACTGTCACTGTGTCTGTCTGTCCCTTTCCCTTCTCTGCACTGCTGGTTCTGACTCCTGATACAACTTCCCAATATCTATTCATTCCTCATTCTCACTGGGTTTATAGTTATGTGTAACTGTCACTGTGTCTGTCTGTCCCTTTCCCTTCTCTGCACTGCTGGTTCTGACACCTGATACAACTTCCCAATATCCATTCATTCCTCATTCTCACTGGGTTTAAAGTTATGTGTAACTGTCCCTGTGTCTGTCTGTCCCTTTCCGTTCTCTGCACTGCTGGATTTGACTCCTGATACAACTCCCCAATATCGATTCAGTCCTCATTCTCACTGGGTTTATAGTTATGTGTAACTGTCACTGTGTCTGTCTGTCCCTTTCCCTTCTCTGCACTGCTGGTTCTGACTCCTGATACAACTTCCCAATATCCATTAATTCCTCATTCTCACAGGGTTTATAGTTATGTGCAACTCTCACTGTGTCTGTCTGTCCCTTTCTCTTCTCTACACTGCTGGTTCTGACACCTGATACAACTTCCCAATATCCATTCATTCTTCATTCTCACTGGGTTTATAGTTATGTGTAACTGTCACTGTGTATGTCTGTCCCTTTCCAGAACTGCAGGTTCTGACTTCTGATACAACTTCCCAATATCGATTCAGTCCTCATTCTCACTGGGTTTATAGTTATTTGTAACTCTCACCGTGTCTGTCTGTCCCGTTCTCTTCTCTGTACTGCTGGTTCTGACACCTGATACAACTTCCCAATATCCATTCATTCCTCATTCTCAGTGGGTTTATAGTTATGTGTAACTCTCACTGTGTCTGTCTGTCCCTTTCCCTTTCCGGAACTGCAGATTCTGACTCCTGATACAACTTCCCAATACCGATTAATTCCTCATTCTCACTGGGTTTACAGTTATGTGTAACTTACACTGTGCTTGTCTGTCCCTTTCTCTTCTCTGCACTGCTGGTTCCGACTCCTGAAATATCTCCCCAATATCAATTCAGTAGTCATTCTCACTGGGTTTATAGTTATGTGTAACTCTCACTGTGTCTGTCTGTCCCTTTCCCTTTCCGGAACTGCAGGTTCTGACTTCTGGTATAACTCCCCAATATCAATTCAGTACTCATTCTCACTGGGTTTATAGTTATGTGTAACTGTCACTGTGTCTGTCTGTCCCTTTCCCTTCTCTGCACTGCTGGTTCTGACTCCTGATACAACTTCCCAATATCCATTCATTCCTCATTCTCACTGGGTTTATTGTTATGTGTAACTGTCACTGTGTCTGTCCATTTCCCTTCTCTGCACTGCTGGTTCTGACTCCTGATACAACTCCCCAATATCCATTCATTCCTCATTCTCACTGGATTTATAGTTATGTGTAACTGTCACTGTGTCCCTTTCCCTTCTCTGCACTGCTGGTTCTGACTCCTGATAAAACTCCCCAATATCGATTCAGTCCTAATTCTCACTGGGTTTATAGTTATGTGTAACAGTCACTATGTTTGTCTGTCCCTTTCTCTTCTCTACACTGCTGGTTCTGACACCTGATACAACTTTCCAATATCGATTCAGTCCTCATTCTCACTGGGTTTATAGTTATGTGTAACTCTCACTGTGTCTGTCTGTCCCTTTCCCATTCCGGAACTGCAGGTTCTGACTCCTGATACAACTTCCCAATACCCATTCATTCCTCATTCTCACTGGGTTTATAGTTATGTGTAACAGTCACTATGTTTGTCTGTCCCTTTCTCTTCTCTACACTGCTGGTTCTGACACCTGATACAACTTCCAAATATCCATTCATTCCTCATTCTCACTGGGTTTATAGTTATGTGTAACTGTCACTGTGTCCCTTTCCCTTCTCTGCACTGCTGGTTCTGACTCCTGATAAAACTCCCCAATATCGATTCAGTCCTAATTCTCACTGGGTTTATAGTTATGTGTAACAGTCACTATGTTTGTCTGTCCCTTTCTCTTCTCTACACTGCTGGTTCTGACACCTGATACAACTTCCCAATATCCATTCATTCCTCATTCTCACTGGGTTTATAGTTATGTGTAACTCTCACTGTGTCTGTCTGTCCCTTTCCGGAACTGCTGGTTCTGACTCCTGATACAACTTCCCAATATCCATTCATTCCTCATTCTCACTGGGTTTATAGTTATGTGTAACTGTCACTGTGTCCCTTTCCCTTCTCTGCACTGCTGGTTCTGACTCCTGATACAACTCCCCAATATCCGTTCATTTCTTATTCTCACCTGGTTTATAGTTATGTGTAATTGTAACTATGTCTGTCTGTCTGTCCCTTTCTGTTCTCTGCAGTGCTGGTTCTGACTCCTGATGAAACTCCCCAATATCCATTCATTCCTCATTCTCACCTGTCCCGTTATGTTCTCTGCACTGCTAGTTTTGACTCCTGATACAACTCCCCAATATCGATTCAGTCCTCATTCTCACTGGGTTTATAGTTATGTGTAACTGTCACTGTGTCTGTCTGTCCCTTTCCCTTCTCTGCACTGCGGGTTCTGACTCCTGATACAACTCCCCAATATCGATTCAGTCCTCATTCTCACTGGGTTTATAGTTATGTGTAACTGTCACTGTGTCTGTCTGTCCCTTTCACTTTCCGGAACTGCAGGTTCTGACTCCTGATACAACTTCCCAATATCGATTCAGTCCTTATTCTCACTGGGTTTATAGTTATTTGTAACTGTCACTGTGTCTATCTGTCCCGTTCTCTTCTCTATACTGCTGGTTCTGACACCTGATACAACTTCCCAATATCCATTCATTCCTCATTCTCAGTGGGTTTATAGTTATGTGTAACTCTCACTGTGTCTGTCTGTCCCTTTCCCTTTCCGGAACTGCAGGTTCTGACTCCTGATACAACTTCCCAATACCGATTCATTCCTCATTCTCACTGGGTTTACAGTTATGTGTAACTTACACTGTGTTTGTCTGTCCCTTTCTCTTCTCTGCACTGCTGGTTCCGACTCCTGAAACATCTCCCCAATATCAATTCAGTACTCATTCTCACTGGGTTTATAGTTATGTGTAACTGTCACTGTGTCTGTCTGTCCCTTTCCCTTTCCGGAACTGCAGGTTCTGACTTCTGATACAACTTCCCAATACCCATTCATTCCTCATTCTCACTGGGTTTACAGTTATGTGTAACTTACACTGTGTTTGTCTGTCCCCTTCTCTGCACTGCTGGTTCCGACTCCTGATAAAACTTCCCAATATGCATTCATTCCTAATTCTCACTGGGTTTATAGTTATGTGTAACAGTCACTATGTTTGTCTGTCCCTTTCTCTTCTCTACACTGCTGGTTCTGACACCTGATACAACTTCCAAATATCCATTCATTCCTCATTCTCACTGGGTTTATAGTTATGTGTAACTGTCCCTGTGTCCCTTTCCCTTCTCTGCACTGCTGGTTCTGACTCCTGATAAAACTCCCCAATATCGATTCAGTCCTAATTCTCACTGGGTTTATAGTTATGTGTAACAGTCACTATGTTTGTCTGTCCCTTTCTCTTCTCTACACTGCTGGTTCTGACACCTGATACAACTTCCCAATATCCATTCATTCCTCATTCTCACTAGGTTTATAGTTATGTGTAACTCTCACTGTGTCTGTCTGTCCCTTTCCGGAACTGCTGGTTCTGACTCCTGATACAACTACCCAATATCCATTCATTCCTCATTCTCACTGGGATTATAGTTATGTGTAACTGTCACTGTGTCCCTTTCCCTTCTCTGCACTGCTGGTTCTGACTCCTGATACAACTCCCCAATATCCGTTCATTTCTTATTCTCACCTGGTTTATAGTTATGTGTAATTGTAACTCTGTCTGTCTGTCTGTCCCTTTCTGTTCTCTGCAGTGCTGGTTCTGACTCCTGATGAAACTCCCCAATATCCATTCATTCCTCATTCTCACCTGTCCCGTTCTGTTCTCTGCACTGCTGGTTCTGACTCCTGATACAACACCCGAATTCTCACCTGTCCCGTTCTGTTCTCTGCACTGCTGGTTTTGACTCCTGATAAAACTCCCGAATATCTATTCATTCCTCATTCTCACTGGGTTTATAGTTATGTGTAACTGTCACTATGTCCGTCCATTTCCCTTCTCTGCACTGCTGGTTCTGACTCCTGATACAACGCCCCAATATCCATTCAGTCCTCTTTCTCACAAGTTTTATAGTTATGTGTAACTGTCCCTGTGTCTGTCTGTCCCTTTCCGTTCTCTGCACTGCTGGATCTGACTCCTGATACAACTCCCCAATATCCATTCATTCCTCATTCTCACTGGGTTTATAGTTATGCGTAACTGTCACTGTGTCTGTCTGTCCCTTTCCCTTCTCTGCACTGCTGGTTCTGACTCCTGATACAACTCCCCAATATCTATTCATTCCTCATTCTCACTGGGTTTATAGTTATGTGTAACTGTCACTGTGTCTGTCTGTCCCTTTCCAGAACTGCAGGTTCTGACTTCTGATACAACTTCCCAATATCGATTCAGTCCTCATTCTCACTGGGTTTATAGTTATTTGTAACTGTCACCGTGTCTGTCTGTTCCGTTCTCTTCTCTGTACTGCTGGTTCTGACACCTGATACAACTTCCCAATATCCATTCATTCCTCATTCTCAGTGGGTTTATAGTTATGTGTAACTCTCACTGTGTCTGTCTGTCCCTTTCCCTTTCCGGAACTGCAGGTTCTGACTTCTGATACTACTCCCCAATATCAATTCAGTACTCATTCTCACTGGGTTTATAGTTATGTGTAACTGTCACTGTGTCTGTCTGTCCCTTTCCCTTCTCTGCACTGCTGGTTCTGACTCCTGATACAACTTCCCAATATCCATTCATTCCTCATTCTCACTGGGTTTATTGTTATGTGTAACTGTCACTGTGTCTGTCCATTTCCCTTCTCTGCACTGCTGGTTCTGACTCCTGATACAACTCCCCGATATCCATTCATTCCTCATTCTCACTGGGTTTATAGTTATGTGTAACTGTCACTGTGTCCCTTTCCCTTCTCTGCACTGCTGGTTCTGACTCCTGATACAACTCCCCAATATCCGTTCATATTTTATTCTCACTGGGTTTATAGTTATGTGTAACTGTCACTGTGTCTGTCCATTTCCCTTCTCTGCACTGCTGGTTCTCACTCCTGATACAACTCCCCAAAATCCATTCATTCCTCATTCTCAGTGGGTTTATAGTTATGTGTAACTGTCACTGTGTCCCTTTCACTTCTCTGCACTGATGGTTCTGACTCGTCATACAACCCCCAAATATCGATTCAGTCCTAATTCTCACTGGGTTTATAGTTAACTGTAACTGTCACTGTTTTTGTCTGTTGCTTTCTCTTCTCTTCTCTGTGTTTCCCTTTCTGTTCTCTGCACTGCTGGTTCTGACTCCTGATGCAACTCCCCAATATATCCATTAATTCCTCATTCTCGCCTGTCCCGTTCTGTTCTCTGCACTGCTGGTTCTGACTCCTGATACAACTCCCGAATTCTCACCTTATTCTCACCTGTCCCGTTCTGTTCTCTGCACTGCTGGTTCTGACTCCTGATACAACTCCCGAATTCTCACCTCCGTTCATTTCTTATTCTCACCTGGTTTATAGTTATGTGTAATTGTCACTATGTCTGTCTGTCCCTTTCTGTTCTGTGCACTGCTGGGTTCTGACTCCTGATGCAACTCCCCAATATCCATTCATTCCTCATTCTCACCTGTCCCGTTCTGTTCTCTGCACTGCTGGTTCTGACTCCTGATACAACTCCCGAATTCTCACCTCATTCTCACCTGTCCCGTTCTGTTCTCTGCACTGCTGGTTTTGACTCCTGATAAAACTCTCGAATATCTATTCATTCCTCATTCTGACTGGGTTAATAGTTATGTGTAACTGTCACTGTGTTTGTCTGTCCCTTTCAATTCTCTGCACTGCTGGTTCCGACTCCTGATAGAACTTCCCAATATTCATTCATTCCTCATTCTCACTGGATTTATAGTTATGTGTAACTGTCACTGTGTTTGTCTATCCCTTTCAATTATGTATGACACCTGATACAAACTTCCACATATCCATTTCATTCCTCATTCTCACTGGGTTTATAGTTATGTGTAAACTGTCACTGTGTCCCTTTCCCTTCTCTGCACTGCTGGTTCTGACTCCTGATAAAACTCCCCAAATATCGATTCAGTCCTAATTCTCACTGGGTTTATAGTTATGTGTACAGTCACTATGTTTGTCTGTCCCTTTCTCTTCTCCTACACTGCTGGTTCTGACACCTGATACAACTTCCCAATATCCATTCATTCCTCATTCTCACTAGGTTAATAGTTATGTGTAACTCTCACTGTGTTCTGTCTGTCCCTTTCCGGAACTGCTGGGTTCTGACTCCTGATACAACTACCCTAATATCCATTCATTCCTCATTCTCACTGGGTTTATAGTTATGTGTAACTGTCACTGTGTCCCTTTCCCTTCTCTGCACTGCTGGTTCTGACTCCTGATACAACTCCCCAATATCCGTTCATTTCTTATTCTCACCTGGTTTATAGTTATGTGTAATTGTAAACTATGTCTGTCTGTCTGTCCCTTTCTGTTCTCTGCAGTGCTGGTTCTGACTCCTGATGAAACTCCCCAATATCCATTCATTCCTCATTCTCACCTGTCCCGTTCTGTTCTCTGCACTGCTGGTTCTGACTCCTGATACAACTCCCGAATTCTCACCTGTCCCGTTTTGTTCTCTGCACTGCTGGTTTTGACTCCTGATAAAACTCCCGAATATCTATTCATTCCTCATTCTCACTGGGTTTATAGTTATGTGTAACTGTCACTATGTCCGTCCATTCCCTTCTCTGCACTGCTGGTTCGGACTCCTGATACAAACGCCCCAATATCCATTCAGTCCTCTTTCTCACAAGTTTTATAGTTATGTGTAACTGTCCCTGTGTCTGTCTGTCCCTTTCCGTTCTCTGCACTGCTGGATCTGACTCCTGATACAACTCCCCAATATCCATTCATTCCTCATTCTCACTGGGTTTAATAGTTATGCGTAACTGTCACTGTGTCTGTCTTTCCTTTCCCTTCTCTGCACTGCTGGTTCTGACTCCTGATACAACTCCCCAATATCTATTCATTCCTCATTCTCACTGGGTTTATAGTTATGTGTAACATGTCACTGTGTCTGTCTGTCCCTTTCCAGAACTGCAGGTTCTGACTTCTGATACAACTTCCCAATATCGATTCAGTCCTCATTCTCACTGGGTTTATCGTTATTTGTAACTGTCACCGTGTCTGTCTGTCCCGTTCTCTTCTCTGTACTGCTGGTTCTGACACCTGATACAACTTCCCAATACCGATTAATTCCTCATTCTCACTGGGTTTACAGTTATGTGTAACTTACACTGTGTTTGTCTGTCCCTTTCTCTTCTCTGCACTGCTGGTTCCGACTCCTGAAATATCTCCCAATATCAATTAAGTACTCATTCTCACTGGGTTTATAGTTAGTGGTGTCCCTTTCCCTTTCCGGAACTGCAGGTTCTGACTTCTGATACAACTCCCCAATATCAATTCAGTACTCATTCTCACTGGTTTATAGTTATGTGTAACTGTCACTGTGTCTGTCTGTCCCTTTCCCTTCTCTGCACTGCTGGTTCTGACTCCTGATACAACTTCCCAATATCCATTCATTCCTCATTCTCACTGGGTTTATTGTTATGTGTAACTGTCACTGTGTCTGTCCATTTCCCTTCTCTGCACTGCTGGTTCTGACTCCTGATACAACTCCCCGATATCCATTCATTCCTCATTCTCACTGGGTTTATAGTTATGTGTAACTGTCACTGTGTCCCTTTCCTTCTCTGCACTGCTGGTTCTGACTCCTGATACAACTCCCCAATATCTTCATTTCTTATTCTCACCTGGTTTATAGTTATGTGTAATTGTCACTATGTCTGTCCATTTCCCTTCTCTGCACTGCTGGTTCTGACTCCTGATACAACTCCCCAATATCCATTCATTCCTCATTCTCACTAGGTTTATAGTTATGTGAAACTGTCACTGTGTCTGTCTGTCCCTTTCCCTTCTCTGCACTGCTGGTTCTGACTCCTGATACAACTTCCCCAATATCCATTTATTCCTCATTCTCACTGGGTTTATAGTTATGTGTAACTGTCACTGTGTCTGTCCATTTCCCTTCTCTGCACTGCTGGTTCTGACTCCTGATACAACTCCCCAAAATCCATTCATTCCTCATTCTCAGTGGGTTTATAGTTATGTGTAACTGTCACTGTGTCCCTTTTCCACTTCTCTGCACTGATGGTTCTGACTCCTGATACAACCCCCAAATATCGATTCAGTCCTAATTCTCACTGGGTTTATAGTTAACTGTAACTGTCACTGTTTTTGTCTGTTGCTTTCTTCTTCTCTGTGTTTCCCTTTCTGTTCTCTGCACTGCTGGTTCTGACTCCTGATGCAACTCCCCAATATCCATTCATTCCTCATTCTCACCTGTCCCGTTCTGTTCTCTGCACTGCTGGTTCTGACTCCTGATACAACTCCCCCGAATTCTCACCTTATTCTCACCTGTCCCGTTCTGTTCTCTGCACTGCTGGTTCTGACTCCTGATACAACTCCCGAATTCTCACCTCCTTTCATTCTCTAATTCTCACCTGGTTTATAGTTATGTGTAATTGTCACTGCTGGTTCTGACTCCTGATGCAACTCCCAATATCCATTCATTCCTCATTCTCACCTGTCCGTTTCTGTTCTCTGCACTGCTGGTTCTGACTCCTGATACAACTCCCGAATTCTACACCTCATTCTCACCTGTCCCGTTCTGTTCTCTGCACTGCTGGTTTTGACTCCTGATAAATCCCCAATATCTATTCATTCCTCATTCTCACTGGGTAATAGTTATGTGTAACTGTCACTGTGTTTGTCTGTCCCTTTCAATTCTCTGCACTGCTGGTTCCGACTCCTGATAGAACTTCCCAATATTCATTCATTCCTCATTCTCACTGGATTTATAGTTATGTGTAACTGTCACTGTGTTTGTCTATCCCTTTCAATTTTCTGCACTGCTGGTTCTGACTCCTGATACAACTCCCCAATATCCATTCATTCCTCATTCTCACTGGTTTATAGTTATGTGTAACTGTCACTGTGTCTGTCTGTCTCTTTCCCTTCTCTGCACTGCTGGTTCTGACTCCTGATAAAACTTCCCAATAGACCCATAAATTCCTGATTCTCACTGAGTTTATAGTTATGTGTAACTGTCCACTGTGTCTGTCTGTCCTTTCCCTTTCTGCACTGCGGTTCTGACTCCTGATACAACTCCCCAATATCATTATTCCTCATTCTCACTGGGTTTATAGTTATGTGTAACTGTCACTGTGTTTGTCTGTCCTTTCTCTTCTCTGCACTGCTGGTTCCGACTCCTGATACAACATCTCCCCAATATCAATTCAGTCCTCATTCTCACTGGGTTTATAGTTATGTGTAACTGTCACTGTGTCTGTCTGTCCTTTTCTTCTCTACACTGCTGGTTCTGACTCCTGATACAACTCCCCAATATCCATTCAGTCCTCATTCTCACTGGGTTTATAGTTATGTGTAACTGTCACTGTGTCTGTCTGTCCTTTCTCTTCTCTGCACTGCTGGTTCTGACTCCTGATACAACTCCCCAATATCCATTCAATCCTCATTCTCACTGGGTTTATAGTTATGTATAATTGTCATTATGTCTGTCAGTCTGTCCGTTTCTGTTCTCTGCACTGCTGGTTCTGACTCCTGATACAACTCACCAATATCCATTCATTCCTCAATCTCACTGGAATTATAGTTATGTGTAACTGTCACTGTGTCTGTCTGTCCCTTTCCTTTCTGCACTGCTGGTTCTGACTCATGATACAACTTCCCAATATCCATTCATTCCTCATTCTCACTGGGTTTATAGTTATGTGTAACTGTCACTGTATCTGTCTGTCCCTTTCCCTTCTCTGCACTGCTGGTTCTGACTCCTGATACAACTTCCCAATATCCATTCAATCCTCATTCTCACTGGGTTTATAGTTATGTGTAACTCTCACTGTGTCTGTCTCTCCCTTTCCCTTCTCTGCACTGCTGGTTCTGACTCCTGATACAAACTTCCCAATATCCATTCATTCCTCATTCTCACTGGGTTTATAGTTATGTATAATTGTCATTATGTCTGTCAGTCTGTCCGTTTCTGTTCTCTGCACTGCTGGTTCTGACTCCTGATACAACTCACCAATATCCTTTCATTCCTCATTCTCACTGGGTTTATAGTTATGTGTAACTGTCACTGTGTCTGTCCTGTCCTTTCTCTTCTATGCACTGCTGGTTCTGACTCCTGATACAACTTCCCAATATCCATTCATTCCTCATTCTCACTGGTTTATAGTTATGGTGAAAATAACAAAAAAAAAAAAAAAAAAAAAAAAGCACGTGTCGTTTCTCTCTGCTGACCTGAAACACTCCAATATATTATACATCTATTTATGGTTAACTGTCTGTGCACTGTATTCCTGTCTGTGTCCCTTTCCCTTCCTGAACTCTTCTACTCCGATACACTTCCAATATCCATTCATTCTCATTCTCACATGGGTTTTTTAGTTACAGTATGTACTGCCCATCTACGAAGCAAAAACAAAGCCCATATAAACCTCAGCTCATCAAAGGGTACACTTATGGGGTATATTTATCATGCTGTGTAAAAAGTGGAAAGTAAAACATCACCGGTGATATATAGCAGCATCAGTATGCTTTGATTTGGGTTTTCTATGCTTGTTGAATATCTAATTGCTTATTCTTGCCCTGGGTAACAATCACCGGTAATGCTTTACTCTACTTTTTACACAGCATGATAACTATTACCCCTTAACCTTTTAACAGCAAGCGCATGCATTGTGATGTCCTGTGATGTCAATGTGATGAGAGCTGCCTTCAACCCTAGAAAGTGCAGTTGGTACAGTCCGTTGGTTTGCCATTGTGGTGAAGAGGTAAGCGTGCATCTCCTGTGATAGATGTTTTTGGCCTAAAAACCCTTATTTTAGCTAAAAAAGAGGGGCATAGTTTGGTTGACATCCCCCCCCAAGACTAGGGGATGCTGGCTTCCTGTTGCACTGGTTTTAGTGAATTTGAGAATTTTCCACTAAATGGGCTTGTTGTTCCCAGTATGACAGCTCCTAAGAGTTTTGCACCCTGCTGCCCGCCGGGTATCTGGCCCTGCCCTTATGTAACCAAACCTGGTACACAATAAGTACATACAATGTATTGTAGCTAGCACTCTCAGGGCTAAATAAAGCCCTAAAAATTTGTCATATGATGAGAGCTGCCTTCACTCTAGATAGTGACAGTTGTAGAGTCCGTTGGTTGCATTGTGGTTGAGAGGTAAGCAAGCATCTCTCCTGTAGTAGATGTTTTGCCTAAAAACGCCTTATTTTAGGCTAAAAAAGAGGGGCAATGTTGGGTGACCTACCCCCCCCGTCAAGACTAGGGGGATGTTGCTCCTGTCAAAGACTTTTTAGTTGGATTTGGCAGAATTGCAGGCGCCTTTCCTCCTAGCGCTGGTTGGGAGACACAGACCCAGGGTTGGGCATACTGACAGGGCTGCTAGAGTTTTGGCCCCTCTGCCCCGGGTATCTGCCTGCCCTTATGTACCACCTTAATGTGTAACTGAATGTACTTTGCACTTACATGGACACAGGGCCATGATTTACTATTTCTTAGCTATTGGCAGGGGGTAAATCTAAATCAAATAGTGCTTCTGAAATTATGGGTGATGCCCCTTAGGGGGATGGTAACAGCCAAATACTGATTGTTGCTATTGGGCAACTGCATACTTGCATTTAGGCCCTATGTTTTATAAAATGAGCCGCTAGTACGCTCATTTAAAACCCCTGGTACAAATGGAATGCCCAGCCTGAGGTTAGTAAGCGTGAGATTTCCGGGGGAACTTTTGAATGGGGCCCCATCCAAATGCAATGTTGCCACGTTAAAATGGTAATGCATTAATCCATTGAGCTGACTTGCCCTTTTTATTCCCGTCTCCTTAACAGATTGCTGCGGGTGTGCGGACTAGTTGCGTTTTGCTGCTTCGGCGCTTAACCAAGTTTTTTTAGCACTGTGATTTTTCTGGCTTCTGTCTCCTCAAGTTCACCTTTTCCAGTCTTTAGTTGAAGAAACGAGCCTAGAGGAGACAAGCCACCCTACGAGGGGGTTCCCTTAGGGATCGGCCCTGGGCCGGGCCCCTCCATTCCAACATCTTTTTTTTTTTTAACATCACCTTAACATCACCCTGGAGAAGCTTCATTTAAGAAGGTAATTGTAGCATAATGGAACCAAGTGAAAACAGTTTTTTTGAATTTCTTCTTACGCAAGTCCTCAATTTCTGGGGGGGGGGGGGGGGGGCAACTTGGTTAGGACGGCTTTTCTTTCCTGGACTGTGCTTTCTCATTATCAAAAGGGAATAACGGCCAGCAAGAAAAGCTTTAGACATCTGACAGGGGTATTGGGCAGGAACTCCCTTTCTCAGGGGGTATTTTTAAGGGGTAATTCTCCTGCCTGGGTATCCGCTTCAGCTCTATAGTGTGGCTGCCGAAATTCGCTGGCTCGCCAAAAATTACAATATAATTGTACATAGAACAACAGTAATTGGGAAGTGCTTAACGTGATGTTTTTCTTTTTTTTCCAGCGATGCGATGAACAAAGTGTTCACGTTTGAGCGTTTTTTTCCCTTGCCTTTGGCAAGGTAAGGATTTTATTTCAACATATTTTTTCATTCTGTGGGAAACTTCATGTGAGGGACAATTTGTCCTCCCAACTCAGTTACTGATGATCCTGCATAAACACTTGTTCTGTTGGGGGCCCATGAAAGCGAACACCAAACATATTAACATATTTTTATATTACATATTTCTTTAATGGGTCTAGAGATCTACTAACCTAGAGGGATTTGTGGGAAAGAAGCCCGCAATGTGACAATGTATA
The DNA here is from genome assembly GCF_000004195.4 of Xenopus tropicalis. Lineage (NCBI taxonomy): Eukaryota > Metazoa > Chordata > Amphibia > Anura > Pipidae > Xenopus > Xenopus tropicalis. Next base: position 54,308,324 of record NC_030682.2, on the reverse strand, counting down.
GTTATCTCTGATTTCCCACAAAAGATAAGATTTTGGAATAATTCATAGACATATTTACCCCCGCCCTGAAGCTAAATACCATAGGCAAAAAACCCAATGCCCCTGCCCCCGTATGTCAATATGCAGATGCCTGGGCTTGCCCCTTCTTAATATTTTGTACTGGTCTGAGGTGTAAAATATCTTAGCCACCGGAGAAAATGCCCTGTTACCCCCTGGAAGCCTAAACCCCAGAAATGTGGTGGGTGCTTTAGGTCTTCTCTTTCCATAAAGTAATGTCAACTTTTGTTTCAACTCACGGTCGGAGGAGCCCACGGAGGAGCCCCAGGAATTTATGTCTGCCTGGTGAAGTAGTAAAAAGGGTATCGGTATCATAGATTCCTTTATATCATTTAGCTTTCTTCCTAAATGTTGTGTTGACTTTTAATTAAACCAGAATTTAAACCGATTTCAATATGAACTGTTTTGCAAACAGACACCTATTAGCAATGAAACCCCGTAACCCATATAACTTTTGTGATAAATAACTGTTAATTCCATCCACATATGAATAGGTAATACAATAGTTCTAGACTGTCCCTCCCCACCAATTTAGAAGACATCCATGGCTATGGGATCAATTTTTCCCTCTCCTTTACCAAGGTACCATCGGTTGGATCCTGGCAAATCAGCCGTTGCCCCACGTGAGTAGCAAATACTTCAATAATAAAACACCAGTCCTGAATATTAACCATAATCATTATATTCCGTTCTCTTTCTAAAAGTGAGTTGATTTGAATAACTTGACTTTTCATCTCTTAAACCAGGAACCCACCAGAAATCCCTGGCAAAAACTTGCCAGATAAGTAGTAAAAAATAAACATACAAATAACAATGAGGTGGTTTGGGTTTTGGAACTTGTGAATTTGAATTTGTATTGTCATAGGTCCCTTTTTACATACTAAACCATATAACAGAGTTATAGTAAACTGATCAGGGTAACTTTTTTTCTGCTTAAGGAGGAAGAAACCAGAAGCACAAAATGGAGGCCGGCTATAGAACAACTGCCGGTAGCATAAAGAGGGGGAGAAGTAGGGGCAAATAAAATCAACTCTATAATTTAACGGGTAGGCGTATATTACTTGCTTTATTACAAGCGATGCAAAAATCACTCTATTAAGAGTATAGATCATTTCTCTTACCTTTCTCTTTAATATTCAGGAGAAACTCCAGAAACTGCTTGGTTCTGACTTCCTAGTACAACTTACCCAATAGTCCATCATCATTCCTCATTCTCACTGGGTTTATAGTTAGTGTGTAACTGTCACTGTGTCCCTTTCCCTTCTCTGCACTGCTGTTTTCGACTCCTGATACAACTCCCCAATATCCTTTCATTTCATTATTCTCACCCTGGGTTTTATAGTTATGTTGTAACTTGTAACTATGTCTGTCTGTCTGCTCCCTTTCTGTTCTCTGCAGTGCTGGTTCTACTCCTGATGAAACTCCCCAATATCCATTCAGTTCCTCATTCTCAACCTGTCCCGTTCTGTTCTCTGCACTGCTGGTTCTGACTCCTGATAACAACTCCCGATTCTCACCTGCCCCGTTTTGCTTCTCTGCACTGCTGGTTTGACTCCCTGATAAACTCCCGAATATCTATTCATTCCTCATCTCACTGGGTTTATAGTTATGTGTAACTGTCACTATGTCCGTCCCATTTCCCTTCTCTGCACTGCTGGTTTCGGACTCCTGATACAACGCCCAATATCCATTCAGTCCTCTTTCTCACAAGTTTATATATGTGTAACTGTCCTGTGTCTGTCTGTCCCTTTCCGTTTCTCTGCACTGCTGGATCTGACTCCTGATACAACTCCCAATATCCATTCATTCCTCATTCTCACTGGGTTATAGTTATGCGTAACTGTCACTGTGTCTGTCTGTCCCTTTCCCTTCTCTGCACTGCTGGTTCTGACTCCTGATACAACTCCCCAATATCTTTTCATTCCTCATTCTCACATGGTTTTATAGTTATGTGTAACTGTCACTGTGTCTGTCCTGTCCCTTTTCCCCAAGAAAAACTTGCGCCAGGGTTTTTCTTTGGGGGGACTTCTGATACAACTTCCCAATATCATTCAGTCCTCATTCTCACTGGGTTTATGTTATTTGTAACTCGTCACCGTGTCTGTCTGTCCCGTTCCTTCTCTGACTGCTGGTTCTGACACCTGATACAACTCCAATACCGATTAATTCCTCATTCTCACTGGGTTTACAGTTATGTGTAACTTACACTGTTGTTTGTCTGTCCCTTTCTCCTCTCTGCACTGCTGGTTCCGACTCCTGAAAATCTCCCCAATCATTCAATAGTACTCATTCTCACTGGGTTTATAGTACTTGCTGTCCTTCCCTTTCCCTTCCGGAACTGCAGGTTCTGATTCTGATACAACTCGCCCAATATCATTCAGTACTCATTCTCACTGGTTTATAGTTATGTGTAACTGTCACTGTGTCTGTCTGTCCCTTTCCTTCTCTCGCACTGCTGGTTCTGACTCCTGATACAACTTCCCAATATCATTCATTCTCTCATTCTCACTGGGTTTATTGTTATGTGTAACTGTCACTTGTGTCTGTCCATTTCCCTTCTCTGCACTGCTGGTTCTGACTCCTGATACAACTCCCCGATATCATTCATTCCTCATTCTCACTGCGGTTTATAGTTTATGTGTAACTGTCACTGTGTTCCTTTCCCTTCTCTGCACTGCTGGTTCTGACTCCTGATAACAACTCCCCAATATCGTTCATTCTTATCTCACCTGGTTTATAGTTATGTGTAATTGCACTATGTCTGTCCTTTCCCTTCTCTGCACTGCTGGTTCTGACTCCTGATACAATCCCCAATATCCATTCATTCCTCATTCTTCACTAGGTTTTATAGTTATGTGAAACTGTCACTGTGTCTGTCTGTCCCTTTCCCTTCTCTGCACTGCTGGTTCTGACTCCTGATACAACTTCCCAATATCCATTTATTCCTCATTCTCACTGGTTTATAGTTATGTGTAACTGTCACTGTGTCTGTCATTTCCCTTCTCTGCACTGCTGGTTCTGACTCCTGATACAACTCCCCAAAAATCCATTCATTCCTCATCTTCAGTGGGTTTATAGTTTGTGTAACTGTCACTGTGTCCCTTTCACTTCTCTGCACTGATGGTTCTGACTCCTGATACAACCCCAAATATCGATTCAGTCCTAATTCTCACTGGGTTTATAGTTAACTGTAACTGTCACTGTTTTTTGTCTGTTGCTTTCTCTTCTCTTCTCTGTGTTTCCCTTTCTGTTCTCTGCACTGCTGCGTTCTGACTCCTGATGCAACTCCCCAATATCCATTCATTCCTCATTCTCACCTGTCCCGTTCTGTTCTCTGCACTGCTGGTTCTGACTCCTGATACAACTCCCGAATTCTCACCTTATTCTCACCTGTCCCGTTCTGTTCTCTGCACTGCTGGTTCTGACTTCCCTGATACAACTCCCGAATTCTCACCTCCGTTCATTTCTTATTCTCACCTGGTTTATAGTTATGTGTAATTGTCAATGTCTGTCTGTTCTGTTCGTGACTTCCTGCTGATGCAACTCCCAATATCCATTCATTCCTCATTCTCACCTGTCCCGTTCTGTTCTCTGCACTGCTGGTTCTGACTCCTGATTACAACTCCCGAATTCTCACCTCATTCTCACCTGTCCCGTTCTGTTCTCTGCACTGCTGGTTTTGACTCCTGATAAACTCCCGAATATCTATTCATTCCTCATTCTGACTGGGTTAATAGTTATGTGTAACTGTCACTGTGTTTGTCTGTCCCTTTCAATTCTCTGCACTGCTGGTTCCGACTCCTATAGAACTTCCCATATTCATTCATTCCTCATTTCTCACTGGATTTATAGTTATGTGTAACTGTCACTGTGTTTGTCTATCCCTTTCAATTTCTGCATGCTGTTCTGACCCTGATACAACTACCCAATATCCATTCATTCCTCATTCTCACTGGGTTTATAGTTTATGTTGTAACTGTCACTGTGTTGTCTGCCTTTCCCTTCTCTGCACTGCTGGTTTCTGGACTCCGATTTAAAAACTCCCAAACCATAATTCCTGATTCTCACTGAGGTTTATAGTTATGTGTAACTGTCACTGTGTTGTCTGTCCCCTTTCCTTTCTGCAACTGCGTGTTCTGACTCCTGATACAACTCCCCAATATCAATTTATTCCTCATTCTCACTGAGGTTTATAGTTATGTGTAACTTCACTGTGTTCTGTCTGTCCCTTCTCTTCTCGCAACTGCTGGTTCCGACTCCTGAAACAACTCCCAATATCAATTCAGTCTCATTCTCACTGGTTTATTAGTTATGTTGTAACTGTCACTGTGTTCTGCTGTCCCTTTCTCTTCTCTCACTGCTGGTTCTGACTCCTGATACAACTCCCCAATATTCCTTCATCTCTTATTCTCACTGGGTTTTTAGTTATGTGTAACTGTACTGATGTCTCTGTCTGTCCCTTCTCTTCTCTGCACTGCTGGTTCTGACTCCTGATGACAACTCCCAATATCCATTCATCCTCATTCTCACTGCGTTTTAGTTATTATATTGTCATTATTCTGTCAGTCTGTTCCGTTTCTGTTCTCTGCACTGACTGGTTCTGACTTCTGATACAACTCACCAATATCCATTCATTCCTCATTTCACTGAAGTTTTATAGTTATGTGTAACTGTCACTGATGTCTGTCTTCCCTTTCCTTCTTCTGCACTGCTGGTTCGACTCCTGATACAACTCCCAATATCCATTCATCCTCTTCTCACGGTTTATAGTTATGTGTAACTGTCACTGTGTCTGTCTGTCCCTTTCCCTTCTCTGCACTGCTGGTCTGACTCCTGATACAACTCCCATATCCATTCATCCTCATTCTCACTGGGTTTATAGTATGCGTAAACTCGTCACTGTGTCTGTCTCTGTCCCTTTCCTTCTCTGCACTGCTGGTTTGACTCCTGATAACTCCCCAAATCCTATTCATTCCTCATTCTCACTGCGGTTTATTAGTTATGTAATTTCAGCTGTGTCTGTCCGTTTCGTTTCTCTGCACTGCTGCGTTCTGACTCTCTGATACAATCTCCCAAATATCTTTCATTCCTCATTCTCACTGGAAGTTTTAGTTATGTGTAATGTCACCTGCTGTCTGTCTGTTCCCTTTCTCCTTCTTGCACTGCTGGTTCTGACTCCTGATACAACTCCCAATATCCATTCATTCCTCATTCTCACTGGGTTTATAGTTATGTGTAACTGTCACTGTATCTGTCTGTCCCTTTCCTTTCTCTGCACTGCTGCGTTCTGACTCCTGATACAACTTCCCCAATAATCCGATTCATTCCTCTCATTCTCACTGGGTTTATAGTTACAGTATGTTACTAGCCCATCTAAGAGCCAACAAAGCCCATATAAACCTCACTCATCAAAAGTGGTACACTAGGGTATATTTATCATGCTGTGTAAAAAAGGTGAGTAAAAACATCACCCGGTGAATATAGCAGCCAATCAGATGACTTTTGATTTGGTTTTCTAGCTGTTGAAATCTAAATTGCTTATTCGTTGCCCTGGGTACCATCACCGGTTAATGCTTTACTCCACTTTTTACACAGCGATGATAAATATACCCCCTTAACCTTTAACAGCCAGCCGCCTTGCATTGTGATGTCCATGTGATGTCAATGTGATGAGAGCTGCCTTCACCCTAGGAAAGTGACAGTTGTACAGTCCGTTGGTTGCCATTGGGGAGAGGTAGCGTGCATCTCTCTCGTGATAGATGTTTTGCCTATAAAACCCTTATTTTAGCTAAAAAGAGGGGCAATGAGTTGGTGACTCCCCCCCCCCAGACTAGGGGATGCTGCTCCTGTCACTGGGTTTTAGTGAATTTGCAGAGAGAATTTCCACTAAAATGTGACTTGTTGTTCCCAGTTACGTGACCAGGCTTCCTGAAGCAGTTTCGCCCCTCTGCCCCGGGGTATCTGCCCTTGCCACTTATGTAACCAACCCTGGGTACACAATAATTACATACAATGTATGTACTGCACATCTAAGGCAAATAAAGCCCATAAAAGAATTGTCATATGATGAGAGCTGCCTTCACTCTAGATAGTTGACAGTTGTAGAGGTCCGTTTGGTTGCCATTGTGTGAGAGGTAAGCAAAGCACTCTCCGTGTAGTAGAATCGTATTTGCCTAAAAAAACCCTTATTTTAGCTTAAAAAAGATGGGGCAAATAGTTGGGTGACTAATTCCCCCCCCCAGACTTAGGAGGATTTGCTCCTGTCAACGACTTTAGTGAATTTGGAGAATATTGCAGGCGCCTTTTCCTCCTAGCGCTGCGTGGCGAGACACAGGGACCCCAGGGTTGGGCAGTACTGACAGGCTGCTTAAGAGTTTTGCCCCTCTGCCCCGGGATCTTGCCTGCCCTTATGTACCAACCTTAATGGTAACTGAATGTATTGCACTTACCATGGACACCAGGGCCTGCATCTGTCTGTCTGTCCCTTTCCCTTCTGCACTGCTGGTTCTGACTCCTGATACAACTCCCCAATATCTATTCATTCCTCATTCTCACTGGGTTTATAGTTATGTGTAACTGTCACTGTGTCTGTCTGTCCCTTTCCAGAACTGCAGGTTCTGACTTCTGATACAACTTCCCAATATCGATTCAGTCCTCATTCTCACTGGGTTTATAGTTATTTGTAACTGTCACCGTGTCTGTCTGTCCCGTTCTCTTCTCTGTACTGCTGGTTCTGACACCTGATACAATTCCCAATATCCATTCATTCCTCATTCTCAGTGGGTTTATAGTTATGTGTAACTCTCACTGTGTCTGTCTGTCCCTTTCCCTTTCCGGAACTGCAGATTCTGACTCCTGATACAACTTCCCAATACCGATTAATTCCTCATTCTCACTGGGTTTACAGTTATGTGTAACTTACACTGTGTTTGTCTGTCCCTTTCTCTTCTCTGCACTGCTGGTTCCGACTCCTGAAATATCTCCCCAATATCAATTCAGTACTCATTCTCACTGGGTTTATAGTTATGTGTCCCTTTCCCTTTCCGGAACTGCAGGTTCTGACTTCTGATACAACTCCCCAATATCAATTCAGTACTCATTCTCACTGGGTTTATAGTTATGTGTAACTGTCACTGTGTCTGTCTGTCCCTTTCCCTTCTCTGCACTGCTGGTTCTGACTCCTGATACAACTTCCCAATATCCATTCATTCCTCATTCTCACTGGGTTTATTGTTATGTGTAACTGTCACTGTGTCTGTCCATTTCCCTTCTCTGCACTGCTGGTTCTGACTCCTGATACAACTCCCCGATATCCATTCATTCCTCATTCTCACTGGGTTTATAGTTATGTGTAACTGTCACTGTGTCCCTTTCCCTTCTCTGCACTGCTGGTTCTGACTCCTGATACAACTCCCCAATATCCGTTCATTTCTTATTCTCACCTGGTTTATAGTTATGTGTAATTGTCACTATGTCTGTCCATTTCCCTTCTCTGCACTGCTGGTTCTGACTCCTGATACAACTCCCCAATATCCATTCATTCCTCATTCTCACTAGGTTTATAGTTATGTGAAACTGTCACTGTGTCTGTCTGTCCCTTTCCCTTCTCTGCACTGCTGGTTCTGACTCCTGATACAACTTCCCAATATCCATTTATTCCTCATTCTCACTGGGTTTATAGTTATGTGTAACTGTCACTGTGTCTGTCCATTTCCCTTCTCTGCACTGCTGGTTCTGACTCCTGATACAACTCCCCAAAATCCATTCATTCCTCATTCTCAGTGGGTTTATAGTTATGTGTAACTGTCACTGTGTCCCTTTCACTTCTCTGCACTGATGGTTCTGACTCCTGATACAACCCCAAATATCGATTCAGTCCTAATTCTCACTGGGTTTATAGTTAACTGTAACTGTCACTGTTTTTGTCTGTTGCTTTCTCTTCTCTTCTCTGTGTTTCCCTTTCTGTTCTCTGCACTGCTGGTTCTGACTCCCTGATGGCAAACTCCCCAATATCCATTTCATTCCTCATTCCTCCACCTGTTCCCGTCTGTTCTCTGCACTGCCGTGAGGTTTCCTAGACTCCTGATACAACTCCCCGAATTCTCACCCTATTTTCTCACCTGTCCCGTTCTGTTCTCTGCACTGCTGGTTCTGACTCCTGATACAACTCCCGAAATTCATCACCTCCGTTCATTTCTTATTCTCACCTGGTTTATAGTTTGTGTAATTGTCACTATGTCTGTCCTGTCCCTTCTGTTCTGTGCACTGCTGGTTCTGACTCCTGATGCAATCTCCCAATATCCATTCATTCTCATTCTCACCTGTCCCGTTCTGTTCTCTGCACTGCTGGTTCTGACCTCCTGATACAACTCCCGAATTCCTCACCTCATTCTCACCTGTCCCGTTCTGTTCTCTGCACTGCTGGTTTTGACTCCTGATAAAACTCCCGAATATCTATTCATTCCTCATTCTGACTGGGTTAATAGTTATGTGTAACTGTCACTGTGTTTGTCTGTCCCTTTAATTCTCTGCACTGCTGGTTCCGACTCCTGATAGAACTTCCCAATATTCATTCATTCCTCATTCTCACTGGATTTATAGTTTATGTGTAACTGTCACTGTGTTTGTCTATCCCTTTCAATTAATGTATGACACCTGATACAACTTCCAAATATCCATTCATTCCTCATTCTCACTGGGTTTATAGTTATGTGTAACTGTCACTGTGTCCCTTTTCCTTCTCTGCACTGCTGGTTCTGACTCCTGATAAAACTCCCATATCGATTCAGTCCTAATTCTCACTGGGTTTATAGTTATGTGTAACAGTCACTATGTTTTGTCTGTCCCTTTCTCTTCTCTACACTGCTGGTTCTGACACCTGATACAACTTCCCAATATCCATTCATTCCTCATTCTCAATAGGTTTATGTTATGTGTAACTCTCACTGTGTCTGTCTGTCCCTTTCCGGAACTGCTGGTTCTGACTCCTGATACAACTACCCAATATCCATTTCATTCCTCATTCTCACTGGGTTTATAGTTATGTGTAACTGTCACTGTGTCCCTTTCCCTCTCTGCACTGCTGGTGTCTGACTCCTGATACAACTCCCCAATATCCGTTCATTTCTTATTCTCACCTGGTTTATAGTTATGTGTAATATTGTAACTATGTCTGTCTGTCTGTCCCCTTTCTGTTCTCTGCAGTGCTGGTTCTGACTCCTGATGAAACTCCCAATATCCATTCATTCCTCATTCTCACTCTGTCCCGTTCTGTTCTCTGCACTGCTGGTTCTGACTCCTGATACAACTCCCAGATTCTCACCTGTCCCGTTTTGTTCTCTGCACTGCTGGTTTTGACTCCTGATAAAACTCCCGAATATCTATTCATTCCTCATTCTCACTGGGTTTATAGTTATGTGTAACTGTCACTATGTCCGTCCATTTCCCTTCTCTGCACTGCTGGTTCGGACTCCTGATACAACGCCCCAATATCCATTCAGTCCTCTTTCTCACAAGTTTTATAGTTATGTGTAACTGTCCCTGTGTCTGTCTGTCCCTTTCCGTTCTCTGCACTGCTGGATCTGACTCCTGATACAACTCCCCAATATCCATTCATTCCTCATTCTCACTGGGTTTATAGTTATGCGTAACTGTCACTGTGTCTGTCTGTCCCTTTCCCTTCTCTGCACTGCTGGTTCTGACTCCTGATACAACTCCCCAATATCTATTCATTCCTCATTCTCACTGGGTTTATAGTTATGTGTAACTGTCACTGTGTCTGTCTGTCCCTTTCCCTTCTCTGCACTGCTGGTTCGGACTCTGATACAACGCCCCAATATCCATGTCAGTCCTCTTTTTAAAGTTTTATAGTTATATGTAACCGTTCCCTGTGTCTGTCTGTCCCTTTCCCCGTTCCTCTGGCACTGCTGGATCTGACTCCTGATACACTCCCTCTCCCCCACTCCCCATCCCTCTCCCATCTCTCACTGCGCTCTCACTCCTCCTAGCCCGCCTCCACCCCCGTCACTGTGTCTGTCTGTCCCTTTCCCCTTATTCTGCACTGGCTGGTTCTGACTCCTGATACAACTCCCCAATATCTATTCATTCCTTCATTCTCACTGGGTTTATAGTTATGGTAACTGTCACTGTGTCTGTCTGTCCCTTTCCAGAAACTGCAGGTTCTGACTTTGATACAACTTCCCAATATCGATTCAGTCCTCATTCTACATGGGTTTATAGTTATTTGTAACTGTCACGTGTCTGTCTGTCCCGTTCTCTTCTCTGTCTGCTGGTTCTGACACCTGATACAACTTCCCAATATCCATTCATTCCTCATTCTCAGTGGGTTTATAGTTATGTGTACTCTCACTGTGTCTGTCTGTCCCTTTCCCTTTCCGGAACTGCAGATTCTGACTCCTGATACAACTTCCCAATACCGATTAATTCCTCATTCTCACTGGGTTTTACAGTTAATGTGTAACTTACACTGTGTTTGTCTGTCCCTTTCTCTTCTCTGCACTGCTGGTTCCGACTCCTGAAATATCTCCCCAATATCAATTCAGTACTCATTCTCACTGGGTTTATAGTTATGTGTCCCTTTCCCTTTCCGGAACTGCAGGTTCTGACTTCTGATACAACTCCCAATATCAATTCAGTACTCATTCTCACTGGGTTTATAGTTATGTGTAACTGTCCACTGTGTCTGTCTGTCCCTTTCCCCTTTCTGCACTGCTGGTTCTGACTCCTGATACAACTTCCCAATATCCATTCATTCCTCATTCTCACTGGGTTTATTGTTATGTGTAACTGTCACTGTGTCTGTCATTTCCCTTCTCTGCACTGCTGGTTCTGACTCCTGATACAACTCCCCGATATCCATTCATTCCTCATTCTCACTGGGTTTATAGTTATGTGTAACTGTCACTGTGTCCCTTTCCCTTCTCTGCACTGCTGGTTCTGACTCCTGATACAACTCCCCAATATCCGTTCATTTCTTATTCTCACCTGGTTTATAGTTATGTGTAATTGTCACTATGTCTGTCTGTCTGTCCCTTTCTGTTCTCTGCACTGCTGGTTCTGACTCCTGATACAACTTCCCAATATCCATTTATTCCTCATTCTCACTGGGTTTATAGTTATGTGTAACTGTCACTGTGTCTGTCCATTTCCCTTCTCTGCACTGCTGGTTCTGACTCCTGATACAACTCCCCAAAATCCATTCATTCCTCATTCTCAGTGGGTTTATAGTTATGTGTAACTGTCACTGTGTCCCTTTCACTTCTCTGCACTGATGGTTCTGACTCCTGATACAACCCCCAAATATCGATTCAGTCCTAATTCTCACTGGGTTTATAGTTAACTGTAACTGTCACTGTTTTTGTCTGTTGCTTTCTCTTCTCTTCTCTGTGTTTCCCTTTCTGTTCTCTGCACTGCTGGTTCTGACTCCTGATGCAACTCCCCAATATCCATTCATTCCTCATTCTCACCTGTCCCGTTCTGTTCTCTGCACTGCTGGTTCTGACTCCTGATACAACTCCCGAATTCTCACCTTATTCTCACCTGTCCCGTTCTGTTCTCTGCACTGCTGGTTCTGACTCCTGATACAACTCCCGAATTCTCACCTCCGTTCAATTTCTTATTCTCACCTGGTTTATAGTTATGTGTAATTGTCACTATGTCTGTCTGTCCCTTTCTGTTCTGTGCACTGCTGGTTCTGACTCCTGATGCAACTCCCCAATATCCATTCATTCCTCATTGCTCACCCTGTCCCGTTCTGTTCTCTGCACTGCTGGTGTCTGACTCCTGATACAACTGCCCGAATTCTCACCTCATTCTCACCTGTCCCCGTTCTGTTCTCTGCACTGCTGTTTTGACTCCTGATAAAACCTCCCCGAATATCTATTCATTCCCTCATTCTGAACTGGGGTTAATAGTTATGTGTAACTGTCACTGTGTCTTGTCTGTCCCTTTCAATTCTCTGCACTGCTGGTTCCGACTCCTGATAGAACTCCCAATATTCATTCATTCCTCATTCTCACTGGATTTATAGTTATGTGTAACTGTCACTGTGTTGTCTATCCCTTTCAATTATGTATGACAACCTGATACAACTTCCAATATCCATTCATTCCTCATTCTACTGGGTTTATAGTTATGGGTAACTGTCAGCTGTGTCCCTTTCCCTTCTCTGCACTGCTGGTTCTGACTCCTGATAAAACTCCCCAATATCGATTCAGTCCTAATTCTCACTGGGTTTATAGTTATGTGTAACAGTCACTATGTTTGTCTGTCCCTTTCTCTTCTCTACACTGCTGGTTCTGACACCTGATACAACTTCCCAATATCCATTCATTCCTCATTCTCACTAGGTTTATAGTTATGTGTAACTCTCACTGTGTCTGTCTGTCCCTTTCCGGAACTGCTGGTTCTGACTCCTGATACAACTACCCAATATCCATTCATTCCTCATTCTCACTGGGTTTATAGTTATGTGTAACTGTCACTGTGTCCCTTTCCCTTCTCTGCACTGCTGGTTCTGACTCCTGATACAACTCCCCAATATCCGTTCATTTCTTATTCTCACCTGGTTTATAGTTATGTGTAATTGTAACTATGTCTGTCTGTCTGTCCCTTTCTGTTCTCTGCAGTGCTGGTTCTGACTCCTGATGAAACTCCCCAATATCCATTCATTCCTCATTCTCACCTGTCCCGTTCTGTTCTCTGCACTGCTGGTTCTGACTCCTGATACAACTCCCGAATTCTCACCTGTCCCGTTTTGTTCTCTGCACTGCTGGTTTTGACTCCTGATAAAACTCCCGAATATCTATTCATTCCTCATTCTCACTGGGTTTATAGTTATGTGTAACTGTCACTATGTCCGTCCATTTCCCTTCTCTGCACTGCTGGTTCGGACTCCTGATACAACGCCCCAATATCCATTCAGTCCTCTTTCTCACAAGTTTTATAGTTATGTGTAACTGTCCCTGTGTCTGTCTGTCCCTTTCCGTTCTCTGCACTGCTGGATCTGACTCCTGATACAACTCCCCAATATCCATTCATTCCTCATTCTCACTGGGTTTATAGTTATGCGTAACTGTCACTGTGTCTGTCTGTCCCTTTCCCTTCTCTGCACTGCTGATACAACTCCCAATATCTATTCATTCCTCATTCTCACTGGGTTTATAGTTATGTGTAACTGTCACTGTGTCTGTCTGTCCTTTCCAGAACTGCAGGTTCTGACTTCTGATACAACTTCCCAATATCGATTCAGTGGTTTATAGTTATTTGTAACTGTCACCGTGTCTGTGTCCCGTTCTCTTCTCTGTACTGCTGGTTCTGACACCTGATACAATTCCCAATATCCATTCATTCCTCATTCTCAGTGGGTTTATAGTTATGTGTAACTCTCACTGTGTCTGTCTGTCCCTTTCCGAACTGCAGATTCTGACTCCTGATACAACTTCCCAATACCGATTAATTCCTCATTCTCACTGGTTTTACCTTACACTGTGTTTGTCTGTCCCTTTCTCTTCTCTGCACTGCTGGTTCCGACTCCTGAAATATCTCCCCAATATCAATTCAGTACTCATTCTCACTGGGTTTATAGTTATGTGTCCCTTTCCCTTTCCGGAACTGCAGGTTCTGACTTCTGACTCCCCAATATCAATTCAGCTCATCTCACTGGGTTTATAGTTATGTGTAACTGTCACTGTGTCTGTCTGTCCCTTTCCCTTCTCTGCACTGCTGGTTCTGACTCCTGATACAACTTCCCAATCCATTCATTCCTCATTCTCACTGGGTTTATTGTTATGTGTAACTGTCACTGTGTCTGTCCATTTCCCTTCTCTGCACTGCTGGTTCTGACTCCTGATACAACTCCCCGATATCCATTCATTCCTCATTCTCACTGGGTTTATAGTTATGTGTAACTGTCACTGTGTCCCTTTCCCTTCTCTGCACTGCTGGTTCTGACTCCTGATACAACTCCCCAATATCCGTTCATTTCTTATTCTCACCTGGTTTATAGTTATGTGTAATTGTCACTATGTCTGTCCATTTCCCTTCTCTGCACTGCTGGTTCTGACTCCTGATACAACTCCCCAATATCCATTCATTCCTCATTCTCACTAGGTTTATAGTTATGTGAAACTGTCACTGTGTCTGTCTGTCCCTTTCCCTTCTCTGCACTGCTGGTTCTGACTCCTGATACAACTTCCCAATATCCATTTATTCCTCATTCTCACTGGGTTTATAGTTATGTGTAACTGTCACTGTGTCTGTCCATTTCCCTTCTCTGCACTGCTGGTTCTGACTCCTGATACAACTCCCCAAAATCCATTCATTCCTCATTCTCAGTGGGTTTATAGTTATGTGTAACTGTCACTGTGTCCCTTTCACTTCTCTGCACTGATGGTTCTGACTCCTGATACAACCCCCAAATATCGATTCAGTCCTAATTCTCACTGGGTTTATAGTTAACTGTAACTGTCACTGTTTTTGTCTGTTGCTTTCTCTTCTCTTCTCTGTGTTTCCCTTTCTGTTCTCTGCACTGCTGGTTCTGACTCCTGATGCAACTCCCCAATATCCATTCATTCCTCATTCTCACCTGTCCCGTTCTGTTCTCTGCACTGCTGGTTCTGACTCCTGATACAACTCCCGAATTCTCACCTTATTCTCACCTGTCCCGTTCTGTTCTCTGCACTGCTGGTTCTGACTCCTGATACAACTCCCGAATTCTCACCTCCGTTCATTTCTTATTCTCACCTGGTTTATAGTTATGTGTAATTGTCACTATGTCTGTCTGTCCCTTTCTGTTCTGTGCACTGCTGGTTCTGACTCCTGATGCAACTCCCCAATATCCATTCATTCCTCATTCTCACCTGTCCCGTTCTGTTCTCTGCACTGCTGGTTCTGACTCCTGATACAACTCCCGAATTCTCACCTCATTCTCACCTGTCCCGTTCTGTTCTCTGCACTGCTGGTTTTGACTCCTGATAAAACTCCCGAATATCTATTCATTCCTCATTCTGACTGGGTTAATAGTTATGTGTAACTGTCACTGTGTTTGTCTGTCCCTTTCAATTCTCTGCACTGCTGGTTCCGACTCCTGATAGAACTTCCCAATATTCATTCATTCCTCATTCTCACTGGATTTATAGTTATGTGTAACTGTCACTGTGTTTGTCTATCCCTTTCAATTATGTATGACACCTGATACAACTTCCAAATATCCATTCATTCCTCATTCTCACTGGGTTTATAGTTATGTAACTGTCACTGTGTCCCTTTCCCTTCTCTGCACTGCTGGTTCTGACTCCTGATAAAACTCCCCAATATCGATTCAGTCCTAATTCTCACTGGTTTATAGTTATGTGTAACAGTCACTATGTTTGTCTGTCCCTTTCTCTTCTCTACACTGCTGGTTCTGACACCTGATACAACTTCCCAATATCCATTCATTCCTCATTCTCACTAGGTTTATAGTTATGTGTAACTCTCACTGTGTCTGTCTGTCCCTTTCCGGAACTGCTGGTTCTGACTCCTGATACAACTACCCAATATCCATTCATTCCTCATTCTCACTGGGTTTATAGTTATGTGTAACTGTCACTGTGTCCCTTTCCCTTCTCTGCACTGCTGGTTCTGACTCCTGATACAACTCCCCAATATCCGTTCATTTCTTATTCTCACCTGGTTTATAGTTATGTGTAATTGTAACTATGTCTGTCTGTCTGTCCCTTTCTGTTCTCTGCAGTGCTGGTTCTGACTCCTGATGAAACTCCCCAATATCCATTCATTCCTCATTCTCACCTGTCCCGTTCTGTTCTCTGCACTGCTGGTTCTGACTCCTGATACAACTCCCGAATTCTCACCTGTCCCGTTTTGTTCTCTGCACTGCTGGTTTTGACTCCTGATAAAACTCCCGAATATCTATTCATTCCTCATTCTCACTGGGTTTATAGTTATGTGTAACTGTCACTATGTCCGTCCATTTCCCTTCTCTGCACTGCTGGTTCGGACTCCTGATACAACGCCCCAATATCCATTCAGTCCTCTTTCTCACAAGTTTTATAGTTATGTGTAACTGTCCCTGTGTCTGTCTGTCCCTTTCCGTTCTCTGCACTGCTGGATCTGACTCCTGATACAACTCCCCAATATCCATTCATTCCTCATTCTCACTGGGTTTATAGTTATGCGTAACTGTCACTGTGTCTGTCTGTCCCTTTCCCTTCTCTGCACTGCTGGTTCTGACTCCTGATACAACTCCCCAATATCTATTCATTCCTCATTCTCACTGGGTTTATAGTTATGTGTAACTGTCACTGTGTCTGTCTGTCCCTTTCCCTTCTCTGCACTGCTGGTTCGGACTTCTGATACAACGCCCCAATATCCATTCAGTCCTCTTTCTCACAAGTTTTATAGTTATGTGTAACCGTCCCTGTGTCTGTCTGTCCCTTTCCGTTCTCTGCACTGCTGGATCTGACTCCTGATACAACTCCCCAATATCCATTCATTCCTCATTCTCACTGGGTTTATAGTTATGCGTAACTGTCACTGTGTCTGTCTGTCCCTTTCCCTTCTCTGCACTGCTGGTTCTGACTCCTGATACAACTCCCCAATATCTATTCATTCCTCATTCTCACTGGGTTTATAGTTATGTGTAACTGTCACTGTGTCTGTCTGTCCCTTTCCAGAACTGCAGGTTCTGACTTCTGATACAACTTCCCAATATCGATTCAGTCCTCATTCTCACTGGTTTATAGTTATTTGTAACTGTCACCGTGTCTGTCTGTCCCGTTCTCTTCTCTGTACTGCTGGTTCTGACACCTGATACAACTTCCCAATATCCATTCATTCCTCATTCTCAGTGGGTTTATAGTTATGTGTAACTCTCACTGTGTCTGTCTGTCCCTTTCCCTTTCCGGAACTGCAGATTCTGACTCCTGATACAACTTCCCAATACCGATTAATTCCTCATTCTCACTGGGTTTACAGTTATGTGTAACTTACACTGTGTTTGTCTGTCCCTTTCTCTTCTCTGCACTGCTGGTTCCGACTCCTGAATATCTCCCCAATATCAATTCAGTACTCATTCTCACTGGGGTTTATAGTTATGTGTGCCCTTTCCCTTTCCTCGGAACTGCAGGTTCTGACTTTTGATACAACTCCCCAATATCAATTCCCAGTACTTCATTCTCACTGGGTTTTATAGTTATGTGTAACTGTCACTGTGTCTGTCTGTCCCTTTCCCTTCTCTGCACTGCTGTTCTGACTCCTGATACAACTTTCCCAATATCCATTCATTCCTCATTCTCACTGGGTTTATTGTTATGTGTAACTGTCACTGTGTCTGTCCATTTCCCTTCTCTTGCACTGCTGGTTCTGACTCCTGATACAACTCCCGATATCCATTCATTCCTCATTCTCACTGGGTTTATAGTTATGGATGTAACTGTCACTGTGTCCCTTCCTTCTCTGCACTGCTGGGTTCATGACTCCTGATACAACCTCCCCAATATCCGTTCATATTCTTATTCTCACCTGGTTTTATAGTTATGTGTAATTGTCACTATGTCTGTCCATTTCCCTTCTCTGCACTGCTGGTTCTGACTCCTGATACAACTCCCCAATATCCATTCATTCCTCAATTCTCACTAGGTTTATAGTTTATGTGAAACTGTCACTGTGTCTGTCTGTCCCCTTTCCCTTCTCTGCACTGCTGGTTCTGACTCCTGATACAACTTCCCCAATATCCATTTATTCCTCATTCTCACTGGGTTTATAGTTATGTGTAACTGTCACTGTGTCTGTCCATTTCCCTTCTTCTGCACTGCTGGTTCTGACTCCTGATACAAACTCCCCAAAATCCATTCATTCCTCATTCTCAGTGGGTTTATAGTTATGTGTAACTGTCACTGTGTCCCTTTCACATTCTCTGCACTGATGGTTTCTGACTCCTGATACAAACCCCAAATATCGATTTCAGTCCTAATTCTCACTGGGGTTTATAGTTAACTGTAACTGTCACTGTTTTGTCTGTTGCTTTCTCTTCTCTTCTCTGTGTTTCCCTTTCTGTCTCTGCACTGCTGTTCTGACTCCTGATGCAACTTCCCCAATATCCATTCATTCCTCATCTCACCTGTCCCGTTCTGTTTCTCTGCACTGCTGGTTCTGACTCCTGATACAACTCCCCGAATTCTCACCTTATTCTCACCTGTCCCGTTCTGTTCTCTGCACTGCTGGTTCTGACTTCTGATACAACTCCCGAATTCTCACCTCCGTTCATTTCTTATTCTCACCTGGTTTATAGTTATGTGTAATTGTCACTATGTCTGTCTGTCCCTTTCTGTTCTGTGCACTGCTGGTTCTGACTCCTGATGCAACTCCCCCAATATCCATTCATTCCTCATTCTCACCTGTCCCGTTCTGTTCTCTGCACTGCTGGTTCTGACTCCTGATACAACTCCCGAATCTCACCTCAATTCTCACCTGTCCCGTCTGTTCTCTGCACTGCTGGTTTGTACTCCTGATAAAACTCTCGAATATCTATTCATTCCTCATTCTGACTGGGTTAATAGTTATGTGTAACTGTCACTGTGTTTTGTCTGTCCCTTTCAATTCTCTGACTGCTGGTTCCGACTCCTGATAGAACTTCCATATTCATTCATTCCTCATTCTCACTGGATTTATAGTTATGTGTAACTGTCACTGTGTTTGTCTATCCCTTTCAATTCTTCTGCACTGCTGGTTCTGACTCCTGATAGAACTTCCCAATATCCATTCATTCCTCATTCTCACTGGGTTTATAGTTAATGTGTAACTGTCCTGTGTCTGTCTGTCTCTTTCCCTTCTCTGCACTGCTGGTTCTGACTCCGGAATAAAACTTCCCAAGACCCATAAATTCCTGATTCTCACTGAGTTTATAGTTATGTGTAACTGTCACTGTGTCTGTCTGTCCCTTTCCCTTTCTGCAACTGCAGGTTCTGACTCCTGATACAACTCCCCAATATCAATTTATTCCTCATTCTCACTGGGTTTATAGTTATGTGTAACTTACACTGTGTTTGTCTGTCCCTTTCTCTTCTCTGCACTGCTGGTTCCGACTCCTGAAACATCTCCCCAATATCAATTCAGTACTCATTCTCACTGGGTTTATAGTTATGTGTAACTGTCACTGTGTCTGTCTGTCCCTTTCTACACTGCTCTGACTCCTGATACAACTCCCCAATATCCATTCAGTCCTCATTCTCACTGGTTTTATAGTTATGTGTAACTGTCACTGTGTCTGTCTGTCCCTTTCTCTTCTCTGCACTGCTGGTTCTGACTCCTGATACAACTCCCCAATATCCATTCAATCCTCATTCTCACTGGGTTTATAGTTATGTATAATTGTCATTATGTCTGTCAGTCTGTCCGTTTCTGTTCTCTGCACTGCTGGTTCTGACTCTGATACAACTCACAATATCCATTCATTCCTCAATCTCACTGGAATTATAGTTATGTGTAACTGTCACTGTGTCTGTCTGTCCCTTTCTCTTCTATGCACTGCTGGTTCTGACTCCTGATACAACTTCCCAATATCCATTTCATTCCATCATTCTCACTGGGTTTATAGTTTATGTGTAAACTGTCACTGTATCTGTCTGTCCCTTTCCCTTCTCTGCACTGCTGGTTCTGACTCCTGATACAACTCCCCAATTATCCATTCAATCCTCATTCTCACTGGGTTTATAGTTATGTGTGTAACTCTCACTGTGTTCTGTCTCTCCTTTCCCTTCCTCTGCACTGCTGGTTCTGACTCCTGATACAACTTCCCAAATATCCCATTCATTCCTCATTCTCACTGGGTTTATAGTTATGTATAATTGTCATTATGTCTGTCAGTCTGTCCGTTTCTGTTCTCTGCACTGCTGGTTCTGACTCCTGATACAACTCACCAATATCCTTTCATTCCTCATTCTCACTGGGTTTATAGTTATGTGTAACTGTCACTGTATCTGTCTGTCCCTTTCCCTTCTCTGCACTGCTGGTTCTGACTCCTGATACAACTTCCCAATATCCATTCATTCCTCATTCTCACTGGGTTTATAGTTATCAGTATGTACTGCCCATCTAAGAGCAAACAAAGCCCATATAAACCTCACTCATCAAAAGGGTACACTTAGGGGTATATTTATCATGCTGTGTAAAAAAGTGGAGTAAAACATCACCGGTGATATATAGCAGCCATCAGATGCTTTGATTGGTTTTCTAGCTGTTGAAACCTAATTGCTTATTCGTTGCCCTGGGTAACATCACCGGTAATGCTTTACTCCACTTTTTACACAGCATGATAACTATACCCCTTAACCTTTAACAGCAGCGCCTGCATTGTGATGTCCATGTGATGTCAATGTGATGAGAGCTGCCTTCACCCTAGGAAAGTGACAGTTGGTACAGTCCGTTGGTTGCCATTGTGGTGAGAGGTAAGCGTGCATCTCCTCTGATAGATGTTTTGCCTAAAAACCCTTATTTTAAGCTAAAAAAGAGGGGCAATAGTTGGTTGACTCCCCCCCCCCCAGACTAGGGATGCTGCTCCTGTCACTGGTTTTAGTGAATTTGGAGAATTTTCCCACTAAAAATGGGCTTGTTGTTCCAGTACTGACAGGCTCCTAGAGTTTTGCCCCTCTGCCCCCGGGTATCTGCCCTGCCCTTATGTACCAACCTGGGTACACAATAAGTACATACAATGTATGTACTGGCACATCTAAGGGCAAATAAAGCCCATAAAAATTTGTCATATGATGAGAGCTGCCCTTCACTCTAGGATAGTGACAGTTTGGTAGAGTCCGTTGGTTGCCATTGTGGTGAGAGGTAAGCAAGCATCTCTCCTGTAGTAGATGTTTTGCCTAAAAACCCTTAATTTTAGCTAAAAAGAGGGGGCAATAGTTGGGTGACTACCCCCCCCCAGAACTAGGGGATGTTGCCTCCTGTCAACGACTTTAAGTGAATTTGGAGAATTGCAGGCGCCTTTCCTCCTAGCGCTGGTTGGGAGACACAGACCCAGGGTTTGGGCAGTACTGACAGGCTGCTAAGAGTTTTGCCCTCTGCCCCCCGGTATCTGCCTGCCCTTATGTACCAACCTTTAATGTGTAACTGAATGTACTTGCACTTACCATGGACACAGGGCCTGATTTACTATCTTCTTAACTATTGCAGGGGGTAATCTAAATCAGTGCTTCTGAAATTATGGTGATGCGCCCTTAGGGGAATGGTAACAGCCAATTACTGATTGGTTGCTATTGGCAACTGCAACTTGCATTTAGGACCTATGTTAGTAAATGAGCCCTAGTACCAATTTAACCCCTAGGTACCAATGGAATCCCAGCCTGAGTGTTAGTAAGCGTGAGATTTCGGGGGAACACTTTGAATGGGGCCCCTCATGCAATGTTGCACGTTAAATGGTAAATGCATTATCCATGAAGCTGACTTGCCCTTTTTATTCCCGTCTCTATAACAGATTGCTGCGGTGTGCGACTAGTTGGCGTTTTGCTGCTTCGGCGCTTAACCAGATTTTTTTAGCCTGTGGATTATCTTCTGGCTTCTCCTCGAGTTCACCTTTCCATCCTTTAGTTGAACGAGCCTCTAAGAGGAGAGGCCAGCCACTACATGAGGGGGTCCCTTAGGCGACCCGGCCCTGGGCGCGGCCCCTCCATTCCATCTTTTTTTTTAAAACATCACCTGGAGAGCTTCCATTTAAGAGGTAATGTAGCAAAATGGGCAAACGCAGTGAAACAGTTTATGATTTTCTACAGCAAGTCATCATTTACCTGGGGTGGGGGGGGGGGGGGCAACTTGGTTAGGCGGCTTATCTCGTTTCCTGGGACTGTGGCTTCTCTTATCAAAAGGGGCACGGGCCCAGCAAGAAAAGGCCTTTAGGATCTGACAGCGGTTATTGGGGGCAGGCAACTCCTTTGCTTCAGGGGGTATTTTAAGGGGTTAACTTCCTCCTGCCTGGGTATCCCGCTTCCAGCTCTATAGTAGTAGCGGGCCGGGAAAAATTCGGCATGCCTCGGCCAAAAATTAAATAAATTGTACATAGAACACAGTATTGGGAAGTGCTAACGTGATGTTTTTCTTTTTTTCAGCGAGCGATGAACAAAGTGTTCAAGCGTTTGAGGCGTTTTTTCCCTTGCTTCGGCAAGGTAAGGATTTTATTTCACATATTTCATTCTGTGGGAAACTTCATGGAGGGACAAATTTGTCCTCCAACTCAGTTACTGATGATCTCTAAACATTGTTCTGTTTGGGGCCCATGAAAGCGAACACCAAACATATTAACATATTTTTTAATATTAACATATTTTTTAATGGGTCAGAGATCTTCCTAACCTAGAGGAAGATTTGTGGGAAGAAGCCCCATGTGAAATGTATAGTTATCTGATTTCCACAAAAGATAAGATTTGGAATAATTCATAGGACATATATTACCCCCTGAAGCTAAATACCATAGGCAAAAACCCAATGCCCCCTGCCCCGTATGTCAATATGCAGATGCTGGGCTTGCCCTTCTATATATTTGTACTGGTCTGAGGTGGTAAAATATCTTACCGAGAAAATCCTGTTACCTGGAAGCCTAAACCCAGATGTGTGCTTAGGCCTTCTCTTTCCATAAAGTAATGTCAACTTTTGTTTCACTCACCCAGGAGGAGCCCACTGAGGAGCCCCAGGAATTTATCTGCCTGGTAAGTAGTAAAGGAGTCGGTATCATAGATTCCTTATATCATTAGCTTCTTCCTAAATGTTGTGTTGACTTTAACAGAATTTACCATTTAATATGACTGTTTGCAAACAGACACCTATAGCCAATGAACCCCGTACCCATATAACTTGTGATATAAATGTTAATTCCATCCACATATGAATCAGTACATACAATAGTTCTAGCACTGTCCCCCCAATTTAGAAGACATCCATGGCTCTGATCAATTTTCCTCTCTTAACCAGGTACCATCGGTTGGATCTGGCAACGCCGTTTGCCAAGTGAGTAGCAAATAATTCAATAATAAAACACCAGTCCCTGAATATTACATATAACTTATATTCACTTCTTTCTAAAAGCTGAGTTGATTTGATAACTTGACTTTCATCTCTTAACCAGGAACCACCAGAAAATCACCTGGCAAAAACTGCCAGCTAAGTAGTAAAAAATAAACATACATAACATGGTTTGGGTTTTGGCAACTTGTGAATTTGAATTTGTATTGTACAAGGTCCTTTTTACATACTAAACTACAGAGTTATAGTAAACTGATCAGGTAACTTTATTTCTCTTAGGAGGAGAAACCAGAGCACAAAATGGAGCCGGCTATAGAACAACTGCCGCGGTAAGGCATAAGAGAGGGGAGAGTAGGGGGCAAATAAAAATCACTCTATATTTTACGTAAGGCATGTATATTAGCTGCTTTATTACAACGTGCAACATCTTTCTCTTACCTTTTCTTTAATCAGGAGACCTCCAGAGATGCCCTGACACGGAACATCTGTCAGGTAAGAAAAAATAATAGGGTCACAATAGAGAAAACATTTTAAGAGAATATCAAATGCAGATTCACTTTGGGGTGGGCAATTTGTTTCTTTAGTAGCCAAGAATCAGCCCCTACATCCGGCATGAAGCTTCTTCCTGGTCTGCACTCCAGAACCATTGCGTCAGCCCGGGCACAGGCACACACAGTGGGGGCTTTGAAGAAGAATTAAATACTCACGCTTTCTGGGCCCGAAATCCGCCAGGTGTGCCTGCACCCAGGCCAACGCAATGGTTCTGGGGACATGAATGCCAGCATAGGGCCCCGACTGCTTAGCCTGCAAGTCCCACAATCTGCCACGTGTGGCATCAGCCTAACACAAACATGTTATTATTATGCTTGTGTTACACCGCAACATACACCTTCTATTTCTCATATATTTATATCAAATAAGACTTTTCAAAACTTTGCTTTACTTTCAGCCATGGTATTTTAAAAAAAATCTTTTTTTATGTCTTCAACAGGAGGAAGAACCCCTTAGTTCCAGGACCCCCCACTCTCATAACCCCTTCGTTCCACACAAGCCCCACCGCCCCCCGCTTTGTTCCAAGCCCCCTCCATCCCACCCCTTCCTTCCAATCAAGCCCCACCTCCAACCCCATAGTTCCAGGCCCCCACTCTCCCACCCTTTGTTCCACACAAGCCCACCCACCCCCGCTTTGTTCCAAGCCCCCTCCCTCCCACCCCTTCCTTCCAATCAAGCCCCACCCTCCAACCCCTTAGTTCCAGGCCCCCACTCTCCCACCCCTCTGTTCCACACAAGCCCCCACCCGCCCCCCGCTTTGTTCCAAGCCCCCTCCCTCCCCCCTTCCTTCCAATCAAGCCCCATCCTCCAATCCCTTAGTTCCAGGACCCCACTCTCCCACCCTTTCGTTCCATACAAGCCCCTCCCGCCCCCCGCTTTGTTCCAAGCCCCCTCCCTCCACCCCTTCCTTCCAATCAAGCCCAACCTCCAACCCTTAGTTCCAGGCCCCTCTCCCACTCCTTCGATCCACAGAAGCCCCCACCCGCCCCCCGCTTTGTTCCATGCCCCCTCCCTCCCACCCCTTCCTTCCAATCAAGCCCCAACCTCCAACCCCTTAGTTCCAGGCCCCCACTCTCCCACCCCTTCGATCCAGAGAAGCCCCACCCGCCCCCCGCTTTGTTCCATGCCCCTCCCTCCCACCCCTTCCTTCCAATCAAGCCCCATCTTCCAGGAGGTGGAGGAGAAGGAGATTTGGTTGTAACTACCAACACTCTGCACTGGGGAGGTAATAAACAGTGGCCAATAAGATGTTTGTTTTCATAGTTCTACGTGTAACTGACTGAACAAAGGTAATAGCTATATGGTTGCTATGGGTTACTGCCCAGGTGCAGTTTTGCCCAGTGTTGATGAATGAGCCCAACTGTATCATGTGCTGGCCTTTGTGGCCATTTAACATTCTTGTGACTGAGTAACGATCTGCCCTACAGATATCACTGCTGATTCCCTGGTGGCCAATGGGGGGTGAGGCACAAACGGCCGCTGTAGCGCTAGCTTACATATCCACCTTACCAAATGGGTTTTCCCACAGGCGCCAGGTAACCAATACAAGAATGAAAGGTACCATTACAAGTAGCGGATATTCTGTAGCCCCAGCATTTTATATCTAAAGAACAAGTATTTGTCTGTAGTTTTTACCTTATTTCAACAATTTCTAAAATGTTTCTCTATTTTTTTTCAGCGCTGGACCGGAAGACTGTTCAGGGCAGTATCCTGCCAACATCTAGCTTCCATTGCCCTCCTCGACACCAGACCCCTCCCTCCCACCCCTTCCTTCCACACAAGCCCCGCCCTCCAACCCCTTAGTTCCAAGCCCATGCCCTCCCACCCCTTCCTTCAAAGCCCCTGCCCTACCACCCACTTTCCCACCCCTTACTTCCAGGCCCCCGCTCTACCACCCTTCGTTCCATACAAGCCCCCTTCCGCCCCCGCATCGTTCCGGGCCGCAGCCCTCCCGCCCTTTCCTTTTAAGACCCCGCCCTCCCTTCCTTTCTAACAAAGCCACCGCCCACACCAAAGCCCTCCGCTCTTCAACCAAAGCCCCCGCCCCTTCCACTAAATCCCCTCCCGCCCGCCCGCCCTTCCACTAAATCCCCTCCCGCCCCTTCCACTAAATCCCCCTCCCGCCCGCCCGCCCCTTCCACTAAATCCCCCTCCCTCCCGCCCGCCCGCCTTCACTAAATCCCCCTCCCGCCCGCCCGCCCTTCCCCTAAATCCCCCTCCCGCCCGCCCGCCCCTTCCCCTAAATCCCCCTCCCGCCAACCCGCCCCTTCCACTAAATCCCCCTCCCGCCCGCCCCTTCCACTAAATCCTTTGCTGGAGATTTCATCCCACTCCCACAGGTACTATACACAGGTACAGGCTCAGACTGGCACTGGGATATTGGGTAAAAATCCCGGTGGGCCCCTGACCCCACTCCCACTGCAAATAAGCCCCCCCCCTGCAACCACCACCTTCAATGCCCTGCTCCAAGTCGCTCCGCATTTCCCTTACTTGTCTTCCGGGTCTGCTGCCAGCGTGCCTGCGGACGCGCGATGACGTTACTCGCATGCGTCCTTCGTGCTGGGCAGGGCAGACTGGGCCTTCTGATCTGCTGGTCTGATCTGGTCAGGTGAATATTCTAAAACTGACGAAGCGAATTTCTTGCTGCTGCTGCTTTTTTTGGTGAGTTAACATGCTGCAGCAAACTTTGGGGTTAGGGGGTTCAATATGCCATAATACATTTTTTAATTATGTGCATTTATTTGTTATTTACTGAAATCAGCAGACCACAAAAATCTGATACATTCTGAGCCTGACAAGTTGTACAGGTATGGGATCCCTTATCCGGAAATCCGTTATCCAGAAAGCTCCAAATTATGGAAAGCCTGTCTCCCATAGACTCCATTTTAATAAAATAATTCAGAATTTTGGGTTGGGTTTAATTAATGTTTTATTAATTTTTTAGTATGGTAGTAAGGTATGGAGATCCAAATTACGGAAAGACCCCTTATCCAGAATACCCCTGGCCCCCAAGCATTCTGGATAATGGGTCCTATACCTGTATTCTAACTTTACATGGAACCAAGCTGGCAGCTTTTATCTTCCCATGTATGGTCACCTTTTCACATATATTTTAAAGCTATACCCATCATTACACTTTATTTGTTTAAAAATACCTTTTACTCTGTGTTTCTTTAGGCTTTGTATTACCAAACACTTAACACTGATTATAAGTACTGAGGCAGAGAACCTTTTTAGTAAGAAAGTAGTACAACATGCTGCAGCAATCTTGGGGTGGGGGTGGTTGTGGGGGGTTCAAAATGCCATAATATTACCTGGGCTATGAATTATTTAACTGGGGTGGGGCTGCTAGTCTGCATATAATTAATAAAATAAATGTTGATAATTGAATGAATAATAAATAAATGACATGCTTACTGAGTTACTTTTTATGAATTGATTTACTATACATGAATTGCAAATTTAAATAAAATACAGTTTTTAAAAGCTGATGGCGTACTGGTGTATATATATATGTATATAAAATGTGTTTGTGTGTGTGTATATATATATATATATATATAGCAAGAACAAACGGAGCACACCCTATTGAAATTCAAATGCCCAGGGTGCTGGCTAAAAAATATAAAGCAAGAAAAAAGAGCTGCACTCACCAGGACTTGGCAAAAATATAGTAAGTTTATTTAAGCAAAGAGATCTCTTTGCTTAAATAAACTTACTATATTTTTGCCAAGTCCTGGTGAGTGCAGCTCTTTTTTCTTGCTATATATATATATATATATGTAGTGGATCAGAGAACCCTGTCCCCTGTTTCTCAGTCTGTGATCTCATCCAGCCTAGCTACAGCCTGGGGAGGGATCCGGTTGGCTGGCTGCCCCAGTGCACGTCTGGGAGAGGTGTGCCTAAGTTTTGGAGGCAAAAATCAAGTGGCGGGCCCAGCAGTTTATAAAGGGAGCCCCTGCTGTTTTTGCCAGTGCAGAGGAAGAGTCCCAGAGTGAGCAGCCAGCAAAAACTGTGTGAGTTCAAACTAAAAGGAATCAAAGTTTGCTGGGCTGCCAAGGTGTAATAAATCCTCTGTGGAACTCTGTGTGTGTGTCCCCTGGAGGAACAGGTATTGCATTTGCCTGCTATGTGGGAGCAGCCACCCTTTCAAAAGGGAAGGTACTCTGGGGCAGGTAGCGCTACCTGGAAGGACTAAAGAGCTCTTGGGGAAGGAACTGAACTGATTTAAGGGTTGGGGGGGTCTATCCGGATCCAAGGCTGGGCAAGTACAGAGACTGTGCCAGTGTGGATAGCCCTCCCAAGTTTCCTCAGGAAAGGATTATCAGTCACCCCAAAGCTGTTCTACTGTTTATGTCCAAAAGTTATATAAAGTTTGATATTGCTGCAAACCGTGTGTTATTATTTCCTAGTGGAAATCCCCTAGAGGTGTGTTCTTCAGTGTCCACTAGGTGGAGGCACTGCGCTGTTCCCAGTTCCCAGTATCAATATCACTTTGAGAACACATATCTCCTGCCATACAGCGCAATATTAAGTGAATGTGCCAAGAAAGGGTTACATTATATATATATATATATATATATATATATATATATATATATATATATATATATATATATATATATATATATATATATATATATATATATGTACTAAGGGTCTTTGTATTTTAAAGATGAAGCAATCTGTGAAGTGTATAGTCTGTGCAACACTAAGGGGCTGATTCATTAAAACACGAGTTCGAATCCCGAATGGGACAAATTCGGATTGGATACGATAGTTTCTGATAGTATCCAAGGCTATTGTAATCTACAATTAGTTGTATGTGCATGTAAATGCAATCCCTTTATGCAGAGGATTGAATGTACTGTACATTTATTTGGGCAATTGCATGAATTCTTGTTACCGCTGCTTGATAACACTTTACGGTTCTGTGTTTTTAAAATTTCATATATTCTTGTTCCAGAATTCTGAAATCATTCAGTTGCTCTGGGTAAGTAAGCCTGGTTGGTGTGAAACAAGTTATTCAATGACATGCAGGCAGATTATGCCCAGAAGTTATCAGGGAGTGAAAGACAAGATTTGTAATGGCTTGTCATCTGTTGTTATGAGGCAAAATGCATGGTGTGATTCCTTCTTTAGTTAAACATCATTTTACTTTTGAAGCATGTTTTGAAGCATGATGCTGCAGCATGATGGCATTATTTTCTTTTATGCATGGTGTGTCATTTTAAAGTTTAATGTTCTCTTGCCTGCATCACAATTTTTTAGTATGTGCATGGTTCACAAAAGTTAAAAGTTTAGGGTTATTTAGGGCTAGGGGTACTAATACACAAAATTAACTCTTTATTGATAGGAAATGTTCTAAAAGAGGATCAGAGTCAAAAGATAAAAGCAAGGAAACCATTCTCAAAAAGAAATATATAAAACAGGGGCAGAAAAAAGATTACAGGCTTCCAAAAAGGGCTAATGGGTGCAGGTACTGCACCAGGGCAACCAAAGAGCCAGCCCAGTCAGAGCTCTGCAGAACTTGAGGTCTTACCCCAGGAACATAGGCGGATTTTCAGTAAGGCTAGGGGAGGCTAAGCCTCCTCAAACCTGCTTTGGCACCTTAAAAAAAAAAACCTGGCTCCGTTTCTGCACTGTCCTGCAAATCTTCTCCGGGTTCTGCAGAAATCAGCTGTGCTCTGATTGGGTCTTTCTTCTTGTGGATTCTCCAATCAGAGCACAGCTTTCTTGACAGGCAGTAAAATTGACCAATCAAGGCGCAGATGCAGACAGGGATCGGGAGATTTTGCAAACTGGAAGACTTGAAGACTAAAAAAAAGAAGAATCTGCAGGCTGTACACTTTACCCAAGAACCAACTTTGAACTTTTGCTGCAGTTTTCATCCCAGAGGTACTATACACAGGTACTATACTGTATATGTTCTAAAGACTGACCCAGTAGCTGAAATTAAATTGTTTTTTGTCACCTGACATCTATAATATCCCTATCCCCAAACGCTAACAGATGGAGGGTAAGTTAACTTTTCCCCCTGACAAAGCTTATTGTTGTTTTATATATTTGTTATGGTTTTTTGCACTTTATATTTTTCTTTTACTTTTGTCATTTTTATTTCATTTCTAGTTAGTTACAGTGGAGCCAATGTTGTGTATTCGTGCCAGTGTTATAGTGCCAGGGCCTGAATATCTGCCATCAGCACCCACTGCTCCTCATGGCATGTAATGTGCTGGTTTTGTATATAAAGACAGCATCTCACTGTATATAATGTGCCTGGGATGTCAGTACCCACTGCTCCTCATGGCATGTAATGTGCTGGTTTTGTATATAAAGACTGCGTCTCACTGTATATAATGTGCTGGTTTTGTATATAAAGACTGCGTCTCACTGTATATAACGTGCCTGGGATGTCAGTACCTGCTGCCTCTCTCTCTATAAAGCTAACTTAAACACATCTAAAGGGGTGGTTCACTTTTACGTTGCAAGTAATATGTTATAGAATGGCCTATTCCTAGCAACTTTGCAAATGGTCTTCCTCGTTCATTTTTTATAGTTTTTTAATAATTTGCCTTTCACTTCTGCCTCTTTCCAGCTTTCAAATGAGAGTCACTGACCAAAAAGTATTGCTATGTGAGGCTACAGTTTTATTTTTCCATGTAGGCCCCTTAACTATTCATATTGCCATCTCTTGTTTAAACCACTACCTGGTAAATAAGACCCTAGCAACCAGATAGCTGCTTAAATACCAAATGGAGAGCTGCTGAACATTAAGCTAAATAACCGTAAAACCATTAAAAATAAAAGAGGACCAATTGCAAATTGTCTCAGAATATTAATGTCTACATCATATTAAAAGTTAATTTAAAGGTGAACTACCCCTTGAAGCTAACTGATCACAAACACAAATGTATAGAGAACCCCTATGTCAAGAGTCAATACTGTGGTGAGTGGGAGAAGGGAAGGTGAGTCCCATCTTCCAGGAGGTGGAGGAGGAGGAGATTTGGTTGTAACTACCAACACTCTGCACTGGGGAGGTAATAAA